>NC_135573.1:223859410-224465505 GCF_965152235.1 Eretmochelys imbricata | reverse complement strand
TCTAAGGTACCACAAGTACTCCTGTTTTGTTTTGTTTTTTTTGCAGATACAGACTAACACGGCTGCTACTCTGAAACCTCCAAGGCATAGTAAGCCACTTTCACAGCACATTGAAAGGAGCGCAGTCAACTTGTTGTAAGTGCCAGATTTAGGTTTTTCTAACTAAACTTTTTCAAAAGTCTTGCTACATTTGTTAGTTTATGTTGAATGTATTTAACATTTTGCTTCCAATGTTTAGATCCAAATGATGACCATAAGAGAGATGGGGGAGTTCTGGGAGGGATGGAGAAACCTCTGTGGTGCTCCAACAGTGTGGTGGAAAGAGGCGTTATGTGCAAGATATATCACCTCTCATAACACTGAGGGAGTGCAGTGAGCAGCCACTGAGTTCCACCTTGCAGTCCTTTCAGCACAATATGTAAAGACAGGGCTGAGTAACTGCCATGCCCATGCATTCCATTTCTTGGGGCAGTAAGCACTGTTAGCAGGGGTAGCTGCCCTCACTTTGTGCTCCAGAAAGATTGCCTCCTTCATGAGCATGTTGGTGGAGAGTAAATCAAATATCCAGCACTAGTGTTTGCAACCCAAACACTAGAAGAAAATACATCATTTTCTAACACACATGGTGCACCCAGTGGGCCATCTCCGAAACCACCCACCTTGCACGGTTTTGGCAGGGCAACAGAAGGTGAGAGGGAGTGGCCAGAGCATGCTGAGCTTCAGCAATCCTCAGCTACAATACACTCATTTGGGGGCTGTTACCAACTGCTCTAAACTCCACTGGAGCCAGGACAGAACAAGTCACCAAATCAGAGCACCATAAATAGTTTCCTTCTGGCACCCACTGTCTCTTCCTCTTCCCCTCCCCTGCAGTTCTCTGAGCAGATTTTGGCACAGCAGAGAATGTAGCCCAATCTGTGTAGTATCCAGGATAGCAGCACTCATACTCTGCCTTGGAAACAAGTGGAGCACCTGGTACCTTTGGTAAAATATTCTTCACAAAACATTTGGCAGCATGGTCTACTAGACTGATCACAGGGTTAGGTGCCTTCAGGTCCTGAGGTTTATTTCCACCTCCGCTACTCACTGATCTTAATAGTTAGAACTAATACAACACTTTATAAATACTGTTTAGGTAGGTGTCATAATACACCTATAAAGTAACTAAATATCATGACCCCTGTTTTACATACAATGAAACTGTAGTTCATGAAGATTATGGGTTGCATTTTCAAAATACCTGAGTCCCATGGGCCCTTTGGAAAATCCTACTGAAACTGATTTGCTTAAGGTTGCACAGCAAATCAGAGTCAGAATCATGATTAGAATACAGATCTCCTCAACCAAATCCTAATCTACTAAACCACAGTTCCACTGGACAAGCCACTTAACCTTTCTATAGCCTGGTCTACACTATGAGTTTATGTCAGATTTAGCAGCGTTAAATCCGAATTAACCCTGCACCCATCCACACAACACATCCATTTTTTCAACATAAAGGGCTCTTAAAACTGATTTCTGTACTCCTACCCAATGAGGGGATTAGCGCTGAAATCGACATCACCGTTTCAAATTAGGGTTAGTGTGGATGCAATTCGAGGTATTGGCCTCCGGGAGCTATCCCACAGTGCACCATTGTGACTGCTCTGGACAGCACTCTGAACTCAGATGCACTGGCCAGGTAGACAGGAAAAGCCCTGGGAACTTTTGAATTTTATTTCCTGTTTGGCCAGGCGAGCTCATCAGCACAGGTGACCATGCAGAGCTCATCAGCACAGGTCACCATGCAGTCCCAGAATCGAAAAAGAGCTCCCGCATGGACCAAACGGGAGGTACTGGATCTGATCGCTGTATGGGGAGAGGAATCCGTGCTATCTGAACTACGTTCCAAAAGACGAAATGCCAAAACATTTCAAAAAATCTCAGAGGCCATGAGGGACAGAGGATACATCAGGGATGCAACACAGTGCCGAGTGAAACTTAAGGAGCTCAGACAAGCATCCCAGAAAACCAAAGAATCAAATGGACGCTCCGGGACAGAGCCCCAGACATGCCGCTTCTATGCTGAGCTGTATGCAACTCTGGGGGGGCCGCCACCACTACCCCACCCCTGTCCGTGGACTCCAATGATGGGGTATTCTCCGCTATGCCTGAGGATTTTGCAGATGGGGAAGATGAGGAGGAGGAGGAGGATGAGCTTGAGAAGAGCACACAGCACACCGTTCTCCCCAACAGCCAGGATCTTTTTATCACCCTGACTAAAATACTCTCCCAACCCAACGAAGCCGGAGAAGGGACCACTGGTGAGTGTACCTTTTAAAATATAATACAGGTTATAAAAGCAAGTGTTTTTTAATGATTAAGTAGCCCTGAGGACTTGGGATGCATTCATGGCCAGTACTGCTACTGGAAAAGTCTGTTAACGTGTCTGGGATGGAGCGGAAATCCTCCAGTAACACATGAAGCTCTCCTGGAGGTACTCTAAAAGCCTTTGCAGAAGGTTTCTGGGGAAAGTAGCCTTATTCCATGCTCCATGGTAGACACTTTACCATGCCATGCTAATAGCAAGTAATCTGGTATCATTGCATGACAAAACCTGGCAGCATATGGTCCCAATGTTTGCTGGCATTCAAGCAACATTTGTTCTTTATCTCACTGTGTTATCCTCAGGAGAGTGATATCGTTCATGGTAACCTGGTTGAAATAGGGGAATTTAATTAAGGGGACATTCAGAGGTGCCCGTTCCTACTGGGCTGTTTGCCTGTGGCTGAAAAGAAATCCTCCCCGCAGTTCGCCGGGCGGGGGAGGCATTGGCGCTGAGCTGTTTGCGTTTGGCTAGCAGAGATCTTCCCTGATACCAGCCAGGTGGTGGGGGGAGGGGAAAAATGATCATCCCAGAGAATTGGATGGGGATAGAGGGTTAGTTTGGTTTCTGCTGCTGCACGTTAACAGGAAAACCGCAGCACTAAATGGCCAACTCAACGGGCTTTGCTTGATATGGGAAAGGAGGGCGCTGCTGTTATGAAGGTTGCAGAAGCCGAAAGACTATGGCTTACCATGGCCGTCTGCAAGCCGAATTCTGTTGCCCGGCCCTGCGTGTGTGATCTCTAACACCAAAGCCACAGGCACTCAATATAAGATGCAAAATGTGACCTTGTACCAAAATCACATGTGCTATATAATGTGAATAGTGTTGCTCACCGTGAAAGAGTATAGCCATTGTTTTCTAAAATGTATCTTTTTAAATACTTCACTCCCTTTTTTCCCTCCAGCAGCTATGAATGTTTCAAGCCTCCCTCCTCCGTCCCAAAGGCTATCTCAGATAAGGCGGCAAAAAAAACGCACGCATGATTAAATGTTCTCTGAGCTTGGCACTGACAGAGCAGTGTGGAGGGATACAACAGCAAAGTACAGGACAGTGGCTGAAGAACATGAGGAGCGGTGGCAGCAGGAAGATCAGAGGAGGCATGAGGCAACGCTGGGGCTACTGCAGGATCAAACGGACATGCTCTGGCGTCTGGTGGAGGTTCATGAACGGCAGCAGGATCACAGACTGCCGCTTACAGGGAATTTAGAGGCAACCAAGGGGGTGGGTTTTCATCAAGGAGAAACAAACAGATGTGTCACACAGTACCCTGGCCAGTCATGAAACTGGTTTTCAAAGCTTCTCTGATGTGCAGCACTTCCTGCTTTGCTCTTCTAACTGCCTGGTGTCTGGCTGTGCGTAACCAGCAGCCAGGCGATTTGCATCAACCTCCCACCCCGCCATGATTGTCTCCCCCTTACTCTCACAAATATTGTGGAGCACACAGCAAGCAGCAATAACAATGGGAATATTGGTTTCGCTGAGGTCTGAGCGAGTCAGTAAACTGCACCAGCAATCCTTTAAACGTCCAAATGCACACTCTACTACCACTCTGCTCTTGCTCAGCCTATAGTTGAACAGCTCCTTACTACTGTCCAGGGTGCCTGTTTACGGCTTCATGAGCCAGGGCATTAAGGGGTAGGCTGGGTCCCCAAGGATAACTATAGGCATTTTAACATCCCCAACAGTTATTTTCTGGTCTGGGAAGTAAATCCCTTCCTGCAGCCGTTTAAACAGACCAGAATTCCTGCAGACACAAGCATCATGAACCTTTCGCAGCCATCCCACGTTGATGTTGGTGAAACGTCCCTTGTGATCCACAGTGCTTGCAGCACCATTGAAAAGTACCCCTTGTGGTTTATGTACTGGCTGCCCTGGTGGTCCGGTCCCAAGATAGGGATATGCGTTCCACCTACAGCCCCACCACAGTTAGGGAATCCCATTGCAGCAAAGCTATCTCGTATGACCTGCACATATCCCAGAATCACTACCTTTGATAGAAGCAGCTCAATGATTGCGTTGGCTACTTGCATCACAGCAACCTCCACAGTAGATTTGCCCACTCCAAATTGATTACCAACTGACCGGTAGCTGTCTGGCGTTGCAAGCTTCCACAGGGCTATTGCCACTTGCTTGTGAACTCTGAGGGCTGCTCTCATCTTGGTATTCTTACGCTTCAGGGCAGGGGAAAGCAAGTCACAAAGTTCCATGAAAGTGCCCTTAATGCACGCGAGAGTTTCAGAGCCATTGGGAATCATCCCAGACCTGCAACACTATGCAATCCCACCACTCTGTGCTTGTTTTCCAGGCCCAGAATCAGCGTTCCATGGCATGAGCCTGCCCCATTAACACCATGATCTCCAAATTGTGGGGAAACACGGTTTTAGAGAAAAGTGTGTTCATGTCCTCATCACCACACTTCTGTCGCCTCCTCACCTGGTTTTTCAGGTGCTGGTTCTGCATAAACTGCACGATAACACACGAGGTGTTTACAATGGTCATAACTGCTGCAGTGAGCTGAACGGACTCCATGCTTGCTGTGCTATGGCGTCTGCTCCTGCTCTGGCAATCCAGGGAAAAGGGGTGCAAAACGATTGTTTGCCATTGCTCTGATGGAGGGAGGGGCGACCGACAACATGGCTTACAGGGTTGGCTTACAGGGAATTAAAATCAACAAAGGGGGTGGCTTTGTGAGAAACTGAATGGACCTCTCAAGGATAGAACTCAAAACCTCAAGGATAGAACGCAAAACTGGGTTTAGCAGGCCGTTGATTGCACGGAGGGAGGGAGGAGAAAATGAATACAAAACAAATCTTGTCTATTTCTTGTTTTGATCCACTTCATCTATCTTTATACATCTTGCTGGCAGCAGACTGTGCAGTACGACCACTAGCCATCATCATCGCCTGGGTGCTTGGCAGAAGATGGTGCAGTATGACTGCTGGCCTTTTGGCAGCAGACAATGCAGTATGACTGGTAGCTGTCGTTGACGTATTCCAGGGTGCTCTTTTAACCAACCTTGATGAGGTCAGGGGTCCCTGGGAAAACATGGGACTGACTCAGCCAGGTCATTACCCTTTTACGTTTCGTCTCATGGCGATCATCGTCTCCTGGCTGCTCATTAAAAGACATTGCAGTGCCGGTAGGACTGAATCGCCATGAGACGAAACGTAAAAGGGTAATGACCTGGCTGAGTCAGTCCCATGTTTTCCCAGGGACCCCTGACCTCATCAAGGTTGGTTAAAAGAGCACCCTGGAATACGTCAACGACAGCTACCAGTCATACTGCACTGTCTGCTGCCAAAAGGCAATAAGCTGCTGCTGTGTAGCAATGCAGTACCAGGTCTGCCAGCACCCAGGAGACATACGGTGATGGTTAGCTGAGCGGGCTCCACGCTTGCTGTGGTATGACGTCTGCACGGGTAACCCAGGAAAAAAGGCGTGAAACGATTGTCTGCCGTTGCTTTCACGGAGGGAGAGAGAGAAGGGGGGCCTGACGATATGTACCCAGAATCACCCGCAACAATGATTTAGTCCCATCAGGCATTGGGATTTCTACCCAGAATTTAAATGGGCGGCGGAGACTGCAGGAACTGTGGGATAGCTACCCACAGTGCAACGCTCCAGAAGTCGACAGTTGCCTCGATACTGGACGCACTCCACCAACTACATGCACTTAGAGCATTTGTGTGGGGACACACACAATCGACTGTATAAAAACGCTTTCTACAAATTCTACCGACTTCTATAAATTTGACCTAATTTTGTAGTGTAGACAAGTCCTATGTCTCATTTTCTCCATAGGTAAAAAAGGTTGATTGCATTTCTACACATATATCTGGAGTGCTGAAGAAGCACATGAATGCTCCTACAACACTTTGAAAACATAAGGTGCTATGTACGTTTTTGAAAAGGGACTTAATGGTTTACCGCTCATCTACATAGTCTGAAGGAACACAAAAAACAAAGCTGCTACAAATATCTTCCATAGAGGCAGTCATACTGGTTCCTTCCACCAGTGCAGTGCAACTCAGTATACACAGTGTGAGGAATTATGGGATACTTCCTTATCTGTCCCATGATGCCATGGCAATCCTAAACACTTCTGAACTTGTTCCTTGAGGAGTAGAATGGATGTTAGAAACACAGCAGGTAGAGCTAGAAGAGACCTCCTGGATCACTGAGACCAGTCCCCTGTCACTGCAGGCAGACCTGCCATATAAGTCTATGTTCTCACATGGTTTAACTACACAGTTATACAGTTAAAATGCTCACTGCCAAAGACAGTGCTTTACTGAGTCCAAGTCTTGAGAGAGAGACTTGTCTTGTGGTGAAGGCACTGGAATGCAACACAGGAGATCTGGGCTCAATTGCCAGCTCAACCACAGACTCCCTGTGTGAGCTTGGGCAAGTCAATTAACCTCTGTTCCTCAGCTCTCTGTGTCCCTAGTTCATCGAGAAGTTATTGGGTTTGATGCAGGAATTGCTGAGTGAAATTCTGTGGTTTGTGTTATGCAGGAGGTCAGACGATGATAATAATTCTCCCCCCGGGCCTTAAAAATCTACAACTCTATACAACATTGTAGGCTACAGTTCAGCCAGAAGCAGGGTGGTGGATTTCTTTTTTTTTTAAGAAACACCTCTTTTCCTTTACTTTTACTGCTACAGATCTGTGATTAGAATGCATTTTATTGGTTTTTAAAATATCTTGCCAACCTACCACATTTTCAGAAGCTGATGGAGGTAGATGAGAGCTGAAATATCTACAATAAAAAAAATGAAAACCAATTTGCTGTTTAATATTTGGACAGGAAACCAGCAAGACCAAAGATTTTCCAGTGGTCACTTTGGTCAAGGGATCTTGAAGGGTAACTCTTTGACAAGAGCAAACCCTTCTCTTCTCTCACTGTATCAGTTTATTTCTATTTTTTAAAATCAGAGTAACAATGTTTCCTTCTGCCCATTGCCATTTTCATCCTGTCTATAACACTCTAAGTTAATTACAGAGGCAGAGACAATGATGGTAAAACAGAATGATGATGATAGCTTACACATTACTCACAATTAGATGGAGTGAAAATGTAGCACTACATAAGGGGCATAAAACACAAACTTAAGCTATATCTTATTTACAGAGTTGCCAAAAGTTACAACACAGTATATTTATACCCAAAAAAGAATTAAGTTTATATGTAGGAATATCTTAAACAACACTATAAGCCTTTTCAGTTAGTTTCTTACCAAGTTTTGTATTATATTCCCATTATTATGACTTGATTTCAGTGTTGCGCATACTCCACCTAGCTACAGAAAGCAGGAAGGCCAGTTTTGTTAAAACTTTTTAAAGTATAATGACAGGTTTCAGAGTAACAGCCGTGTTAGTCTGTATTCGCAAAAAGAAAAGGAGGACTTGTGGCACCTTAGAGACTAACCAATTTATTTGAGCATAAGCTTTCGTGAGCTACAGCTCACTTCATCGGATGAAGTGATGCATCCGATGAAGTGAGCTGTAGCTCACGAAAACTTATGCTCAAATAAATTGGTTAGTCTCTAAGGTGCCACAAGTCCTCCTTTTCTTTTTTTAAAGTAGAAACTTTTTTTGAAATGTACAGGTTTAAAATAAGTACAAACTGCTGTAATTTCAAGATAGGATTTTTTTTAGAGAAATTATTTTTAAAGCATCATGTTCAGTGTCAAACAGGGATTCATCCAGTGTATAGCCTCCTGTTTTCCATCATTTGTAGTTTTATATTCTTATGAGAGTTTTGCAAACTATTTATAATTACACACAAAAAACCCCTATGTTAAAAGAACATTAAGTTGAAGTCGAGCATTGAATTGTTAGGAAATGCCAGAATTAAGGTTGCCCTTTCCTCCTCCCCGGCTATCTGATAAGTTGCAGTTTCTCTCTGCCTGCTCCAGATGGGCTCACCAGACTCTGTACTAACGTACTCCTTTTCCTCACCCATGGTCTGGCTTTTGTCTCCTCTGGATTTAAATCAGGCAGTTTCCTCTTCCATGATGCCTGAAGTGCCAGCTGGGAGAAGTAAGTGAGAGCACAGGTGTGACAGGCCCTCTGCTCTCAATCCCAGTGCCTGGCCCCACCCTGCCCCTGAGCAGTTGGGAGCAACCATCACAGAGAAATTCCTTCTCAACCCCCTTTACCATGAGCTGGAGCATGCTCAGTTGCTCTGTAAAGATGGCACATGCATCATTTGGTCAGCACTATGAGCTGTGAGGGGATGAAGCATACTCACTCTGTGAGGATGGCAGAAGCAATCTGTGTTAGGAGCTATCAGAGGCTTGACCGTGCGTATGGAATCATGGGAGATTTTAGCAGCTAACATCAAAGAGGTCTCTACTGAGCATGTGTGAACTGCAATTTTTTAAATCTTATAGATTTGGGGAGGCATTGGAGCTATTCAGAGAAAAGGTTGCCAAGATTTTTTAACATAGGAAAGAACAAATTTTTTCCTTAGCCCAAATCTCAGAAATGGCTGAACTGTTCTGGCTGAAATTAAAAGAAAATCAGCCTGTGGCAAATACCATGTTAAATTTTCAGCCCAAATGGTTAAAGTTTGGCAAAATCATAAGCAACTGAAAACAGGGCTTTACAATGAGAAGTACTGGGCAGCCTTAATCGGTGGACCTACCCAACCCATCTATAATAATTTATTGAATGAATTTCATCTTTTGTCAGGTTTGTGTTTGTTTACCGGGTTTTTTCCCAGGAATAGATTATGATTTCTTCACATACATGCATCACAGGATTAAAATGTTTGAAAATGAAACTAGTTGTAGTTCATGAAAAATGTGCTGTGACTGTCTGAGATAATTATTATAATAATAATTATTATTATTCAGGGTTCATACTGTGTGACTAGTCATTTTAAGCTCCCTGCTCCAACACCGTGCCAGGCTCTGGACAAGTTCCTTACCCAGCCCTATGTCACCAGATTCCTTCAGGTCCTTGCAATTTCTCCACATCTACTTTTTGGGCACCTGTTTCACAAGCCCAAACCCTACCTCTGCTGCAACCCCCCTGTTATCCTGGATCAACCCAAATCACCTGCTCCAGTTACTCCCCAGCCTCTGGTTGCCCACTCAAAATCTTCCTTGCTGCCCTTTTCCCTGAAACCTGCCTCCAACAAGACCCTTACCCCAGCTTTGTTTCCCAAGGTTTCTTCCATGTCAACCCCAGCTTTCACCATGGCTTCCCATTTCCACCTGTGGTACCTCCTACCATAACCTCCAGTATCCCCCATCCATCATGATGGATCTCTTTTACCACTAGCCACTCAGGGCAAAGCTTACCCTTACCTTAAAGACGGGGAATAGTGCATTTCCCTCCTTCCCCTCTACTGTTTTCTGGCAAAGACCACTGGTCCAGCATCTACCTTCACTTTTTATACAGGCTGGCAAAGCAGGTCCACTGTCATCTTCCCCCAAACACAAGGGCATCAGGCTCTTCAGGCAAAAGGCACTCAGTGAAGGTGTCCAAGCAATAGATTGAAAATGATTTGGGTTTTAGTGGTGGGTTGTTGTTTTTTATATTACAGTACCGATTAAACTGCTCAACTGAAACAAAATATTCCTCTCCTGGAAAAAATTCTCAAACTGTTGTGTTGGAATCTCCCTGGTGGTAACAGGCTGTTTCCTCCTTCTGTTTGTTACAAAATGGTGACAGAAAATTCCCAGTAGGACTAGACATGACAAAAACATTTTAGAAGAGATTTAAAGCCTCGTGCTTTATGGCATAAACCAATCACTAACTGATTGAACGCTAGAAAGAAGTTTCCCCTATGGGCAAATTAATCCATAATTGCCTATTATAAGGTTTCTTACATGTTGTGTTGGCTTCTGTCAAAGAAGAATACTGAACTAGGTGGACCACTGGCCTGATCTGTTACAGCAAGTCCTGTGCTCCTACGTTTGATGGGAGGCTAAGCTTTCATTGCACTTTCACATACCGTGACCCAGAAGCCAGGATTTGGCCAAACTGTGCTTAGCGTACTTCTCTATGGATGGGGTAGGGAAGAATGCATCTAAACCAAATTTGTTCTTTCCACCTCCTGTGGCTGATACAGAGAGCAAAAATGGTTGCTTTATGTCAGTGGGAATGTTCTCCAAGGATACATGGATTCCCCCTTAAACTGAGGTGGCCTATGTCAGAAGAATTCCTAAATAATCTGCCCTAGTGCCTTTTAAAACAAGTATAATAATTCTGAATTACCCTTCCTGATGCTTGGTCCTCTGAGATACTTACGATACTTACCTGAGATGGTCAACAACATGTAACAATGAGTGTGTGATCAAGTTGTTATCCTAGGTATCTTTTAAAGTACTAACCCAAGATTTTAGATACTTGGTCACAGAAGGATTTTAGTCAAGAAACTTTAACCATCTAAACTTTCAAATCACAATCTACGGCGTCATGATTAATAGTATTAGAAGTAGAATACAGATACACACTCTTCCCTTTGCAAAAGAATAAAGGGATGGTATTCTGAGTGCTATGGGAAACCACAAGGAAATAAAGTTGTGGGGTTTTCTAATCATTTCTATGTATATGAAAAAGGGATCTAAATTTAAGACTGATACAGGAACTGTCATTTCATCTTATTTTCAAGAAAACAACCTAGGAGCCAGGAGGAAAGCTGAGTCTAGGGAATCTATTCAGAAACCCGGATGGCAGGGAAAGAACTTGCTGCCCCTGAGGAAAAGCAGAGCCAAACTGCACAAACCACATCTCAAGGAACTTTCTCAAAAGTGATCTTGGGTGTAGTCTGGTGGTCTACACAAGTGAGGTAGTGCAGAGAATCAGGAAATGTGTGAAACAGATTAAGACCATAAACTAGGGATCTACAAAGGAGAGCAGAAACCAGGGAGTCAATAAGGCATGCTCTGTTGTTCTTAAGAGTCCCAGGAAAGATTTATATGCAAGAAGGTTAAGAAGAGTAAATACTTTAGTAGAATATTTTTTAAAAATTGCACACACACAGTTGCTATTTAAAAATTTACAATTGTTCTTACTTATGCATACTGAGCCAAATTTAGCACACTTACATATTGTGCCACGAAGGTCAATGGAGCTGCACCCACTTGCACCTGGGCTAGAATTGTACCACTGCTTTTTGGTGAGCATCAATTCTCTGCTCAAAGTAGTTTGTGGTTCAGTACAGTATTAATATTGGAAACACATAAGCCAGTGTTGTGATCTTTCCTGTAATACAACCAAGCACCTATCTCCACTCTGGGTATTGCATATGTATAGCAAGCACACTTTCATCAGCCTGCTATAGTTGTCTGATTAGGATGTAGAGGCTCCTACCTCAATACTCCCATTTTCTTCCTCAGTCTGCCAATCTCTCCTCGCATC
This sequence comes from Eretmochelys imbricata, assembly GCF_965152235.1. Classification (NCBI taxonomy): domain Eukaryota; kingdom Metazoa; phylum Chordata; order Testudines; family Cheloniidae; genus Eretmochelys; species Eretmochelys imbricata. The sequence continues at coordinate 224,453,761 of NC_135573.1, read as the reverse complement.
TCGCACAATCCTCTCACTTCCTCCCGCTTTGCCCACACCTGATGCACTGTACCCCCGTGTTCCACCATTGATGCTGGCCTCAACACTCCATTTGTCCATTTCTCTCACAAGTGTTTAAGTGTCTTTCTCCATTCTACATGGGGATGCCCTCACTACTCTGTTTCACCAAGGTGCTACTTTCTCATTCAAATCACTCCTGAAAACTCACTTCTTCCACAGTGCCTACACTAAATGAGACAATAATATTCATTATTTTTCATCTTTACCTAACTTTTTATAGACATGAAAAAGAACCCTGTGGGAACAAGATGTACAAATCCCTTAAAATAAGTAAATGTATTATCAAATTCTTACCCATATACCTCCTCATCCCTCTTGTTTATCCCCTTAATTCATGTCATGTCTACAATGTGGTTTGTAAGCTCTTTGGAATGTGGGTCATGACTTTTGTGAAGCGCTTTTGGGTGCTATAAAATATCAGCACTGTCACTCCTCCCACCTTCAGCACTACCCTATCCATGCTGACCTCAAAGCCAGTCCTGTTAGCTAAAGATTCCTTCTTTCCCTGGGAAGCTGCCCAGACTTCACAACTTTATTACATCTGTCAGCAGTGAACTTCAAGAAGGTAAAATAATAGTGAGGGAATCTTTATATAGCTATGAGCTAACTCCAGCTGGTGGCAATTCTCCTCCTGTCCTGTGTTTCTTCCAAGTGAAACAATATTTTTAAAACAAATAATTTTCAAGGCACATATGGCATACACCAAAATAAATGTTTCAGGGCAGTAAAGCCTCAAGCAATTTTTTGTCCTTTTTAAAATGCCCAAATATAGTTTTACCATTCTTTTTGGCTTTGCTGTGAAATAGCACACAACAGGACCACTGTTAGGCTCTCAACTGGTCTCCTTCCATCATGTCAAAAAGGAGCATTAATAATTAACATTCTTTTAAAAGATACCATACACACAGGATTTCCATTATTGGGTCTCAGTTTTGCAGCATGAGACATTTGGAATTCCCCTGCCTCTCAGATTTTTAGCCTTCTGAGGCATTGGCAGTGGAACATGAGCCCTTTCCTCATGTTCCATTCCAGCTGCCAATACCTCACTTCCATCTAGAACCTTCGTAATCATTTTCTTTATGACAGTGATCAATAGAGGGGTTCTCCATTGGTGCTGGGCACGGGCATTTTCTGTTGCTGCTACAGCTCTTTCTAGGCTGTTGTCTCACCTCAGGAAGTTCTGTCATAGCCTTTATTGGTCTCTCCCTCTTCAGAAGTTCCAATTAATGAGTTCACAAGTGGTGCTGAGCTGTGGGTATTAGGTTTCAGTTGTGGCTTCCTTCAAAACTTTAGTTGTTTTCTGAGTTAACGCAGCTGCTCCCTAGTTTGTCTGCCTGTGGAAGTTCAGAATGGTTGTTCTTACAAGTATTCTGTCTGCAACTTCTTAAAAAAGTGGCTTTGTCCTCACCATGTTAGTCTCTCTGCAAGGGTGGAGAATGGTTGCTTTGTCTAATACTCAGGCTAGGCTTGCATTGCTGTTTTTAATGGATTTGGGGCACCTATGCATGCTGTGTACATGTATGCATGCACTTTTTCAGGGAATCATCTGTGCTGAAGGCTTTCTCTACCCGCATCTCACTACACAGTACTCATAGAACCTTCTAGCTGGTTGAGTCCTATGTCCCAGGAAGGCATCAGGCTAGCAGAGGGGAGTGGGAGTCCTTTGGGTAGTGCTTCCTCAAGTCCCACAAAAGGGATGCTCTGATGAATGCTTGAGTTGGCCTAGGCACTGAACTGCTCTGCTCAAAGTCAGGACCTTGCTTATGATCCAACATCAAACTTTGCCTATGTCAGCGCAAAGGCTGCAAGCTGTCATACAAAATTTCCTGGAATAGCATGCAAGCTCAGTACATTGACAGCATCATATTCCTAGGTGCAGAGACAACCAAGGGTTTATATCGGGGTGGCCAACCTGAGCAGGAGAAGGAGCCAGAATTTACCAATGTACATTGCCAAAGAGCCACAATAATACGTCAGCAGCCTCCCATCTGCTCCCCCTGCCCCCACGTCCTGATCAGCTGTTTTGTGGCATGCAGGAGGGTCGGGGTCGGGGGGGGAGAGGAGCAAGGGCACTGCAGGCTCAGGGGAGTGGGCAGGAAGGGGTGAAGTGGGGACAGAGGAAGGAGCTGAGCAGTGAGCACCCCCTGGCACACTGGAAAGTTGGAGCCTGTAGCTCCAGCCTTGGAGTTGGTGCCTGTACAAGGAGCTGCATATTAACTTCTGAGGAGCCGCATGTGGCTCCGGAGCCACAGGTTGGCCACCCCTGGTTTATATGATCTTCAGGATCTCCACTAAACACACAGTCATCTGATGGCAGCCAGTATCTCTGCAGCACAATGCATGGGGGGGGGGGGAGGGAGTGTCATGCTTGTTGACAGGAGGATTTAGAGAAGGGACTTTTGGGGCAATGGTTTTCCCAATGCGTGCGGCGATACCTGCCAGTTCCCATGGTGTTAAAACCATAATGTGGTATAAACCCTTGATTTGTCAGATCTCTGCAATGCAATTCATCTCAGGATACTGTCCCTGTCATCAGTTTAAGCAAGATCATCTCTCCTTACAACCCAAGCTCCTGATTCATTGAGAGCCCCATGAACTTGAACTTCAAGAACTAGGATAACATGCAAATGAGCATGGTTCCTGAGCTCAGTCCACTTTAATGTCAAAAGCATAATGTAGCCTAGAACCCTTGGTTCACAGGACCAACTAAACCAGCAACAAGTAATTAAACCAGTTTTCAGCTGCCCCCTCTCAATGCGCTTAGAGCCTGGTGAAATTTTGGGGTCATACTTGTCTAACTGAACCCAAGTTCACACCATCTAGCATTGTGAAAATGTTTGGGTTCTACAACAGAGGAAAGGCCAGGAGCCCCATTTTTGTTGATTGTGGTTCCTTGGTGGCCCAGCTGCTAGATCGCTACACAACATTGACTGTAGAGTTTGATACAACAAAGAATGCAGGAGGCTAATACCAGCCCTCCATCCTTCACCCCCCTCCACCCCACCCCCAAAAAAGTATAGACACTCTCTGAAGTAGGTTGTTTCCATACTTGCTCTAGACACACTAGACAGCTTTAGGGAGGGGTTCCTATCCTTTAATATGTTACTTTTTTTCCAGGAACCCAAGAATGTGTGCTTCTTCATACTTGAGCCTATTCATGTGCTCTAGGCTATACAGTACAGTTCTGTTTATCGAAATTCTCTTAACCCAAAATACTAGTTATTTGAAATCACAGTGTGTTCCTCCTCCCCCATGTACCCCTATATTCATGAGTCACCCACTAATAATTTCTTAATTAGCCTCTAAATTCTAATCCATATAAAGATGTTGATTAGCCCTAACAGGTCTTAAGAGGATAGTTGAGATGTTATTAGCATACGATTAACAGAGCTACGTGAAGGGGCCACTATGCCTGTGAAACTGCAGCTCAAAATAGCACTTCCCCTTATCCAGACACCCCATTATCCAAAAGTTTTGGACATCTTCCAGGCCATTTGGATAAACAGGAGCGTATTCTCACTATTTAGGAGGCACTGGCATCATCTTGGTGCAGACTCAACAATATGATTTTCAGAGCAACACATTTTCCATACCACTTCAGTAAACAAATTCATTCAAACAGTTCTGTAATACAGTTCTATGGCAGTAGTGGCCTTGTGCTGTTTTATTCACTTGGAGGCTGAGTTTGAGCTGCACAAGAGCTATGAACGTGCACAAAAAAATCTTCCAAAATCTATACTAGAAGTGGTCCAGAACAAACTGAGTAAATCTATAAACTGCTCACATATGGTTTCTATCTTGCAAGTGGCTGACGGAGCCAATCTGATCAAGTTGAGATTCTAGTTACAAATGTTCATGTAGAAGATACGCTGGCTCGCCTTTCTGCAGTGTGAAAGATCTCTACCAACTGACAGGTTTCTAGAAGGTGGGGTTCCACAGGAACAGTATTTGATGTGGAAGGATTCCAGCTCCCTGATTTTAAGACAAAGTTATGGTCATATCATATAGACAGGCTTACATACATCCTTCACTGTAATTCTACTTCTTTCACAATATCAGCACGCAGGATTCCTATGCGCTCATCTTCTTTTAGAGTTTGGGATTCTGTTCTAAGACAGTATGTTGAAGTCAAGCTTTTCTATTATTTCAGCCCTCAGGATGGCTGGCATCTTGTGACTTTTGGAGAATTTACATTTGAGATTTGTGCTGGGGTTTTATTTATTTATTTATTTAAAGGAAAGTTCTTGCTTCCTCCACATTCAGGAACTTCCTCAGAAGGTTCTAAACTGAGAGGAAGCAGTGACAGCTAGAATGGAGCATAGAAGAAGAGCTTTCATTCGGCTCTCAAGTGTTTCAGTGGGTCAAAAAACCTCAGAGTTTGGATAAGTCCTATCTGTCTTGCACAAGGAAGTTGAGGCCCAAGAGTTGGAATCCTGCAAGTATAGTAACTTTCCCTTATTCAGCAAAAAGTGTTGAACAAGTTAATACAGTCGCAATACAACAAAGCTTTTCAATCAATCATTTCACATACTACTGTTTTCAGAATTTTTACAGGGTTCAGAAGGTCAAGCTCATCACTGGTGCAATAACACTGATGGTCTCACCATGGATAAATGTGACCCACAATCTTCTGTATCTCACAAATGAAGGTGGGCACTTCACAAATCCAGTAATTAGTAGCAATATATTATAACATGAATTATTCCCCAAAGGCTTCCATCCTATGATTCTCTGACAACTTTAAACAAAAGTGGCTTTTGGCCATTGTAGTTACTGATTGCCAGTTATTTTTCCATTTAACAACTATTACCTCTTTGCTTTGCCTTCATAAAGTTTCTATTTTAACATACACATTAATAATAAAAAAAAGAACCAAGGTTTTATGTTTTACCTCCTTTATCACTAAAATGGAAAGAAAACACAGTATTTAATGGAAATTCTAGGTCATCAGTGAGCTATATGTGAACCTATCATTTTTGTAAATCTCTTTCATTGAAGTATAACTACTTGTAACTAAGCCCCGTTTCAAACTATCTTCCTTTATTGTCCTAATGATTTATTATTTTAATTCACTCTGATTGGCAAAAAGGAAATAACTGCTGTTCTACTCTACCATGTTTCATTCCAATTTTTGTTCTCAGTAAATGTGTTACAATTCTTCCATTGACAGTCAAAGACATTTCATACAAAAGCAGCATTTACTTTAACTTATATCTGAGCCAAAAAATAAATATTCAGTTTGACATTTTGGAGTATCTGTTTTCCAGCATCAATCTCAAGTTGTTATTAGAGCCATTAAAATTATTATTTTACACCATTTTAAAAGCATGGCCTATACTAATTTATCTTGATAAATGATACAACATGTTAACAGTAAAGAAAAACAAATGCATGGCATAAAAGCTACTGAAATTGCCAGATATTTACACCCTGCCCTGTTGATCTTTAAGAACTCCATTTTCTAAATCCATCACTGAAAATAACATCAGCAGAAATAAAGTTACAATTTCTGGTGACTTTTTGGGGGTGCCCTCCCAAGGCAATATCAGACTGTACAGCAAAGAGAGATTACCTTTGATTTTAAAGACAAATAATTCTGTTTATTTCAGAGGACTGATGATGCATTTTGCTGCATATGGCTTATCATCTGCCCCTTTAAAGAAGGAGCTAAGGACAAAAAACTCCCTTATGCCAAAGAGTTCTGACTTCCTGTGACAGGGTGCTGGGCTGGGACTCCTGAGCCAGCCCTCTGCCACACCAGCTCCCATTCATGGAGTTAGACTGGAGCTGCTTAGAGAAACCTGTGCCCCATTGGCAAAGGGGAAACAGCCGCCAGCCTAATTAGCCTGGGGCTGCAGAAAAGCCTCAGGGTAGGGATGCCAGAGAGTGGTAGCCCTTCTTTCTTTAGTGAGCAGTCCCTAAGGCTGAAACCCCCATGCTGTATGTGGTGAGAAGGTGGTGGGAATTGTTCCCTGTAAATAAACTGCACCTGTGACTGCTGAGCCAGAAGGCCTCTGCATGATTTTTGGACCAGAGCAGAGGCAGGACCAAGGGGGGCCCTGCAAGGCCCTGTTACACTCCCCAGTTTAAACCAGGGCTTACCTTCCAACCATAACCATTTTGAGCCAAAAATATGTCAAAACCAAAACAAGACTAAAGCACTCTGTCAAACACAGCAGCAATCCAATCCTATATTTTTTATACTGAAATCCTGCCATTGAGCTCAAAAGAATTAGGCCCAAAAGTTTTACTGTTCCTATGATGGGGTACACAAACTCCACACTGGACCTGAAGGATTAAAAGGCAATACTGGGCTCAGGCAGCCACCCCAACTCCAGGCTTGCAGAGCGTGCTCCAACTGGAGGAGTGGGTTAAAGGGGAGCTAAGAAGTCCAGGCACATGGTTGTGGACAGACTGCAAGTCAGAAGAATCCTTCTCCAGGAAGCCAGACAGAAGATTGAGCCTGTGAGGGGACCATGGAGCGGGTAAAACTAAATGCCTTCTTTAGCCACCTCCGCCTCCTCTGAGAACTTGTAGGTCCAGCAAGGCCCTGCTTCTTTGGATTCTTTCTTTGCTGAGCTACTGACTGGTTGGACTATAGGGGCCATGCCCCAAACTGAAGGGACCTACTGGCAGGAAGTAGCCTAGCAAAGCAAACTTGGACTTGCTGCAGAGAGGACCATGCCAGTTCTGCTTTTCACCAGGGCTCTGGGCTGGGACCCAGTAGCAAGAAAGGGCCCAGGTCTGGGAGCTGAGGCCCAGAAGCAGGTGGAAAGTCAAAGATTCCCTGCTTAAGATCAGGAACATCTAAGATCTTCCACCCAGACAGAGGAGCAAGAGGCTGAAAGTTACGCATGCTAACCACTAGGCTGCCCTGCCCTCCAAGCCCCTATCCTATGTGGCGGAGAATACGGGCAGCAGAGTCTGAAGTCCTGAAAGTAGGCCAGAGAGAGAGAGACACAGGGAGGAGTGGGGAGAGGCAAAAATGGATTTTGAGAAGTTGCTGACATGGGTCTTAGAAAACCAACAATAGCAGGCAGCCAAACAACAGCACCAGCAGAACCAACTGCTCCAGCAGCTCACCATCCAGCATCCAACAGCAGCAGCTGATTAAAGAAATGATGGTGCAGCAGCAGCAACAGCAGCAGTGGCTCATCCAGCAGATGACGGTGCTCCTACAGCCATCTAGGTCAGCAGCAAGTCTCACCAATAGAAAGGGAAGTCCCGTCCCAATGCCATTCAAGCCGGTTAAACTGACAAAGATGGGGCCCATGAACAACCCAGAGGCATTCCTCGTCATGGTCAAGAAAGTCACCACTAGCCCTCTACTTGAGAGCCGAGGCCCAGGCCACATACTAGGGCCTCGTTGCGGTGGCTGTTTAGGATTACACCCACATCAAGGCAGCTGTCCTGGATATCCTGAATGTATCTCCCATAACCCACCAGCAGGAGTTCTGTTTCTTTGAATTCCTGCTTGGGACTCAGCCCAAAGCTGTCACCTAGAATCTGAAAGAACACTGCTGGAAGTGGCTCTAGACAGAGGGCTGCACCGGGGTTCAGGTGATGGAGAAGGTTGTCATGGAGTACTTCACGCAGATCCTCCCCATGGATGAGGTGGGGGTGAATGTGTGGTGAGGCACTGTCTCAAAATGCTTGCAGAAGCCGTTGGGCTGGCAAAGAACTAGCCTCCCTTGGGTCCAAAGCAGAAACACCAAAAACCAGACCAGAAAGCCCCAGGGACCACATACTACCAACCCTCAAATCCAGCTAAACGGGTCCCAGGGATACCCAGTCCCAGTGAGGGAGGGTACAATGACCACTCATCAGTGCCAAACCAGAGCAGTAAGGTCTACCATCGCCCTTCAATGTGGACGTACTGGCAGGTGAGACCGGACTTTGTAGAAATACAATGACCCAACCTTGGGTCAGCTTTATGAACAGATTGCCCATGTGGACAACACAGTACTAAACTCTCAGCTCTTGAAATGCTGGCCCCATTTTGAACTGCTTGAGGAAAGACATACCAGGCCATGAAAGATTCCAAGACAGGGAGAAGTGGGAATCCAGCTGGTAGTTCCCAGGAAGTTCCAAAGGTGGGTATTCCAACTGGCCCATCCAATACCATGCAGAGGCCACTTGGTGAGAGAAAAGACACGAGACATGCAACAGAGTGACTATATGGCTCCACTGGCTGAGCATCCACTTAAAGTTGCACTCATCCCCAAGTGCCAGTGGACAGGTCAGAAAAAGATTCCAAAGGCCCCTCTGGTACCACTACTCATCATAGGGTGCCCTTTGAAAAGAATAGCCGTGGACCTGGTGGGCCCGTGAGAAAAGTCTGCAGCTAGGAACAAATACATCCTGGTGATCCTAGATTATGCCACCCTATACCCCGAAGCATCCTTCTCTGACCAACTACAGCTGTCATCACCAGTGAGCTCCTGAAGGTTTTTTCCTGTGTGGGGATCCCCAAGGAGATGTTAAGGGATCAGGAAACCAACTTCACCTCACAATTAGCAAAAGAGCTTTTTAGCCTGCTATGGGTCAAGTCTTTGAAAATGTCTGTATACCACCCTCAAACCAACAGATTGGTGGAATGGTTCAACGAGACATTAAAGAACATGCTGACGAAGTTTGTAGTCACTGATCTCCCAACACTGGGACCACCTGCTCCTACCTCTCCTGTTCACCATCCATGAGGTGCCCCAAGCATCCACAGGCTTCTCCTGTTCAAGCTATTGTATGGGAGACAGTCACTGGCTGTGTTCCCTCCAAGTGATTCAAATGCTGCGCACTTGATTAGCAGAGCCACACACATCTGGCAGAGTGTGTTCAGGTGTGTTCCCCCCCCCCTCCCCGCAGCTGCTCCCGGGACCCTCCTGCTGACTGTGCAGAGCGGAGGTAGAGGGGGTGCTGTCAGGGTGTCCCCTTCCCCAGCCCCTGTACCCCATCTCCACAGAGCAGGGGAGAGGGCTCACGACTTGAGCAGGAGAGAGCTGCTGTGGTCTGAATGAGCCTTCTGGGTGAGTGAGCGAGTACCTTAAAGAAACAGCGCATGGTCTCTCAGAGACTTCCCCAGCAGCCAGCTCACACAATCTCTCTCTCACTCACACACACACACACACACACACACACACACACACAGAGTCTCTCCGCATCCCCAGGTACCCCATCTCCACAGATCGGGACAGCTTTCAGTGAATGCCTTAAAGAGACAGTGTACAGCATCTCTCAGAAACTTCCCCAGCAGCCAGCACACACACTGTCTCTGTGTCACACTCACACAGTATTTCATTCCCCTCCCAACACATACTTGTGTTGTTGTTACTTCTTGGTACTTCCTGCAATGCATATATATTCTTTGTAATTTCATTCTTTAAAAGTGTGTTATTTTAGTTTTTTGACTGGTCTATGCATTTCATAATTTTTATTTCTCTCTTACACATAAATTTAAATCTTTGAGTAGCGAGTTCTAAAATGCCTAACCTGTCCTGGCTGTTCAGAACTCTGGGTTGTCACCTTCTTGCCATTCTGACATCCACTCCCATGCATGCCATTCTCCTGACATTACTCTGCATCAGCACGCTATCTTCAGACAGAAAGGCCTAGAAGACGCAAGTCTGAGCGTCTCTCTGCTGCAAATCTACTCAGTAAGTAATGCTTCTCTTGTAAACATTTAAATGTATACTCAGATAAAATATACATTTCCCAGGATCCTGAGAATTCAAGATCAAATTTAAGTCCCAAAACCTGCAAACACAAGCAGGTACCTACCAAAGTTTTGCTTAGACTTCAGACTTAGGATCCAAGTTCTTTGACTTCACTCTCCTCCTGCAAAGGAGGGAGTGAAAAAATAGACACTTATACCTAATTAAAGCAAGAAGACTAGATGCGTGATCAAAGGGTAAGAAACATAAAAACATACATATGTAAATATACAGAAATCCTTAGATCATGTAATTAGGTGGGGAAAATGTGTCATTATACACTTGAAATAAACAGAATTACCTGTTCTTAAAATCAAAAGCAGTTTGTATTATGCTTCAAGGAATAATGTCATGTTAGTTTTCTGCATTTAGGAGCTACCTCCTTAAAGTATCTATGATTTGCAAATACCAAGTACATTTGTCCTCATCTGAGAGACTTCTGTAGCATTTAATGAATCATCTGTCACCAGCTGTGGACAATACTTTGATGTCACATCCCTTTACCAACTGCCCTTCTAAGTGTGCCTGTTAGATTTAAGCCAACTCTTCATATTATTAGATTTTATAGGCTTATGGGGACATGCTTCTATCATAAAGACTACATCTATGCCAACCCTTATCAACAGACCTTTCAATGCATTTCTCAAGGACACAGGCTCCTAGATCTTACTTATCTGTGATAAGATGAAACAATGTAAAGAAATAATAGAATACCCCAGTCCAACAACTGGCTCCCGCAAGGGCTTCAATGGGGCTCCAAATGGATGCAATGGTTTGCCTGTGCTAAGCCAGTTCCAGAATCAAGGGTATGAATGATCCCTTGCTTTTGTATGGAAGAAAGGGCAAATAGTATACCTGACTTATCTTCTCTGTACTATTCATTATTCTGCATATCTCTAATATCTCCTCCAACTGGAGTCCTCTCTAAACAGTCCCACCCTTTTCAATATCTGTGATCCACTACCTTCACAGCAAGACACTAAACGGGTCTCCTGGTCACCCCATACCACCCCGCTAGTGATAGCTGAGAATTTACTTATCCTAAATAAGCAGTGCTAAGTAACCACAAATGATTTTGAAATAAGTTTCAAAATAACAAAACAGGACCCTTTTTCAAGTTTTTTAATTTCAAAATCTGACCCTGTGTTCTCACAGAATGGATGCTGTCCTCTTGGTTAATCACCATGCACTATGTAATTTTTCCAATTTAGCTTCAAATCTCTTTTTACTTAAAGTAAGGATGCCAATTCCAGAGGTTTTGAAGTCATAACTAGTTTTTTCCAGTTCCTTGACTCTGCTTTTTACAGTACTGATACTTAAATCCAGAACGCGAGAAGTTTCAGCTATTTGTTTAATGTGAATCTTTGCTTGCAAGAGGCAATCTATTTTATCACTGAGGGTCTTGGATGAAAGAAAGAGCACTCGTGGATATCTAATGAAAAATCTATCCACCTCTCTTTCAGTGCACCCAAGAGATAACAACTTCTCTTTAGCATTTGTAAAGTTTTTTTTTATATATTCATTAGATAAGTCCAAAATGTCAGCTCCAGTGCCATGTAGCAGAGCTAGTAATTCCTCATTCCTCAGATGGAAAGATGACTGCAGGAACTCAATGTTTGCACTCACTTGCTTGCTGCTCCGCAGGAGGATGAAAACATTTTTAGAAATTATGTGCTTCACAAAACTATTTGGGTTTTCACCACCTAAAGATAAACAGATTTCATGCAGGAGGTCAGTCATCTGCTTATTCAGCTCCACTCTGTTAGAAAAAGTCCGTGGTGCTCTGGTCAACATATTGCTAAGGTGTTTAGAGGTTAGCCCAAGAGAAGAGAAAAATGTAATATTTTTCTCCATATTCATGTTATTACTGGAACGAAAGAAGGACTCAGGGGAACGTCCCAGAATATTTACAATTTCCAAATCAGTCATCAAAATACTTCTCCAAAGTTCCCAACGTTTTTCAAGAGACTCATGGGAACGCGTGATGGCCCGTGGATAACGTGAGATGATGCTAGCAATGATTTCATTAGTAGCCCCTTTGCTTTGCAGAAACTTTTTGAGGCCCTCTTCATTTGTGATCAGCTTCTTCAGAACTCCAGGTTGTCGCCTTCTTGCCATTTTGACATCCACTCCCATGCATGCCAGATTGTTTACTAGAATGCCATTCTCCTGGCATGACTTTGCATCAGCACTCTCTATCTTCAGACAGAAGTGCCTAGAAGACACAGGTCTGAGTGCAATCTCTGCAGAAAATCTAATCAGCCAGAAACAATTCATATTGTGAAGAAGTGAGTTTTTCATGCGCATCAGTCCCCTGGCTGCCATAGGGATCAGCTGCTGCAATTATCTTTGTAGTATTGTATGTCCACTGTTTATCATCTGAGGGGAAGAAAACAAACAGTCATTATGCACAGCTACTGGACACTAAATGAAGAACGTGGGTGGATTTGTTTAAATAGTTAGAGCTTAAAAAAAAATAAAAACAAAATCTGCCCAAGTAGGAATATCTAATTATTTAGTTAAAAGATATGGCTTAAAAAACCCCTATAAATTAGCAAATTCAATAAATTGTTTAAAATTCATTCATTTAAAATTCTGGATGGAGGTGAACAGAAGTGTACAGGATTACTACCATGAAACCAGAATAAAATATTCAGTTACATTAAAGGATTAAGATTCAGGCTTCCATCTCTTAAGAGGCATGGTACAGACAGCCCAGGTGGGAAGCTAGGGTAACTTTAAACCACCTTTGCACGCTCCCGATTCTGGACTGCTCTGGTGGCTGAAGAGTCCCCCTCCCCCATCATATTTCAGGAAGCCCTGGAGGTCTGTCTGCATTATGGCAGACTCCCTGGGCAGTAGTGCTGCCCAGAATTTCCCACATGCCTCACTCCAAACACTCCTCTCCCAGCCGCAGCCATTTCCCCAGCACAACCCCTACACACGGGCTTGAGAAGGGTCCTAGGAGGACAGCCTACAGCTCTCTCCCCCAGCTCCTGTTCCAAAGGAACTCTCCCCAGCTAGACCTGGGGTTTTTAGGCCCCTTTATACTATTGTACTCTGGTCCCTTTATTCAGCATAGAAAGATTGGTGCAGGAGTGAGAATCTCACCCAAAGTGAGGACTCAGCAGGAAAAGTTTGCATAACACTGGCATCTCACCACATTCAACTCTGTCCCCTTTCATAGTTGCCAATATTTGAAACTGTTTCTCAAGGAATAGTTCTCCACAAAGAGTTGGGAAGTTGGAAATCACAAATCCCCCAAGAGCTGAAGTTTGTTGTGTATTCTGGTCAATTTCATGTTGAGTTCTAGGTTAGTTGGTTGTATTTTTTTCCTTTCATCCTTGCTTCTTCTATTTCCCCACCCTCTAAGCTGTTTCTTCCATGTAACACACTACACCACTATCCTGATCCAGAAAGCCCCTCATCTGGTTCAGCATCTTACAGCCAAGAAGATATCACGCATTGCAAGGACTGACTTTGATCCTGACACTTGGGTAACCAATCAAAACAATCAATCAAATCAATTGTCTGTACACAGTCTAAGTACAGTAACAAGTTTTAATGTCATCTGATCAAAAATGGAACTTAAAGATGAACAAGTTTTTTGTGTCCTCTTCATGGCTTGAAGATGGAGTTTTAGATTTAGGACTTACAATATGAGTCTCAGCAAAATATATGTCATTTCTTGGAACCTTTTCAGAAATCTGGTCATTTAAAATCCCCAGCTGTTAGGTCTTCCAATACAGTCAAACTAAGCCAAGCAACTCAGAAAATTATGTCAGGCTCTTAGTGCCACAAATTCACGTTGGAAATCCTCAACAAGTGACACAAACACCCCACTGAAGTGAATTAAACCTTTGTCCTATCCATCAGAACTGGGAGTTTTAAATGTCGATATAAGAACAATATGAAAACTCATTACTGCGCACGCTCACCAGGTAGTTTCAAAAGTTAAAAATCTCAGGTGCTACAAAACGTTTTTCAAAATAGCAAAATGGACTCCGACCCCATTAGGGATTCATTCCTGGCAAATTTCCAGTTTTAAAAATCAAACCATTTTTACATTAAAAAAAACTTAAACTGTTGGCATGTGCCAGACCCTTATTTTGTAATAAATAAGGGTGAGCGGCACTTGTAGCTTCTATGGGTTTATTTACAATAAGGGAGGGTGGGGGAGTTAGGAGCTCCCCAGGCACTTCTGGCTGCCAAGACGGAACCCTGGTGGGCTCCCTCTCAGGTGTTATTGCAAGGGTCAGGGCTCCTGAGACAGGAAGGAACAAGCATTTCAAATGCTGAAAAGAAAAATTCTTCAGCAGCCGTGGTGCAATGGGGAACATCACCAGAGGCCCCCTACAGTAGGGAAAGGATCAAGCACTCCTACCGACAACGTCCTGCATCAACAATGGGAGAAGGGAAGGACAGACACCATCATGCCACCCAGAGATAGTAAGGAGGAGTAAAACAACCTTCAGAGTAGCAGCCGTGTTAGTCTGTATTCGCAAAAAGATAAAGTGAGCTGTAGCTCACGAAAGTTTATGCTCAAATAAATTGGTTAGTCTCTAAGGTGCCACTAGTACTCCTTTTCTTTTTGCAAATACAGACTAACATGGCTGCTACTCTGAAGGTTGTTTTACTCCTCCTTACTCCCTTGTCCCAACGCCAACACATAGGACAGGCTACAATATGGCTTATAATAATCAATTTTATAAGAAACCCACAGTAATACCCAGTAAGTCTGCAGTAATAACAGAATACAGCTTTAAGAACCTGACCCAGAGTCTGTTGAACTCAAATGGAGTTTTTCCATTGACTTTAATGGGCCTGACATCAGGCCCTACATTTCTACCAACATGTGGAACATAGGTGCCACTTTGAATCCGGGACGCTATAAAATGGTTTCTTGGTCATTTGGACAATAGTACAATAGCCAAACCCCAGAGTTCCTTAGCTAAATACCGATGATAATCTTTCTGTTCTGTCCAGAACTTTTCCATTAAAAATTCATTAGAGGCTCTGGCACTTCTATATTGCAATTTATTCTAGGCACTGAATTCAGATCAGATTCAGGACCATAACTACTGATTACATTTCTTGTTTGACAAAGAAAAGTTATTTTGGAAGGAGAGTGATAAGGATGCCCTCTTATGGAATAACTTTATTAGCCATAGTTTCCACACAGCCCAGCAATAAAGGGGTGCAATAAATATCAAGTAAAAGTTTCAGACTAACAGATATAGTTCTAATTGTTTCAGCAATTGTACTATAAGGAAAAATAAATATCCTGTTCTAGCCTGTACTTTTCAACCAAGCGGCAATCCACCAACCCCCAGAACATATAGCACATAGTGTTTCCCAAGCAGTGAACTATCAAAAAATCATTTTCAGAGAAAAAGAATTTGCCATGACAAATCAGACCACATGTGTATCAAAATCCAATATGCTGGCCACAGAGAATATCTGACACTTAAGAGGAAGGCAACCTCAATTTATCCTCATCCACATCCACAAGCACCTGGCTAATTATGGGAGGGAATACCTTCCTCATCCATGCTCTGATCAGCTGATGCAATGTAACAAGATTTGACAATCCATATCTTGGACTAAGTGCAATCATTTTTACTGCTTATGAAGTTATCTTACCCCTTTTCAAAGTCCAATTATAATATTTGACTCAATGACATATTGTACTCAGGATTCCACTAGCCTCTAGACAAACTAACTTCCTGTTGGACAAAGTACATTCCTGTCTGGGCCCTCAGCAGGGTTCAAACCCTGTATCTAAAGGGCTACGAGAGTAAGACTCTATTTCTTGAGAAAAACTCCAATAGCTGGAAACTGTAGTGGACTCCTAATCTTCCTCTACCACCCATTAGCAGAAGACTAAAAGATTCATAATCCCTTAGTGTGGGTTATGAAAGCAAGTATCTGTCCCATTAAATTGAGTTCCAAAACCTCAATGCTTTTAGTTAAAATAAAAGCAGTCCTTAATCATTTTATCCCTATTGGGATTCAGGTCAGCTAATCCCAAGAGTTTAATGGGACATACCAGCTAACTAGTCTTATTACATAATTTCATTGCAGACTGCTTTTCTTCTTGTTACATTTCATAATCTGTTCACTACTAGCAATAATCTGATAAATGCTGCAGTAACACTTGATGAAAGGGAATTGCATGAATAACCGATCAAACAGTCTCAGACTCACCAGGGCATATTGGAGCCTTCTTCAACAGATCAGTATATAGATGAAAACCAACAGCAAGAAAAAACAGTCAAGAAAGATGAAAACTATCTTAAGAAGTGGAATATTTTCTCACTGGTAGGGTGTGTAACTCCTGTTCTCCCCACCTAGGAGTAACACATATGCCTGAAGAGCAGAATAAACACCCTAAAAATGACACCAAGCAAATTCCTATTATTTAAAATTGTGGAAGCTTCTTCACTGGAGGTTTTCAAAAGGAGGCAGGATAGCCACCTGTCTTGGATGGTCTAGACCAGTGGTGGGCAACCTGCAGCCCGCAGGCGGCCCGTCAGGATAATCCGCTGGCAGGCTGCAAGACAGTTTGTTTACATTGACCATCCGCAGGCATGGCCGCCCGCAACTCCCAGTGGCTGCAGTTCGCCTTTCCCGCATACAACCACATTTGCTCCAATCCCTCAGACAGAGACAAACACCTACAGGATCTCTATCAAGCATTCTTAAAACTACAGTACTCACCTGGGGAAGTGAAGAAACAGATTGACAGAGCCAGAAGGGTACCCAGAAGTCACCTACTACAGGACAGGCCCAACGAAGAAAGTAACAGAATGCCACTAGCCATCACCTACAGCCCCCAACTAAAATCTCTCCCGAGCATCATCAAGGATCTACAGCCTATCTTGGAGGATGATTGCTCATGCTCACAGACCCTGGGAGACAGGCCAGTCCTTGCTTACAGATAGCCACCCAACCTGAAGCAAATACTCACCAGCAACTACACACCACACAACAGAAACACTAATCCAGGAACCAATCTCTGCAACAAGCCCCGTTGCCAAATCTGTCTGCACATTTATTCAAGGGACACCATCATAGGACCTAACCACATCAGCCACACCATCAGCAGCTCATTCACTTGCACGTCTACTAATGTGATATATGCCATAATGTTCCAGCAATGCCCTTCTGCCATGTACATTGGCCAACCAGACAGTCTCTACACAAAAGAATAAATGGACACAAATCAGACATCAAGAATTGTAACATTCAAAAACCAGTAGAAGAGCACTTCAATCTCCCTGGACACTCAATAACAGACTTAAATGTAACCATTCTTCAACAAAAAAACCTTCAAAAACAGACTTCAGTGAGAAACAGCAGAACTGGAACTAATTTGCAAACTTGACACCATCAAATTAGGGCTGAATAAAGACTGTGAGTGCCTGGGTCACTACAAAAAGTAATTTTCCCTCTGTTGATACTCACCCCTTCTTGTCAACTGTTGGGAATGAGCCACATCCACCCTGATTGAATTGGCCTCGTTAGCACTGACACCCCCCCCCACCCCTTGGAAAGGCAACTCCCATCTTTTCATGTGCTGTATATTTATACCGGCCTACTGTATTTTTCATTCCATGCATCTGATGAAGTGGGTTATAGCCCACAAAAGCTTATACCCAAATAAATTTGTTAGTCTCTAAGGTGCCACAAGGACTCCTCATTGTTTTTGCTGATACAGACTAACTCGGCTACTCCTCTGAAACCTAAAATTTAATAGTAATTAAGACAAGGTTTATTTTACAAGGGATGCTCAATCACAATATCACTTTATAATTTAGTAAAATGTTATTAGTAATAACTTACTAGCCTTTAAAAGTTATAGTCCAATCAGACTCAGATGTGCCAGTTAGCACCAGGGATCCATTGTGCTGTGTGTATGTGACAAAGAGGCAGTCCCCATCCTGAAGAATTTCCAATCTAAGGTCCTGAACCAGCAAACAGCTGCTAACAAATGCTCTTTTTATAGATTATGCCTTTTACAAATATTTTCTGTCCCTAAAAATATCCATTGTCTGCTCTGACTCATATAGCAGGAGAAAAAGAACCTTCCTCCAAAATAGCAAGGGACATACTATTGCACAGCTCATTTCTATTTCTATTCTATTTCTATTATTCTAAGCAATAATCACCCCAGACCTTCCTTACCTAAGCATCCACTGGGGATTGCCAAATTTGGTTGGAGGAATTCCTGGAGATTTGATCACATGACATAATCTTTAATTCCTGGAGACTCCAGAACAATCCTGGAGGGTTGGCAAACCTAATTTGGGGATTCTTATTTCACATTGCTAAGACATGAGACCTTTGACAATACACACAAAAAATAGTCAAATTTCAAGCAAAAATTCAGACTAATGAATACAGTTGAATATCTTTAGAAACCACATTATAAGACAAAATAAATATACTGCTCTAAACCCTCTTGGTTGCATTTTACACAGCAGAATCAGTCCTTACGTTGCACGCAGATAATCCCACCACTTTACTCGGATCCGAAGACCACTTTGACTTCCCTTTAGTATTGCTAACTCTTCTTATTGGGCAAAGCAAATCCTTTTCCTGTTAAATCAAGCCCCAAAACCTTGCCGCTTTCATAAGAGTAATTTTCAAGCATTTAATCGGCACATACTAGCTAACCCCTTTTAATTAAATTATTTCACTGCAGCTTCCTTCCTTAAATTTCTTGTTTCACTTTGCAATTTGAATTCTACTAGCAGTGACGTGAAAAGTGCTATAGCCGAGAAGTATGTGATTTGCGTTTTCCATCCAGTAAGACTGAAAGTAAAATGACTCTTCCCTGAGTAACCAGTGTAATAAGACTGTAAAACGTGTAATTTACCACCACATTGCGGTCCGGGAGTCTTCCTCATCATAGGTTAAAGTTGAAAGCTAACAAGGAGAAAACAGTCAAAGCTAGTAAAGAAGAAAACTTGATATTAAAAAGGATTTGGTTTTCGTTTTAGTGCTGCCACCTACCAGATTTCTGTTTTCACTCATTTTAGTAAAAGTGAACTGCTGCACCAGGAGATGGCAGTATAAAATAACATAGCCATGCAATTTGTGCTGCGGTATTTTGTGCTATATTTAAGATTTGGAGGGGGAGGGGGTCCACAATGTTTTTGTAGCCTATGTAGGAAAGAAGGGTGGGCTACTAACAACCTTCACAAAGATGACAGGTGTCTGAAGCCTCTCCAGGAAGATATGGAATATGGAGCAGAGACATTGCCACTGGCCTTCCTATAGCACCATCACCCTTTCTTCCCCCAAAAGTCTCATTAAATGGCTGGGTGAGGATTCTAACATGTCTGTTACAGAAGGTTGTCACCTGTCCAGGTTTTCCCAGGATTGTCCTTTTTTGAGGTAGCTGTCCCAGGAAATCTGTAAGGGTGCTCAGTACACACTGACAGCTGTCCAGTTTTATGGGCTTGGGTGGGATCATCCTGGATGGCAACCCTAGGCACTGTTGTCATTAACACATTCACATTGGGGACCAAATGTATTTTTAAACAAATTCAACAAGGAGAAGGATTTTATTATTTTTATTATTTAATTTGATCATAAAGACAGGCCCAATGTGCCAATTCTTTATCAGAGCAGTAAGGACCAGTAATCCATGGGGGATAATCCTGACCCCAAGGCTGAGCCAGATAACTAACCTGGGTATAAATGGGCAGGTGTCTGCAGCTGCTGTTTCAGCCTCAGGACTGCAGTAGCTTCAGTGGTCATATGGGGACAATGACTGATGAATACCCACACTGCTTGGCCCTGACCCACCCATCCATTTAAAGCAAATAATGATCATAGAGATAAAATACA
The DNA here is from genome assembly GCF_965152235.1 of Eretmochelys imbricata. Classification (NCBI taxonomy): domain Eukaryota; kingdom Metazoa; phylum Chordata; order Testudines; family Cheloniidae; genus Eretmochelys; species Eretmochelys imbricata. The sequence goes on along the minus strand of NC_135573.1, from coordinate 224,434,136 downwards.
AAAGGAGGTAAACTTATACCTATGTGTACAATAAGCATAAAAGAATTTTATTCTGAATATTTAAAGGAAGCTGGGACAATTGTATACACTTCAGACATACAATAACATGTAAGTGTACTATAATATTTTTATGTATACCAACTGATCTGTGATAACAGTAGAACTTTTGTACATAACTGAATTAGGAAATGTCAATCAGGTGCTCTAGGATCACTTAATTAATTATCTGCATTAGTTGCAGGCTTACTTAAATTACCTCCTTGATATATTATACTTCAGAATAAATTATTCATCCTACCAAACTTGCTACACTGCAGGGGGTCTTGATCTTCTTTTCAGCTACAGTGTTCATACCAAAGAAGTGACCAGCTCCGTAAACCTACAATACTTGTCCTTCTAATGAAAAGATGAGGAATAATAATCAAATATGTCCAAAAAGAGATATGTAGAGTTTACAATCTGTCAAACTATAAGCTGTACAACCCCAGGATCCAGAAAACAACAACACTCTACTTCAGAGGGTATGTATTACTGCACTATTACAAGAGGTCTGTGCTTCATTCCATTTGTCTGAGTTAGTAATGAATATCTTTACAACAGGAGATAAATATGTTGAGTGTTCAGAATATAAATAAAGAGATTATGTATATGTTTTTGCAGATGCATATTTGAGGCATGGAGCAAGCATGCTTGTATGCCTGTATATATGTATTTTGTGCATGTGTATATATAGCATGTGAATGTGAAGGTGCGGTTATCTTTGTATAGCTCTGCGTGTGATGTGTATGTGTTCTGCTGCATTTTGGAACACTTTATAAAAGGGCTCAGCAAAATGTATTTAGATTTACAGAATATTAAGATTTAATAATGAATAAAAGTAGACATACAATGAAGGGACCTATACAATGTTTTCATTGTCTATAGGTCACATGAACTTGGCTAATTTACAAGGCCTACAATTAACATATAAAAACCACACTTTATTTTAGTTGACCCTTCCAAACGTTGTTTCTTTCCTCAGTGCCCATATTGCTTCACAGGGAGAGATGCTTTTTAAATTAATTATACATAAGAAGTGGATAAACACAAAACAGTGATTATGTCCACATCAGACCTTGAGCAACCACTATAATAAGTACTAAGGCCCAGATCCTCAAAGATATTTAGGCTTTTAACTTCCATTGATTTCGAGTTAGGAGCCTAAATAACTTTGTGGACCTAGGCCTAACCCCACTTTGTAACTTTTTCCTTTCAACATGATTCTTAAGAAAAGGTTCTGCTCTGTCTTGTTTCTTTAAATCCCCAAACACTGCTCTATGTCCCATCCACTCAGCTTCCCCACCTGCACCTTTACCACCAACCATCCACTATCTATTCTACAATTTTTGTTACTGCTTGCCTTTGAAGGGGACCCCAGAATACTGTGCAGCAATATCTCATAACAGAAATTCTATTTCAGTAAAGATTGGGGGTAGAGGAATAGGTGTCCAGAGAAGATGTTTACAGTATTACCTACAACACTTCCCTGCTGCAGCCATGGTGATGGAGAAGCCCACAGCATTCTGAGATACTCAAATACAAAGCAAAGCTCACCTCAGCTGCAGAGCAGATAGTAACGGATACTTAGGGACACTGGAGCAGAACTATTGTAGCAGACTGTGGCAAGGGCTGAGGTTCATCAAGTTAACCCTTCGTTATTTGTACTTCTTCTCAAAGTGGAGATGAGTAATTACTTTCTTATAGGCACTATGAGAACTAAACACTGGTGGCCCTATCCTGCTCTCATTAAATTTAATTATAAAATTCTCACTGGTGTCAGTGGAAGCAGAAGCAGGCCCTGATCAAAGAATGCCTTGGACACAGTCACGTCTCAAATGGTATCTCTTTTGTTTTCATATAATTTCACAGAGTTAATTTATAATTCATTCTCCTGTCAGGTAGGTCTGTACAGCAGATCCCAAGGCCACAGCAGAAGGGTTGGACTGCAAGCATCAGCGGCAGTGTCTCCTCCATATAATTCTGACCATATACAGCCATTTGCAAGTGAAATCTTACATTTGAACTCTCTTTAACCCAAAATGGCAGGATCATTATACTGGGTGGCAGGAAAAAGTTCGGATCTCTACTTTGCAGAGAGGGGGTTGTTCTTATAAGGTAGTGGGCTCTGAGACTATAACGAGGTTCATCTAGCTTTCCACTTCAATATGAATTTACTTTTTGATACAGCCCAATTATAGTTAGATAGCCTCATTACTATTGAGTGGTACTGTATAGTATTAGCCTATATATTTATCTGAATACTTTATATCCTCAGTCTCAATAGTATCTGAGCTCCTTAGCTTTAGGCTTAAGTGATGTATGCATTTGTTTAGGCCCCTAAAGTTCCAGAACTTCTGTACCCCATTCATGCATCTGATTTGCCAGCATGAGCTCCATCCCCAGTTCTGGTTACCCATCTGACTCTGACTTCACCAGTCAGAGGATGAATTCCCTAATAACCCTCTCCAGTCTCTAGCTGGAAAGTGGTGCTTCCGTTCTATCTTCTAGCTTGCCCATCCCTTAAAGGGGCATTATCGGAGGAACCAGGCAAAGTCTCACAACTAAGTGAATGGGAAAATAAGGGAGGCAAAAGGAGGTAGCTCAGAGGGAGGGTTTAATTGTTATACAAATGTGGAAGGCTTCTGACATAAGTGGTGAAGAACCTGAATAGAGCCTGCATTGTTGCTTTGGACAGAGCCTCTCAACACCTGGAGCCATCCTTGCTATTCAAAGTTAATTCACTGCCGTAGTTATAAACATTAATTTCCAAATATAAACAATTATATTGTATGCAGAGTAGATCCCAAACAAAAACGCCATTCCCTCATATTTTTAGGAATTTCAGATCCAGATCTTAATGTTGTGGCTTAGGCCCATTTATAATTGTATGAAATAAAAATTTACTAGTTTATGGTACCTAAGCTCTATGGAGATTAGAAAATGAACCAAGATGTTTAAATATGTATGGCTTTTGGGCTGCCCTTAATCAAGTAGCATCTTAGGTGAGCCAGTATTGGTCACCCTACCAAAATAGATTATTGGAGATAAATATCACCTATAGCTCAAACCCTCAAATCTTAAGTAGCTAACCAAGTTGTACCCCAAAGCCATCTGGCCATAAATGAATTTGTAGAATGGGAATTGTATATAAATAAAAAGAGCTACAATCTCTACAGATTGCTTGGAATTTAATAAAATGCTCTCCTACAATCCCCTGTTGGCATAGGCTTCCAGGGTGTAGGGAAAAGGTGGAATTATAAGTGCTATTCCTTTTAAAAATATTTTGTCCAATTGTCATTGTCAGAGTGCATACAATTTGTGTGCCTAAATTTCATCTCACACTGGTATCAATAGGAGTTACTCCACTGGAATTACATAGTTTTAAAACTGGTGTAAGCAGGAGGAAATTAAGACCCATTAGCTCTTATTAAGTGACTTCATGGAGACTTTGGGGGCCTCTAACTATCTTCTGAATTGGATATTCTGACTGAGAAATTACTGTCACAGTCTAATGTAATGTAAATTACAGTCTAATGTATGTGTGAAATCTTATTGACACCTAGCACCTAGTTCAGTGACACTGGAAACTGTCAGCCAAGGAGGAATGCTGTTTGGCACAGAGAAAATAACTTGCTTCTCCCTAGGGTATGATTGAAAATCCAGTGAAGTCCATGGAAAAATATTCAATTTTCTACAGTCTTTGAACAAGAGGGGTTTTGTTTGTTTTTACTGATCTCAGATTATACCTTTACTTGTATTAAAAGATCTTTTCTTGATTTTGTTTTTTATTCCATTGTTCCCTTGTGATAATCAGGGTCCAGTACCCCTCCCCAGGGGAGAACAGGGAGTTGGAACCCCAAAGAATAAGCAGATGAATAAACTGATTGTATACAAAGGTGTTGTGCTATTAAAAATGTCAAGTAAGTTCTCTTATGAAAATTTGTAATGCTCTAAATTTAATTTATCATGAGATATGTATACAGGCTGTGCCCACCTTTTACAGACTCAGACTGTATAAAAGAATACTTAACTGACTTTGAAAGAATATGCCAGGCCATTGGCATCCCTAGTTTATTTTCTTTCATTTATTAACTGCCATTAACATATCTTTCCCAGGGATTAAAGTTCAGAAAATTTCTATTGAAATTTATATTCTTTCCATACACCAACTGCTAAGAAAGGATATTGCAAAGACATTTGAAATTCCCTTCCTTACTGGCTAAACTTCAGGACACAATTCAGTGTGTATATAAAGTGAATTTGAATATCTATATAAACATTAGCAGATCACTTCAAACTTTTCTAGAAAATTTAATTTCCCTAGTAATGATGAGAAAACCTTTTCAGGTTTAGTTTAGGCTGGGCCCAGATCCACAAAGAGATTTAGGTACTGCAGCTATCCATAAAACCCCTGTTCAGTTGTTGCCTAAACTCATTCAATGCCTAAATTTTTCACTATAAATGTTCCCTAGGTGCCTATATTTCTGCCTCTGGTCATAAGCATTACTGCCTCGGGGGGGTGGTTCTAGACTATCTCATGCCCAGCACAAGCCTCAAACCAGGTGAAGATAGGCAGGGCAACACCTATCTTGCGTGCTGGGTCTGATCCAGTAGGAATAGTCAGAGCACACCTAACTGCATACCAAATGGAGGCAGCATTCCTTATAATCTTTAGGCCAGTGGTTACTCCCCCAGGCTGTGGAAGATCCTGATTCAATTCTCCAGTCTGCCTGATGAGAAGATGAGATTTGAATAAGGGTTTCCCACCTCTCAGGTGAGAGCCTTAACTACTTAGGACACACCCTTCTCCTCAACATGTGCAATTGTCTAGTTTAAGTGGGTCCCCTCCCAGCATGTTGGCTTTTGTGGATGCCATTCTCAGGCAGCTATCTCTCCCATGCAAAGTATAGGGAGCCTAAAAACCTAACCCAATGTTTGTGGCTTCTACTTAGGCATCATATGGTATGTCTAAACTGCAATAAACACCTGTGGCTGGCCCAGTGTCAGCTGACTTGAGCTTATGGGGTTCAGGCTGTGGGGCTATAACATTTCAGTGTAGCTGTTCAGGTTTGGGATGGAGCCTGGGCTCCAGGACCCCATGAAGGGGGAAGGTCCAAAAACCTGGGGTGCAAATCTCTACACTGCAATGTTCTAGCCCTGCAGCCCAAGCACTGCAAGCCTGAGCCAGCTGATTTGGGCCACCCTGGGTGTTTTATTGCAATGTAGATATATCCAAGATGCTTAAAAGTTAGGCATTATAATGTCTAATGTCCTTTGTGAATCCGGACCCTGATGGCCAATCTACACTAGAACACCCATCACTGCTGGTGCCAGTGGAGCTGCTCCAGCGCTAAACTAATAATGGAAATGTTTTTAAAAAGTTGACAATGCAGACAAGATTTCACTGACTTCTATGGGAACTGGATTGGGGTCAAAGAGGATTTATCGTTCATAGTAATCCTTAAAAAAGGGAAGAAGGAGGATCCGGGGAACTACAGGCCAGGCAGCCTCACCTCAGTCCCTGGAAAAATCATGGAGCAGGTCCTCAAGGAATCAATTTTGAAGCACTTAGAGGAGAGGAAAGTGATCAGGAACAGTCAGCATGGATTCACCAAGGGCAAGTCATGCCTGACTAATCTAATTGCCTTCTATGATGGCTCTGTGGATGAAGGGAAAGCAGTGGATGTGTTGTTATTCCTTGACTTTAGGAAAGCTTTTGATACACTCTCCCACAGTATTCTTGCCAGCAAGTTAAAGAAGCATGGGCTGGATGAATGGACAGTAAGGTGGTTAGAAAGCTGGCTAGATCATCGGGCTCATCGGATAATGATCAATGGCTCCATGTCTATTTGGCAGCTGGTATCAAGCAGAGTGCCCCAAGGGTTGGTCCTGGGGCCAGTTTTGTTCAATATCTTCATGAATGATCTGGAGGATGGCGTGGATTGCACCCTCAGCAAGTTTGCAGATGACACTAAACTGGGAGGAGTGGTAGATATGCTGGAGGGTAGGGATAGGATACAGAGGGACCTAGACAAATTAGAGGATTGGGCCAAAAGAAATCTGATGAGGTTCAACAAGAACTAGTGCAGAGTCCTGCACTAAAGACAGAAGAATCCCATGCACTGCTACAGACTAGGGACCGAGTGGCTAAGCAGCAGTTCTGCAGAAAAGGACCTAGGGATTACAGTGAATGAGAAGCTGGATATGAGTCAACAGAGTGCCCTTGTTGCCAAGAAGGCCAATGGCATTTTGGGCTGTATAAGTACGAGCATTGCCGGCAGATTGAAGGACATGATCATTCCCCTCTATTCAGCATTGGTGAGACCTCATCTGGAGTACTGTATCCAGTTTTGGGCCCCCCACTACAAGAAGGATGTGGAAAAACTGGAAAGAGTGCAGCGGAGGACAGCAAAAATGATTAGGGACTTGACTTATGAGGAGAGGCTGAGGGAACTGGGATTTAGTCTGTAGAAGAGAAGAATGAGGGGGGATTTGATAGCTGCTTTCAACTACCTGAAAGGGGGTTCAAAAGAGGATGGATCTAGGCTGTTCTCAGTGGTAGCAGATGACAGAACAAGGAGTAATGGTCTCAAGTTGCAGTGGGGGAGGTTTAGGTTGGATATTAGGAAAAACTTTTTCACTAGGAGGGTGGTGAAGCACTGGAATGGGTTACCTAGGGAGGTGGTGGAATCTTCTTCCTTAGAGGTTTTTAAGGCCAGGCTTGACAAAGCCCTGGCTGGAATGATTTAGTTGAGGATTGGTCCTGAATTGAGCAGGGGATTGGACTAGATGACCTCCTGAGGTCCCTTCCAACCCTGATATTCTATGATTATTGCACAGGTATCTGGAGTGATTGTTTACAGCTTAGTTAAAACATGCAGACTTAAATACAACATTTAAAAAACAAACATTTATTGGCAGATGAATCTTATTCAAAAGGGATCAGGAGAATTGAAAATGAAATGCCTTGACAGAGGTTTTAGATATTACCTTTTAATCAATGTGAGTTTCATGTATGCTGTATTATTTAAATGGTTCCCTTAGTAGTCAGTACAAACTATTTCATTGATATTCACATCAGTGCACTCTGCATCCTCTCTTTGTACTCTTAAGCAATAGAATCTCATCAGATGCTACTGCATACAATGATGAATTTTCTGAAGTGGTAATTGATAGTCAAAGAGGCAGAGACAATATACAGCTGTTTCTTTAGAAGATATAGTTGTGCAAATCAGTTGCATTATTTGATGTTATTGGATGTTATTAGCGATCTGTTGAAGCTAAGAACATTCTTGTAAGGAATATAGAAATCAGACATAGGATTTTTAATTTAATCATATTCCCAGACTTTCTGTAAGACATTGTCTATGGAAATAGTTTGGCAAGTGTGTATGTCTGAGAGAGAGATTTTGCCCATGTTTTTTTTTTTCCACAGAAAAATATGTATATTTTAGGAATAAAATTTATTTGGTACATGTGATTTTCAATTCTAAAAAAAATTACAGAATGGTTTCTCCCTCAAAATTATTCCTTACAACACTGAAATATGATTCTTCACATGTTTGATAAAAAATTAAATTAAAATATAGAAAATAGTGTTCTTCCTTTATGAAGTAAAATATCAGCAATTTTCACATTAAAATATTTTTAAACATCCTGTTTGTTGATAAACCATTTATCCTACTACCAAATTTGGGAAACAAACATTCTTTTAAAATATCTTTTATTTCAAATTCAAAAATGTAAATAAGCTTTAATGAAAACGTGTACGAATACAAACTGATAGGGAACATATTTGTGTTCATATAGAACAGTGTGCATGTTAATCTGACCAGGCTTGCATTATGTTTAAGAAAATGTATATTTTAAGACACACAAATGCATACGTTTTGTAAGAAATGTTCGTGTTAATGAATATCTAACAACAAAAAGGAAAAGCATGCCATGTGCATATTCAGAGCTCTAGTGTAATACAAATGTATTATTAGCTATCACAGCATACTGCTTAATCTTGAATTATCAGGTACTGATGTGCCCCAAACGTTTCACTAATACATGTCAAATAAACATAATGATCCTTAACCAAACAAAAGCTATTAAAACTTCTGATGCATGAAATATACACGTTATGAAATACAGACATGGGGCCTAATCTTACAAAATACTGGGCATTACCCTCCCAGGGTACATAATGCACAAAGACCTCGCAGACTTGATTTTTATGATTTCCAGGACAAAAATGCATAGGACATTCAGACAGTTTGCAATGTAATGCGCTCTGATCATTGGATCAACTTCAGGAATAGGTAATAAGGCAAGGAAACATTCCTCTTTTTAAAGAAAACATTTAGAAAAACAATGTTGCACACATGGATATTGTAGCAGCATTCACTTTGCAAGTGTTTAGTCTTAATAAAAATATTACTTATTACTTCAAATTTTTAAAATTACAATTTATAGACACAATCCAGTGTCATCCTATTGGGGGAAGGACAGTGTGTCATAGGGTGAGTGACTGGGGAGGGCTAGCTGTCTGTTAGGGGAGTGGGGGCGGATCGCCCCTGTTGAATGTGAGGGGAGGGAGCAGGGATCTTGGGCCTGGGGGGGATTTCCAATAAGGCCAATCTGTGACTGGGGAGGGGGCAAGGATCTCGGAGGAAGTGGGTGGATTCCCCCCACAGATTGGGGGGAGAGGGGCAGGTACCTCGGGGGGGGGTGGATCTCTCTGCAGATTGGGGGGGGCGAAGATGTCTCGGGTGGGTGGATCCCCCCGCAGATGGGGGGGAGGGGCAGGGAGCTCAAAGGGGGTAGGCGGATGCCTCCGGTGAGTGCCGGGGGGAGGGGAGCAGGGTCGTCACATCCTCTCCGTTCCCCCCTGTGGTGGCTCCCGTTGCCTGGGGGTGGGCGGGGCTCTCGGCCAGGTGCGGAGCCTCGGGGCTCGGCGAGGCTGCGGCGGCGCGGACGTCACTTTTCCCGGCCGCGCGTGTTTACGTGGAGCTGAAGATGGCGGCGCCGGTGGATCCGCCACGGAAGCTCCTGTCGCTGTAGCGGGGCCGGCGGCGGCGGTAACGGTAACGCTAACGCTCTGCTCTCTGCGCGCAGGGGCCATGGAGGACGAGGAGAGGCAGAAGAAACTAGAGGCCGGGAAAGCCAAGGTAGGCGGCGAGGCTGTGGCGGCGGGGGGAGAGCCGAGCCGAGCGGAATGGGGTGGGGGACGCTGTGCGGGAGGCCGAGGCGGGGACGGGGGAAGAAGCGGGGGGGAGGGAACGAAATGATAAATCCTCTGTTGAGTAGCCTGGGACGAGCCCACCCCAAGGTGTGGGAATAACTCTGCTTCTCACCGGTGTCCAGTGTGTGGTGTCCTGGGTAATGGAGCGTGCAGGCAGCGTGGGGGTCTCTGTAGGAGCTAGGAGAGCCTCCTTTATAGCAGCGGGCTCCAGAGCAGGTTTTCTCTGTCTCTCTCTGTATGATTGGCTTGTGACAGCTGTTGGTGGACGGCCATGACTTTCAAGTGCCACAGGTGCCAGTAGTTACACATTGAAAGTTAGTGGTATTTCTGTGAGCGAAACGCTTTATGTGCTGGTGTCTTTTTGTGAATGTGTATAGCTTTTAATGGTCTGGGTACAATACTTTAAAGTTACTTCACTTTAGCAAAAGGAGATTTGGGGGTGAGGAAAATGCAGTTTGCAACATACTGTTAACCTGATGCACAAGTTGCTGTTTTGCATTTTTAAAAAGCAATGTAAAAATTTATGGAGATAACTGATTTTCGTTTTGAAGGACATTTTGTCTTCAGTGAGCTAATAATATTATAAAGTAATCTTACAGTGCAATGTGTTTGATGCCTTTATTTCCCAAACTATTCCCATAATCAGCTGTTTATTGGTAACTTAAATGTATTTAAACAAATCACCTTCAGAATATATCTGTAAAATAGCACATTGGCTCAATTATAATGACCTTATTTCTAGAGTAAGGGAAACTCATAAATGATCAGTGAAAGAAGACTCAAGGGTTACCCAACCATTATAACAGCACAGGGTAAAGCAAAATTTAGGTTTAGCAAACCAAGGCAATTGGTCTCAATTTGTCCATCTAATTGGGCAGTTTACCACCAAATACTAGAGTTCACAGAATATAAATTGTCAGTTCACATTGGAAAAGATAATTTAGCAAAATCGCATTGTGTATGCAGTTGGAGAACAAAGTAAATCTGTAACTACATGATGTCCATCTCTGTCTTGCTTGCAGAGTCTCTTCACTGAAATTGGGATTGGAAGTTCAATTGTGCAAAGTTGAATAGGCTAAGATATGTTATCCAGAAAAGTGTTCAGTGTCTCTGTTCGGTTGTTGTGACTTGTATTTGTTGTTTCTATTGGAGTAGCAACCAAAAGCCCCAGGCAGGAACAGTGCTCTATTATGCAAGGTACTGCTCTGAAGAATTTACAATCTAAAAACAAATTAATGAAGGGATAGGGCAAGAGGTCAGGATGGTGACAAGTTGATTGTGGTTTTTATATATATATATATATATATAATTTCATATAATCCAGTTTTGTGGCCGGTTGGCAGAGAAGGCCACTTGAGGTTGGGGAGAGGAAGGGATTTTTGAAGCAAGAGTTGGGTTTGAGTGAAGGGACAAGTAACTGTGTGTGTGTTTGGGGGGGGGGGGTAGAATGGGTAGATGAGAGTGAGAAGCATAATGGGCAGGAGAGAGGCTGGGCAGCTGAGAAATTGAAGAGGTAAGAAATGGTGAGATTCTGGGGATCTTCATCCAACTGCGATACACCTAGGAGGAAAAAAAAGAAATTGAATGGATGATATTGTCAGGAGGCTCTGAAGCCCCTTAGGTCTCCAAGTCCATTAGGATTCTATCCAGTTTTAATCTTGAAGATCTTTATCAAGTAGGAGAAATCCTGTACAACTAGGCATTTCCCATAGGTTTCCTTGGTATATGCTATCTTAGCAATGTAATAGCATATTTTGCCAAATCTTAACATTGTGAAAATGGTTAACCTAAACGTGTAACTGGAAAAGTAACAGTGAGTAGTACTAAACTATCAGAAAATGCCGTATCTTGGAATAAATGCTCCCCAATACAGAGTGCATGTAAATGTTATAGCCACCTTTCCATTGCTGAGAAGGTATCAAAACATTCTATGGCTTTGTGCTAGTTTTGCAGTGGGTACTGTACGCCAGCATTACCTGATAAACAAACGGAGATGTTTTGGTATGGCATGGCATTGTACACTATAAATTGATGTATTAAACTGCTCTTTTTGAAACATGGGGAAATTTTTCTCAATTTAAAAATGAATAAAATTAGTAATTCTACTTAAACTTCTCAAGTAGTCATTTTGAACAACAGTGAGCAAAGAACAAGCACTGGTAAGTTGTACTAATAATTGCTAAACATGAAGTATATTAGGGGCGGGGAACAACTAAGGACACTGTCAAATGTGTACCTTTTTGTATCTTCAATTTTTTTATTTAAAAATTGATGCTGTGCACACAATAGAAAAGAACTTGCTCTTGTAATAATTCAGTGAACATTTATTCTATATTATTGATGCTGAACACTTTTTAAAATATGTTTTCAGAGGTGTCAAAATACCTTTCCACTTTAACCACTTCGCTCTTTAAATAGTCTTTATCTTATTCCCTCTAAAAAGTGCCATATACACTTATGGCAATATCTAAACATTTAAAATCAATACAAGTCTTTTTTTTTTTTACCATGTTCATACTTGTGTTTATATATAACAATTGCAATTGAAATGTTTCTGCTGGTTTGAAAGATTTCTAATACATTTTTGGGAGACCAGTGGTAGAATCAGTTAAATTATGAATCAGTAGGAACTTTTAAGTAAAGCCACTGTACCTATTTATATAATTCTTTTAAAAGTGCCATCAACCAGCAGACAATCTGCTGTATCTGACAAGCTTCCCCCTAACCTCCCTTTTCTCCTCAGAAGACTCACCAGGAGTTCTGATACGTAGCCTGGTGTATACCATGAACTTAGAAGCAAGCATGTTATGCACTTCAAATGCGAGACTTTACAGGCTCCTGTTCTTGGTTGGTTCCCCTTAGACACTTGCACACATCTAGTAAATAAAGGCAGATTCTTTATTAGGGCTGGCAGAGAAGAAGGGGTACAAAGACTCCACTAAAACCAAAGTGATTTATCTGCAGAAGAAAGGTATAGAAAATTTCCAGGCTATTCCCCTAAGGGGCAATCATATAGGAAGTTACAAGGTTAGTATCTGAGTCCTTATGTTTAGTTCCAAAGATTCTTCAAAGGTGCCTTCTTTGGGAGGGAGAGCTTCTTAGCCTTCGGTTGCATAGGCTGCTGTTGGCTCTGACATTGATGCCTGTGGCATCTCCTAGTGCAGTGGTTCTCAAAATCATTTGATCACATCCCCTTCTTTATGTCTATAGTAGTTTATGCTCCCAGCTTCCCAGCCAGCAGCTGACGCTCTCCTGTCACCCATTTCTGAAGGCAGAGCAGAGGCTGCTGGCTGGGTGCCAAGCTCTAAAGGCAGCAACACTGCTGGCAGGAGCACAGAAGTACGGCTGGCATGGTACGGTATTGCCACCCTTATTTCTCTGCTGCTGCTGGTGGCAGTATTGCCTTCAGAGCTTGGTGGCTGGAGAGCAGCAGCCGCTGGCCAGGCACCCAGCTCTGAATGTGCATGGTGTAACCCCCACCCCCCTTAAGGCTTCTCACACCCCTAGAATACATTCTGCACCCCTCTGGAGGGTGCACCCTGTTTAAGAACCTCCATTCTAGTGTTTGCATTAGAGAAGCCTCTCATGTTGCCTCCTTGCTGAATTTGCGAGCTGTAGCTTCTGCTCCTCTAGGCAACAGACTACAAGGCCTTCTGGCATCTCTAGGTGGTTCTTCAATCATATTCTCTGCACTTTCGCATCTGGCCCAGATCCCAGGATCACAGGACAAACTGCTCTTTCCCCTGTGCCACGTCTGCCAGTTACAATATTTACTTCTCAGTGGCAGCCTGTGCCTGCTGTCTCTGAGTTCTCCCTTTTTCAGATGTGCTCTTTCCCCAGCTCTAGATGAGATTCTGCTCCAGGGTTCCCTCTCCAGGTTCTATCTTTGGCCAGCTCTAAAGCAGCTGCATATTTAGCTAGCTGCTCTCATACACTCCCTTCCTCTCCCCACCCCTTTATTCTTTATCCGCATGCCCCAAAGATTCCACTTATTTGTCTTGATCCAGAGTGATCACACAATATCATCTATTTAGCTAGATATCTGTTAGTCCTTGCCACTACTATGAGTACCAATCCTTTCCATCAAGGTGATGGGGTGCTAGTAATTAACTGGGTTGGGAGAAGTGTTTCAGACAGTTTTAGTTGCAACTCTCCAGGGTTTTGTTTTAAAATACATGTCAAGGGCATCCAGAGTTTTGGATGGGTGCCTTTTGTGTAGTTTTTAACATCTAATTCAAAATAAATTCACCCTTTTATGGTGTGAATTCATAATCATCAAGACTTTAATATTATTGTCAGAGTAACACTAATATTTTATTTCTGATAGGAAAATTCCAGTGCAATTATTTAAAAAAATCAACAACCCCGAATATTTTTCAAAGAAATGTAATCTTTGCAATCACTCAACATCTGAACTGGTGGTTTACAATGTCAGGAAACTTCTCAATGGAATTATCTTTCTACCTGTAAGGGTAAGAACATGGAACATGAGGGTGGTAATGATTGAAGAGGGAACCAAAGACAGATGGAAAGGGAAGCTCAGCAGCCCCCTTCTGATGTGGGATGGACTGTGCTCTTTTTTTTTTTTTTTTTTTTTTTTCTTGTGGAGTTCCCCTGGGTTCTCTTCTGTGACTATTATTTAGTCCTCTCCTTGACTTCACTCCAGGAGGGATTAGTATAACTTATACCTTCTTCTAGTCCTCTCTGGATGAAAGCTAAAACAGTAGTCCTCCTGTAAGTGTTTACTTAAAGACTTGGTATCTTACACCCCTTAAAACATCACCTCTGAATTTTACACGCTGTTATCTATTTACATTTTTGTAAATAAAGAGCTGAGGTGTGTGTAAGAGGATTTTTAGTTGTTTTTCTTGCTACTTATGGCTCTCTTCAGACCTGAAGAGTGCAAAGTGAATGTAATTCTATAGCAACCTTCCTGCTATATATTTGCTCATCAGCCTTTACCATTGTAGGTGAATGAAACTGTTTAAATGCTCTAAAGATACCACAACTTTAATTGAAAAATGTATAAAGTTTCATAGATACTTCTGTCAGTACAAAGTTTTGTAAAACTGTTTATCTTACATGAATGAAACTTTGAACATAAACTACCTCCCAGTGTGCTTCTTGATCATGCTCTTGTCTCCTGTTATATTCAGGAGGCAGGATGAAGGGCAGTGGTGGCATGCTGTCTAGCTTGTTAAATCATATTAATACTGAATTTTGCTTAGAAAATCTTTATTCCAGCTTTGGCATTGTTAATTCTGGATTCTCAAGGCTTTTAGGTACTGTCTATATCTTCTTTTTATATGAAGAATGCCCTCTAGCATTATTCATTGTCATGGTTGTCAGTGTCTTCTGTATGTTCACAGTGCGTACTTGGTCCCTTGCTTAAAAGCATGTTGTCCATGGAGAGATACTCCCTAAACCACCTGAAGGTATTGTGGAAAGAAGCTGTTTGGCTTATTTAGTGCATGTTTAAACACAGAACAAGGAACTTGCATGTCTTTGATTTGTACTCGGTAATAATCAGAACACGTGTAATGGCAAAGGTTACAATGTTAGGTCCATTGTTTTGGAGAGCTAATGCTACTTAAAATGGCTAAGTAGTCTATAGGTCTATCTGATGATACCTTCAGAAAATATCTTCAACAGTTTGGTTTGTGAGTATTTGTGCCTATTTCTAGTGGCTGAGCATGAAGGTGGAATGTATCCAGACAAATACACTGATGTTGCCTGGTAGCCTGAGACTATGTAGTTGTTTTCCCTACGAATTACTGATACACAAGATAAATTTTACTTCTGTCATCTGATCTTCTTGTGTTGAGAAATTATGATGTCTTAGAATGAAGTTACAGGTTGTTCCAGTTTCCTGTTTAAAAAAAAAAAAATCATTGACTTGACAGAAGCATGAAAGGATTTCATTCCACAGTTCACCAGGTCAGTGTTTAAATATAACAAAGAATTTAGTTTGAAATAGATTGTTTAGAGGTAAACTTTCTTAGATAATGAACAGTGCTTTTAAATATTGTTTTCTCTTTAGGATAACTGCTGAAACTTCTTGCAATTTATTAAGGATGTGGTGAGTTGCATCCTCTCTCTCTTTTTTAAAACTAAATTTTGTGTGTCATTTAAAAGCTGACCTTACTTACATGTCTTGTTTTGCTTTCAGGTGCAGATTGCTCATTTTGTTTCCAACTGCTTTCAGTAACTTGAACAAAAACGTTTATGAAGCAGAATTATACAAACTTTTTTTTGCCAGTGTGCATCTTGAGTCATTTTTTTAACACAAGAAATTTTATGTAACAAAAGGCATTGCTTGTGGTAAGCATTATGTTACTGCTCTCACACTTCATGCTTTTTTTTAAAAAAAAGGCACGGAGATAAGGAGGTGCTCAGGCCCTCCTAGCTAGAGTGAGAAGTTTACTGTGGGTTACTGCTATATCTGGCATGGGTGGAGGGGTGTGTGGGGAAACTGGAGGGGAGACTCCTGATAATGCACTTGAGTAAGGTGGAGAAAGGAGTGGATGAGCATAGGTTCAACAGGACTGAGAAAAGCAAACTGCTCAGTAGATTAGGTGTCTGGGGCCCAGAGGGGAAGCTGTGGAGAAAGAGAATGGGGCTGGAGACAGTTCTCTTGAAGAGACTGGTTCCTGCTTTCTTTCTTTTCAACCTCCAGGTGGCTCCTGGGCTCCCTTTTCTTGTGGTGCGGAATTGTTTCCTTTCCCTGCTCCATCAGAGAGGGACTTTAGCGGCATCTATATTTAAGGTAGCATAGATTTCCATGGCAGATATTTTTATATTCTGTCACATACTTGTATAGGTAGAAATATTTTGAACTTTCAAATTAGTGTGAATAAATTCTATACAAAAAGTCTCCTTTAATAAAGGAAGAATTGTACAGTGTTTTCAATAAAATACATTGAGTACTTTAGGGAAAGTAGTGCTTGACCTTTGACAGTTTGAGGATAGGTCACATGAGAAATGTAAAAAACCTATTTTGTATGCAACACTGTCTGTCAAAAATTTACTCTAATACCTATACAGAGATCTATTTCTGCAGAATGGTACCTGAGATGATATAGTAATCAATATTTGGAGAAATTTGGAATTAGAGAAATAATATAAACTTGTAAGAAAAATAAGAAGACAGTGGAAAAGAGGAAATCAGAAAAAGGCTGTTGAAGTGGTTCCCACATTAGTTATCAGCAGAGGTGAAAGTAAGCCGGTACGCCCTGGTACAGCGTACCGGTAAGAGCTGGTGCGCTGTACTGGGACTGGCTTTCTCAGAGGGCAATTTAAAGCCCTGGGGTAGCGTTGGCGGGGCTGCCGCTACCCCCCCCGGGCCTTTTAAATCCCCGCTGGGGCCCTTTAAATCGCCACCTGAACCCTGCTGCCGAAGCCCTAGGGTAGCGTTGGCGGGGCTCCGGAGGGGATTTAAAGGGCCGGGGCGGTAGCGGCTGCTGGAGCTCCCGGGGACCTTTAAATCCCAAACGGAGCCCGGCTGCCGCTACTCCAGGGCTCGGGCAGCAGGGCTCAGGCGGGGATTTAAAGGGTCGGAACTCCGGCAGCTGCTACCACAGCGGAGCCTCAGGCCCTTTTAAAGCTCTGCCAGAGCCCCAGGGAGCGATGGCAGCCGGGAGCCCCCAGGGCTCCTCAGTAATTTAAAGGGCCCGGGGCTCTGCTGCGGTAGCGGCAGCTGGAGCCCTGGGCCGTTTAAATTGCCCCTGAGCCCTGGGGTTCCCAGCTGCCTCTGCAGCTGGTAGCTCGGCGGTGATTTAAAGGGCCCCAGGCTCCCAGCTGCTACTACCGCAGCTGGAGCCCTGGCTCTTTAAATCAAGATTTAAAGGGCCTGGGGATTTGAGGCCATGCCTCTTCCAGTTGAGGCCATGCCCCCTGCTCAGGACTCTGGCGTACCGGTAAGTCCTCTAACTTACTTTCACCCCTGGTTATCAGTATCCTTTCAACTCCAAATTGTGTTACTAATATATAATTATTAGTTGCTCACTTCATTAGTTGAAGGCTTCTATCCTAAATTCCTTTCCCATCTCCCTTTACTGCTTGATCATCTGCTATAGTCTGATCCTTAATGGACATCCAGAGGTCAAAGTGTACTTTCACTGATCCATCTTAATATTCATCAAGGAATTCTCATAACTGGGATTGGCGAATGCGTCACTTTTGTTATTGCAGAGAGATGCTGAGAAAGGAACAACTTTAAAATAAACACTATCATTTGACCACATTTTATTGTTTACTACATACAAAGCCAAAGCGCATAAAAGAGCATCAGCACTTAACTGTTGTCTTTGGGGTATTTGCTAGTGGTTTTTCAGAGAACTGCCCTGTGTCATGGTGTTGATTTCTAGCCTCTCGAAGAGGTTGGTAATGTGTACATTGTAAAGATGTTGGCCATGTGTAGAAGTATGTAGAAACCAAGACTGATTGCCTCCATTAGGAACTACTGATACAAGCAAGGGAGAAAGAAAATAAGAGGGTATCCTCAACGACTACAGCCAACAGCAAGACTGGAGCTGCCAGCGGACTGAAGTTGTCATTTGAATAGGGAGCATGGAACGAGATAGCAAGCTCAAGAGAGCAGGGGGAGAGAAGAACCAGACTATCTGTCTACTGGGAAAGGGGAGGACCTGCCACCAGGGAAGCATGTGGAGGGATAGAGGGGAAGGGACAGGTGCATAAGAAGTAAGAACAGAATAGATGTAAGGAGAGAATAAACTGAGAGCAAGGAGTGATGTCACAAGTAGCAAATTATATGAATAAAACTTCTGTAAATGACAGAGTAATGAGTCATGGTGATTTGATCTTTTGAAGGGAGCAGGGTTAATACTCAACATAATTTCACTAATCTGCAGTTTTGTGCATACAGCACTTCAAAATGCATCATTTACAGTATTGATAGCTCATGATTTTATCATGACTCATGTGATATTTGGTATTTTCCTTAAAGCCTCAACTGCTAGTCAATTATATGAGAATCTCAGCTTTCATTTTTAAGAAAGAGTACATTTCTAGTCTTCATGGTTGCAAAGAAAATCTTGAAAACATGAAGCAACTTCCCTAAAGGCTCAGAAACCAGAGCCAAAACAATCCCCAAAGATATTTTGTTTTTAAAAATCTCATGATTTTGCAGTTTCTGCCTCATGATTTTTGAATGCTTGGCATTGGCAATACTGAGCATGTTTGAGATTTTAAAATATTTTCAGATCTAGTTTGGATTATGAGGGAAATGATCAGACTGAGAATTACAGAAGACCCTGCTACTCATTAAACCAAACTAGTATTTTGTTTTTAATTTCTTTTGCTAGGTTAGAAACTAGCAAGAAAGACACAAGCTCTTCCCTCAGCCCTGGTTTAGTTTTTCCATGAGCTGATTATCCTGCATCGTGTGTTCCTCCCTAATGGTGCCTCCTGAGTCTGACTATATAGCAACAAAGGAAAAACACATGATCATTCTCCGAAGACAATTTGTTTGTTACTCTCAAAAGTAAAGATAGACATAGTCTTTTAGATTATGTGGAATTTCTCTGGAAGAGATGTACTGCTTAGATAACAGATTTCAAAAGATTCTTTCTGAGGTCAGCTTCAGTAGGATGTATTATGTAGCTAGGGTTTTAAGAATGTTTTATATTGTGTACAGAGATCATTCATCTACTAAGACTGTGTGAGAAACTATTTTTTTCTTGATTTTCTTCAACAACTGCAATATATTCTAGGATCTAGATTTCCTAAATTGGGGGAAGAAAGACCTACTACACTGGAATTTCCTCAGCAACTTCCATCAACCCACTCTAAGTCAGAGATTCACCAGGACAGCTGAACTCATCTGACTCCTGCACTTAATAAAGTATCCCTTTTGACTGCTAAATTTAGTACCTCAAGCCCTGATACATCATCTCCTTGGAACTTCAGTTATAATTTTAACATTTTACCCATACAAGGTATTGGTCATCACACATCAGCAAAGAGATATGGGTGATATTGGTGTAAGATAAATCCTGTCTCATTCATACTGAATTTGTGCTAAACATTTTTCACATTATTATCAAATTCATTTTGATTTCTTTCCATGTCCAAAACAAAAATATGGAATATCTTATCTAGGGCTTAAACCTACAGACAAGAGCTATGCCATATATCAATTTTCCCACATGCAGAACTTTTCCTTTTGGAAAGATTTTAAATTTTTTTTTACCTTTCATGATACATGAGTACTATTCGTGCACAATGTTATTTCAGTTATGACATATAGCCTATTGTTTGTAGCTGTGTTGGTCGCAGGGTATTAGAGAGACCAGGGGGCTGAAATAATCTTTTATTGGGCCAACTGCATTTGGTGGAAGAGAACCTGTCAAACGACAGAAATCTTTAGCAGGCCTGAAGAAGAGCTCTGTGTAACTCAAAAGCATCCCTTTTTCACCAATCGCAGTTGGTCCAAGTAAAGATATGACTTGATCCAACTTGACTTTGTAATAGTCAAAATACTTTTCTTTTACTTCTTTAAAAAAAACACTAAGGAGAGTTGCTACATTGTGCTGCCCTTCATGTCTCTTTACAATATAAAATAATGGACCAGACTGTTTTGAAATATTCTGTTCTAGGTCAGATTCAGATGCTGTCGCAGCTCAGGCCAAGTGCCTCCTTGTGGTTACTCACTAGCTTGCTGTGAGAAAATCTAGCCACTAATTTGCATGTGTTTTTAAACCTCTGCGTATGAACAAAGTCAATTCACGGTCCTGATCGTGGGGTCCCTATGCACCCACTCCCCCATAGACACTCTGTCTAGATCCTATCCTGAGAGTTTAGACCATGTCATTTGACACCTGCACACACTCTTGCAGCAGTGCTGACTCCTCTGACTCTCTGTAGCTTAAACATACCTTTCTGCAGAATACCACTAATGGCATGAGCCTTCTGAGTAACAGTTTAACTCCCTCAAAAGCCATGTACTGGGTATAAATACTTAACTAACACACACAGATTGTGAAGGATTCAAATATGTCATTGCTGTTTACATAATCACATAAGATATACACAGATAGTGCAGATGACATCATAAACATCCTGGACTCAATGCACCTCACTCTAGCTCACCCTTCCCTTGGAGGTCCTTAGGGACCATCTGTGTTCAGGTAGACAGAGGGAACCATTATGCGGTTGTGGCAGCTTCCTTTAGCTTGAGCTAGTAAAAATGACTGAAGACACCAAATAGATCAGGTTCTGCCCTTTTTATAACTGTCCAGTCCTGTTGGGTGACTTCTGGATCAGCCTCAACAGATGATTACAGACCCCTGCCTGATGATTTCCTTAGCAGGCAACCCATCTTGATAAATCAGTTTTCTTAGGCTATTGCCTAGAAGACTATCCCGAGTTAACAACCCTCATTTGTCAGCTCAGCATCTCTATGCCTTGAAATTTCAGTCTAGCATGGAGGCACTTGGACCACAGAGAAGCCACTTTCGAAATGCAGTTTGCAGATACAGAGAGTTCATAATCTCCCACAGAATTTGTAAATTATAGACAAATTCCCCAAATTCTTGCACATTTCATCATATGACAATGACACATCATTACTACTACTGATGTCATGAAATCTAAAAAATAAAAAAGCATAAAATAAATTTTAAAATATCAAAGTTCTTTGAAATTTTCTGATTTGTTTTGCAGACTTTCCATTTCATAGGAAATCTCACGATGTGTTTTATTCCAATTTGAAACAAAAGTAAATGTCAATATTTGTTCCAAAGTGAGAATTCTGAGTTTCAACCAGCTCTAGATCTAAGTTAGACACTGACAAACTGAGGCTATTCAGTAACTTTATGAAAGATGTGTGTCTAAATCCCTCCATCTGTTTGACTATCTCAGCCATAGTCTTTGTGAAAGGATTGTCTGGGCAGAAATTAACAAATCACTTTTACTGACTATCACAGACTGATTATGTGGTAACGACGCTTTCACTGCTTACCTGGACTGGAGTCAGCTAGTTACTTAGAGCTGAAAAGCTCTATATCCAGTTGTCAATCACTTAAAATATCTAGATCTATAGTAATGTGTTTTAAATTTTATGTCACTCGTTGAGTTGGGGAGACTGGCAATCCTGTATTGGTTATTAGCAATGTCCATGTTTAGATATACTGTGTATAACTCTTCTCTAGTTTGTTGGTTCTGTGATGGATGACTTTCTATTGCAGATTTCTCAGTTCATTTGCAAATGTCAAAAATGAACAGTTATCCAGGACTTATTTGTATGTCTGCCATTTAATTTTCAAGTTACAGTATTTTCTGTGGCGCTCAACATATTTTTAGTCTGCCCAACTTTTGCTCTAGTAAATGTCTATGAAGTAAGCTTTCTTAAAAGGACATTGTGCAGGCTGAAAAGAGCAGAATATATTCTACTGTACATTGTTTTAATTGCTAATTTGCCATTAAAAATATTTTTCTAGTACAATCTATTTTCTTACATTAGAAATAAAAATAAAAATGTATCAAATGTACAAGATAAGTAAATACATCAGAATCAAGTCACTATAAGTAGGTGGTAGATAAATAAATAGTTTAGCTAGCTAACCTAATAAAATATTTTATTTTTAATTTAAGTAACAGCCAGATATTGAAAATTTGTCCTTGAAAATATTTAGTAGCAGGATCCTTGTAAATTTCCCTTATAAACTTGCCCACTTAAGGGGTTGCCAGGACTTGTATATCAATAAACGAAGATCAAAGTTGTAGTTCCAGTTCAGGCCTACCATTCTTGGGAGTGTCATTCAGTCTGTGTGCAAAGATTATGACATTGGAAGTTATTTACTACAGTAATTAAAGCAGTCTAACCTACTGGACGCAAATGTTTTCTTATGTATGTATGAACTTTTGGCTGTATGTGATCCCTTTCTCAGAATAGTCTAATGAATGGCATTTGTTTAGTTTTAGCAATTAAACTTACTCTAAAAAGGACTAAGTAGATGTATAATTTACTCAAAGTAGAACCGCATCCTTTAAGAAATGCGTAAAGTTAGCAAATAATGTAGTGTTGCTGTATTATGAAATCATGGTTGTCATAATTTCTAGTTTTTCAGTTTCACACAATTTTTCAAAATAGGTTCTTCACATCTTTGTCCACATTGGTCCAATTTAGGGTGCATATACATCTCATGCACCTGAAATTGGAATCTTTTGAACAGCAGTGTCTGTTGGGGCTATGCCTGCACCTTGCATGTTCTCATGATGGTCCCCCACTGAGGGCTTGATAGGGCAGAGCAGCCCTGACTGTCTCTCAGTTCCCTCTGTAACCCCCTATAACAGCGAGACACATCTTGGTCGTGTTTGCCAGCTACCCCATTGTATCCAATATATCCATTATCAATACTGGGTAATACTATCATTTGGCCTATCCATAGCCTGGAGAGTCTTCATAAAATGTTAGACAGTAGTGGCAGCCCTTCTGAGTTGGGAAGGAATACCTGTACACCTGCACTTGGAAATCCTGTTAGGAACTGTCCAGCGCCAGTCCTTACCTAATTCCATCCCTTAGGACTGAGGGTAAATTACTAATCATCTTTTACTCCTATTCCATAGAATTGGTTCATGGTATTGGTTTACAGACTTTCTACATCTGTCCATGCTACTGCTGATTTCTCTCTGTAATCTGACAGACAAGCTTTCTCAGAACCGGGGACAAATTCTTCATTCAAACCCACTATCTTTACATCTGATGTCCTGGAAGTTGACTGGCTAAGCTATACAGACAGGGATTGCGCTACGGAGGTTTGAGAAATCTTTATACAGAGCAGGAAGCCCTCTACAAAATCGGATCACAAATCAAAGTGGAATCCCAACTCAAGTTCTCGGCCTCACCATTAGTTCTATCAGGATCCACGTGTCACCTTCCAGTACAAGCTTATACAGTGTTGCATCCCCATTTCAAAATTTCTAAAAGGACTGGACCACACCTGTTCCCTGGTTCATGAACTTCCTCCTTCCTTGGACTTCAATGCCGTTCTTATGGCCCTCCCTTTGAACTCTTTTATCCAAATGTCCTCTTCACTGTCTGACTCTCAGGGCTGCCTTCCTGTGGCTTTTATCTTAGCCAAGAGAGTTACTGAAATTCAAGTACTAATACCACATCTCCTTAAGATGGTCTTCCATGGGGATGCGGTGGTGCTGAGACCCCAACCTCAGTTTCATACCGGTGTCCAATTTTCATTTAAACCAAACTATCAACTTCCCTGTTTTCTTCCACAAACCCCACTTAGATCCAGTGGAAACTAAGCTCCATACTTTGTCTCCTGAGCCCTTCTTTATTATTTAGAGAGGGCAAAGCCATTCAGAAAATCACCCTGTTTATGTGTGGCATTAAGGAAAACTGACGGGTCAGGCCATCTCTTCCCAGAGATTATCCAACTGCATTACAAAATGTTACCAACTAGCAGGTGCACCCCTTCCCTCTGTAGCAGGGCCCATTCAACTAGAGGCCAGGCAATCTCTTCAACATGCCTAAAAATGTTCCTGTATCAGAGATCTACAGGGCAGACATTTAGAGCTCAGCCTATACCTTTACCAAACATTGCATCCTGGACTTTGCAGCTAGATCAGATGCCAAATTTGGGAGAGTATTTCTTATTTAGCTAGCTGAACTTCTCAGACCTTCCTATTAATCTGGGAACTACTAGCTAGTCACCATAAATGGATTCACCCAGATAAAGTCTTGAAGAAGAAAGAACGGTTACCTTTCAGTTTTTATAGTTTTGATCTTGTGGAACCCATTCCTTTGGAACCACTCTCTGCTGGAATTCTGGATTAGTGGGGGAACTGAGAAGTGGTTGGAGCTGCTCTGTCGTATTTGCCGTTGAGTGGGAGTACGCTACTAGTGAAAAGATTCTATTTGTGTGTGGGATCCATACATACAAAATATCTTTTCAAAAAAAACACACAAAACTTACTATAAAGTAACCATTCTTTTTTATAGCCTCTTTTGAATACTATCTAAATTCTGTTTTTTTATAAATGAAGAGAACAATTTGTTCTTTCACATTGTGAGCCAAACGTTTTTTTTAAATAATCACTTAAAATGTCATTCAGAGTGAGCAATTAATAGTCAACTCTTTCAGGCTTGCGTATAACCAGCTATACAGGATCCTTTTTTCTACCTAGGCCCTGATCCTGCACAGGCAGATTAACCCTTGTCCCCACATAGAACTCCATAGACTTCAGTGCATGGACAGTGACCAGAGCCTTATTGAGCACTCCCAACTTAGACAAAACTCCCGTTGATTTTAATGGCTTTAGTTGGAATTTTGTCTAAATAAGGAATGTAAGATAGGCCCAATGGAGAAATGCTATTTCTAACTTTTTGCTAAACTTAAAAACTGCTGTCAGACTAAAGCAGGGCAGTCTATATTACAAATTATCAAGAAAATGGGGGGGGGGTGTGCGCGCGCTCGTGCTCATGTTAAGTGTTTTCTTATGTTTTTCACTGTCACTCATTATGCTGGCCATCACCCTGATCATTATAAATTGTTGTTTTTCTCCCTCTCTCCATATTATCTTTATTTGCTTGAGTTTAAAGGGACACTGTCAAGATGACTTTTTTCAGATAAGTAATTAGGTTACTTAAAATTAGTCAATTTATGTACCCTTTGAAAAACATGTCCTGATTTTTTTTAAAAGAGGTTTCTTAAAAAAACAAAACGGGAGGGAGAGGGGTTTTGCTCCCCTGTTAATGAGAACGTATTTGCTTAGCTCTGAGACCATAATGGTCAAACGTGCCCAAGTCCCTCTGTTCTCCTGCTTTCTCTTTTCACTGTTCACACAACTGCGTGTTGTTTGCTGCCTCTTCAGATTCAAAGTTCTACTGTTACTGTTAAACACATTCTTTGCATCGTCAACAAAACAGTGAAATTAATAGTACATAAAGTGCTGCCAAATGTACAGTGTAAACAAAGATGTAAGGAAAATAATTAGATGGTAAATAATCTCTTTGTTACAGTAATCTTAGGGGTTACTTGTAACACAGGTGGGTACAAAATATTTATATAGAAATTTGATTATTTTTTTTCAAGTTGGGAGTATCCCTTTATTTAGTTTTAGAGAAAGGGATCTATTCCCCATTGATAGAGGGTATTTATACACATAGTTCTATTAAAAATTATTGTCATTACTTGGATAAATAACTCCTTTGTACTCCAATGAGACACTAGTTCCATAAAGATGGTCTTGCACATTAATGATTCTAAGGCAGATGGCCTCCCTTGTCAAACAGGCCACAAATGGTAAATTGTAAAGTAATAATAGGCCATTCAAACTACCATCATATAATATTTCATCACTTTATCATCAGCCTCAACATTATACAGACAGACTCTGTTTAAACTCTTTAGAGTCTGTGGGCTCAGTCCTGCAAACAGTGATGCTAGTGAGTAATCTGATTCATGTAAGTAGATCCACTGAAGTTAAATTAGTCGTGCATAACTTTTTGCGGGATCAGGACCAACATGGTATGCTGTATGAAGGCTTGCCATATATACCATTGCAGGTTAATGCATTGGTACATAAATGTATTGAGAAGAGGTTGGCACATGAGAGATTAAATGTATTTAGTTCACTTTGCATATGGACCCAAGTAAAGACGAGAAAAATGATAGAATATATATTTTCAGTAGAGGGTGAAATAAGTATTTTGCAGTGTCTTCCTCCCTCCCCCCAAATATCTTAGCAGCAACTACTGATTTTCATCAACATTGCTTTTCTAAGGTTCCTGGTCTAATCCTATTCTAATTTTAGGTAAATACTGTGTGTGGTCATTTTGGAAGGTAATACATAGCTATTATTAAGCTTGGTGTTGAGTTTTTTCTTGGTCACTCAGAACACACTGCTAATTACATAACAATTTTTTCACATGCACTGAATCTTAGGTTTGTTGTAACATCATTATTGTTTTTAAAACTGCAAATAGGAAATTAGTGGTGGTCATTTTTGTGCAGTTTTGCTATATTCTGAATTTAGAACAGGAGTGGGCAAACTACAGCCCGTGGGCTGGATCCGGCCCCTCGGGGCTTTGGATCCAGCCTGTGGGATTGCCACCCCCGTGGTGCGGCCACACCACGTCCCTGCAGCCCTGGGGCGGGCGAGCGGCAGAGAGCTCCACATGCTGCTCTTGCCTTTGGGTACCTCCCCCAAAGCTCCCATTGGCCAGGAACAGGTTACCACGGCCAGTGGGAGCTTCGGGGGAGGTACTCACAGGCGAGGGAAACACGCGGAACCCTGTGGCCCCCCCTCCCCCAGGGGCTGCGCAGGGACGTGGTTCCGGCTGCTTCCCGGAGCAGTGCGGCATGGAGCCAGGGCGCACAGGCAGGAAGCCTGGCCTGGCCCCAGTGCGTGCTGCTGCCACCCCAGAGCCGCTCTAGGTAAGCGGCACCGGGCTGGAGCCTGAACCCCTCCTGCACCCCAACCCCCTGCCTGAGCCCCCTCCTGCACTCCACACCCCTCCTGCACCCTAACTCCCTTCCGTGAGCCCCCTCATACACCCCGCACACCACCTCTGCCCCAACTCCTTGCCCTGAGCCCCCTCCCACACACCGCACTCTGCCCCCGCACCCCTGCCCCAGCCCTGCAAGCAATTTCCCCATCCAGATGTGGCTCTCGGGCCAAAAAGTTTGCCCACCCCTGATTTAGAATGTTCTAATAAAGCGAAATGGAAATATGTGACATGCTTCAGATTGTTAAACCTCGGAGATGCATATTTTTACTGATATCATATGAAATTAAGCCAATTGGCTATAATTACTCCTGCTGGAATAACATATTCTAAATAATAGCATTTAGAGTGAGAGTAATATCCTCAGCCATTATTTTATATTGCCATTCTAAAACACAGTCCTTTAAAAACTATTTAATCTATGTGACAGGGGTTCTGAGTCAGGAGTAGACTCAGTACCCTGTCACTCAAATCCCAACCAATATAGGTTAAATGGGACCTAAATAGAGGATCAGTTAACAAGTGGGGCAATAACTGAAGGACTAATTAGAGAAAGAAGCAACCCCAGAGGCTAGTAGTAGATAAATGTGTGTGGTGGGAAAGAGTCTGAAGGAAGGCAGATCTGGTCGCTGCTTTTGGTACTGCTTCTTTCTCCCTCAGAAGTAGGATGGGGAGCTGACTGGGACCTTTAAATACGTAACTAGTACTGCAGGCAATGGCTTGCTAGAACTGTATAATAAAGCACAGTGGTGGTGAAGGTGGCCTGTAGTGAGTGTGAGACTCGCAGGGTACCACCCCATGACAGTCTAAAAAACCCTACTTTTAAAAAAATAACAGGTTCCAAAGTCAAGCACATGAAAGTTAGGAAATGCCAAAATAATGTCCTTGCAACTGTAATTCTGCCAATTTTGTGTATATGCATTGTGATACGTATTTAATTACATGATTTAATATTCATTGCACAGAATAGATGGTGCTCAGGACATGAGACAGCTGTTCATTATTTTTATCCTCATTATTCAATTAGTTCCCTGCCTTATTTATTGTACACATTGTCCAGATCCTCCAATTAATACAGAATTATTCATTTCCTCAGAGTCTTTTCCAGGGCACTTATCAACATAAAATGTAAATGCCTCACAAACATTAATCAATTTATGTACACATTGAAATAAGAGTATTACCCCCATTATGCAGATGCGGGAAAAAGGATGAAGAATCTTGTCTGAAACCACAGGCAGAGTGATGATTAGAATTCAGGATATCTTGAGATTCAACTCTGGGTTCATTCCTCCAGGGGTACTGAGCATTCACAGCTCCCGCTGATGTCTTTTGCTGTTGTGAGTGCTCAGTACTTTTGCACATCAGGGCTCCAGGTATCTCCTAGAAAATGAGGAGAACACTGTAAGGGAATACCTGCCAAAACTGTGGTTTTTAGTGGCTTGATCAGTATCACATAGGACAACTATGACAGAGATAGGGATAGAACTGAGTTCTCCTTTGTGGTATTCACCTGTCTTAAGCAGGAGACTATCATTTATTTTCTTGTAGCTCCCTGCCTCGTTCTCTACAAACCTTCCAACTTTTAGAGCATGTGAGGCAAGGATCCTACGAACAGCTTCACTCACTACTCAGCTCTACTTCATTCCTTGGGTACTGTACACCGAGTGCACTTAATGAGGCAAAGGTCTTGTTCTAAAAAATGCTCTGGGGTTATACAACTAAAGAATGTTTCATAATACATATACACATGGGGCAGAATTAAATTTCCACAGGCAGCCTTTATTCTGATATGTTAATTTTGAGTGTTTGACTTTACATCTAAGATCATGCTCTTTTAGCATACAGGGGTTTTGCAATATAATATTGCAGGGCTTTTTTAAAGGAAAACATAAAACAAATTATTTTATGTGTAAATTGAACTACAGGACATTAGGTGCCAACAGGAAGGACTATAATCCTGCGGGGAAAATGGGCTGTTGGGGCCATGTGCTGGCTCTCAGGGTGGTTGAGGGGATCCCAGCCTGCCTATCTCTCTCCCCTCCTTCTCTAGGACTGGGGGGCATATATCACCAGGCCATGTGCTGGGTCCATGGAGAGGGTTTTTCGTGGGGAGCTCAGTCTGGCTGTCTCTTCCTCTATCTCTTCTCCCTCCATGTCTGTCGTCTCAGTGCAGTGTGTGCTGTTGCATTGATGGTGGTGTGGGCCCAGCTTTACATTAAAGTAGTCATGTTCAGTGTTTATTTTGGCAAGCTGCCAATATTTTGCTGAAAACCCAAGGAATAGAATGGACAGGGTGATTTTCAAAATGTTTATATCTCAACCAAACCTATGTGGAATTTCATGGGATAAAGCAAAGACGCTTCTCTAACCCCAAGGTTTTCTCCTTGTCCAATTTCAAGGGTCTGCTTTAAACAGTGGAGGTATTAGAATGTCTCAATAGAGACTGAGATAATCTTTTCTCCTGGAAAGTGCTAGGCAACTACCTACCAGATCCCTTTACAATTTGGATAAATGATGTTATGTGGAAATTTGATATCTTTCTCTTAACGTTTTGTGTTCTTTAAATTAATAAACAGCCTCCAGTTTGTTTTTCTTCACTGAATATGAAGGAATTTACAGATTTCCAACAGATCATGGAAATTTTACTTCAACTGAGTAAAAATAGTTGGATACTGTTTTAGAAAGCAGATGAAATAAAATTTCTTAATGGGTTAAGGAAAGTTATTTCCCAATATATTTTTTTTCCACAGAAACAAAATAATACACAAAGTAAAGTCAGATTAAAATAAGAATAATATGCCAGTGCGTATCCTGGTTACGATGTGGAAATTCAGTACTGTGCTGATATATGGCACGTGTATGGAAAATGACTGTACACTTGGGAGGCCTAGTGTGAAAGCAAACTAGAAAAGGGCAATTCCTTACGTTAAAGGGACTTTACAATTGTAGTCTTAGAAAACAGAAAGTTATATAAATTGTATTTTGTATGTAATACTGAAAGAGACAGTGATCAAGGATTAGTTCAGATGGTGCCCCAGGCTCTACACACCTCAATACAGGTCTGTAACTTTGGATAGCACCAAAGAAAGAAGAATGATGATGTGGAAGCTGTGGTAATGTCTTGATTTGGCTTTTTATGATAATGAACTGAGACCAGTGTGTCCTTACAGACAGTGGAGAAATTATGCATTAAGCACTTGTTCTAGAGCCCACTGATGTCATGGACAGACTCTAGATCAGATCCTAAACCTTCCTGACTCAAGAAGGTACATAAACACGTGCCTAACTTTAAAGACTGGAGTAGTGTTATTGAAATCAATGGGACTACTCACATTTTTAGGTGTGTGCTTAAGTACCTTGTGAATCAAAGCCTAAGTACCTATTCCAGAGATGCAGTGAACATCCTCCTTTCCCAGTGATGCCCATGAGATTTGCTGGTGCTGTGCATCTCCAGGATAGGACCTATAAAATGAGGAGGTTAAACCTATTTTGGCCAGCTTCACAGCAGAAAAAATGAAAATGGTGTTTAGGCACAGTCATTTTGTATATTAAACCAAACTTTCCTGTAGACATTTTGCTTAATGGTAATACCCAAATCAAACTCCCATTTCTTTTAGTCTCTATATGCAGATTATTTATTGTTGGAAATGTTTGTATAGATTGAGGCAATATGAGAAGCATGCCATTTTCTTTATTACAGCTTTAAATTTTCTGTAGTTGATGTTTTAAGATTAGATTTAGAAAAACAATCTTATAAAACTGTCAACTCTCAGACACTAATTAATTTTTAAACATTCCAGAGTCCAGACAATTTACAAGCAGAAAAAAGGCTGAGTACAAGAAATGGGTCTCAGCATTTGTGCTTTGTTACCAATAATTTGAGTGACAAGCACTCTGGGAAGATCCTTGCAATTGTTGCTGCACTTGCATACGTTCACATTTTTATAATTGGCTCCTAAGAGGCAAACACAGATGGCTGCAGACTGTGGCTTTTGTATGTTTCTGAATAAACTAAAACATGTTTACACAGTCATTTAAACTTCTTTATCTAAACATCAAATGTTAACT
The DNA here is from genome assembly GCF_965152235.1 of Eretmochelys imbricata. Lineage (NCBI taxonomy): Eukaryota > Metazoa > Chordata > Testudines > Cheloniidae > Eretmochelys > Eretmochelys imbricata. The sequence continues at coordinate 224,403,312 of NC_135573.1, read as the reverse complement.
ATTCTGAAAGGTTTTCAGTTATAGCTGCTGGGTCTGTAGTCTGATATATATTTTTTGCAAAATAGAAATAAAGAGATTGGCACTAGCGTTAATCCGAAGGTTTCATGACTATTATATTTCAAAATAATATTTGTGGGAGTATACATGTTTAAGCAAAAGCCTTCAAGTACGTCACTGTGCACTTATTTTTAGATCATTTTAAAAAATCTGTGCATGGGTTAATTTGTGATTTTTATTACCATCAGTTTAGTGTCACCTTCTGGATTTGTAACCTTTTAAACAGAGCCTGATTTACTTTCACTAAAATTAATCAGACTGGAACAGATTGAGGCCTTTAATTTGCTGATAACGTTGTGATGTTTCTTTAAATAGCTTTTGTAAACACTGGTTTCAACATGAATCCTCTCCTTATGTGTTCTATTGTTGTATATACAGTGTTGTGTGAATTTGTGTGTGCATGGTATTTGCAGATAAATAAGAGGATGGGTGCCTGCCTATGCTGCTGGCCTTAGAGTCTAATTAGCAACTGAACTGGCCTGTTACAAAAGAAAATAAGCAGTGACTTTGGTGCCTATATTAACACCGCTTTCTGTCTGAGAAATGCTTTCAGTGAAATACAGTAGTCAATTGTGTAGTCTTTAAGTGTTAATGCAAATTAAAATACTGTATTATAGGTTTTTCAAGTACATAGTGTATGACAGAGTTTTTGTTTAGATGTGTAAAAATTAATAAATTTGTAGGCTGACTTACATGTAACATTTTGTATGAAAGATGCTCTTAAATTAAGTAGAAAAAGAAGCTGGGAACTGGTGAATCAGCAGCTAACTATGGCGAGACCACTGGGGAACATGCAGTTAAATTCTTCTCTATTTGTTTTTAAGTGTGGTACAGATAAGTTTCCTGAATAAATAATTAGAATTGTGGGGAAATGTTTGCATATAAAGCAAAATGGACAAAATGTGCCTTGTTACCGTACTAGCTAAAGGCTGAAAATGTTGTGTGGACAGGTTTAATTTTAATGAACACAAACATTAACTGTTTTGAAGTATCTTGTGCTCATTTGTGCGTTCTCTCTGCTGCATGTTCATCTTTCTCCATGCAGGTTGTCCGGTTCTGCTTTGGTAGGTGTTTGTTCTGTCAAATCTACTGCCCTATTTGTCCTCCATGATTGGTTACTGGTGATCACAAAGTGGCCTCTTTGGCTATGTGGGACTCCTCTGACCCAACTTTAGAACCTCTTTAAAGAAGGCCTACTAGCTCTTGTTTGAAGATTCAAGAGCATGGCTTAAATCCAGGAAATTCAGAGTAAAATAATTTAGTTGAAAATGTTTTCAATGTTCCTAGCAAGAGTTAGCTCAGTTCTGTTTTCCACTGTGTGACTCCACATATCTTGAGCAATCTGCTAAAGACAAGTGCTAGAAGAGTAGCAGTTTGTTTTTTTTCAAGATACATGGATTTATATTGCTGTATATCTGAAGATAAAACTGAGTCCTTAGAGACTTTCAGCTAGATAAGTACACTATCTAATGTACTGTGATTATAGTATGAGGAAAAACAGTACTACTTTTCCCCTGAGTTGGCTATGAAGAGCTTACTACGTTCTTTGGGGCATCCAGATAATTAATTTATTTTTCTGCTCTTGCCCAACGCAAAAAAAATTAGGTAACAAATATAATTATATTTCTGTCCTTTGTGAAATGAGGATAGCCTTCGCTACCTCACATGGGATTTGAGGGGGTGAATTACTATTATTAATGTTTGTAGAGAACTTTAGAAGCATAAAGTGTAATATTAGTGCTAAGTATTAGCTATGAAAAAATTTCTCATTGAACAAAGAAGTTTTATTTCCCTCCTTACCCAACCACTATTAGATTTCATTATATTTTTGAAATACAATCTTCATATGAGAGCAAGGTGGATTTAAAGAAATAGATTCAACTTTTTTTTGCTTTGTGTTCTGAGAACAATCTCCACTTGATTTTCAGGGAATGAAATAGTGCCTGAATAAAATACAGATATACAGTTCTCTTTGTGAGCACAGATGAAACTCAATGATACCATTGTCTATAGTCTTGAGTCTTTTTGCATTCTGCTGTTGCTGTCACTCATTTTACTTTACCCCTGGAGTGCCATGTCTCTCTTGTGGCAGGAATTAACATATTTAACCCTAGGACTACATTGGGACTGCTTTTGGAGGATAAATGCTACCCATGCCAGGACTCTAAAGTGGTTAAATAAATCTCTAGCAGCTGCGTAATACACTAGTTATAGCAACTGGTCTTGCACCTGTTCCTTAAGGCAGAAATGAAATGCATTAAATACCCAAGCAGTACTAGGATTGTTGGCAATATTTCTGGGGTGACAAGAGGTGGCATACTTTTTGACATTCTGCCACTTTGTTGAATGTGCTACTTGCCAAAATCTCACATTTTCTTCTCTGTTGCTTACATTTAATCGATACTGAGTTGCCACTCTGCAATATAAACAGGTTTTCCTTTGAGGCCCAATAGCTCATTAAATGTGAATGACAGTTAACATGGGCCATGCTTTTGGATTTACTTTTTCTCCCACTTTACCAGAGTAAAGTGTGTGGCATATCTATATAGACTATTTTGAAATTATTGATCATAATCAGCTCAAGATGTGTTGCTTTATAGATGAGACTGGACAAAATTTTTCTCTGGTGTAACGACACTGACTACACTGGATTTACTGAAATCTGAGGGTAATAAATATAAAGGCTAGCAACATATATTTTTCCTTCTATACTGTGTAGGGAATTTATTTGCGCTACTAATGTAATTAATATGTTGTATTTATCTCCTTCTGTTGCCTTCTTCAAAAAGGGGCCACACCTGTCTTTCCCCTTTAACACAATAATTCAGTTTACAAGGTTACAGTCATCAAGAGCTCAAAGGAAAAGCATTTTTAAGACTAAATTACCTACTTCACAACTTGACAAAAAGTGTCAATGCTGTAAACTGGGCTTGACATAAATAATTGGATGTGGGTGAGGCCTCATTTTTTGGGAGACAGAATTAGGGAGATAAATGGATCAGCAGGCTAGAAACTGAATGAATGTACTCTTGCTAAAATAAGGAGGAACTCATGGACAAGGTAAAAATGGATAAAATAAGCCTGGAATATAAAATGAGGTAAAGAGTAAGTCATACATGGACAGTGCGTGGACAGAGCATGCTGTACAGCAGTAGTTACCAACTGGTAGATTGCAATCAACTGGTCGATCCTGGAGCCTCTGACAGTCTATCGTGATCTCTGGCCTCTAAAAGTCCGGTGGCACAGGGGGCTAAGGCAGGCTCCCTTCCTGTCCTGGCCCTGCGCCGCTCCCAGAAGTGGCTAACATGTCCCTGCAGCGTGTGTGTGTGCGAGGTAGGGGTAGAGGGGTCTCTACGCACTGCTCCACCCTGCAGGCACTGCCCTCCCAGCTTCCATTGGCTGCAGTTCCCCATTCCTGGCCAATGGGAGCCGTGGGGGCTGTGGCTGCAGGCAGGAGCAGTGCGCAGAAACCCCCGGCCCCCCACAGGGACATGGCCACTTCCAGGAGTGGTGTGGGGCCGGAGCAGGCAGGGGCCCTGCACCCCAAACCCCCTCCTAGACCCCAACCCTCTCCCCCAGCCCTAAGCCCCCTCCTGGAGCCAGCACCCTGTACCCCCTCCTGCACCCCAGCACTCTGCTGGAGCCCCCTACTGCACCCAAACTCCCTCCCAGATCTTGCACCCCAATCCCCTGCCCCAAGCAGCGGGGAGTGCCCCCCACACTCCAAACCCCTCAGCTTCAGCCTAGAGCCCACACCCGAACCTCTGCCCCAGCCCTGTGAAAGTGAGTGAGAGTGGGGGAGAGTGAGCAACAGAGAGAGTGGGGATGGAGTGAGCAGGGTGGGGCTTTGGGGAAGGGGCGGGGTAGATCCTGGGTTGCCCTTGGATTCAAAAAGTGATCTTGTGCATAAAAGGGTTGGAGACCACTGTTGTACAGGGATCGGTTCCTACAAAGCGATCCCAAAATGTGAGCTACAATGTATAGCAAATGCACTGTAATGTGTACAAATATATAAAGGGAGAGGTTTGCTGTGTAACTTCGAATGTGTGGTGTCAAATGTTTCATTCTTTTCAGACCCTATCCTGTAGAGGTTTCATTCATCTGTTAATGTTTGTCATTGTTAGTACAAAATACAGTCAAAGTAACTTCATTTTCTTAAACATTTATTGCCTAGTTTCCGTATAACAACATAAAATTGCTGTTGATGCAAATAGACAAAATATCAAGCTGTTTTAGACTTATCAGTATTTTTTTTAAATTGACTATAAGCAAAACAAGTAACAAGACCCAGTATTTTCATTCATTATAGAAGTGGTGGTAAAGGCATTTATTACAGTGGTTTTCAAACTTTTTTTCTGGGGACCCAGTTGAAGAAAATTGTTGATGCCTGCGATGCAACAGAGCTGGTGATGAGGGGCAGAGGGTTGGGGTGAGGCCTGTGGGGTGGGGCTGGGAATGTGGGGCTCAGGATATGGGAGGGGGCTCAAGGCTGGGTCAGGGGGTTGAGGCGTGGGAGTGGGTCAGGGCTCTGTGCTGGGGGTGCAAGCTCGGCTGGGGATGAGGGGTTTGGGGTGCAGGAAGGGGTTCTGGGTTTAGGAGGCTCAGGGCTAGGGCAAGGGGTTGGGATATGGGAGGGGGTCAGGGCTCTGGGTGCAGACTCTGGGGTGGGGCCAGGGATGAGGGTTTTGGGAGTGCAGGGGCAGGTTCCAGGTTTGGGGAGGGGTCTCAGGGCTGGGGAAGGGGATTGGGGTGCAGATTTACCTCTGGCGGCTCTGGTCAGCAGTGCAGCGGGGTGCAGTAGTAGGCTTTCCACCTGTCCTGGCACCACCGACTGTGCTGCGCCCCGGAAGCAGCCAACAGCAGATCCGGCTCCTCGGCAGAGGCACACAAGCAGCTTTGCATGACTCTTGCCCACAGGCACCGCCCCCCCCAGTTCCCATTGGCGAGAGCCCCATGGCCCCCCTGCCTAGAAGCCAGACCCGCTGCTGGCCGCTTCCGGGGTGCAGTGCACTGTCGGAAAAGGTAGGCTCTAGCCTGCCTTAGCCAGGCAGCACCGCCAGCGGGACTTCTAACATTGCGATTCGTGATGCTGATCAGAGCAAGGCAACCCAATGCCTTACGTGCCGCGACCCGTCTATTGTGCCATTGGTTTTGAAATTTATTTATTTGGTTGTGGTGCAAGTGAAGACGAGAGTTTCATTTAGGGCCTAATCCTGGGGGATGCTTAGTGCCCGCAACTCCTGTTGAAATCATAAGAATTGAAGTTTCTCGCACCTTGCATAAAACGTGCAGCACCTTACAGAATTGGGCCCACTTCTGCAGATGTGTACTGCACAGTGTAGTACTTGCTACCTTGAATAAACCACTTGTCTCCAATGGAACTACACATGGAAGTAAGTACTGCATTGTATAGGAAGTGTTTGCCCGTCAGGCCCAGATCCACAAAGAGACTGAGCTGTTGCAACACATGACTTTTAGGCGCCTACCCAGGGGAATCCACAAACTCTGGTTTAGGCACCTACGCTTCCTATACAATGCATGGAGAGAGATAGGCATCCCAGAATGGGATCCACAAAGCCAGCGTGCAATAGCAGATACTGAGGAGAGGGAAGTGCCGAAGCTTGTTCCTCTCAGGGAGTTAAGCACCTAAGTCCAGGTTGGAGGGAGGTGCCTATCTTTGCTTGGGATCTACAGCCAGAACCCTCTCCTGGAGTCAGGCACCTAAGCCATTTATTGCAAGAACAATGATGGTGCTCCTGTAACACCACACAAAATGGGTGGCAGGAGGAGCGTCTCCTTTTATAACTGCTAGCCCAGTGATTAGGGTATTCATCTGGGATGTGGGAAACCCCAGTTCAATTCCCCCTCTGTTTGTTTGGTGAGGAGAAAGGATTTGCTTGTTGGATTCCCACTTCCCAGGTGAGTGCCCTAATAACTTTCTCTGGCCCACTGCATGCATACTTTTATGCAAGGTGGAATGTCTTCGACAGGAAAGATTGAGAGAGACCCATGTCAGATTATCCTAGAGTCCACTTTGTTAAAAGTTGCAAGGGAGGCCTCCTCCCCACCATTTTGCCTCAGAGCATGCTTACTGGATCTGGGCCTACAGGCAACATAGGTGGGGAAACACCTATCTCCACCTGATTTGAGGATTGTGCTGGGACTTAGGCATCTGGGCACCTGCCTGAGACTGCAATGTGCATATCCAGTGCCAGAAACGTAGGGTATGTCTACACAGCAATGTAAACCTAGGGTTAGTGGGACTTGAGTCAGCTAACCCATGTCAGGGAACCCTGGGCTTCAGCATCTATGCAGCATTTTAACTCTAGGTGAAGGATTTTCTGACCTGTGCTCGAACCTAGGGCTCTGTCATTCAGGCTGCAGTGCACAGACCAGAGTCAAAGTAACCCTGTCCCAGAGTGTTTAGCGTCCCCCCCCACACACACTCCATGTTGTCTCTCTCGTTGTACAAATGTGCTGCACTGTGGGAAAACTCTACTGCCCACCCTGTTTCCTAGTTGTGATGGTGCTATTGGTGGGACTCAGGTGCACCCTGAGTACATAAACTGCATAATTAGGTCCTTTTGTGGCTGTCTCATTAGAATGACTGACTGCAGTTTGAGAAGGCTTTCCACTGACCTACCATCTAATCTGAGAAATGGGCTCTCCACTGCGAGGCGGAGTCACATTGGCAGGTAAATGCCCCTGTGCACCTGTTCTGAGGATAATTAGGACATCAGTCTTCAGGGTTGTCAAATTATGAATATGAAACTTGCAATTCTTAATTTTTAAAATGGGATGTTGAATGAAGGTGTTTTTGTTTGATTGTTAGTTTATATTTGTCTGTTTGTTTTGAAATTTGACAGTGTAGGTTTCAGAGGAAAAACATGCCCTCCCCTCCCCCCCAGCCTGGCTACTGCCGGCTGTGGAGCTGTGAAGTACATCCCCAGGGCTTGGGCTCAAGTGTACTCTAGCACCCCCCTGGGGATCCCTGCCCCGCCACTCCCCAGGAGGCTGAGAGAAAGTTTTGTGGCTGGCTCCCACGCACTGCCGGTGCATGCACCCTAGGCACACACCCCTTAGGCGCCTCTGCACACACAGCCCCAGGGAGGGCAGGCGGGCAGGGGGCGGAGTGGGGCAGGAGTTAGGGACAGAGAGCGGAGCGGGACCAAGTGGCTGCCCTGCAGGGAGGGGAAGCAGCAAAGCTCCCAGCTCAGCAAGGCCGTGGGAGGGCTGATCCCACACATCCTAGCAGCAGGGTGACCACCTTTTCAAAAGGCAAAAGTGGGACACATGCAGGAGCCCCAGCTTCTCTGTGGCTCCACTCCCTGTTCCTCCTCTTCCCCCTGAGGTCCTGGCCAGGCCAGAAGCTGGGCAATAGTAAGAGCCCCACAGGGAGCCTGAGCTGCTGTGGGGAGCCCTGGTGCCTCCACCTGTCCTGGGCAGGGGACTGGGGTGCCTGAGAGCCGCCCCCGGCCCGTGTTCCTACATCCTGGGGCATGCCGACCAGGACGTGCAGGGTATGGGGCTCCCCACAGCAGCACAGACTCCCTGAGCAGCTCTTACCATGGCCTGGCTCCAGCTTCTGGCCTGGCTAGTAGCACAGGAGGGGTGAAGGCCCACTGTCACCCATCCCCCATTGGGAAGAGGCTAGCACCACCCCTGAGCCTCGGGCCGATGCGGACTGATGCAGCAGGAAATCCAGAGCAAATGCTGACCCAGAGTCATTCAGCCCAGGACTCGAACTCTGCATTTCAGGACTGTCCTGCCCCATTTTGTTCAGGTGCTCACCCTACCTGGTAGTCAGGAGCAGTCTCCTGCCTCAACTTTGCTCCCTGCTCTGGGCAACCTCTGCACAGCAGCAAGAATGAGGAGTTGGAGCTGCAGGAGGTTGTGGGGAGGTTTTGGGGCTGATTCCCACTCACTGCCCGGAGAGCACACGCTGCCCTGACACCCCTGCACATGCAACCCCAGGGAGGGCAGCAGGGCCAGAAAGCAGAGAGGGGACTAAGCAGCTGCCCTGCAGGGACGGGGAGCGGTTGGGATGTCAGGAGTCATCCTCTCCCAGCTGTGCTGAGCCAGGAGCTCTGCAGCTCCCACTCCCTGCAGGGCAGCAGCTTAGTACCTGCTATGCTCTCTGGCCCTTGCTCCCCTGCCCTCCCTGTGTCTGCGTGTGCAGGAGCCCCGAGGCTGCAAGCAACAAAATCTGGCTGTGCTCTTCTGACCAGGAAGCAGCTCTCTCTGCCAAAAGCTGCTTCTCTTTCCATTGAAAACCCTGCAGGCCACCTCTCTGATTTGTATTTGCACAAAACTGAACACCCTTGCTCTGCCCTGCCCCTCCTCTGAACCCCTGTCCCTACCCCGCCCCTTCTCTGAGTTTCCCCCCCGCCCCCACTCAGTTTATCCTCCCTCCATCACTTGCTCTCCCCACCCTCACTCACACTTGCTCATTTTCACCGGCCTGGCTCAGATGGTTGGGGTACGGGATGGGGTACGGGCTCCGGCTGGGGGTGCAGGCTCCACAGTGGGACCAGAAATGAGGAGTTCAGGGTGTGGGAGGGGGCTCCAGGCTGAGGTAGGGGGTTGGGATGTGGGAGGGAGTACGGGCTCTGGGCTGGGGGTGTGGGCTCTGGTGTGGGGTTGAGGATGAGGGATTTGGGGTGCAGAAGGGGGCTCTGGCCTGGGGCTGAGGGGTTCAGAGTGCAGGAGGGAGCTCCAGGCTAGGTAGAGGGTGCAGAAGGATGTGAGGGCCCCGGCTGGGAATGCAGACTCTGGGGTGGGGCTGGGGATGAGGGGTTTGGGGTGTAGGAGGGTGCTCCGGACTGGGACTGAGGGGTTCGGATGGCAGGAGTGGGATCAGGGCTGGAGCACAGGGATTCGGAGAGCTGGAGGAGGATCAGGACTGGGGCAGGCGGTTGGGGTGTGGGGGAGCTGAGGGCTCCAGCTGGGAGTCCGGGCTCTGGGGTGGGGCTGTGGATGAGGGGTTTGGGATGCAGGAGGGTGCTCTAGGCTGGAACTGAGGGGTTTGGAGAGCAGGAGGGGTATCAGGGCTGGGACAGTAGTGGGGCATGGGAGGGAGGTCAGGGGTGCATGCTTCAGCCAGTGCTTACCTCAAGCAGCTCCTGGAAGCAGCAGCATTTCCCCTCTCCGGTTCCTACACAGAGGTGTGGCCAGGCAGCTTGGTGCGCTGCCCTGTCCACAGGCACCGCCCCGCAGCTCACATTGGTCGTGGACACCAGCCAATGGGAGCTGCAGAGTTGGTGCTTGGGGCGGGGGAAGCATGCGGAGCTCCCTGGCTGCCCCTATGCCTAGGAGCTAGAAGGGGGACATGCTACTGCTTCTGGGAGTTGCACGGAGCCACAGCAGACAGGGAGCCTTCCTTAGCCCCACTGCACCACCAACCAGACTTTTAATGGCTCAGTCAGCAGTGCTGACCGAAGCCACCAGGGTCTCTTTTTTGACTGGGCATTCTGGTTGAAAACCAGACACCTGGCAACCATAGCTCAGACCCTCCAGCCCATTGCTGTATAGACCTACCTGTAGGTGCCTAGAGGACCATTACAGTGAAAATTTTGGTGCTGGTGACTTTAGACGCCCACAGGGTTAGGTGGCAGCCAAGCAGGCATTTTGTGGATCGCAAGAGGCCTAAATTTGGGCTTTAGGCACCTAAGTCTCATTGTGGCTCTGGACTAGGGTTACCACATGGCTGGTATTGACTGGTCTGGCTGTTTTTTATGGATTTGCCAGGTGCCAGAAAAAAAAAATTTGCTGGATGTTTTTTTTTAGTGGGTCTATAGATTTGCATTATCATCAGAATACATTGGGATAGCTAATGTTCCAAGTGTCCGTGTCCAGCTAAAGGTGCCGTGATGTTCCTGTTTCTGCAATTTAAGCGATAACAGATCAAAACTGTTGAAAAAGCAGCAGCTGTCTACCCACCAACATGCAAGCCTACCGTATGTGTATATGAGAGAGGGTTTGAGTCATGCAAGAGTGAGGAGACGTGCGAGGCATATTAAATAATGGAAGAGCAGGGCAATGGTGTGAGTGATCCTACTACACCCTCAGAAAAAAAGCTCGCATCAGAAACTGCTCATTAGTGACAACTGGCTAAATGAAACAGACTACAAAGACTGTCTGGCAATAAAACAAATTGTTAGTTATAAATGATGTTATCAATCTTATCTAAATGTGTTATCACTCTAGATACTATAAGTGGCTGTTGAGGGGGGAAGAGTTGCTCAGTTGCCTTGTGGTTGAGGGTTGGGGATGGATGCGGACTTGCCTTGTGTGTGTGGGAGTGCTGGGTTTTTTGTATTTCAAAGGTGGTAACCCTGCTCTGGGCCTCACTGTCTGGTCCTTAGCTTGTTTTAGAGAATATAGAGGGTGATGATTGCTGATTGGTGTCAAGTAATAAATTTTGATACCTAAAAAAGCCCTGAGCTAGAAAGCTCATGTAGTCCAATGAACAATTTTGCAACTGGTTGCAATTCTCACACAAATAATACATCCAGAGTAGCAAACCCAATTGCCAAAGGATGCCATTTTTACAAAATGCTTTTATGAAGTAGGAACACTTGATAAGGAGAACTGCCATGGCCTAAAAATGAAAGTTTAGAACTACAATTTTCCAGTATTTTTCCAACTGGGAGAAGGTTGTAGGTCTGCAACAAGCAGATTCTAAACAATAAGTTTAGCAGATAAAGTTAAACAATAATGCTATGATCTTTCTCTCATTTTTGTTCTTTTAAAATGTAGCTGAAACTTTGTTGGCTCTTTTTTGTTTGTTTGAATACTTTTGATCAACAACTCTAAAGCTCTTTAGACTTTAGTATTGAGTTGGCATTTCCTGGATCTGACAGGCTAGTTAGTTTTCAGTAACATGACATAATGACAATATGCTAGAGAGACTTTTTAAAGTCGAAGGAAAGTTTCAGACTCCAATTTAATGAAAATTCATGTTCTGAGTCCACTTAGTAGAAGCAAAGCAAAGAATAAAGTGTGTGTACTTCTAGCAGTGTGTAATCCTCAACCCCAGTTGCCTTTGCCTTCTCATATCAATTTTTGAGCCTTCCTCTCTGCTCTCCAGCCTCCAAACAAACAAGAGAAAATAAAAGCATACAAAATGAAAGGTAAAGAGAAAAGTAGAAGATAGAATAGGCCTTTTAGAATGACAAGGACAAGCACATGCCTGGTGACCTTTCTCCCTCAGTGCACAGGAAAGGGCTCCTCCTTAACCTCTCCATTGGTTCTACTAACCCCTTAGCCTTGACTGAGTGGATCGCTCCCTAACCATGGGCGGTTTCTAGCCACAAGTGATCCTGTCTCTTCTTCAAAGCAGATACATCTCACTGCCTCTTTTTCAGGTCTCAAGGCAGGACCTTTCTATCTCTCTGAAGAAGCTGGTTCCTCCCACAGTGCCCCTTTTTTTCCATCCCCTCTGAGGCTCTGATCAGTTTGTCTGCATGGCAGGTGGTTGGTGCACTGTGCTTCCCTCCCAGCTTCTCTGTTTCCCACTGACAGCTTAGCTAAAATCCTCTTTACTTTGGGGGAATGAGGGTGGCATTTTGAGCCAGAGGCTTTTCTCATCCTGCATAGCTTCAGTGGCAGAAGTACCTCTTGTGCTGCCAAGAAAGAGCATAGGCTTCAGTAACAGCTACCTTGCCCTCAGAATGAGGAGCATCATCCTGGTGGAGCATGTTGTGCCATTCTGGTGTTAGTGAGTGTCACAAATGCCAGTTGAGGAACAAAAAAAAGGCTATGAGCAAACCCCTGCACTCCTATCTATATCTATATGTAGACAGACTGGTTAAGGGGCAGAATATGACTATACCTTATTTAAAAATTGTAAAGTGGAGTTGACAATCTTCTCTTGAAAACCTAATGTTAAAGTGCCCATGGTATACTGACTGTGTTGGGATTATTGGAAAATGGATTATTATTCGTCCTGTGCCATGTCCACATTGCACTGTCTATTTCCCTGTCATCAGTGAAAGGTAGGGATGCATGGCATATGTCCGTAACTGTTCTTTTGCTACATATGTATTGTAATGCCCTTGAGGAGGAGAATCTTCCTTGTGTTCTCAGTGTTTGAACTTCTGTGCATCTCTAATAGAGAAAAAAGAGAATGGGACACATTGCACGTTCTTTGGAGGTGACTGTCATGAGATGGGGGATGGGGGGAATGATACTGCAGTCCTTATTTCTTTTTGAGTATCCCCCTGACAGAATTTCTGTAGATGTGTAATAATCAGTTTGGGCAGGGATGGTGTCCCTAGCCTCTGTTTGCCAGAAGCTGGGAATGGGTGACAGGGGATGGATCACTTGATGATTACCTGCTGTGTTCATTCCCTTTGGGGCACCTAGCATTGGTCACTGTTGGAAGACAGGATACTGAGCTAGATGGATCTTTGGTCCAGTATGGTTGTTCTTATGGTAGACAAGAATTTAGAAAAAGTCTGCTCTGAGTTCTTGTTTCTTCCACATTGTAGGTAAAACAGAGTGGTGTCCTTTGAATAGTATGATTAATCACATCTTTGATCATAGTTATGGATGTCTTAATGGAAAAGTTGTAGTACTAAAGTATATACTTAAGAACAAAAATAATAGTTTTATTTTTAAGAGACAGTACATCATGTCTCTTCCCATAATAGCCACAACTGGGATGTTATTTTAGAGGTGTTGAATACCTGCAGCTCCTACTTGCCACAGCAATCTGAAAAATGACATGTTTTTCAGAGTGTGAAGGGGTAATAGGCAAACATAATTGAGAACCTGATTGTTTTCACCTTAAATTGAGTCTTTTGTACTGTGTATGATGATTTGTTTGTCCTGTTACCCATAGAGTTCTTATGTCATGAACTTGCCAGATGTTGTTTTGGGCCTGATATGTGGTAAAGAGATTACATAGTGCAAGGTAAATTTCATCATTGTTTTCATTTGGGTAGTTTCACATCTTTGTTGAAAAATTTAGTTGAACCTTATGATTTTGAACTTCACGTGGAAAATCTTCTATGTGAATATGCACTTCACACCGTACATTCAATTAGATCATCTTTTAAATTTGTGTGCACATTTATATACTGTGCCATGTCACTTCTATATTCTGACACACAGACCATGTGGCATTTACCACTGAGGTCAAGAGTTGGATGGGGAAGAAAACAAGGGTACTCAAGTTATGTCCACAACCAAGAATAGCTGGATAGATATTTCTGATAAAATGATCAGCAGTAAAATAGTTAACTAAATCGGTATGATTTGTACCAGTAGTCCCAACCAGCCCCCAAGATAGCACGTGTCCTACCAGGATGCCTACCTAGGACCCAGCAACCCCAGCCCACACCAACCCTCTTCTGATCATCTTACAGCAATGATTGCACCCAGGTTTGTGGGTTGTTTTTTTTTGCAAACCACACAAATCACCTGTGGTATTTTGCTGTATCCCTTCCCACAGGGTTGTGGGATTGATGCAGGTTGTGATAAAGAGATGAATGATTTTCGGGTTCCAGGGGGGGAAAGGTTCAGAACGTACATAACCAAATAAATCTTTTAAACATTTATGCTTTTATATTCTAATGCAGTTCTACTCTGAAAAATGACTTCCAAAATTATATATATTACTCATCATATCTACTCTCTATTTGTTCAGTCATATTCTGCTGACTTTAGTGACAAAAATAAGTGTTTGCTGCTTTTTACTCCTGTTAGCCCTGCAGAGCCAACACAGCTAAGTGAGATGAAATAAGACATGTGTTCCATCTTGTGCATCTACAGATTTGGATGCTTGGATCCAGTCATTTATACCTTTGCAAACTCATTGAAGACAGTGGGGACTATGCAGGTGTTGGAGTTTCTGAGGGCATAATTTCAGGATATGGGGATTATACAGCCGTAACTAAAGATCTAATTTGGCCAGTAGAACCATTAGTACTGATCATGATGTGTGAATTGGAAAGAAACCCAGTTTTACTCTGAGATCTCAGTCTGAAATTTCAAGGCTGACAGTTTGCTTGTAAACTGTGCACATTTGACACAAAAGTCATTGAGACAATAAACGTGGAATCCTCAGTGCCTTGTTTAGAGTCACTGTTGAAAGCATTTTCCTGTTCCATAGGGAATTGATCTGTTGACCATAAGCAGTGCTTAAGAGTTACCTGACACCAACTAACTAAAGGACTAAACATATTTATTTATTTATTTATTTATTTGTATTATTGTAGCACCTAGAAGCTCAGTCATGGACCAGGACCCCATTATGAGCCAGTTAGGTACAAAACCAGGAATTTCACTACTGCTTGGAGATTACAGTAATGGTACTGGGACCAGGTTGGTGGGATAGAGAGCTGGTGGGCAGCCCTCCATCGGATAGAATGGATTACAAAGAAAGGATGACCTGCATTAGACAAGTTATTGCTAAATAGTTTAATGAAGTTGTGGCTACTTTTTTGATGTCTTGTCCTTTCTTCCTGTAGTGTCTGGGACCAGAGCCTCCTGCTACTGGAAGAAGTTGGCAGTAATGGAATGTCTCTGCTATTCCGTCTCTCTCTCTATTTTTGGATCCTCTTTTTCCTTTTAAATAACATCAGTACTTGCATCTTTTGCTGCTTTTTAAGCTTTTCCAACTATCAGCAGTGGCATGAAATTGACTTGATTCTTGAGTTGCTGGTCACAGATGTTGAACAGAAGCAATAAAAGTAATTAATGTGGTGTTAATTTCACTCTGATAAAATCATGAGCATTAGTCGAAGCTCTGTAGCTCTGTCTTTAGATTCAGGAAGACAGTACTATATCAGTTTAGCTTTGGCTCACATTCCTTTCACATTTGGAAGGTTATTTTTTGAAAATATAAAACCTGGAAACTTAATATTGTTTAAATGAAATCTTAATTTTTTTAGAATTTGTTGGCCTTGCCTAAAATGATTGCTATGGAATTCTTCCAATTTGTCACTGAAGGTAGGTGTGTGTTTATTTTTTTTTTCAAGCCCTGACCATATATCTTAATTCTAGAGCCCTGTCTTTGGAAGGAAGTCTGTATTTTAGGTTCTCCTTTCTTCATGAGCAGCAGAAGTATTTTTGAGGATTGCATATAGTGCATTTCACCTCTAATCCAAATTGGGGTTTTAAAATAAAGAAACACAATTTTCTATTTGCTTTTTTGAATTTTGATTAAATTTCTGAATTTGAAATCATAATTTTATTATTTGACTGTGCAAATTTTAGGGTAAAAATTTCTAAGATATGTACATGCAGTTGGTGCATGCTAATACCAGATGTGTATGAAAATCTGTCCCTTTCAGAATACAAATGCCCAATTATGTACCGAGTGGACGTTCTTGTGAAAATAAGGTGCAATCATTATTTGAATGTCCAGATTAGGTACATACATTTATACATGCCCATATTTAGTCTTCTTTAAAAGAAAGTTCAGTCAGTTGTATAATATCTTTAACCAAAATTGCTAGGGTTTTATCTGATAATTCCTCATTGATAAAAATTGGTAGCTTAGTTTTAAAAAGAGAGGAATATAATGTAACTAGATGCATCACCCAGACAGTCCGTACTCGAGGGGATTAGAATCCTTCAGTTGTTCTTGTTGGAGCTATTTATCTAATTTTGTAGGCAAATAAAAAATATAAAGTTGCACTGGAAGAAGCTGCATTATCTTTTATCTATTACATAAGGTTTCATCCACCATAGAGTTGATGGGATACTTTAGAACCAGTATATGTGTTCCAGAAAGCTCACAGTTATGTTTTCTTGCAGCAACTTTAGCTGCAGAGACAATGTTAAGGTTGCAAGCTGGCTTTAGGTAACATAAAAATATGTGATCAAGTTTGGGAAGAGAATGCTTGATCTCTGACACAGTCTACCTCTCTTAAAAATTTCTCAATACTTACTTCTGAAGGCCACACCCACCAGCTTGCACCAGTTGTCTCATTTAGAAAATACTCTAGGTTTTACTTATGACAAGAATGACTTAGCTAGCTGTTTTGTTGAGGTAACATACAGTCTCAAACGGGACTATGTTAATGCAAACTAGTTGCCTTTTAGAGCTCGCCAGCAGAGTCTACATGGGCCCGGGTGGCTAAAAATTAAAATACTTCCGTAACAACCACTTTTGCAGCAGCTGCTCTGAAAAAAGTGGGAGGAACCAAGCTAACTCTCCCACAAGACATGTGATGGAACTCAGTAGTGGACTGTTTTGAGCACTGTATCAAGAACTGGCCTAATCTAATGACAGTTTGTGAACAAAATTGTGAAAAAATAGATGGCATTGCCACAGCCAAAGTTCTCAACATCGGGCTTAAGAGAAATGTTGAACACATGCTGAGTACCCTGAAGCCTATTTCTGTAGCCTTGAACAAAATGCAGGGAAATAGCTGTTTTATTGCTGATGCTGTTGGAAGGAACTGAGTGAGATTTTAAAAAGAGAAATATGCAATGACAGAGTTAAATTACAAGCATTAAAAAAATGAATGGGACAAGCACTATCTCCAGCTCATTTTCCTGCGAATATTCTCAATACTCGGTACCAGGGTCAAACCTTAACTGCTGAAGAAGAGGAGTTGGCTATGACATGGACATCCAGCAGTCATCCCTCCATAATGCCAACTATAATAAACTTCAGAGCTAAGGGTGAACCATTCAAGAAACATATGTTTGCTGATGATGTTTTAAAGAAAATCACACCAGTGAACTGGTGGAAGTCACTTAAGCACTTGGATTCAGAGACTGTTGAAGTGATACTCTCACTTTTAACAGCAGGAACTTCGTCTGCCAGTGAAGAGAGAATATTTTCTAACTTTGGACTAATTCGTTCCAAACTGAGAAATCGTTTGGAACCTGAAAAAGCAGGAAAGCTTGGTTTTTTGTTTTGTTTTGTTCTCCCCCTCCCCCAAGATTATGAACAAACAGGAAAATGAAGGTGAAAACGACTGAGTTAGCCACAGAAGCCAATATTTTAAGTTTCTCATGTTGACCTGGCTGACACGGTCGATTTAATTTTTGTTTTGTTTTTTTAAAATATTTCATTTAACTATTTTAGTTAAAACAATTTTAACAAAAACAAACCTGATTTTAAAAAACTTGACTGTTTAACTAAATTCGAAAATTCATATGCTTGTTTTGTTAAAATATGTTTGCTGTTGAAGAAAAAAATCCAGAATACATAACATTGTCGTTTTATAAATAAAATAATTTAAATGTCTGTCTGGTGGTGGTCTTCTCCAAATACAGCATGGCAAGAAAATCCTCCAAATATTAATGATTAACCTGTTGAACTGGAGATAGTTCACCTCCCAATGACTTCATAAATATCTGCTTCAATTACCTTTGGTAAATGAAATAACCAAACAATCATTCATTTTCTGATATAGTTGTAAAACTAATTTGAAAAGTTTTCAAAATAAATCACTTAGAAATGTATAGTGTGTACCTTCTAAAAATGAAACCTACATCTGTATCTGAGTTGTGAAGAATATGTATTAAGGTTATAACAACCAACAAGAATGCACTTTTTATGTAGAAATCCGTGATTAAATTGAGTCTTCCTGACTAGTGATTTAAATTATGATTTAAATCAATTTGATTTAAATCAAATCCACCCTGACACGGGCCAGTTAGAATGCTTTACAAATCACACCCCTTTGGTGCAATTTACTGCACTGTATGGACAAGCCCTCAGAACATGTATTGGTATCGTGAAGAGCTAGCAAATTAGTATCCTCACTCTTCCCTCTGTTAAGAAGATAAGTCTATGATGTATCCTATTCCTTACCTCAACGTGGTGGTGGGGAATCTCTTCTCTCTCCCTGGTGTAAAATACTTATTCTCTGGCAAATGTTCTGAAATATTAAAAAGTTTTATTTATTTTAAAAATAGAAAAAGCCTTGTTAAATATTTAAACTAGTTAGGGATGTAATGAAGAGAGAGCGGAAATAAATGCTAAATACGTAGGTGAGTATTTTTTGCTCAGCAAATCTCAAGGTCCTTCTGAGCAGAGCAGAAGCTATATTCCACATTGTCAGCTGTCCTGAGGCTGCAGAATCCTGTTGGGAAAATAAGAACATCTTTTATTGCAGTGAGACAAAAGTATTAGCTATGGAAGAAATCATAGTTGATTTGCAAGTAGCATCTATGTTTAATTTATGGCTTTCTCAGCTATCTTGAGGTTTAATGACAATTAGAAAACACAAAAGTGACAGCTTGCATTGTGACAGAACAGAGACTGGGAAGGGGAGATCTTTGCCAAATTGGAAATCTTGATTGATTCACTTGAGCATTGACAAAGAGTTTGAATGGAAGCCTGGCTCTCTGGATTGGTGAATATCATGAGCAAAAATTCCAATATTCTTGTATTATTTGATAGAAACTTTTTTTTTCCAAGTTGACAGTGGGTTTACCAAAAAGATCGGTATTAATGGACGTAAAATAGATATGAAAGTCTAGGGCTATATTTAAATGTTGTTGTGTTTGTAAGTGTACGTGCTTAATAAAGTAATATGGTTTGCAGCAATCATTAATGTTGGACTTTTTGAGGTGGGAGCATAAAACCTGGTGATGGATAACACTTTGTTAATGTCAGTTTAATTTTGTCTTTACATTTGTAAAAAACATAATTATTATTTTTCTTTCTTGAACAGAAATTCTGTTCCAGTTAAGAAAAATATATTCTAAATGGATTTTCACATGTAAACTGTTACATCTGATTAAAAGTGATAAGCTCTGTAAAAGGCAGTGTCTTAGAGTATTTGGATAGCTTACGTACTAATTGGTTTTTCAACTGTGCTGTGTCTGGATCACCTGCGACTTTTTATTCATCATCATGTTTTGCTACAAGGTAGAGTATCTTGTAATTTGCTTGTTGTCTTTCTTTCGTTAAACGATTTTCTAAAGATGTATTTTACTTTCTTCTATGTTTTGTTAGTAGCTTGGGCTGGTTTCTTGATTTCTAAAAGTTGTTTTTTCTGAAGAGTGCAGTGATACATATTTGGTATGAGAAAGGGTTGCTCTTCTGGTTTTATTTCAAAGCAGATAAAATGAGTTTCATAGTCTTGTTGGTGTGTAAGGTAATTATTACAAAATTAGAGAAATTTAAGTTTCCCTAAGAAAATGAGATCAAAGATTATTTTATCACCTTTGTGCTTTATGTTTAACTTCGAATCTTTTGATTTCTAGATAGCTGTCCAATAAGTACATACTTATTGTTATGAAACCTGCAAGACCTATATTAAATTATCATTATGCTGCTTATATATTGTACATTTTAAACATTATTTTCATGCTTATATTAAATTGTATTGAAGGGTATTTGGAATATGCAGCATTAACCTCAGCTTTGTTTTCTACAGAGATTAGTCAGAAGATTTATGTAGAACGGTCCATAAGCTCTCATAATTGGTGTCATTAGTAATAAAGAAGACAACTTTCACCTTAACAGGATTTTCTCTTATGTGCAGCTTGCCCAGTTTAGACAACGGAAAGCACAATCTGATGGGCAGAGTGCATCCAAGAAGCAGAAAAAAAAGAAAAAGGCATCAAACACCAAAGATGAAGAATCTATACAAGATGGTCCTGATACTGACCGGTCACAGGGTGATGAGACATCCACACACCAAAGAGGAGCAGCTGCTACTGCGGAGTTTGCTATAATGAGGACTTTACGCAGTAGAGAAATGATCAAACATGACCAGACGTATACCATTGAAGTAAGTGTTATCTGGTCTTAAGCAATTACATTATTTTCTATTTAAAGATGGGCTCTTTATATTTTACTAAATGGCAATGAATATGCAAATAAAAATGAGTGGGTATTATGAGAATATTGACATTATTCCCTTGCCTCAACCTCCATGCTGACATCCCTTTATGCCCAGAGCTGACACTTTCCATTTGCTTGCTGGTGACATATTTTTCTATGGCACGATAACTGAGCTGTAGAATATGAAGCATTTGTTGGCACAGTTGTGTGCATTCCTTGATAGGATAAAAGCTATATGTATTTTTTTAAAAGCTTATAATAAAATGAAAAGTATTACATAGGAGTACCCCCAGAAATTTTTTACATGGTTTGCACAACTGAACCCCCTAGTGTTCTTCCACTTTGGGGCTCTCCACTGCCCCTCTCCTGGCCAGCTACCCTATGCAGGTGCTCACTCCAGCTCCCTGTACTTATAGTACGTCTTGAGGCTCTTGATGAGCGAGTCCTGTGGGCTCAGCAAAGGGGACATGAACTTCTAGAAGCAGGGTGAGGCTGGGCAGGCTTCTGTGGGGGAATCCCTGGTGCGGGAGCCAGCCTGTGGCAGCAACATTGAGAAGCAGTGCTGACTACCCACCCAGGTTTTGTCCCATGGCTCTTCAGTGAAGGTGGGTGCTGCTGGGCCAAAATTGAATGACTGGTGTGACCTAGTGTGTGAGGGTAGCAGTGCCATTTAGGTTTGGCCCTCTACCTGAGTCTGAGTGGCTCTGTGACCCTCATGTGTCAGGTTTTAACAGCACTCACTCAACAGGCCGCGGGGCCTAACCTGAGTGGATCTGTGACCCTCATGCACCAGGTCACAATACCAGTGACTCAGTTTGGCCCCCTGCTCCCCGGCATGATGGAAGGACTGTGGGGCCAAAACTGAATAGGCAGTGGGTCAGCCAGGGCTACTTCTCCACGCTTCTGCCATGGGGCCAGCTTCTGTACCAGGGCTCCCCTCTCAATGATACACATCGTGTGTACCGTGCCTACAGCTGTCTATGCCTCTGGTATTACACTGTTATAGTTTTAAATAAGTACAATTGTGGTTACTGGTAAGGAGAAAAAAGCAAACCTAAGCATTTTTCTGGAATTCATAAAGTAATTTGATTCTTGCTGGTTAATGGTGACTAGGAATTTATTTTGAAAACACTAATTTGGGGGAGGAATTGGATGCTTTAGGGAACTTGGTGCTCCACCTTTTACTACTTGTTGGAATTTAACCCTGGTCATTAGTGTTTACCATCTGAAGGTTAAAAAATGGCCTAAGTGAGATGGATTGGCAGTCGCAGTTCAGTTCTGAGTGGACAAGTGTTCCCATAACAAAATTCAGTACTATTGTTATACATCTAGGAACAAGAAATGCAAGCCATGCCCACAGAATGGGAGACTGTATCCTAAAGCACTGACTATGAAAAGGATCTAGGAGTCATAATGGACAAGCAACTCAACATGACCTTGATGTTGTGGTACAAAGGGCTAATGTGATCCTTGGATGTATAGATGGGGGAGTAGTAAGCAAGAATAGGGATGTGATTTTTACCTCCATATATGGCATCGATGAGACTGATACTAGTATACTGCATAGAGTTCTGGTGTACACTTTTTAAAAAGGATGTTCAAAAATTGGAGAGGATGCAGAAAAGAGACACAAAAATGATTTGATGGTTGCAGAAAATACCTTAAAGTGGAAGACTTAAAGGGATCAATCTGTTTAGCTTATCAAAAATAAGATTGGGGGAGGGATAGCTCAGTAGTTTGACCATTGGCCTGCTAAACCCAGGGTTGTGAGTTCAATCCTTGAGGGGGCTATTTAGGGATCTGGGGCAAAAATTGGGGGGTTGGCCCTGCTTTGAGCAGGGGGTTGGACTAGATGACCTCCTGAGGTCCCTTCCAACCCTGATATTCTATGATTCTAAGATTGAGTGGTGACTTGTGTATATAGTGTATAAATACCTTCACGGGGCAAAATACTGGGTACCAAAGGGCTTTTTAATGTAGTGGAGAAAGGTATAACAAGAAGCAATGGCTGGAAGCTGAAGCCAGACAAATTCAACCTGGAAATAAGGCTCAAATTTTTAACAATGAGGGTGATTAACCATTGGAACCAACTACCAAGGGTAGTGGTGAATTCTCTAGTGCTTGATGTCTTTAGATCAAGTCTGGATGCCTTTCTCCAAGAAAGGCTTTAGTCAAACACAATTTATTGATAGGGCTCAATACAGTGTCAACTGGATGAAATTTAAAGGCCTCTGATATACAGCTATAGACCTAGATATTTAAGGTCCCTTATGACCTTAAACGCTGTGAATGTTGGCAGTCTGATCTCCCAGGTGAAGGAACTGAATGGTGACTGAGCTATCTTTTTTAGCTCTGCAGGTGGTTCCTCTGACAGAGGGGCATCTGAACAGCATAGTATTGTATTTGTTGTGTGGACAAATAGCAAGAACTTCAGTTTCTGGAGTTGTCTGTAAGTACCAATTATAAACATCTAGTTCATATGAGAAACCAAAAACCAGTAAGTATTTATGTCACATTCATTTTCAGCGAACCTTTGGTTCCAGCAATTTAGTTGTACTGGACTTTAATTAGTATGATAAGACTGTTAAATTATGCATTTTTTTACAGTGATAAGTGGTACCTTTTCTCACCATTCTGACCTAAGTTAACAAAAATCTTTCAATTCATCTTTATTACGTTTTTAAAAGTGATGGGTGAACCTAGTTTTAAGAAAACGAAACTCATAACACTGGCTAAAGAAAGGCAATGTATAGACAGCTGCTTGTCAAGTTGACCTATTATACTTCAGCTAATACACCTTGATCCCGACCTGCAAATGTCTCTTGCTGTTCCAACCTTGGGCTTTTCTTGAGCAGGCTGCTAATCGTGCCATTTGTGTAGTGGTATTGAGATATGGACAAACATACAGTAGACAGTAGGGTAAGAATATTTCCTGGTGGCTTGATATTTGAATCTACCTATCCTAAAGTGAAAGGCTATGTGTTGTCCTATACTGTGCATTAATGTAAATGATAAAAGGCAGATTCATGACACTATAGATAAGATTGTGAAACCCTTCCATTTTATAAAAACCTCTTTTTCCCACAGAGTCATAAATTGGCTGTCTAGATTTTTGGAAAAAGAGGAATAAAAATTGGAATACAAGGTCTCAGGAAAGAGACATCTTCAGAAACCTCTTTTATAGAATTCCTTTTTAAAAAAACTTGCACAAGATTTTTTTAACATAAATATACATTTTGTAGGTTTGCTGGTTTAATCTTTTGTGCTCTTAATTAAAAAAACTGGCTTTAATTTAAACATCAAATGGAATTGTAAGCAATTGTCTAGTCTGATTGTTTTTGATATTTTAGGAAGATGTTAAAACACAGATGTTTTAATGTGGTTATTGAATATGCACAGTGACTACATTTTTGTTAATAGATTCATAGATTCCAAGCCCAGAAGGGACCGTTATGATCATCTAGTTTGACCTCCTGTATAACACAGACCATAGATCTTTCCCAAAATAATTCTTAGAGCATATGTTTTAGAAAAACACCCAATCTTGATTGAAAAATGGTTATTAAGGGGGAGAGTACACCACAAACCTTGGTAAATTGTTCCAGTGGTTATTTATGCCTCGTTTCCAGTCTGAATTTGGTCAACAATTAGGTCAGATTATGCCTTTCTCTGCTAGATTGAAGAACCCATTATTAAATATTGTTCCTCACATAGGTACTCATTATAGATTGTAATCAAGTCACCCTTTAACCTTCTCTTTATTAAGGTAAATAGATTGAGCTCCTGGAGTCTGTTACTTTAAGGCATGTTTTCTACTTCTTTAATCATTCTTGTGGCTCTTCTCTGAACCTTCTCCAATTTTGCAGTATCTTTCTTGAATTGTGGACAGTAGAACTGGACACAGTATTCCAGCATCACATGCAGTGGTGCCAAATACAGAGATAAAATAACCTCTCTATCCCTACTCAAGATTCCCCTGTTTATGCCCCTGAGGATCACATTAGCCCTTTTGGCCACAGCATTGCACTGGGAGCCCACTTGCAGCAAATTATCCACCAAAACCCCACATCTTTTTCACATGCATATTTAATACATGTGCTAAAAACATATTTACACTAATGTGAACTATTAGTGTATATAGAGTAACTCATACATCTCCATTTTTTATTCCGATTTACACTTCAGGGCTCTTCTCCCCTGCCAAATAATGTGTTTCTTGCAATGCCACGTAGCAAAAGCAATACCCACTAAACGGAAAGGATTTGGAAGTGTCAGTGTTCTCTTCTGATCAGCTGAGCATGGCACCAAATAGTGTGGTTTAAGAGTGGACAAAAATGCCAGATCTAGTGGTCACTAGTTATAAGAGTTCCCAATAAAGTGAAGAGGTGCAAGGTGGAGATTTACTTAGTGTGCTTGTGAAAAGAGATTCAATGAAGAAAAGTGAAGTAGAATGATATAATTGTGGCAAAAACAAGAGAAACTATGCTTACAATATATTGTAAAGCATAAACTGCGGGTACGTAAGCAGGATATTTTCAAGAGGGGTTTCATAGTAGTACTCTCGGTTATGGCTTGCTAACCCTACGCTGGGAGAAGAAGCAGAATTTATAACTTCTTTGGCTCCCCTCCCTTCTCACCAATGGCCAAAAAATAAACTCCACCTCCCACTCCTGTACTCATTAAGAATGTTTGAGGTTAGCCTGTCAGTCAAAGAGACTAAACTACAAGTTTCTATATAGAACCTTAGCACTGCCAAAATTGTCTTGTATACTTTGTCAACTACTGTAGACTCCTCTTTAAATGCAGTTATACCCCTGAACT
Source organism: Eretmochelys imbricata (assembly GCF_965152235.1). Taxonomy (NCBI): domain Eukaryota; kingdom Metazoa; phylum Chordata; order Testudines; family Cheloniidae; genus Eretmochelys; species Eretmochelys imbricata. Next base: position 224,378,672 of record NC_135573.1, on the reverse strand, counting down.
AGATGTTTCAGAGTAACGATGCAAAAGGTTAACCTGTAAGCATTACTGGTTAACCTGCCTTAACCATTAACCCTGGGCCGGCCGGCCAGCTGGCCTGCCAACCCCAGTGGCCACACACCCTGCAGATGGCACGAGCCCAGACACTTAATTGGTTAACCGTTTAAACAACATTTTATCATTTAAATGGTTAACTTTTTAAATGGTATTTACCTCCCTATTTCAGAGGTCCTTGCAAGTTGAACAGCAACATGTGCTTTAATTAAATTTAAATTCTGATAATATATTCCCAGTTTCCCTATTTATAGAGCCCACTTCTGAGTTTCAGAACCACTCCTAGTAGTAACACAATTGAACTGTTTGCTCCATTCAACAAAAAGGGTTTCCTATGGAGCACCACAAGCTGCTGTAGCCTCCTCCAGGAGGGGGTCCTGAAAGAAGCTGTCAGGGCGAGAGGAACTGGTTTTGAGAGTGAATTTAGGAGTCTTCTCTTATTGTGTCAGGGAGGAAAGAAAAAGAAGGAAAGAGGTACCATATTGCACCATTCTGTCCCTCCTTTGATTGATTTTAGATAGGAAAGAGGAAGGAGGCAGGTAACTTGATAGAGCTGGGGGAGAGGAATAATGGGATAGGGGAGCTGTTATGCAGAGAGAAGAGGGAAGGATTTAAACTGTTGGAATAATAAAGGCTGTATGGCCTATACAGATATAGTAGTACAGAGAAACCTTCCTAACCAAATTCTTTAGGGAGAATGTTATGAATACATGTTCTACAGTGGTGCTGTGGAGAGTTACTATCAATCTGAGTAAGCTGGCTCAAGTACTCTTCCAATTCACATTTGCCTGTGCTAAATGGGATAGAGCCTAAACTTACTTTATTATTTTTTTTTTTTTAACAGCAACAGACTTTATATGAAAGTTTTTGAAAACTTTTTGGTGGTTGTAACTCAAATTTGTAGAATGTTGTCACCACTGTTCATTAATAATCTGAATCTTGCTAATTATTCATATGTATTTCTTTCCAAAAAGACCACTGAGTTCCACCTTAATGAAGTTGCTGTTAAATGTAGAACTTTTTTTGCTGCATTCCATTTAGTCTCAATCAGGACCATGTTAGTCAAGCTAAATGAGAAGTGCTTTGGAAGTTCAGCAATTATCTTCCAAGTTTAATGTTTTAATATAGTATCTGTATTGGAGTTAAAAAGCCAAAATAGATTGTTATGTATCTTGTTCTTTACTGTTTAGTGCTGTAAATGTACTGATAGACAAACTAGATTATGATAATCAGACTAGAGTTTGCTCCATTGGAGGTGCAGCCCAAGTAGTAGCCAGGTTCAGGTTAATCTCTCCAACTGAGATTTACAATGCATTTTCTTAGAGCTGTCTGCTCTTTCACCCAACATTATTGTCTTGACACAACATCCTATAAAGATCTAAAGCAAGATTACTGGAAGCATTACAAGGGATTATTTTCTAGCTGAATTTCCAGTTCTTACTTACCTCATCTGTGTAGTAGGATATGTCTTTTTGGTTTTTGCTTTTGTACAACAAAATATATTCAGTAGTTGATGTATGTTGCATTTTTAAGTGTCATGACTGGATTCTCTTTGTTCTTCTAGTATTTCTGTAGATAAAATAATTCACAGCTTTCTGTGATTTTTCTGATTTTGAGTTTTCCGTGTCAGCAAGTGGAACTAGAATTTCCAAATAAAAAAAAAAAAAACCCAAAAACAGAGTCCTGAAGAAACCCTCATTCTTGATGCAGACCATAGCAGATGGAATCAAAGTGTTTCTATTTCTTTACTTTGTGGGTTCCTTTTCTTAAACAGAAGGGATCTGTTCAAAGGACTGAAACTTTTCTTTCCCTTTCTTGGTTATATCATCAGAATTGTAACGAGGGCCATTTTGTTTTCTTTATTGTTCAGCATTTGCAGTCTCATTGGCGACTTCAGTTTATGGGCTTTCTTGCTCTTTTCCTGGGAAGATTTCACAAGATATCTAATTCCCTTTCTTTTAGAATTAAAAAGGTGTCTAATACCTCTGATTAGCAAAATTCACTAGAAAAACTCACCAGAACCTTTCACCTGAAGAAGACTGTTGTTTTTGAAAGGCACAGATAGTCATTAAAATTCCTTAATAATCATGTTAGAGTAGTTCCCCTGAGAGAAGTCTATAGCAATCTGACAGACATAATTTCTCATCGGAGTGTTGTATAGGAGCCAGTTTAAGAAAGGTCGGAGGAGGGAAGAGGAGTGTCTGTTTTTGTTAGAGTCCTGAAGATTACTACAGCTTTTATTATTGTAACTGATAAGAAATAACAATCCCTCTTTTCCCATCCATTGTATCTCTCACCTGAACTTGATCTGTAATGTCCTAAAATCATAGTTGCTATTCTATTAGCTGAGAAAAGTTTATCTCCTTGCTTGGAAAGTGAGAGATATGGAGAGGGACTCGAAATCAGATTTCTTGTATATAGTATAATTTAAATCTTTGGGCCCTAAGTTTGTTTTAAATTCCTGTCTGTCCAGTTTGCTTCTCACAAAGATAATGATATGCTCTGTTTCGTAATTTATTTGTGGTTGGTAACTTTTTTTTACTATTTTAAAAACTCTGATCTCTTCCAAGATGAGCCCCACATGCTTGGCAGCATTTTAGACCTAAATTATACAACAAGCCCCTTTTGATTTAAACAAATCAAAACAAAATAAACTTGGAGCAGTAGCTCTTGATTGTGCTTTTCTCCAGACAAGTGTATGTTTAGTAAACCGTCTTAAGAATAGACCAAAGAATTTTAGCTTCTGGCCAAGCCAAAATTTATCCCAATTTTCCATATTTTATTTCCATAACTTTCTCTAAATTCCTACAGGGTTAGTACCTGAGATCTGCAGCATCTTATTAGGTAGTTCAAGTTTTTAATTTTTAAGTTCAATTACTTCTGACATGAAAAGATTTCAGCTTTGCTAACTCACTTTTCAAAATACATGATGTCAAGTTAGAGGCAACATAACTCTTCAGTATTAATAAAAGAAAATACAATTCAAATATCATTCAGATAGTGTACACTATAATTTCAAAATATATAATATAGCAGCTAAATCAGGGGTGGGCAAACTTTTTGGCCTGAGGGCCACATCTGGATATGGAAATTGTCTGGTGGGCCATGAATACTCACGAAATTGGGTGTTGGGGAGTGAGGGCTCCGGCTGGGGGTGTGGGGGTTGGGATGGGGCCGGAAATAAGGAGTTCAGGGTGTGGGAGGGGGCTTCGGGCAGGGGTATGGGGGGGGTGAGGGCTCTGGGGTGCATGCAGGAGGGTGGGACCGAGGGGTTCGGAGGGTGGGAGGGGGATCAGGGAGGGGGCAAGAAGTTGGGGTGTGGGAGGGGGTCCGGGTGGCGCTTACTGGAAGCAGCGGCATGTCCCGCCTCTGGTTCCTATGCAGCGGCACGGCCAGGCGGCTTTGCGTGCTGTCCCATCTGCAGGTGCTTCCCTTGCAGCTCCCGTTAACCCCATTTGCTGGCCAATGGGAACTGCGGGGGCAGCGCTTGGGGCGGGGGCAGCGTGCGGAGCTCCTTGGATGCCCATACGCATAGGAGCTGGAGGGGGGACGTGCCGCTGCTTCTGGGAGCCGCGCAGAGCAAGCCTCTGACCCCGCTCCTCGGCAAGAGCTTAAGGGCTGTATTAAAACATCTAAAGGATCTGATTCTCCCCCTGGGCCATAGTTTTCCCACCCCTGTGCTAAATAAACACCCGCTGGTGATAGAGAGAGCCCTGAAATGTTAAGCTTATTATAACAGGGTGGCTATCAAAGAAAGATGCAGAAACGGGGATCTCGAGTAGGAGTAGAGAGTTATTTTACTCTGTATTTGGCACTGGTGCTACCGTTACTGGAATACTGTGTCCAGTTCTGGTGCCCACAATTCAAGAAGGATGTTGATAAATTGGAGAGGGTCCAGAGAAGAGCCACAAGAATGATTAAAGGATTAGAAAACATTCGCTACAGTGATAGACTTAAGGAGCTCAGTCCTTTTAGCTTAACAAAGAGAAGGTTAAAGAGTGACTTGACTATTGTCTAGAAGTACCCACATGGGAAACAAATATTTAGTAATGGGCTCTTCAGTCTAGCAGACAGGCATCACATGATCCAATGGCTGAAAGTTGAATCCAGACAAATTCAGACTGGAAATAAGATATATTTTTTTAATGGTGAGAGTTATTAACCATTGGAACAGTTTACCAATATTGTGGTGGATTTTCCATCACTGACAATTTTTAAATCAAGATTGGAAGTTTTTCTAAAATATCTGTTTAGGAATTATTTTCGGGAAGTTCTATGGCCTGTGTTATGCAGGAGGTCAGACTAGATGACCACGATGTTCCCTTCTGCCTTAGAATCAGTGAATTTAATTGGGGCCACTGGGAGCTTCATCTCCCAGTGGCCCCAATCCATCCATAAGATGACTTGGCATACGCACTAGCAATGATGACTGCTCTTACAATAGCAATCAGATTTGTTGGTGGTGAAATAAGTTATTCGGAGGAAAGGCTATAAAGCTTTTTTCCTTAAAAATAAAAGAAGGAAAAAACTGTAAAAGAAGAACTTAGACACCTTCAGCTGTGATTCTAAAATAATGATATTCTATCTCCTCTCTCCCCCCGCCCCCTGAAATGGATGGAATTCCCCTTACACCTATTCTTAGCATTCCTTCAGAAATTAAACCTGTAAGGTATCATCCGTCACTTGAGGATGACACACCTCAAATGAGGGTTGGAATCAGCTCAGTGAATGAAAAACAACAAGCCCACCTTTAATATTGGCCATATGACATCAGTACATGGTATAAAAGATTGTGACTGTTTCTACTGATCTGTCTGAATCCTAAAATCCAACCATCTCCGAGACCCCTTAAGGGCTCCACAGCGGGGTAGAATAATCTTAACAGAATCAAAGGCCTATTCCATGAGTGACTCAAATAAGCTCTACACTGCCACAGAGAAGTCTGTAAAAAGAAAAGGAGGACTTGTGGCACCTTAGAGACTAACTAATTTATTTGAGCATAAGCTTTCTTGAGCTACAGCTCACTTCATCGGATGCATTCAGTGGAAAATACAGTGAGGAGATTTATATACACACAGAACATGTAACTTTCTCCTCCTTCATAGACAATGCTTGATGGATAGGAGCTTCTTGTTGTTTATAGTGCCCAGAAGTGTGCTAGTATATTTTATGTAGCTCATGGTACAAATAAAAACAATTGGTTTTCCCCCAGAGGTCCTACAGCCTAGAGTTTAGACAAGATATGAATGAGAGCAACAAAAAGTGGGAGAACATCCAGAGGAAGAGGAGAACAAGAGTTACAGAAATATATAACTATCAGAATCTGTGTGTGTGTGTGTGTGTACTTATGTGTATCTATAATTTTGTTATCCCTTTTTGGCCCAAACGATTAGCCAATTTTGGGGGTCTTAGAGGCTGTTTCTGTTGGGGGAAAGATTAATGATGGGGTCATGTATTTCTTTGATGAAATTCTGTTTACTTACAAAGAGTGTACGTAAAGTCCTGTTTCCCTGAATGCAAGCAGGAATCAAATGGCAGGAGATAGTTTCTTTGCTCATGGTTCCAAGCCCTCTTTCCAGATGGCACGCTACCCAAAACTTGATATCTTAGCTTTTTCTCAAGGTCATGCTGTAAGGGCTTCTCTGGTGGTCTCTGGAGCTTCTTTGCTGTCTTCTCTGTATGCTTCTGTAGTGATTCGGTTGCTTCTTTCGATACACACAGCTCCCTCAAGCAATATCCAGCTCCCCTGCGTTTGTGTTCAGACAGTATGGCTCAACTCTTACTCCAGACTTCCATGTAGCATGTATTTTGGGCAGTGGCTCTTGTAGTTGCAGCTATCTATTCTATTTGACATTTATCTTGAATGAAAAGCAGCTGTTATACCCACCAGCTTCAAAGAGGTTTCACCTAATCCTGCAGTATAACAACATAGGGGGTACAGAGTCTTTTAAAAAATTTACTGTGAATTTTTAAAAAGATTATGTGAATTGTTTATATACTAAGCCAATTTTCTTGTTGGAAAAAGGAAAAGATGGGAAGGTGAGAGCAGGAGAGGATGAAGCATGTGGAGAGGATTGGCATAAGGGAGGGAATGGGGAAACAGTACTGGTAAAGATCACAGTTACACAGGGGCATGGCTAGGCAGGTAGAAAAAATAATTGGTGGCACTGCCAACTATTGGATTAGTAAATCCTAAGTGATGGGTCCTGAGGAGTTTGGGAATTGAGAGGGGCAGTAATGTTGGTCAAGGCACGAGAGAGAGAGTAGGAACACTGACAGGAGACAGAGTTCTCAGAGGAATGAGGGAGAGAGGGGAGAACTAAGAACATGGAAGGAGAGTAGAAACTAAAACAACATGGAGAAATAGGGAGATAGGATTTTGAAGGTGAGAGAAAGTTAGTGAACGTCTATAGTATTAATACCACCAAAACAACTCAACTGAAGGAAAAGCTTTTTAAGGAGAAGAAAAGAGATTAGATGTCTAGTAGATAGGAAGATAAAAGAAAGATGAGAAGGGAAAGTGACGTAAAAGAAAATGAAGTATAATAAAAATACGTGAGAGAGTAAGTCAGGCTACTCTCTCAGCAGCTGCCCCAGCAAATTAGTTTTATGTTGAAGGGCAGAGGACTGTTTGCTTATTAGAGAACTCTATTTGAAAATAGTTTGTCTAATAAAATTAATTTTCATTGTAGGAAAGAGTAGATACCCAATGACATAAAGGAAAAACTGAATCCAACATGCACCATCTGGACAAAGGGCTGCCAAAATTATTATCTCTTTCAGCCTACACAGACAAGCTCTGGATTGAAGACGTACACTCTGTCTATAAATACTAACATAACTCAATGCAGTTGCTCTGCAACAATAGAAAGTTTCATTTTGGTTTGACTGTAGATTTAAAAGATTAAGTTCAGTATCGCTGAAGAAAAGGGAAGCTGAGCTATTTAAAAATTCATAAAAGTTAAGGTAAAAATCTCAGGTTCAAAATTTCCTATCCCATGCTTGAAATTTCTTGCCTATGTGAAAAAGAGAGGGAACCAATGATAGAGAAAATTCAGAATCTGAAAAAAATTACATCATAAAAGACCTAAGGTCAAATTCTGCAGTGCCTTAACTCCATACAGCTCCATTCAGTTTAAATCTTATTTGAAGTCAGTTGGTTTGTTTTGTGTATAAATTAACATAGAATTTGTTCATTTTAAGTGGAATGGCATTAGAGAAAGGAACTAAGACAAAGATCTACATAATAAACAGTCAGCACTTTGTGTTCATTAAACCTTACAAGCACTCGTGTAAGGAAGGTAAGTATGAGGAGGAAAACAAATCACAAAATACCTTAGGGTATGTCTACGATGGAGCCAGAGGTGTAATTTCCAGCTTGGGTGGAGTCATGTGGGTAGCTTTGATTGAGCCAGCATGCTAAAAATAGAAGTGTAGCCGCTGTGGGCAGGTGGCAGGATGGGCTAGATTCATGAGTAAGTACCTAGGGTCCTGAGCAGGATTCTGGATAACGAACCCATCCTGCTCCCTGCAACTACATTGCTTTTTTTAGTGCACAAGATCAGTCAAAGCTAGTGCACGTATGTCTATCCGAGCTGGAAGTTACACCTCCAGCTCAAGTGCAGATGTACCTTTAGTGTATAAGGAATTCATATAAACTTTAAAAATGAACCACAGAATTTAATTGACTTATTCAACACCAGAGCGGGCCAAAATTCGGAATTTCTGTTTTTCTGTGAACCAGGGTTCTGAAAATTTTCATTTCAGAAACACTGAAACATGGTGTTTCTGAAACTAAATAGGCTTCCCAGATTTCCAGCACCTGCTAAATGAAGAGGACATGATTCATATCAGTTTCACTGCTGCCATCCCTGGCTAGTAGCCATGAAACTGATTTGAATCAGGGCAGCAGCTGTGGGGAGTAGGGAATATGCAGTTTAGTTGTTGCCAGGTCAGTCCCAGGGTAAAACAGAGACAAGGTGGGTGAGGTAATATTTTATTGGACCAACTTCTGTTAGTGAGAGAGACAAGCTTTCAAGCAGCACAGAGCTCTTCTTCAATCTGGGAAAGGAACTCCATATTGCATTTTGCTGCGATGCTAGGAACAGATTGTTTCCCGTAAGTAGTTAACACATATTGTAAGGGATCATTCAAGTTCCAGTGGCCTGTTAACACCTCAGCAGTCACAGGACAAAAAGAGGGGGTTGTGTGTTACAGATTGTTGTAATAAGCCATAAATCCAGTATCTCTGTTCAAGTCCATGATTGTTGGTGTCTAGTAGAGTAATAACTTAAGCTCCCAGGGTTATCTTTTCAAAGAGTTGTGCAGGTTTCCTTTGAGGATGAGGACTGATAAGTCAGATATAGAGCGATAGCTTTGTGAAAAGTGTTCACCCACAAATGGTAGAGTGTTTTTTGTCTTTTATCGTTCTCCTGTGTGAGTTCATTTGGGAGCGTAGTGATTGTCTGGTTCCACCCTCGTAGTTGTTGTTGGGGCACTTAGTGCACTGGATTAGGTATACCACATGTTGTGATAGGCATGTGTAGCCCAGGAGGCCACCTTCCCCAGGAGTCAGGCAGCCTGGGGTGCCAATTGGCCAGATAGTCTGGCTCAGGGGCAGGGAGCCAGAAGGCCATGAGAGCCTTGGTGTCCTGCTGCGATGTTGGACCCCTAAACTGTGGGGGGATGTCTACATTGCAATAAAACACCCATGGCTGGCCCATGTCAGTTGACTTGGGCTCACAGGGCTCGGGCTGCAAGACTATAAAATGCAGTGTAGCTGTCTGGGCTCAGGCTGAAGTCTGGGCTGTTGGACCCCACAAGGGGGCATGGTCCCAGATCCCAAACTCCAGCCTAAGTCTGGACATCCGCTCTTCAGTTTCATAGTCCTGTGAGCCTGAGTCAGATGACATGGGCCAGCTGTGGGTGTTGTATTGCATTGTAAACATACCCTGAGAGTCATGGCTTGAGCCGGGGATCCCAGGTTGTCAGGCTTTCAACCTCACAGCTGGGAGCCTGGAAGTCTTGAAAACCATGGCTTGAGCTAGGGTTCTCAGGGCTTCCAGGTTCCCTGCTGCGGAGCCAGGAGCCCATCCTTGGCTCCTTGTCCAATTCCCGGTCTCCTTGCTCAGCCAGTCCTAGTCTTCCCCTCAGGGCTGCTCATCTGAGTCCCAGTTTCCTCCCAGCTCCTTGTCTCTAGTCTTCTTGCCCAGCCAGTGCCAGTCCTTCTGGCTTTTCATCTGATCTGTTGCCCTCCTAGACTCAATTCCTCTTCACGCCCTGCTCTCAATCTTTTCCTACCCTGTTCATCATCCAAGACTCCTTGCTCAGTCAGTCCCAGTCTCATTCTGCAGTCAGTCTCAGTTCCCCCTTACTGGCTCCTTGTTGAGTCTGTCTGTCTCCATCCCTGGGGTCCTTATCCAATCTCTGTCTCCCAATGCCCTCCCAGTCACCTACCTCCCTAGCTTATTGTCTCAGTCCCTTTTCCCACCCTGTTCCTGTTCTCCCCTGTACACTGGCTCATTGTCAGATCTGGTCTCCTGCATGCCTTCTCTCCCGAGTGATTTCCAGTTGTAGTCTACTTCCCCAGTCTCTCCAGCTCCTCATCCATCCCCAGTCTTTGTTCCCCCTTCTCCCCAGTTTCCCCTCTTCTTTTCCTCCCCAGCTCCCTGTCTCCCTGTTCCCAGGCTGTGCCCTTGCCTAGTTAGTGTCAGCACCCCCTCCCCCTCCAGCTGCCAGTTCCAGTTTCTGTCTTTACCCACACCACACCAGCTGCCAGATCCCAGTCTCAAATCTTCCTCCTCAACCCCAACTCTGTCCCAATTTGCACCTTCCCTTCCTGAGTCTGGCTCTTGTCCCCTCTATATTTGAATCAGGCACTTTCCTAGTCCATGCAGCCTAGGCACCAGCAGATATGGTGGGGGACTGAGAGCACAGAATACTCCTGGGGGGCATTCTGCACCAAAAAATTAAATATTCTGCGCACAATATTTTAAAATTGCAAATTTTATTGTCAAAATAACATTACATAAACCCTACAGTTTCAACTATTTTGGTATTTCAAAATAGCTGTCAGCAATTTTTTCTAGGTATTAGTGACAAGGGATGGATCTCTTGATGACTACCTGTTCTGTTCATTCCCTCTGAGGCACCTGGCATTGGCGACTGTTGGAGGACAGGATACTGGGCTATATGGACCTTTGGTCTGACCCAGTATGGTTGTTCTTATGTTCTTTTGTAACAGTACAGACACACAAAAATTCCTCCAGGAGTAGGGAGTTAAAGAAACCCCTATGACAACCCAGTTCCTGTTTCTCTGCCCCTTACCCCTCCCCACCAGAGCCCAGCTAGGGGGCAAGACATCCACAACCCGTCCTCCCCCAGAGCCCAGCTGCGGGCTCTCCCTCGCCCAGACACCCATCCTCCTTTCTCCTAGAGCCCAGGGATCCAGAGGGAGAAACAGCCTGATGCTCGATACCAGGCTTTCATGGAGTTTCATGCCCACAGCCCTCTCCCTCTCTCAGGACATGCTGGGAATTGCAGTTTCCAGGAACCTTCTAGCTCCCTCCTGCTTCTCCCAGTAGTATCTTCTATGTGCAAGTTGGGCTCTGCTGAGTCCAGTGGACCCCAGTGAGGCTAGTAGCGCTTCAGCCCATTTCTGTGGGGGAAAGGAAATTCTGTGTGCACGTCAATTTCTGCAAAATTCTGCACTGCACAGTGGCACAGAATTCCCCGAGGATTAACAGAAAAGACAGTCTTCCTTTATTCAGCCCCTCTGCAGCTGCAATTACAGGGAAAGTCCTGCTGAGCCCCTGTAGCCCTGGGCAAAAAACCGTGCTCAGTTAGGATGGTGTGAGAGTAGTCACACATTGGAACTTCGAGAGGCTAGAGCATGCTGAATGCGATGGAGTTTTGCAGATTTTATTTTAGCTGTAAAGTTCTAACAAACCTCCACTGAACATGTGCAAATTGAGATTTTAGAAAGCTTATAACTTGGCCAAATTTGACCAGATTGTCCTGGGAGTAGCAAAAGGCATATCCCTGCCACAAAACCCACCCTCCTGCCAAATGTCAAGTCACTGCTCCAAAGCATGGGGCGTTCAAGCTCCTCAATGGAACCATAGTAAGGATTTTTTAATGTGACAAAACACTATATCTTTCCCTAAATTCCTTCTCTGAAATGGCAGAACTCTTTTGACTGAAATGTTCCAAAATATTTAGCCTGCAGCAGGTACCTGGGACAGAAGATTTCAGCCCAAATGGTTAAAGTTTTGCAGTGTTACGTAACTGAAAGCAGGATTTTATAGTGGGAAATGTCAGACAACCTGACATAAGTGGTGCTGCCAATTCCGCTTATAATATTTTTTCTCCTGGGTAACCAGTGGCTCCTATTCCTCTCTACCTCAAGGAAATCCAGATTATATGCTCTGATTAGAGATTTCATATCTCCTATACCTGGGCACAGCACATGTCTTGTTATATGTTTTGGTGAAGGGTGAGAGGTAGGAGAAGATACAAAGAATAATCAGGAACTCTGTTTGTGTGTTGAGGAAAGGAGGCAACTTACACACACAGTTCGCCATTAAAAAGGAAACAAATGCAATTCAGTGCACAATACTGACTTTACTATGGTATTTATACGTTTAGAATGTATACCACAGTGAGATATTTGAACCCACTGTACATGAAGAGCCAGCCTTTAATGCCTCAGAAGCCCAGAGTGGTATGGCATGCTCTGACATATGCACGATGAGAGCCATACAAAAGTATAATCGGAGCCTCTAGTCTGATGTAAGAAGCAGCTATTGCAGAAAGGGAGAGAGCAAAAATCCCAAGAAAACATGCAAGTCCTGAAAGATCGAGAGAGTACATAAAGGACATTGATGTAATGTATTTAATATTTAGACTATGGTAGCATCCACAGCGTAGAAGGGGTAGGTGAAGACACAATGCGTGAGGTGAGGAATTTACAATCTCGCCTAGCACCTTCTGGGTCTGTACTCTTGAATGCCAAAAAAAAAAAAAAAAAAGAAGGTTCTATTTGGTGTCTACAGTTAACGTTAGAGATATTAATAGCAGTATTTGAAATGCCAAAGATCACAGAAAACTAATATTGTAGAATTATAACCAGATCTCATTCTTAATGCATTTGGTAGAAATTTAAGGCCATATAGTTTGCACATTGGGAATTTAGAATACAAAACTCCAACAAATTTAAATATTTTGATGTGAGCAGGCATGTAAATCAGGCAGTGAAGTACCATCAACACTTTTTTGTCTAAAATAAAGGTATTTTCTTCACCAGCTAATAGCCAGCCACTATTCAGAAATTAATTTAAGATTCTGGAGTTTTTATACTAGTTTTCATAGAGGTTGTAGTCCTGTCAGTAACAATAATACATTCAAATATGAATGAGTTTCATTTCTCGTATGTGGAATTTTGTTTCACAATAACAATAAGACATTCTCCAGGCTCAGTGATTTCAGTATCAGGTTTATTATTGATTGCTCTTCTTGCTTTAAGGGGTACTCAGTCTTTGGCCCTGTCCCTTTATTCTACTATCCAAGAAGTGCTAGAATTGGGGGGGGAAATGCTTATGTGTCACTTATTAAATACTCTCTTTTTTCCTACACCTGAGGTATTCCTTAAAAGTGAAATAGCATTAAGTGCTGAAAATAGGCTGTATATGGACTTTTAAAAAGTATGCTACTTTTCAATTTCCGTGGCTACTTAGAGTAACGTAACCTTTGTGATTCTAGTGAGTATGTAGGGGATTTTGTGCCAAGAAAGGTGTGTTCTGAGCAATGCCTACATGTCTGGTACTGTTGAATTCTAATCTTCCTTCTGAAACAAACTTCCTGTGTTGCCTTAGGCAAGTTACTTAACACCTTTGCCTCAGTTTCCTCATTTGTAACATTCCCTCTGAAGATTGTTGTGAGGTTTAAAATCTTTTGGAGGTGGAAAAATGCATGGAACATTGAATAAAAAATAATTAGAAAAAAACAGACTTAAGGTTAGTAAAAGAACTGTTTGTTTGTACAGAGGTTATACATAAAGTTATTTCATAAGCTTGGACCCAGATGTGGGAAAAAAGTCCTGTTTCTGGATATTCTACAGGACACAGATAGTATAACACGCAAAAATTCAGACCTAGAATGTAAGCGAGGAATCGTAAACCTGAAACAAATTGCACAGATATAGGGAGTGAGAAAGGAAAAAAATAGTTTAATGTGCATCACCCTAGTCAAATTATTTTATTATTATTAGGAAATGATTTTTTAAGAGAGAAGCCATACTTCCTTTAAAACTGAATCCTGAGGGTTCAATCAGATGAGATATATAGAAATTAGTGATTCCTATTGACTGATAACTATTGGAAGTATACAGCAATGGGGTAAAATGTAAAGAAAGGGGACAATACAGCCTCACAGAGAACTTCATTTTCAAGTGAGTAAGCAGGCTTTGATCAGCCATAGGAAATTAAATACAATTGTTTAGACCCACAGAATATAAGATGAATATTTGCAAATTGTTGCCAGTTCTGAATATTGCCTGCTGAGGCAGCAAGAGAATAAAACAATAGACATACGTTATTAAGGCTTGATTCAAAGCCCATTGAAGTCAATGAAAATCTTTCCACTGATGTCAGTGGGCTTTGGATCATGCCCTTTAAGTAAAATACGTATCCAAAGAGGTTTAATTTGAGCTCTTTTGGCCAGTATTCTGCAGTTTTCTTCAGACAAATCTTTTGGCAAAACAATTCAATCTTAACAGCCAAACAGGAGATTTATCCAAGCTACCAGAAGTACCACCTATCTGAAAAACAAAACTGTGTGGACATCCTCTTGGAACCTTGGAGCCATCCACAATAGTCTACCCAGATGGAAGAGATAACATGTATCTTCAATTAGCAACTCAGAAACAACAGTGCAGAGCTGTTAGGATATGTAAAGATGTGGGGTCCAGAACGATATCACCATTTTTGCCACATAATATGTGTATTTGCTTCAATCAGTGATGTACACACACTGAAAACACACCAAAGATGTCATGTTGTCAGTCTTTTCTGAGAGTGAACCTGCTAGAAATAACAGTTGTGGGGAAATGGAGTGCATGTTATACAGGTGAAAAGTAAAACTGAACCATAGAAACAGACAGTCCAATGTGATATTTTCTCCCTCTAGCTTAGATTCAGTTAATCTGAGGTGTCTTTTGTCACTGTGTCAAGAGTAGGAGGTGATCTGTTTGTCTATCGCTGCTGGTGCCGCATATCAGTTGGAAGCCTTCCTAAATCAATGTAAAAGGAGTAAAATGAAAAGGTTGCTTTCATGCTGTATAACAAGTGCTGGTAGTCATTAAAGTCTGGGTGGTCGCAATCAACAGAGAACCTCTCAGACTGTATGTCACGCTTCCCTTCCAATTCACTGAGTCAATTAATGCTTACATTCTGCCTAAAAAAAAAAAAGGTGGGACAGAGGGAAATGATTTAAGAAATTATTTGCAGGTGACTGCACATCTAAACTGGGAAGGAGAACCCATGTAGGATGTCTTTCAACTGTGGATATTTAAGAATAAACAAAAAGAAAAGGAGTACTTGTGGCACCTTAGAGATAAATTGGTTAGTCTCTAAGGTGCCACAAGTACTCCTTTTCTTTTTGCGAATACAGACTAACACGGCTGTTACTCTGAAACCTAAGAATAAACACTCAATCTTCTGAATGCACTGGGGACACAGTAGTCAGAACTCTAATATCAGACCAAATTATCTAATAAAGTGTTATTGGGCTACTAAGACTAATCCTGTTAATTTGGAAACAACCACTTAAAAAAGATCCACGACTATTCACTGTAACAGTAGGGAGAACATCACTTACATAACAGCATTTATACAGATTTACTGCATACTGTAGTTTAGTCTGTGTGCCTGTCTTTCTTTCGTCCCAGGAGCCAATCAACATTTAGAACATATTGCTATCCTCTGTATTTGAAATTTGTGGTTAACTCTTCCATTCAGTCACATTTTGTGATACGAAGGATTCACGTATGATGTGTAAGAGGATGTAAATCAACTACTTTAAGGCTCAGACTTCCTCACAAAAGCTGATAGCCACTTACAATGTGTAGTCTTTGCAGGATTCAGTGTAAACCAACAGAAGTCAGTAAATATGTCATTTCGGCTAATGCTGAAAGCAATGAAAAAAAATGTCAGTTAGTAACTGTCAACAGGAGTGCAGCCTCTCCCCTCCTCCCTTGCTTCTGCAGGCATTAGGTGTCACCAACCTGAGGTTGTACAGGGAGTCCTCTGCAACCCTGTCGTCATGGGAGTGAGGGAACAGGACCCTGACAGCTGGGTTGCAGAGGTCTCCCTGTGCTGCTGCAGGGCTGGTGACACCCTTCCTGCAGAAGCAAGGTACAGGGAAGGCTGCAGTCTTGGCAGGGTAGAGTAGAGATCCCCAGCACTCTCAGGTGGTACAAGAGCGGGACTGTAGCGGGCTCCCTGCACTGCCGCAGGGCAGGTGCTACCCAATCCCTGCAGGTGTAATGTGCGGCAAAGGCTGTGGTCTTGGTGAGCAGAGCACAAACCCCAAATCAGGGCTCCAAGAAGGATGAGGACAAGCGCTGGCCTTGAGATAGGCCACCCTGCTGCTGAATGACTCTGTCCCAAGGCAGGAGTGAGCTCCCTCCTTCCCATAACAGTGGGGCTGCAGAGGGCTCCCTGCATGGCCGCTGGGCAGGTGACACCCGTGGGAAAGGCTGTGATTGTGGCAGGACAGAGCAGGGCCTGCTGGCCATGGCCTCAAGAAGGAGGCCAAGTCCCCTGCCATGGGGGAGGTTACTCAACTGCTGAATAATTATTAATAGGCAGAAGGTTTAAAACATACAGGAAGTACTTCTTCACACAATGCACAGTTAACCTGTGGAACTCACTGCCAGGGGATGTTTTGAAGGCCAAAACTGTAATTGGATTCAATAAATAATTAGATAAGATCATTTAGGACTGGTCCTTCAATGGCTATTAACCAAAATGGTCAGGGATGCAAGACGGTGCTTTGGATATCTGTCAGCTTCTGACTGCCAGATGCTGGGACTGGACGACAGGGAATGGATCACCTGCTAATTGCCCGGTTCTGTTCATTCTCTCTGAAGCATCTGGCACTGGCCACTGACAGAAGACAGGATACTGGGCTAGATGGACCATTGGTCTGACCCAGTATGGCTGTTCTTATGGGATGGCCTCCCCCAGGGCTGGGAGCTTGTCCTCTTCCTCTTTGCAGTTCTGGCCAAGGAGGTATGCTCTGCCCCCCACTGTACCTTCCCTCACCCTGCACCTCCAGGGATCGGGTGTTGCTGGCCATGTGGCCATGCAGGGAGTCTTCTTCAGCTGCACTGTTACAGTCCTGCTCCCTCACTCACCAGCCAGATGTGTGGGAGCCATCTCCAGGCAAGAACAGCTCAGCAGTACTGGGGTTCATCTTCCTCCTTGTAGTCCTGGCTGGGATTCTCTGCTCCACAAGGCCTGGACTGCAGCCTTCCTCGTACCTTGGTGTCTTGGGGCACCTTGGCCATGCAGGGAGCCCCCTGCAGCCCTGCTGTCAACACTGCCCTAATCCCAACCCCCCACCCACACACTTAATTTCTAACAAATGTAGAAATAAAAATAGTCTGCCTTTTTTATTTTCAACTAAGTTGTTACAATTTATATGCCGAAAAGTTGGGGAAAAAGTGTAAGTTAAAGGTGCTGGGGTGGCCTACTTTAACTTACATAATCATGACTGGGGCAACACCAGCTCTTTGTCATATCCCCTCTCCCTTCCAACAATTCCATGGAGTTTTACTGTCAAAGTTAATGTTGACTGGGTCGGCATTTGTTTAGGAGATTTCCCTTTGGCAGTATGGAACACCACCTGGGAGATGTCTAGTGGCTGTCTGTACATTCTCTGATTGTGCAACTACTATAGGAAGCTGGGAGGGCATATTGCCCAGAATTCAGGCACACTCCCATCTTCAAGTAGTTTTGATGACCAAACCCTTTAGTGATTCCTTAAGAGTACTAACCCCACCTTCTAAAGTAGTAGTTCACTGGAAACTCCACAAGGAAAACCTTGCCCAAATTACTGGTCCTAGGATGGTATTAACATACATTCCCATTAAGTGCAATTTATTTGACAGGTGCTGAGTGAGTGAGTGGTTCTTAGTCATGTGTTAAATAATTCTAAATCGTGGCTTGTTAATTTACCAAATAAACATTAATTTGAGAAGAAATACAAATAAAAAATAAGTGAATTTCATTTTTATTATTCAGAATAGGATGAAATCATTTTATCTTTCAGACTATTATGTTCATATATTTATTAAAATATTTCTGTAAAACAAGTTTATATAGTAAAGGAAATATACACAAATAGCAATTCAGCACTATTCAAAGTCAATGGAAATTAGGCATCTAACTGCTCTTTGTGTCTTTGAAAATCTCCCTGGTACTATTTAATTACATGGGCCTAGGGTGACCAGATAGCAAGTGTGAAAAATCAGGACAGGGAGTGGAGGGTAATAAGCACCTATATAAGACAAAGACCCAAATATCAGGACAGTCCCTATAAAATCAGGGCATCTGGTCACCCTAATGGGGCCTGATCCAACACCCATTTAAGTAAATGGAAAGGCTCGAACTGACTTAAGAATGTTGGACATCTCTCCTTCCACCATTTTTGCCTATATAGAATTAAGTTTTAAAGTGTACCCTTATATCATTTAGCTTTGGGAAAGATACATAGTATTTTTTAACATGCCAAGTATGGACTTCATGTGAATACCTCTGAAGTTTTGTAGTGATAAGCCTTTAGACATTAAAACTTAAATTGATGCTTTGTTTCAATTGATAATCATGTTTGGTAATAAAATCAGGTCATTCATTGGGCATATTTGTTACTTTCAAAACTGAAGCCCTATTCCTGTCGCTTGAATGCATGTGGATCTGCAGGATATGAGCCTACGTATGCACCTCCTGCAAGAAATCACCTTCAGCGGTCATTAACTTCAGTGGAAATTGAAGGTGTTCGCTGCTTTGCATAATCATATCTGAAGCCAGAGCAACACTAGAAACTTTTGCATGTATAGTAATGCCCCTTCTGCCAGTACTTCTTATTTTTTGCAGAGAGACTGGTATTGGCTATATAAGCAAAAGCACTTTTTTGTCTATATAAACTGCATCTCCACTAGGAGGGTTTGCCGGTATAGCTATATGTATAGACAAGGCCTCAGAGAGCTGGGAAAGGCTTTCATTTTGTAGATTCTAATGGATAACATGAGTATTTTAACTAGATATGCTTCATTTAACTAGGTGGCTTTAACTACTGTCCACATACACAAAAATAGATAGAAATTATGTTTAATGTTTTGAAGTCTGTTAACATTGTAAATATTTTTATTTTTCTCCTACTTTAGCCAGACAGTGAAATTTCCACTACAGCAGATGATTATAGCTCTGAGGTAAGAATGAAGTAATATTTTACATTTTTAATATGTCACATTTAAACACTGTATGGAATAGTTTTAAACATTTTGTTTGTTTAAAAAAAGAGAAAGGAAGTATTAGTTTGAAAATGTTATAAATAACATGAAAATATAACTTATTTTTTAGCAGTCACAATTAAACAAGCAGCATGCCAGATAAATAACAGGATAAATACTCGTATCTAATAAAGTAGTAGGTTTGTAAGCCAATGTAATGGTTTCTTCACTACAATTGCACTTTAATGGTACTGTTCAGAGTTCTGGTTATGCAACTATTTCCCTATGTTAATTTTCTGTGGAGAATTAAACGACAAGTTGAGTGATTATCTTTAACTTGTAAGTAAAATGGAAACTACTTGTTGAGAAAATTAGTTAATTATAGAAAGAAATACTTTGAAATAGTTTGATCCTGTTCACACTGAAGTAATTGTCATCTTGCCCTTGAGAGCAGGATTAGGCCCTTAGAGAGTTATTAATAATTAACTTCATGTCAATATGCTATTAATTTTCTTATCTCTTAAGGTTTCCTCAAAAACTATGATAGTTTCTCTAATCAGTTGCTAGAGTTTATAATTTAATGTGCTACTTTGTATTTATGGTGAGCCTTGTAACATATAGTATTATCCCTGCCAATTCCCAGCTCTAACTTTGAGATAGCACAAGTAGAAAAATTCAAATATTGTCAATTTGAGAACAATACGTTTGAGTCAATATATTGGTCAGCACGTTATATTAAATATACAAAAGCTATGTTAAAATATCATTAAGGTTGCAAAGCCGGTCACTGAAAAGATAGGAAATGCCAGAATATAGGGTGCTTGTGCACCTTAATTTGGGTCCCTTATGCATATGCATTATGATAGTCTTTAATTACATGTTCACATACTGTCTTTTCCCAGGACCCCTGCCTCATTCAGTGCTAATTAAATCAGCAGCTATTCAATATTTTGTTTTATCTTAATTGTTCAATGCTTTATTGCCTTATTTATTGCACACAATTCAAACCCTGCTCTGAATACAGTTATTAATTTCTGCAGGGGCTGTTCCATGGCACTCATCACTATAATATTTGAGTGCTTCTCAAACATTAATTAACTTATTATAACAACATTGCTGTTAGGAGAGAGGCTGCTATTATTCCCATTTTACAGACAGGGAACTGAGGAACAGAGGGATTAAAGTAAAAAGTGTCCACAAATTTTAGGTGCTCAGTCTGAAATGCCTACAACCTGATTTTTTCAGTGTACTTAGCTTCATATAGAACTTTGTATGTCGATGGCCCTGCTCCTACTGACTTCATTTTGCAGATGTGAGAGTACAGCACTTTTGCAAATCAGATTAAGGGTCTCAAGTTGGGTAGACAGAAAATGAGGAACATACAGTTAGGGTATATCTTAACTGCAGAGTTAACTCAAGTTATCATCACTTGAGTTACTCCTCTTGAGTTATCCTAGCTTGTGTGAAAGAGACCACACTGCCAAATAACACTCAAACTACTGTATCCACACCGATGCTGCACTCACTTGTGTGTGGCACTCAGACTTCTGGGGATATATCCCATAGTTCTTTGCACTGCAGTACGCTGAGCCACTCTATGAATTCTTTCCCAGTGATTTATGAGAAAACTTCTTCATCCTTTCTGGGGATCCAGAGGGAATTGTGGGAAGGCATTGGAGGACCAGCAGTGCTCGAGTGGAGCTAGCCTGCATCCATACTGTAGAGTGGTTGTGCTAGGTAACTTAAACTTTAGCTTATATCCCCTGCCAGGCCAGCCAACTCAAGTTAAAAGCACAACCACACTCAAGGTAAGGGATTTTGTGTGTGGATGGGACTCAAGCTGGTGGCAGTACTTGAGATATAAATCAGGTTAACTTTGCAGTGAAGGCAAGCCCTTAGTGAAAAGTTTGGTTTAATTGACTTGCCTAGCATCACACAGGAGCTCTTTGGCAACCTTAATGTTCTCTTAACGTGGCTTTTAAATGTGTAATTTTCTAAGTGTTTAAAAAAGCAAGCTAAAAAGAAACAGATGCCATTGTGTGACATCAAATTGAAAACCACATGAATAATCAGCAAGGTTGGAACCTTTAGAGCCATCACACAGACCTCTGCCATTTGAGCACAGGAAGTAATTGATAGCAGTAGTTATCTCTCTAGAGGACGACAAAATATGCACCTTGTCAGTGGGTTTCAGAGATATTTGCTGACAGCAGAGGAATGTTCAGATCCAGGACCCTTGGATTCCATTCCAGGCTCTAGAGGGGAGTGTACTCGAGTAGGCACATAGACTTCTACCCCTTCTTCCCATGCTTGACCCTTTCTGCTCCATCCCCTCCAACCTGTCCCTGTCCCAGTCCTGTCTTTCTCCCCACCCCTGGCTCCTTGTCTAATTCCTATTCTCCTTGCCTACCCAGTACCAGTCTCCTTGCTCAGCCAGTCCTAGTCTTCCTCTCAGGACTGCTCATCTGATTCTCAGTTTCCCCCCAGCTCCTTGCCTCAAGTCTTCTTGCCCAGCCAGTGCCAGCCTTTCTGGCTTTTCATCCCATCTGTCTCCCTCCCTCCTAGACTCCAGTTGTTCACCTACTAACTTCCAGTCTCAATTCCTCTTCACATCCTGCTCTCAATCTTTTCCTACCCTGTCCACCATCCAAGTCTCCTTGCTCAGTCAGTCCCAGTCTCATTTTGCAGCCAGTCTCAGTTCCCCCTTACTGGCTCCTTGTCGAGTCTGTCTGTCTCCATCCCTGGGGTCCTTATCCAAGCTCTGTCTCCCAATGCCCTTTCCAGCTCCCTGTCCCAGTCTCCTACCTCCCTGGCTTTTTGTCTGTCCCTTTGCCCACCCTGTTCCTGTTCTCCCCTGTACACTGGCTCATTGTCAGATCTGGTCTCCTGCCCATCTTCTCTCTTGAGTGGTTCCCAGTTATAGTCTACTTGCCCAGTCTCTCCAGCTCCTCCTCCATCCTCAGTCTTCATCCCCTTCATCCCCCCGCCGCCCCCCCGATTACCTCTCTGTCCCAGTTTACTCCTTTCCTTCCCAAGTCTGGCTCTTGTCCCCTCTGCATTTGAGTAAAGCATTGAGTTGTCATCAATCATATATTCAGGACAGCCATAATAATAGTAATAGGCTATTAGCTCTATACTAAACTTGCCTTTTAATTAACATAAAGCCATTCTGTAGTTACATTTCAATCTTAAAATATGTAGAATATAGTTAAGTTAATTCAAAATAGCCTACTTCTTACCTTAGAACAGCTGTTATATTAGTTTCTTTCTGGGAGGGAGTTTGGGTGCAGGAGGGGACTCCAGGCGGGGGCAGAGTGTTGGGGAGCAGGATCTGAGAGGGAGTTTGGTATAGGAGGGGATTGTGACCTGGGGCAGGGGGGTTGGAGTGCAGGAAGGGGTGTGGGGTCTGGTAGAGAGTTTGGGTGTGCAGGTGGCTCCTGGCCAGCGGCGCAGCAGGGCAGCCTGTATGCCATGGCCCCATGCTGTTCCCAGAAGCAGCCAGCTGCTGGCACTTCTCTGCACACCCCTGAGAGGAGGTGGACAGCATGTCTCTGTGTGCTGCCCGCACCCACAAGTGCCGCCCCCGCAGCACACCATTGGCCAGGAACCAGAGTTGCGGGGACTGTGCTGGGGGAAGGGGCAGCGTGCGGATCAGTATCTCTTCCATGCCCCCCCCCCCCAGGCTCCCCAGGGGCCACAGAGAGATGCCAGTAGCCTGCCGCTTCTGGGAGCAACATGGGGCCACGTCATACAGGCAGCCTGCCTGAGCCCTGCTGGACTGGGGCACCTCTTAGCCTGGGGTCCTGCACTGCAGCCCCTAAAGCCCCTGCGTTAATCCGCCCTGCACCTCGGATGGAAGATTCGAGCCCAAATAGTTAAAGTTTTGCAATGTTAAGTAACTGAAAGCAGGATTGTACAGTGGAAAATGTCAGGCAACCTGACATAGGTGGTGCTGCCAGGTCAGCTTATAACATTACTTCTGGTAACCAGTGGCTCCTATTCCTCTCTACCTGAAGGAAATCCAGGTTATCTGCTCTGATTAGAGATTTCATATCTCATATACCTGGGCACAGCACATTTCTTGTTATATGTTTTGGCGAAGGGTGAGAGGTAGAAGAAGATAAAAAGAATCATCAGGAGCTGTGTGTGTGTGTTGAGGAAAGGCAGCAACTCATACACACCAGTTTGCCATTAAAAAGGAAACAAATACAATTCAGGGCACAGAACTGACTTTACTATGATATGTTTAGAATGTATACCACAGTGAGATATTTGTACCACATCCATTGTACATGAAGAGCCAGCCTTCGATGCCTCAGAAGCCCAGAGCAGTATGACAAGCTCTGACATATGCACAATGAGAGCCATACAAAAGTATAATCAAAACCTCTAATCTGATGTAAGAAGCAGCTATTGCAGAAAGTGAGAGAGCAAAAATCCCAAGAAAACATGCAAGTCCGGAGAGATTGAGAAAGAGTACATGAAGGACATTGATGTAATGTCTCATGATGATTATGGATGAGCATGGGTTAATAAGTATTTAATATTTAGACTATGGTAGCATCAACACTGTAGAAAGATAGGTGGAAGACACAATCCCTGAGGTGAAGAGTTTACAGTCTAGTCCAGCACCTTGTGGGTCTGTACTCTTTTTTTTTTGGAATTCAAAAGGTTCTCCTTAGTGTCTACAGTTAATGTTAGAGATTTTAATAACAATATTTTAAATGCCAAAGACCACAGAAGACTAATATTGTAGAATTATAACCAGATCTCCTTCTGAACTCTACTTTTAAAAAAAATCACATTTTTCACCCTCTTTGAAAACCAAAATGAAAAAAAACTATGAATGAGCTCATGCTTTTCTAGGAACTCTTGTTCTCTTTTCTGTGAGAGGGATCCCCTCCCTTTTCTCATGAAGTAATAATTCTGTTCCAAAACATAAGTAGACAGTGAGAAACTTGTGCATGCAGTTCAAATAGTTGTTGGCTTTCAAAATCAAGCAATGATTGTTAAGATGCAGAGTGTACAGCTTTTCAGTACATTCCTTTTAATTGTTAAAAGTCAGTGAAGTTTGTCACTGTCTGCAGTGAGATCATGGAACTAGTGTACATGTGTCGTAGGAACTGCATTGAGTGGTCATCAATCATATATTCAGGTCAGGCATAATAATACTTTTAGTAGTTAAATATGTTTCATTTACATTAATGAACAACTGCAGCCATCTGTAATATTGAGAATTTTGAAAGGTGAGAAAAAATTAAATTCTGTATACAGTAGCACAGACTGGACAAATTTTGTATGGAATTGAGACTGAATCTTGAACTCAGTTTTGTTTCAGGCATGTAACGCCTTACATTTGGAGATGCTAAACACCCATAATTTAATTTGAAGTTGGTGGGAGCCAAGGTGCTTGGCAACTCAAACAGGCCGGTGATGAGCTTAGTAGTGGTACGCATCTTATTCTTTGCTTCCCCTCTTTCTTCTCATTATTTAAAGAGGCTTTGCATCGTTTTTAAAAAAAAATTATTTAAACTTTTTCAGTCAGAAATAATGCTAAAAAAGTAGTAGTCATGCTTTCAAGTGGAATATTTTAAACTAGTATTTAAAAGTTGTTTGTTTTATTATAGCTGGCAAAGTGAGCATTATGGGTCTTTTTTGTTAGCTAATTCTCTTGGGGAACTGGCTAAAGTCCAGTGACAAATAAATATATCCCTCTTTGAGGAACGTTGCTCATAATGGCTCTGTCTGATGATAGAGTACAGTTTCCTAAGCAAAGTTGGAGGAAACAGTAACTGCAAATATCAGCAATCTTCTGTTGCAGGAATTTTATTATTATAAATGAGGTCTTCTCCTTCCTTCAGTCTCCTGTACAGATCCACAGTTGTGGACATGGTAACCAAATCCAAAATATATATACAGAATATGCTGTTTGTAACAAATTACATATTTTAAGCTAGCATGAGACCTTGTGTAGCCTTTAAAATTAAATAATGGTGATGATTAGTAATCTAGTCAGGATTACAGTTCAAATCCCAAACTAAGGGGAAATTGGGCTTTTCCCAGTAGCAAGCACTGGTTTTTACCTTTCTTGATGATGCTTCTCCCTGGGTCCAAATATAAAGTTGTATTCCACACTTCTATGAGAAGTTCTAAAAGACAGTAGCCAAAGCTTCTTTTTCATTTTTTCAAACCCTGAGGAATATTGTTAATCACTGTTGAGGAAGATGAAGAAAATAAGTTGTTGTTAGAAAAACTAATTACATTGTAAACAGTAGTCTTTAACCTTAAAATGAAGAATTGTTTTCTAATGCACATTACTATATGATGGAAAAATAAATTAAGTAACCCAGCCATCACATATTTTTAAAAAATCACTGTTACAGTCTCTTTAGATTTGAAAGGTTGTGCATCGGTTATTGTTATGCTTAAGTCTTTATTCTAATTGTTTATATGAAACCAACAGGAAATACCTTCTGCCTAGGCACAGATTAAAAATAAGAGTGAATTGTAATAGGTTTTGCCAAGGTGATCTAATTATAGTGCTAGAATCTTAGATAGATTCTTTGTAGTAATTAGACTAAAACTTATTGGAGTCCTCAATATGTTGTGATGTTTCTATAATATGTGACAACTAAAAAAGCACTAAATTATAAGAGTGCAAAAGCTGAGGATTCAGCACTTGGTAGAAATGTTCAGAATCAAAGTGTTTTCTCGGTTAGTTTAAAAGAGGGACCCATTAAAAGAGACCATTAGCAATTAGCAACATTCCAGACTGCAAGCAATGCAGTCTGCCAGTATTGATATTATAAACCTCTGTGTTCATGGAATAATAATGTGGCAATAAAAGTAAAATAATTCCTGAATAAAATGTATATCTTAATCCTCATTGGAATAAAGAACATTTTAAAATAAATAAATATGAGTTGTTTTAAAGATGTGGAATAAAAATACATTACCCATTCCAGATGCTTTTATATAAACTAATATATAACGAAATTAAGGACTTTGGTTTTTATGTTTTCTGACCTGAAAGTTTCTTGTCAGTCAATAATATGTTGTTCTTTTATATATTAAAATTTGTCCTACATTGCCAATGCTTTGACATGTAAACTTGATAATTTATATTGGAGAGTAATTTTTTAATAGCATTGAAATAGCTCCATATAGAAGATTGATGCTACAGTTTGTGTGGTAGCATGTCAGGGATTCCGAGGTCTATAGGATCTAAAATCTTATTAATGGAGCCTGATGGTGATAGCTACACTGTACGTTAAAGTGCAATGGCTCAAAAAGTTCGTGCTGACCCCTGGTGGCAGTAGTCATGAATCACTATATTCAGTTTTCAGAGTAGCAGCTGTGTTAGTCTGTATTGGCAAAAAGAAAAGGAGTACTTGTGGCACCTTAGAGACTAACAAATTTATTTGAGCATAAGCCTTCGTGAGCTACAGCTCACTTCAGTTGTGCTGCTTGGATAGTTTTGTGGTATTTAAGTCTGCTTTTGCTTAAATATGCATTGTATTTGCTAAAACAATATAAAATAAAGTATAAATTAAAACACATTTGTCTTTACACAATAAATAGATTATAAGCAATTTAAAAGAAATTTTATATTTGGGGAATATTTCTTGTGAAAATATTAAGATAATAATGAAAACAGGAAAATTCAGAACTAAGATTAACAACTGTACTCTTGTTACTCGATATTTCCAGGATCTCCAAAGATGGATGACTTCATTTTTTGTATGCTGCAGTACTTAGGCACACCAGTGTGATTTAAGAACATTTCATCCCTAAAGGTGCATTGCAAAACTTTAAAAGTAGAAAATAAATTGTAAGATTCCAAATCAATAATCAATTATATATATGGACTTAGATGCCAGTGTTGTAGGGAGCTCTGTGTAGGCAATCCAGTATGCCCACATGGAAACCCATTGAAATCAATGAGCCTTGCACAGAGGTCCACGAGCATTGAATCGTGTGCAGGACTGTGGCCTTAAAAACTACAAATTAATTTATAACTATTTTAAAACAAGATATTTCAAAATCAGTGTTTGCACATTCCTGTAATAGTCTGCCAGCTTTCCTACAGCCAGTACTCTTCCATGTCTAAAATTATGCCTGTTTGGCACCCACCAGATCTCTCCAGCCTCTATACTTCATTGTGTTCAGTCTATACTTTGCAATACCAAGTGAAATTTATTAAAAATGTTAGGTTTCATCTTGCACCATGCCAAAAGAGAAAAGTATAATAGATTCCACAAAGAGTTGGATGGGAGAAGTATAGAGATTATACACAACACAAGAGGACCACTGTGGGCAATCCAACAGATGTGGTGTATAACTCTTCGGTAGCCAGTGTTTTTATTTATCAATTTAAGAGCAATAGAAATTGGAGTACATAAAGGAAAAAGAAAAGTAGCATTTTGTTTTGTTTACATTCATGTTTTTTTCCTACTAATTTATTATTATTGTGATAGGACCAGAAGCCCAAATCTGGTCTAAGGCCTCAGGTAGTAGCTACAGTGCAAACGCTGGGTGAATGTAGTGGCAGCCAGTTGCCCTGCAGAGTTAAGAGTACCTGCTGTGCTCATATAGGGGCAGAGGAGTTTATTGGGATCCCCTGATTTTTACAGTATTGATTCCCTCTCAAACTTAGACTATGTTTTGGTGACCTTACTTATTGTAGAGGAGATCTGGACTTGACTCTCTCCAAAGCAAGTCAACACACTCTGTGTTTCTACCAAAATGTCATTTCGGAGTAAGGCATTCTTATTTTTGATACCCTACAGCTTTAATCAAACTTGGGGGTCAGACTTTGATCCCTTGCCTGCAAGTGCATTTTGATGTTAGGCTTTAGGGTTTGCACAGTCATGATGCCCTCATATTGTAAATAAGCCCTGCCCTGCCTAGACAATTTCTAAGCAGATTTCCATATAATATACTGGGTTTTTTACTTAAACACTACAGCAGTGATGTTTGGTGGATCTGAAATCCTATAAATATACAGTAGCTCCCCTTCTCCAAAATCCTCACTCCTAGTTCAGATTCTTATGTGGAGAGGAGCTCTGAGAGGAATGTGTCAGTTTTTTGTTACACCATTTTACACATGGGTCAAAAGACCTGCTGAGTAAAAGCCCTGTGTATTTTTGTGTTTGTTTCTTACAATTTTTTTGTTGATCTGTAAGTATTGTTTTTGGATTGCATTTAAAATTTTGGAGTCTCTTTATTATTGGTTTATGTGGTCAAATAATCTCATGGACGCTGCACCGTGTGACAGCAGCAGGTAAGTGAAAGGGAAGAAGAAATTTTCAGATATTTTATTTTAAATCCAAAGTCTCTTGTACATTTTTCAATGTAAGAAATTATTTCAGATTACAAGAATATGATATAATGACTCTGGTTCCAGAGGAGAGTGATTAGTAATTGCAAATTATGAAGTGCACACCTTAAAAAAAAAAAAAAAAAAAAAAAAAAAAAAAAGAATGAATGAAGAGAGGAGTTTAGTAATTTAAGGTACTCTTTACTGAGCTTCTCTCTTTACCATTTTTAAATGTGTGTACTCCAAATATATTGTGTTTAAAATGTATTATTTGTTCAGTCTGCTCATACTGTATGTTCTGTTACTGATTTTTAATATTTTTAAAATGTGTACCTTTAAATCTGAATTTCCTTGTTTTGTTTGTTTATCAGAATTCTAATGCAGTTTATATCATAAAGACATCAGCCCAGGTTTAATTAATCTGAGTAGCTCTAAATTACAAAATAACCCTTGCTACAATTAGGTATATCTGAATTGTGCAAAACAATCAGATTCTGGAACAGTATATACTAACTGTGTGCATTTCAAATGAAGTGATTGTTCTCTGCTCATGAGGTTTTGTCTACAAAAATAATCAGATACGTCTCAAATGAAAGGAAGCTAGAATTTAAGCTACATCTTAAATTATAATGTGTCTAGAAATTGTCTTTATACAGGTAAATGGTTGCAGTTTTGTGACAAGAACAGCTATATCAGCAGACTTAATCAGGGTATAGTATTACAAATTAAATCATATTACTAATGTTGGGTACTAAAAACCTTAAGCAATTTGTATATTAATATTCTGGTTGAACAAAACTACCTGTCTTACTAACAAAAATTCTGTGGTACGCTATGTTATCCAGCTTTGTTGTTGTTGTTTCATGACATCTTAATAGGTATAATGTTGCCTCTTTTAAACTTTAGGAAAAATAAAAAAATGCTCCTTCTAGTATAAAGCTTAGCCTTTTAATACAGAATTCACAGAAGTACTGTATGTCAGTGCTCTTGAGGTGTAAATTATGCCAACAAGGCAGGTTACCATGGCAAAAAGCTCCTAAATGCTATGTTATATTTTAATGTTCTAACGTGGTATTTGATAGAGAATTCAAAATTTGACTCTGCTCACGTTGAGGAAACATGTAAGTATTGGGTTGTTAAGGAACTTGGATTGATTTAGGAAGAAGAATTTGGAGTTGGAGAGACTTATTCTGAGCATGAAATGCAGCATTCTCAGACACGGCTAGAGATGATGGAGAATGAATTGGCTGGGAAACAACAAGAGATCGAAGAGCTAAACAGAGAACTAGAAGAAATGAGGGCAGCATATGGTACAGAAGGATTGCAACAGGTATAATTACCGTATGTTGCTTTCTGTTTGCTACTTGGTTACACACAAAAATGCTAAGTATCACCTAGAAGTGTTTATGGTTAAAGAGAGCCAGTCAGAGAATGTGGAATACACAATTTTGTTTAGTTCCAAAGAGAATGACGTTTCATCAGCATGTATCATCTTGAATCATAGAATATCAGGATTGGAAGGGACCTCAGGAGGTCATCTAGTCCAACCCCCTGCTCAAAGCAGGACCAATCCCCAACTAAATCATCCCAGCCAGGGCTTTGTTAAGCCTGTCCTTAAAAACCTCTATGGAAGGATATTCCACCACCTCCCTAGGTAACCCATTTCAGTGCTTCAGTTTCAGTGTGTTTCACCTTTCTTTTTATTCTCTGGCCAACATTTTTACTCTGTGCTTAGCAGTTGCAGTGCTTGTCTTCTGGTTGGAAGAGTGGCTACATGGGCTTCCTCAAGACAAACTCTTAATTCTTCCTCATTAATTTTCCAGTGGCAGTACACAGTTCTTTCCCCCTTGCTCCTCAGAAACCAAGCAGAGTATCAAGTTCCTCCTACCAAAGAAGTGAGATTCCCGAGGTAGCTACTGAACCAGGAGGTCATTTGTCTGTCAGAGTTTACAGACAGGCATACAAGCCAATTGGATGAACATATTCTAAGAAACTTTTCTCAATTTGGAGTTAAAGGAAAGGTTTCTTAC
This sequence comes from Eretmochelys imbricata, assembly GCF_965152235.1. Taxonomy (NCBI): domain Eukaryota; kingdom Metazoa; phylum Chordata; order Testudines; family Cheloniidae; genus Eretmochelys; species Eretmochelys imbricata. Next base: position 224,348,761 of record NC_135573.1, on the reverse strand, counting down.
ATTAAATCCTAAGAAACTGTATTAACGATCCCTGTAATAATGGGAACAGTAAGTCAAATTCTGCCCTGATGTAAGCAGGTGGTACTCCTATTAAAGTTCTTAGGTTTTTGTTAGCTTATATCACACTGAATTTGGACCATTGGTGAAATTTAAGGCATAGTTTTATTTTTCATGGTCTGTATTTCATTTCACATTTGTCTCTCTTTTCCTTGACCTTTTGTAGATTTGGATACTGCATGTGTGTTCATGTGTTTTGCTTTGTTTTATAAGTTTCTACTGTAGATAGAATTTTGTTGTTGGATCATGGTTTACAAACTTAGTGTTTTAAACTAAGTAGGCCTAATTTTATTCATCCCTGTGGGATTTTTTGTTTATTTTTGAAAGATTTTATTTTATTTTAGCAAATCTGTGAAAAAGGATATGTAACTTTCTGGTGAAATGTAGATATCCTTCTAAGTAGCATTCCCTATAAATAAAAAAAGGGGTAGGTTATCACTGTTTTGTCTTTCGGTGCATATGAATGATTTGAAAGACCACTTATCTCCCATGGTACTGATAAATTTTAATTCATGTTTAGTTCCTATTTACTGTGTCTTGTACCATTCGTGCTTGATGGATTTTATAAGAGTTATAATTTCTTCTGTTTAGTTGCTGCCACCACTGTGTGCTTTTCAGTGAAAGAAAAGATAGTGAACATATATAATTTTAAGTTTATAAGACCGTCGTAAGTCTGGTTTGTTTGTTTTTGTTTGTTTTTTAAGATGTCCCTTTTATGTGATATCCTTAAAAGTTTGTAGCACAATAATGCTTATGAACGTTTTTCAGTCACACTAAATTATATTTACTGTAGCTTTGTAGTATGCATTATATCTTAATTGAAAAATAGTTGCAACAGATACTTTCCTTAGCTCCTGTAAGAGCCTTTTATTTTCCTAAGCTTCTAAAAAAAATCAGTCTGAATGTATCTGTGTCTGTTTTAATTTCAACTGCCAGTCATGGTTTTGTTTTTTTTTTTTTAACTATTCAAGAAAAACCAAATTGAATAAACAAAAACAAATTTAAAAACAGATTGGATAATACTGTGAATGAATAGGAAGAATGCTTAAGAATAAATTCAGTTCACTTAATTTTGCTGAACTTGCTTTCTGGGCATATGTATGTATCGGGCCCAGTCAATTTCATGGTCAAAGGATTTTAAAAATTGTAAATTTTGTGTTCTCAGCTATTTAAATCTGAAATTTCACAGTGTTGTAATTGTAAGGTGGTTCTTTGAGAAGTGTCCCTGTGGATGCTCCACTGGAGGTGTCTGTGTGCCCCTGCGCCATTGTTCGGAGATATTTACAGCAGTCCCCGTATCAGCCGCACATACGCGGAGCCTGCCTCACATACTTGTCTTAATAGTGCGCATGCGCGGCCGAACTCCTCAGTTCCTTCTCTACCGTCCCCGGCCGGAATCGGACCTACAGCAGACTCATTAAAACTTTTTCTCTTACCCATTCTACATCCTTGTTTCCCTTACGTTAGCACTCTAGTTACTAGATAAGTTCATCCCTTTAATAAAAAAAAAAATAAAAAAAAATTCATTCCCGCTTATTCCTCTGTCTCCAGCCAATGATAATATGCCTGGCTCCCCAGGATTTAAGCGGTGCACTACGTGCAGGGACGCCATCCCTATGTCAGATGGTCGCTCCCAGTGTATAAAATGCCAGGGGGGAGTCCCTCATTCCTCAAAATTGTGCCCATTGTTCCAAATTAAAATCCAGGGCACATAAAGATAGAGAACTCCGCCTGAAAATGATTCTTGGGCCGAAGTCACTCGGACCGGCTTCTGACCCAGGTATGGGCTCCTCAGTGAACCACAGCCCTCCTGCCTCCAGAAAGGACAAAAAAAGAAAATGCCTGCCTCCCTCACCCAGAAGGGAAACACTGCAAGCAAAAAGGTTGCTGAGCAGGTCTATTTCTTCTGTGCAGACCTTTTCTTGGCTCAGCACCTTTGATGTGCCAGTTCCTCTGGCGTCGCGCTAATTCTGCCTCTGGCTGCGGTGACAGTGCAAGCTCCCAGTGCCGAGGCTTCAAGTTGCCTGCCTCTCTCATGGCACCGTCTGTCATTGCAGTGGACACGATGCCAGCACAGAGGACCTTGCCGGAAGAGACCCGAACAGTGCTTACCTTCCCGGCACCACCGACCTCAGTGCATGCATTGAGCGCTATGGTGCAGAGAACATCAGTGCCAAACAACCCTCCAACGCCGCAGGCATTCCTAACAGAGGGTTTCTCTCACACAGGCTCTCCGGCACCGCAGTTCATTCATTCACCAGACCTACAGGTATCACCTAACCTACAGTCACCTCTACTTGACACCTGGTTTTCTCCGGACATTCGCATGTGGTCCAGACACCTGTCTCCGGCTGTATCTCACTTTTCTAGTGATGAGGAAGCCATAGTGCAGGGAGACTTCACCATGCCAGTTCTCCTAGTCACAGAGCCAAATCAGCACTGGTCACAGAAAATCTAGGTCTTCATTCATCAAAGACCTCCCTCCCTGGTATACAAACCCATGGATGGCACTACCTATGCCTTTCCCCAGTCAGTGGCAATACGGAGTCCATGAGCACCATATAAGCGATTCCACTATAATCGCCAAGATGCCAAAAATAGGAGCAATGCCACCTCGCCACCACCAGTGCATACGGCTACAAATGAGACATAACAACAAACTGTTACTCCACACTTCGATGAACACGCTACACATGCTTCCCCAACCATTGTGGAGCCCATATCCACATAGGATGACGCTATACTGCCTCCCCACCAACACTGTCGGATGATTTCTTAAAATTTCAAGACCTCCTCAAAAGAGTCGCCAGTGAGTTGAGGATTAATCTGGAGGAAGTTTTCTGAAAACCAGCATAGTTGACTGACATCCTGCAACCTTCCTCCACATCCAAGATTGCCTTACCTATAAATTCAGCTAAAACCATATGGCAGACACCGGCTACTAGCAGACCTACCTGTAAGCAAGCTAACTGGAAATATTTTATTCCTTCCAAAGGGTCTGAGTTCCTTTTTACTCACCCAGCACCAAACTCATTGGTAGTAGAGGTAGCTAACCAAAAGAACAAACACCAGTTCCCAGGTCTACCCCAACTGATAAAGACAGAAAAAGGCTGGACCTGCTTGGTTGTAAAGTTTATGCTTCGTCCACATTACAATTCTGGATATCTGATTATGCGGCCGTTCTGGCAAAATATGACCACAGAAATTATGAGAAACTCATGGACTTTATTGATGACATTCCAGAGGGGGGAGAGGGGAGAAAAAACAAACAAACCATCAGTTTAAAGCCATAGTCTCTGATGGACGAATCATCTCCCGTATCGCACTACAGGCTGCGCTTGATGTTGCTAACACAGCTGCGAGGTCCACTGCTACAGCAGTAGTGATGCGTCAAGCTTCATGGCTTTCATGGTTGTCTTTTCCTTGCGAGGTTCAGAATAACATAAAAGACCTCCCTTTTGATGGTGAAAAAATATTTGCCAGTAACACCAACGATGTGCTTCACTCCATAAAGGACTCGAGAGCAACATTACGGTCTCTCGGTATCCAAACCCCTGCAAATAGGAAGAGACAATATAGGTACCACCCATCCATGCTACCCAGTGTATACACAGCATAGACCATATGAACAACAACATCTGTGACCAAGATATCAATGTTGCTGCACCAATTCATTGGCTCCATGTCAACACCTTCCCACTAATAAGCAAATTTGAAGATGTGACCGATGGTATCATCCCTACTTCAGTGCCCCCCCGCTCCCAGCCGGCTCCAGGCACCAGCTTTCCAGGCAGGTGCTTGGGGTGGCATTTGGAATGGGGTGGCAGTCTGTGTCCCGCAGCAGCAATTCGGTGGTAGCTCTGCCACTCTTTTGGGCGCTGCGGCAATTCGGCATCACCTCCTGCAATTAGGAGCAGTACAACCAACGCCTGACCAACACAGAGGAAAAGGGTTCTACTCCCATTACTTTTTAACACAAAAGAAAACTGGGGGATGGCAACCCATTCTCAACCTAAGATGCCTCAATAAATTCGTTAAATAAAATAAAAAAAATAAAATGGTGACTCTTGCAACCATAATTCCAGCACTGGAGCAGGAAGATTGGATTTTCAGCCCTTGACCTGCAGGATGCTTATGTTCCTGTGACCGTACATCCTGCCCACAGACATTTTATTCGCTTCCTTCTGGGCTCACAACACTACCACTACAGGGTCCTACCTTTCGGCCTCTTGACTGCGCCTCATGTCTTTTCGAAACTCCTCGCAGTCATAACAGCTCATCTCAGAAGGCAGAGAATCATATTTTTACTTACCTCGACAACTGCCTTTTCAAAGCCAGGACCCTCCAAGAAGTCATTCAATCCACACAACGGACAGTCCAATGTTTCCATGCTCTTGGCTTGCGAATGAACAAAGAAAATCTTCACTCACTCCCATCCAACAACTGGAGTTCATAGCAGCACATTTTGACTCATGCAAAAGAATAGCATCTCTCCCACTCCACCTTTTTAACACTATCAACCTTTTCATTCCCAAGCTGTGCAACAGTCCACAAGTGGCTGCACGAGTTTGCCTACAACTCCGAGGCCACGTAACCTCTTGCAGTTTTGTAGTCAGGAACGCTCGTCTCTTCATGAGGTGTTTCCAAAGCTGGATTCCACTGTCTACAGACCGAATGTCCATGGTCTGAACAAACTTTTATACATACCTCCCAGAGTCTAGGACTCGCTCCACTGGTGGACACTGCCTCACAACCTTTGCTACGGGTCCCCTTTCTACAGGACGTCCCATCGGTCATCTTAACTACAGACACATGCCCCAATACACTACACAGGGTCTTTTGTCTCGTGCCTATATGTCTTTTCACATCAACGTCTAGAACTCTGAGCAATACACAATGCCTGCCTCCAATTTCTCCTTTCATACAAAACCAGCATGTCAGGATAATGACCAACAACATTGCCTACATCTTCTATGTAAACAGGCGAGGGGGTGGGGGAGTGACCCCATTCCCTTTGTACAGAAGCAATAAAAAGATGGAATTGGTGTCTCAGACACAATATCTGAATATCAGCTGCATACTTACCTGGCTGTCGCAATACCACTGCAACGCATTCAGCAGAAGATTTCCCATAGACCACAAATGGGAACTAAACGAGAATATAGTACTAGACATATTCCACACATGGGGATACTCAGCCACAGACCTTTTTGCAACTGCAGCAAACAAGAAATGCCCAAGATTTTGTTCTAGAACTAGGCAAACACTCCTTGAGGGGTGCGTTCATGTTTCCATGGAACACCGACCTAATGTATGCATTTCCCCAATACCACTCATACACAAATTATTGATAAAAATACAAACACACCAAGCCAGGGTCATAATGATAGCCCCACATGGCCCAGACAGGCATGATACCCTTTCCTTACCAAGATGTCGCTTTCCACACCCATCCCACTACCCTCCACCTGAATCTCTTGTCCCAATAACAGGGTCTACTACTCCACCCCAGTTTAACCACGTTGCACCTCAAGGTTTGGCTCCTTCATGGTTCTCTCATGCCAAGCAAACTTGCTTGGAGCAGGTTCAAAATGTACTCCTTCATAGCACAAAAAATTCTACATGCACCACCTGCTTTATAACTGGACAATATTTACACACTGGTGGGCTGTCACAAACACTGCTCCTTTTTTCCGTGCCTCTCCCGCTAATCCTCGACTATCTATTAGAGATTAAATTATCTGGACTCTCCCTGAGTCCCATCAAACTCCACTTGGCCGCAATTACAATGTTCTATGATGCCATCAACAATAGGACTATCTTTGCTCATCCCATTACTAAGTGGTTCCTTAAGGGACCCCAAACCCTATACCCACATATCAAACCGCCTAATCTATTTTGGAACCTTCCCTTAGTCTTAAGTGCCTAACCCAAAACCATTTGAACCATTAGCAACATGTTCCCTCCTACATTTCTTTATGAAAACTGCGTTTCTGGTAGCGATTGCCTGTGTGAGACGCACAGGAGAAATTGCAGCAGGCATGGCAGATCCGCCATGCCCCATATTTTTAAGGACAAAGTCACCCTACGCTTACTCCCCGAAATTCCCTGAAGATGTACTCATCTTTCAATGTCAATGAGCCTATCCATCTCCCTACCTTTTCCAAAACCACATGCGAATTCCTTTGAATCTACGATGCACACTTTCGACATGTGCAGAGCTTTGTACTTCTACTTCGACAGGACTAAAACCTTTAGGCATTCTGACAAGCTATTCGTCCCCATTGCAGAACACTCTAAGGGCTCATTTATCTCTAACCACTGACTTTCCAACTGGATCTCGAGTTGCATTTGTCTCTGTTATCAACGACAAAATGTGACTTCTCCTACCTTTATCAGGATTCACTCCACCAGATCCATGGCAGCCTGAGTAGCCTTTCTACATAACGCCCCCTTTAAAGACATTTTCAGAGCTGCCATTTGGGCTTTTGAAAATACGTTTGCAAAACATTATGCTTTTACACAGGGACCCATCACCAATACGTGCGTGGGCAGAGCTGTTCTATCTACTGCATTCCTTCCAGATCCGAAGTCCCTACCTCCTTGAGAGATACTGCTTTTCAGTCACCGACAATGGAGCACCCACAGGGATACCTCTCGAAGAAGAAGAGGAGGTTACTCACTGGTGCAGTAACTGACGTTCTTCGAGATGAGTGTCCCTGTGGGTGCTCCACTCCCCACCCTCCTTCCCCCTACTTCGGAGCTGGGCGGCCTCCATTGTAGAGGAGGAAATGAGGAGTTTGGCTGCGCATGTGCACTATTAAGACAAGACTGGTGTATGAGGCAGGCTCCGCGCATGTGCGGCCGATACAGGTACTGCTGTAAAAATCTCCAAACAACGGCGCACTGACACCTACAGTGGAGCCACCCACAGGGACACTCATCTCGAAGAACGTCAGATACCGCACAAGTGAGTATCCTCCTCATCCTGACCTAAAAAGGAGTTGTGGAGGGGTTGCAAAGCTATTGTAGGGGAGGGTTGCGGTACCTCTACCCTCACTTCTGCACTGCTGCTGGTGGCGGCGCTTCCTTCAGAGCTGGGCAGCTGGAAAGGAGCGATTGCTGGTCGAGAGCCCAGTGCTGAAAGCAGAGCCGCCACCAGCAGCAGCACAGAAGTAAGGATGGCATGATGTGGTATTGCCACCATTACGTCTGTGCTGCTGCCTGCAGAGCTGGGCCCTCAGTCAGCAGCTGCCAGTCCCTGGCCACCCAGCTCTGAAGGCAGCATCGCAGAAGTAAGGGTGGCATGGTGTGGTATTGCCACCCTTACTTCTGTGCTGGTGCTGGCAGGCCGCTGCCTTCAGAGCTGGGCATGTGGCCAACAGCCGCCACTGTCTGGCCACCCAGCTCTGAAGGCAACACAGAAGTAAGGGTGGCAATACCGCAACCTTTCTGCAACAGCTTTTTGGGTCAGGATCCCCAATTTGAGAAACACTGGTCTCCCCTGTGAAATCAGTATACTACAGGGTAAAAGCACACAAAAGACCAGATTTCACGGGAAGAGACCAGATTTCACGGTCTGTGAATTTGATAGGATCCTATGCATGTACAAGGGCTTGGCATATATAACTGCCCAGTTTATGCCTGTTTATGTATTAAGATGGTTGTCCAGCAATTGCATCATCCAGGAAAGTGAAGGTGTAAAAACAAACAACTGTTTTAGGACTTGATCTATCAAAATGGGATTTGAGGACACTTAGCTCTTTGCAAGATCAGGCCCTTAATAGATTAAGCAGATTATTTTTTTCAAAGCAATCAACGATGATATGAACAAAATTCAGTTCTCTCAAACTTCTCATAGAGAGTAGGTCTGTGTGTTTAAAGAAAAACCACTTGCTTTCCTACCAGTACTGAATAATATCCCTTTTAACTATGAATTAAACCTCAGCTAAAATATTTGAGAACAATACAAAAGCATCATGTGGTAGTATTAAACCTTTCCTTCAGTGCACACAGGTGAATGTCTAGCATTATAAGAAAAGTGTTCCATGTAGACACTTCCATTGACTTTCTGATGTTAGTTTTCTAAGTTTAATGAAAAGCCAGACACTAACACTTCATTTTGATTTTCTTTGTAAAAATAATTTTAAAATTCAGTCAACCTGGGGAACAAAATGGCTGCTATTGGTGCTCTGGTTTTCGTACAACTGGTAGGTACTGGTCCCACTTTACCATTGACGTAAGTGGCTGCAAAGCCATTGAAGTCAGTGGAGTGAACATCTCCCTGTATGAACTGTAGGTACTTTTTATTAGAAGAGCATAGAAAATTAAATTTACAGCATAATATATGAGCAGATTAATGATTTAAAAACATGTATATTGACTGACAGGTTATTTACATTTTAACGCTTCTGCTGGCTGTAGAAAGAAGAGTTTAAATAAATGAAGTAATTTTCAAGTAAACCACAAGAAATTTAATTTTTTAAAGAAAATTAGTGTCAGGTAATAATAATTACAGTTCGTGGTTTACAGAATTTAATGAAATATATGCTCCTGAAAGGTACTTATAACACTTCTGAAGAAATTTATTTCCATCAACAGTACTTTTGTCCTTTTTCTTTTTTTTATTACAAGTGTCCATCTAAGCTTTTCTCTGCTATATACCATGTATCAGTCTTGAATGTTTAATCTGATTTCCTCATTATCTCGTGGAGTCCCAATTTGTTGCATGTTCCACACTGATGTCAAAGAATGTTTTAGAGAACTTCTGGTTTAACTTAGTTTCAGATTCTAACTGATATATTTAATCAAGATTCAATACCTTGTCAATATAAACTCCAGATTACATTCTTCAGTTAGGTATCTTATGGGGGGCTCAGGAAATTGTCAATTACTTAATGATGAAAGCAATATCCTGTGTCTGAATAGTTTTAAATACTTATGGTACAAAGTTATTGCTAAAATATTAATGCTACCGTAAGTGTTTGTAAGCACTTTTGAGTAGAGATGTCATGCATTAAATACATTTTACTTTTTTTACTCCCATTTCATGAGAATAATTTAATATGTTTTTGTAGATCTTTTGACTTGCACTAATTGTTTAAACTTTAACCTTCCATAGCTTCAAGAGTTTGAGGCTGCTATCAAACAAAGAGATGATATTATCACACAGCTTACTACGAATCTGCAGCAAGCACGGAAAGAAAAGGATGAAACACTGAGGGAATTTTTAGAGCTTACTGAACAAAGCCAGAAACTGCAAATTCAGTTTCAGCATGTAAGTTTTATTGCTAACAATATTTCATCAGGTTTGATGAAAGAGGGTCAATTTGGATAACACAATCTATGAAGTATTACTTCCTTTAGAAACAAAATCAGTGTTCTTCCATGTAAACTTCTGAAGATTTGGACCCAAGAATAGGGATCTACAGTGATTAAAAGAGTTGGTATTTGCCAGCAGTTACCACATTATAAAATCTGGAATATTGCACTCATTTCTTATAATACAATAGGAAAAACGTGGTTTCGCTTTTATTGCGTGATCGTAACCATTGGTAAATACTGGCTTTCTACTGGCAACCACAATAATAACTGTTCTCAAAAGATTAGGGGTCAAATCCTGGCATCTTTGAAATCAATGGCAGAACACCCATTGACTTCATTTGTATTCAGGATTTCACCCTAGAGTCTTATTAGAGGCTTAGTCACACCCCTACTTCTCTGCTAGGGTTGAAGATTATTCCATTGTTCCTTTTTGTTACATATTTTTAAATTAATTTGTTCAAAAAGGAACTGAGGATTGAGTTTAATGGTAGCCACAGGGGCTTTGTTGTTGTTCATTTGTGCGGCAGTTAAATGTTTTAGTATTTTAAGCTGTTGAACACTCATAGGTAACTTGCACAAGCTTTGAGCATGGCATTGTGAATCTACAGTATTTCACATACTGATTTCTGAGAATTAACAATTGCAGGAGCAAGGCATATTATCACTTCAAAGTGACTCCTAATATACTGCTGCCCTGTGCTAGTTGGCCATAAAACATATTTTGAGATATGCCCGCAATGAACAACAGATATATGGGATGGATTTAAGCAGCAGGCCACAATGGTATTAATTTTACACAATGAAGAGGCACTTTATGCCTACTCGCCATTCTCACATACCAGATGTTTAATTGGTTTGCAATGCAGAATTACAGGATTCCCACCATATAACCAGTAGTTCAGGCCTACCGTAGGACTGTTTGCTTTTAAATCCTCTCTGCATCCCCTTGAGTGAAGGGGGCAGAGATTACCAAGAGGGAACCTCAATCTGAAAATCTTTCAGGTCTCCCCTTATCCTATAGGCCCAAGGTCGACCAGCGAAATCCTGAATCTCATTTACCTGTGGGAGCTGGCCCTTTTAACCTTTATTTGCACTGGCCACACGTTGTGACAAGCTGAACAGTCATTTCTTTCCTAATATTAAACTTTAAAGTCTATTGCATACAACCCACATGTTCCTCCATGATGCTGAGAGGAAAGTGGAAAAAAAACCAACTAGACACAGGCTAATTTGATCCAATGGAAAAAATTTCATCATGATCCCAAAACAGGTGATCAGTGACACCTGCAACCTCCTAAAAAACACAGCTCCTACACTACAACTTAAGAGGAGTGCAGGGGAGGGCAGGGCAGAGCAGCCAACAGGAACAAGAGGCTGTTGAAAAGCCCAAGAGAGTATAAATATGGGTGAGAGGGTACACAAGAGCCAATCAGCTAGCCAGATCACTCATCCCAAGCCAATGGGAAGGCAGTCAACTTGAGATGGAGGGGCAGCCACCCCTCTTACCACACAAGTATACTGGCATTGCCCATCCCCTCTGGGCCTTGTTTCATCTCCAGCAGTTGTTCAAGATCTCTCCCCTGATGACCTTGGGTGTAAGAAGCAGCAGTGTAATACTGAGCATGAAAAAATAATTTGCTGGCTATTCCAACATGATGAACACCATTCCATTGTGTGACAAAGTTCCTCCTCTACCTTGGTGGGTCTTGAGCTTATTGGCGGATTTGCTCGCCTTGGAGCTTCATGGTAGTCCTCAGTTTGGCTGTTTTCGTGAACCCGCAGTCCAGGTCAGCTCCTCCTGTGTCTGACCAGGAGTTGGGAGGTTTGGGGGGAACCAGGCCTGCCCTCTACTCCGGGTTCCAGCCCAGAGCCCTGTGGAATGCAGCTGTCTAGAGTGCCTCCTGGAACAGATGTGCGACAGCTACAACTCCCTGGGCTACTTCCCCATGGCCTCCTCCCAACACCTTCTTTATCCTCACCATAGGACTTTCCTCCTGGTGTCTGATAATGCTTAGAATCATAGAATCATAGAATATCAGGGTTGGAAGGGACCCCTGAAGGTCATCTAGTCCAACCCCCTGCTCGAAGCAGGACCAATTCCCAGTTAAATCATCCCAGCCAGGGCTTTGTCAAGCCTGACCTTAAAAACCTCTAAGGAAGGAGATTCTACCACCTCCCTAGGTAACGCATTCCAGTGTTTCACCACCCTCTTAGTGAAAAAGTTTTTCCTAATATCCAATCTAAACCTCCCCCACTGCAACTTGAGACCATTACTCCTCATTCTGTCATCTGCTACCATTGAGAACAGTCTAGAGCCATCCTCTTTGGAACCCCCTTTCAGGTAGTTGAAAGCAGCTATCAAATCCCCCCTCATTCTTCTCTTCTGCAGGCTAAACAATCCCAGCTCCCTCAGCCTCTCCTCATAAGTCATGTGTTCCAGACCCCTAATCATTTTTGTTGCCCTTCGCTGGACTCTCTCCAATTTATCCACATCCTTCTTGTAGTGTGGGGCCCAAAACTGGACACAGTACTCCAGATGAGGCCTCACCAATGTCGAATAGAGGGGAACGATCACGTCCCTCGATCTGCTCGCTATGCCCCTACTTATACATCCCAAAATGCCATTGGCCTTCTTGGCAACAAGGGCACATTGCTGACTCATATCCAGCTTCTCGTCCACTGTCACCCCTAGGTCCTTTTCCGCAGAACTGCTGCCTAGCCATTCGGTCCCTAGTCTGTAGCGGTGCATTGGATTCTTCCATCCTAAGTGCAGGACCCTGCACTTATCCTTATTGAACCTCATCAGATTTCTTTTGGCCCAATCCTCCAATTTGTCTAGGTCCTTCTGTATCCTATCCCTCCCCTCCAGGGTATCTACCACTCCTCCCAGTTTAGTATCATCCGCAAATTTGCTGAGAGTGCAATCCACACCATCCTCCAGATCATTTATGAAGATATTGAACAAAACCGGCCCCAGGACCGACCCTTAGGGCACTCCACTTGATACCGGCTTGTACTCCTCAGTCCTCCAACAGTATGCATTCTCACTCTCGGCTCCTAGCACCTCTTGCTCCCAGCTCCTTACACGCGCACACTCCTTACACAAACTGAAATGAGCTCCTTTTTTAAACCCAGGTGCCCTGATTAGCCTGCCTTCATTGATTCTAGCAGCTTCTTGATTGGCTGCAGGTGTTCTAATCAGCCTGTCTGTCTGAATTGTGTCCAGAAGGTTCCTGATTGTTCCGGAACCTTCCATGTTACCTTATCCAGGGAAAAGGGTCCTACTTAACCTGGGGCTAATATATCTGCCTTCTGTTACTCTCCTGAAGCCATGTGGCCCGACCCTGTCACAATTGCTACTAAAAGAGAATATAATGTGACAAACAAATTTCAAAGAGTCTTTCCCTGCTTATAGATAAACTGGAGCAAATGGGAGGATTGCTGGTTTAGAAAACTCTGACCTATGTGTATTTTTTCTATGTGTAAGTTACAGGCAAGTGAAGCCTTAAGGAATACCAGCCATAGTAGTACAGCTGCGGATTTATTGCAAGCCAAACAACAGATCCTTACACATCAGCAACAGCTAGAAGAACAAGAATATCTACTGAAGAATTACCAAAAAAAGAATAAAGAATTTGAAGTACATATTACCCTTCTGCAAGACAGAATCACAGTCTATGAAATGGTAGGTTTCTTACTAGACTGATACCTTTTACTATTGACTTGATGTTGTTTTACTAATTGTAGTTCCTTTGAAGTTAATTATAAATGTAACACCAAATACGTGTGTGCAACTCCTTATTAGAGGCAGCAAAAATATTGGCTTCCTATATTCATTTTATAAAAGGAACTTGTTGTCTCTTTAAGACAGGGACTGTTACCTTTATTATATTAAATGTATATTGTATGCATAGTTTAGAAGTCAGTACTAGCTGAATTGCCTGGTTCTTTATTTGGACATTTTTTCTAGAGTCTAAAATCAACTTATAATTACAGCAGAAATACTTATAACAAGTGAATGAGAAAGGCAGAACTGGAATTAGAATGCTTATATTAAATAAGCATTTAACGGTGTCGTGGGATACCGGGAGGAAGCACGAGCCGGAGAGAGCGAGAGGGGAGGGCTCCTGCCTCATACTAAGAAAGCAGAACAAACAGCAAGTTAACTCAAGTGTCTATACACAAATGCAAGAAGCCTGGGAAACCAGCAGGGAGAACTGGAAGTCCTGGCACAGTCAAGGAATTATGATGTGATTGGAATAACAGAGACTTGGTGGAATAACTCACATGACTGGAGTACTGTCATGGATGGATATAAACTGTTCAGGAAGGACAGGCAGGGCAGAAAAGGTGGGGGAGTTGCACTGTATGTAAGAGAGCAGTATGACTGCTCAGAGCTCCGCTATGAAACTGCAGAAAAACCTGAGTGTCTCTGGATTAAGTTTAGGAGTTTGAGCAAAAAGGGTGATGTCATGGTGGGAGTCTGCTCTAGACCACCTGACCAGGGGGATGAGGTGGACGAGGCTTTCTTCCGGCAACTAACAGAAGTTACTAGATCACACGCCCTGGTTCTCATGGGAAACTTCAATCACCCTGATATCTGCTGGGAGAGCAATACAGCAGTACACAGACAATCCAGGAAATTTTTGGAAAGTGTAGGGGACAATTTCCTGGTGCAAGGGCTGGAGGAACCAACTAGGGGCAGGGCTCTTCTTAACCTGCTGCTCACAAACCGGGAAGAATTAGCAGGGGAAGCAAAAGTGAATGGGAACCTGGGAGGCAGTGACCATGGGATGGTCGAGTTCAGGATCCTGACACAAGGAAGAAAGGAGAGCAGCAGAATATGGATCCTGGACTTCAGAAAAGCAGACTTTGACTCCCTCAGGGAACTGATGGGCAGAATCCCCTGGGAGAATAACATGAGGGGGAAAGGAGTCCCGGAGAGCTGGCTGCATTTTAAAGAATCCTTATTAAGGTTACAGGGACAAACCATCCCGATGTGTAGAAAGAATATTAAATATGGTAGGTGACCGGCTTGGCTTAACAGTGAAATCCTTGCTGATCTTAAACACAAAAAAGAAGCTTACAAGAAGTGGAAGACTGGACAAATGACCAGGGAAGAGTATAAAAATATTGTTCGGGCATGCAGGAGTGAAATCAGGAAGGCCAAATCACACCTGGAGTTGCAGCTAGCAAGAGATGTTAAGAATAACAAGAAGGGTTTCTTCACGTATGTTGGCAACAAGAAGGTGGTCAAGGAAAGTGTGGGCACCTTACTGAATGCGGGAGGCAGCCTAGTGACAGCGGATGAGGAAAAAGCTAATGTACTCAATGCTTTTTTTGCCTCTGGCTCCATGAACAAGGTCAGCTCCCAAACTACTGCACTGGGCAGCACAGCATGGGGAGGAGGTGACCAGCCCTCTGTGGAGAAAGAAGTGGTTTGGGACTATTTAGAAAAGCTGGACGAGCACAAGTCCATGGGGCCGGATGCGCTGCATCCGAGAGTGCTAAAGGAGTTGGCGGATGTGATTGCAGAGCCATTGGCCATTATCTTTGAAAACTCATGGTGATCGGGGGAAGTTCCGGATGACTGGAAAAAGGCTAGTGTAGTGCCCATCTTTAAAAAAGGGAAGAAGGAGGATCCTGGGAACTACTGGCCAGTCAGCCTCACCTCAGTCCCTGGAAAAATCATGGAGCAGGTCCTCAAGGAATCAATTCTGAAGCACTTAGAGGAGAGGAAAGTGATCAGGAACAGTCAGCATGGATTCACCAAGGGCAAGTCATGCCTGACTAATCTAATTGCCTTCTATGATGAGATAACTGGCTGTGTGGATGAGGGGAAAGCAGTGGATGTGTTGTTCCTTGACTTTAGCAAAGCTTTTGACACAGTCTCCCACAGTATTCTTGCCAGCAAGTTAAAGAAGTATGGGCTGGATGAATGGACTATAAGGTGGATAGAAAGCTGGCTAGATTGTCGGGCTCAACGGCTCCATGTCTAGTTGGCAGCTGGTATGAAGTGGAGTGTCCCAAGGGTCAGTCCTGGGGCAGGTTTTGTTCAATATCTTCATAAATGATCTGGAGGATGGTGTGGATTGCACCCTCAGCAAGTTTGCAGATGACACTAAACTGGGAGGAGAGGTAGATACGCTGGAGGGTAGGGATAGGATACAGAGGGACCTAGACAAATTGGAGGATTGGGCCAAAAGAAATCTGATGAGGTTCAGCAAGGACAAGTGTAGAATCCTGCACTAAGGATGGAAGAATCCAATGCACCATTACAGACTAGGGACTGAATGGCTAGGCAGCAGTTCTGCAGAAAAGGACCTAGGGGTGACGAGAAGCTGGATATGAGTCAACAGTGTGCCCTTGTTGCCAAGAAGGCCAATGGCATTTTGGGTAGGGGCATTGCCAGCAGATCGAGGGAAGTGATCGTTCCCCTCTATTCGACATTGGTGAGGCCTCATCTGGAGTACTGTGTCCAGTTTTGGGCCCCACACTACAAGAAGGATGTGGAAAAATTGGAAAGAGTGCAGCGGAGGGCAACAAAAATTATTAGGGGACTGCAACACATGAGTTATGAGGAGAGGCTGAGGGAACTGGGATTGTTTAGTCTGCGGAAGAGAAGAATGAGGGGGGATTTGATAGCTGCTTTCAACTACCTGAAAGGGGGTTCCAAAGGGGATGGATCTAGACTGTTCTCAGTGGTAGCAGATGACAGAATGAGGAGTAATGGTCTCAAGTTGCAGTGGGGGAGGTTTAGGTTGGATATTAGGAAAAACTTTTTCCCTAGGAGGGTGGTGAAGTACTGGAATGCGTTACCTAGGGAGGTGGTGGAATCTCCTTCCTTAGAAGTTTTTAAGGCCAGGCTTGACAAAGCCCTGGCTGGGATGATTTAGTTGTGGATTGGTCCTGCTTTGAGCAGGGGATTGGACCTCCTGAGGTCCCTTCCAACCCTGATATTCTGTGATAAATATCAGTAACTTTGAAAGAAAATATAAAAAGTTGATTGAACAACTCTCGTCTTAAACAAGAAGTACTTTTATGCTTTATGGTATATCTTTTGTGTTTATTTAGTGTCCTTCATGGAAGACCTCTCAAATCGCTGCACAAAATTGAATGCACTTTAAAGAAGCACCAATTAAAACCTCTTGACTGTTCTGCAGACATTTGAAATACATCCACTAAAAGAGTGCATATTTGGGCCTATTGATATATCTACTTGTATTCAGTGGCATTTTCAAATGGCATAATGTATACAATATGAAAATTAATGGACCCTTGGTGCATATTGATACAATGCCCATTAAAATCAATGAAAAAAACTCCCATTGACTTCAGTGGGTGGTGGATCAGCCCCTAATGGTGGTGCTCAAAGAGTTGCTGTCAAACCTTCCCTCACATTTTAAATGTTATTCTTGTGTATATTTCCCTTTAGAACTTCTAATTTCTGAAGAAAAGTAGTTTGTGTAGGAAACTAATTCTGTAAGAATTGCTTTTCAACTAAGCCAAACATTTTTGAAATGCAAGTGCAGCACTGGAAAAAATAAAGTGATCTTGAACCATAATTTATTCCCAATGCAGAGAAAATTATTGAAATTGAGTAGCAAATGGTTTAGATCTAATTTTAGAAATGGTTACAGAGTAACATGATGTTTTTAAGAAGAATTTTTAAGTATAATATTCAAAGTTTAAAAACATTTAAATATTGAGATGCCAAAAGTTAAAATATGGCATGTTTTTGCTTTTTAAAGGAGAAACACAAAAATGAAAGAGAAGATTCTAATAAAAAACTACAAGAAAAAGAAGTACTAATTGGAGAGCTGAAAGCAAAAATAATAGAAGAAGAAAAAAATGCATTTCAGGTGAAGGAAAAATTATCCGATGCCAATAAATCACTGGAGGAATTAAAAGAACAGATTGTACAAAAGAATCAAGAGGCAAATAATGTGAGACTGCAACTGGCTAACTGCAAACAAAAAGAAAGACAATGTTCTGATGAAATAAAACAGTTAATGGGTACTGTGGAAGAATTACAGAAGCGATGCCATAAAGACAGCCAATTTGAAACTGACATTGTTCAAAGAATGGAATTAGAAACACAAAGGAGACTGGCACAACTTCAGGCAGAATTAGATGAGATGTATGGGCAGCAGATTGTACAAATGAAGCAAGAGTTAATTAAGCAACATGCATTAGAAATTGAAGAACTTCTTGCCCAACAAAAAATTGAGCTGGAGAAAACTTTAAATCCATGTTCAAGTGATAATATTAGTGAAGATCAAGTACATGTAATGAATATTGCAATTAATGAATTGAATAAGAAATTGCAAGATGCTAATTATGAGAAGGAAAAAATAAAGCAAGATTTGTCAAAACAACTGGAAGACATTTCAGCAGAGAAGTCTCTTCAACAAACACAAATTAAAGGTCTTTTTCAAGAATTGACCTTTGCAAGAGAGCAGATTCAGAGAGCCAAGCAGACCATAATGGACAAAGAATGCAGATTAAATGAAGCAGATGAATACCAGGTTATGATTGAAGAGCTGAAAGCTCAGCTTGCTTCTGCATCTGAGCTAAGGAAAGAGTTAGAATTAAAACATGAGGCAGAAGTCACAAATTATAAAATAAAACTTGAAATGCTAGAAAGAGAGAAGGATGAAGTTTTGGACAGAATGGCTGAATCTCAAGAAGCTGAATTAGAGAAACTGAGGACACAGCTTCTGTTTAGTCATGAAGAAGAACTATCCAACCTTAGAGAAGACTTACAACAAGAGCACAGAATAAACATTGAAATTCTTAAAGATAACTTGGCCACACACTATAAACAGCAATTAGAAGGAGTACAAAATGAAATGAGTCAAAAGATAGAAGCCATGCAATTTGAAAAGGACAGCTTAATAACAAAGCAAAGTCAGCTGTTGTTGGAGATTTCAAAGCTGAAAGATTTGCAGCAGTCTGTTGTAAATTCTAAATCGGAAGAAATGACACTTCAAATACAGGAACTCCAAAAGGAGATTGATGTTCTTTGGCAAGAAGAAAAAGAAGAGGGTATACTTGAACAAGAAGTTCAAGAGTTGCAACTTAAAACTGAATTGTTGGAGAAACAAATGAAAGAGAAAGAAGTTAGCCTTCAAGAAAAATGTAAAGAGCTTGAGACACAAAATAATCTTCTTAAAGATGAAAATAGATCTTTAGAGGAGAAATTAAAGCACATTTTGGTTAGTTCAGAAGAAAAGTTGATTTTCACAGACAATATTTATTCTAAGTCAGAAGACCTTGACATGCAAAAAAGAATAGAAAAGCTAATGGCTGAAAATGAGCAGTTTATAAAACAAGACATTGAACTCAAAGCAGAAATTGAGAGGCAAAAGAATACTTTTTCATTTGCTGAGAAAAATTTTGAAGCTAGTTATCAAGAGCTGCAGGAAGAATATGCTTGTCTTCTAAAGATAAAAGCTGATTTAGAAGAGAGCAAAAACAAAGAGGAAGCTGAATATAAAACCAAGCTTAAGGCTCTGACTGAAGAGCTTCAACATTTACAAAGCTATGAACTGGTTGTATTGAAAACTAAAAGTTCAGTCTTTGAAGGCTCTAAAGAAGACAAAATATGCAGAGCAGAAACTTTTGAAGTTGGAGAAGTTGTTGAGAAAGATAGTACAGAACTTATGGAAAAGCTTGAGGTAGCCCGGCGTGAGAAAATGGAATTGTCCTTGAGACTTTCAGATCTTTCTGAACAATTAAAATTAAAACATAGTGAAATTTGTCAATTAAGTGAAGAAGTCAAATCTTTAAAACAGGAGAAAGAACAAGTTTTAGCAAGATTTAAAGAACAAGAAATCATAATTAGCCACAATCAGGCAGAAAATGTTAAGATTTTTGAACAGAAGACAAAATACTCTAAAGAGAAAGCTCAAGCAGATGCTATCCCAGTGTCTGAAACTAGAAATCTAATAATTGATCCCAGCAATGAACTTGGTGAGGAAATAAAAGTAAGAGAAGATGATCTGAGTTTGTGTAAAGATTCAGATCATCATCATGTAACAGAGAAGAAAATTCAGCAAATGTTGAATCCCGAGCAGCAATCACTGTTGGATCATGTGCACCAGCTGACTGACCGACTAGCAGGAGAAACGTCACTACTGGCCATTACACAGCATGAAAATGATCAGCTTCAGCAGCAGCTGGATATATTAAAATCTGAACAGGTATGTTTATAGAAACCTGTATGGTAAAGAACGTTTCTAGGAGTACATCTGTTTAAAATAATGAAAGTTAATGTTTATCTTAAATATGCCTTTTGCTTCTGGGCTTGTTTGTTGTGGATATGTTGATTAGTGGTTAAGGGTGGGCAGTCATAGGAGTGATCTGTTTCATAGCTGTAAGTTTAAGAATTCTCAAGGAGTGTGTGAAGGGGTTCCTTTTTAATGGATGTATGAATAGATCAAAAGAAATGAATGTTTTTTGCTTTCACTAAATTTAATATTTTAACTAAAATTAAACTTTGTTTTGGTAAATTCTTTGCCATCAGTTAAAATATTATGAAGCAAAACCTAATTATTGCATTTTGTCTTCAATACAATTGTAACATCCTATCTTACTCAAAGAAAGTAAAAGTTTTAATGACTCTAGATTTTTGTTGGAGAGGTCAGGAAAGAGTTGGTTATTTTTTCCAAGACACTTCTACCTTGTTTATGATTTGTTCTCCAGCTCTACAGTATAACCACTCAAACAAAAAATTGGAAGGAATGCAGACAATTCACTATATTTTCTCACTAATTATGTTCGATTAAACTTGCAAAACAAAAAGTAGAATCTTTAACAACCCACTGCCACTATATTAATGTTCTCTAAATTTAATTTTTCTGGATGAGAAGTGGAGAAATGGAAGGTGAATAAACTGTCAGAAGATATTAAAAGCCAGTTGGGCCTCCACCTAACCTCAGTTTTTGGAGGTGCAGTTAGGCCTGCATTTTTGTATCCGTGCTGAATTGCAGATACAAATACAAATAGTATTATCTCTACTTGCTTGTGGGTACAAACAGTTTAGTTAGATATTTTACTAATATTTAAACAGAGACTGGCACCAAAAATCTGTCCTTAAATCTATATGCAATGATTCAATAAATATTGTAGCAAAAGTTAGGTTTTTCATAGGCACCAATACCTTAGACTTTTTCCTCTACCAGGTTGTTTTAGGTTATCATATGTATTTCTTGACAGTTTTAAAACAGTCTACTATTAATAGTCCACATGGCATTTATTACCAAAGTGGATATCAGGCTAAATTTTAACTTGCCCTTCCTCAGTTGTGATATATGCTTCTTAGCCTTAGCCAAAGACCTGGGCCATAGAATCCAATGTTAATTTCAGTGCACTGTGTGCTAATGTAGAAAAATAGAGAAGAAAAATAAAGAGAGGCTTGAAATAACAAGAGAAATTACCTAAATATCAAAATTTACAAAATATAATTTGATATGTAAATCATAAACAGGTCCCTGACTATCTCACTGGTTTGAGAATTGATGCTATTTCTTGCCTTTCCAGTCAAGCACACAGCATGATTTGATATTCACTTCCTTTGTGAAGGGACTGCTGCGCGTTTAAACTAAGGGTATGTCTACACTACGGAATAAGGTCGAATTTATAGAAGTCGTTTTTTTAGAAATCGGTTTTATATATTCGAGTGTGTGTGTCCCCACAGAAAATGCTCTAAGTGCATTAACTCGGCGGAGTGCTTCCACAGTACTGAGGCTAGAGTCGACTTCCAGAGCATTGCACTGTGGATAGCTATCCCACAGTTCCCGCAGTCTCCTCTGCCCATTGGAATTCTGGGTTGAGATCCCAATGCCTGATGGGGCTAAAACATTATCGCGGGTGGTTCTGGGTACATATCGTCAGGCCCCCCTTCCCTCTCTCCTTCCCTCCGTGAAAGGAAGGGCAGACAATCGTTTTGCGCCTTTTTTTTCTGAATTACCTGTGCAGACGCCATACCACGGCAAGCATGGAGCCTGCTCAAGTAACCGTCACCGTATGTCTCCTGGGTGCTGGCAGACGCAGTACGGCATTGCTACACAGTAGCAGCAACCCATTGCCTTCTGGCAGCAGACGGTGCAATACGACTGGTAGCCGTCCTCGTCGTGTCCGAGGTGCTCCTGGCCACATCGGCTGGGAGCGCCTGGGCAGATATGGGCGCAGGGACTAAATTTGGAGTGACTTGACCAGGTCATTCTCTTTAGTCCTGCAGTCAGTCCTATTGAACCGTCTTATGGTGAGCAGGCAGGCGATACGGATTGCTAGCAGTCGTACTGTACCATCTTCTGCCGGGCAGGCAAGAGATAAGGATGGCTAGCAGTCGTACTGTACCATCTTCTGCCGAGCAGCCATGAGATGTGGATGGCATGCAGTCCTTCTCCACCGTCTGCTGCCAGCCAAAGATGTAAAAGATAGATGGAGTGGATCAAAACAAGAAATAGACCAGACTTGTTTTGTACTCATTTGCTTCCCCCCCTCCCCTGTCTAGGGGACTCATTCCTCTAGGTCACACTGCAGTCACTCACAGAGAAGGTGCAGCGAGGTAAATCTAGCCATGTATCAATCAGAGGTCAGGCTGACCTCCTTGTTCCAATAAGAACAATAACTTAGGTGCACCATTTCTTATTGGAACCCTCCGTGAAGTCCTGCCTGAAATACTCCTTGTTGTAAAGCCACCCCCTTTGTTGATTTTAGCTCCCTGAAGCCAGCCCTGTAAGCCGTGTCCTGCGTCAGAGCAACGGCAAACAATCTTGCATCTGAGTTGAGAGTGCTGTCCAGAGCGGTCACAATGGAGCATTCTGGGATAGCTCCCGGAGGCCAGTACCGTCGAATTGTGTCCACAGTACCCCAAATTCGAGCCAGTAAGGCCGATTTAAGCGCTAATCCACTTGTCAGGGGTGGAGTAAGGAAATCGATTTTAAGAGCTCTTTAAGTCGAAATAAAGGGCTTCATCGTGTGGACGGATGCAGGTTTACGTCGATTTAATGCTGCTAAATGCGACCTAAAGTCCTAGTGTAGACCAGGGCTAAGAACTCAGTCCTTTAATCCACTCACTGAATAAATTTGGGACTGTGCTTCTACTCCAAGTCAAACTTCTCTCCAGACTACCTTAGCTGAATTGTCATTCCCCTGAAAATTTTCTTTAAAACTGTCATGCAGCCATCGTTGTCTCGGCACATGCCCATTGAACTTCATATCAGTTCACTAGTTAATAATGATTTTCAAAGGAAAATATGGTTTGTAAGTATGCTTTACATTGCTGAATCACTAGAGCGAGAATGTGCAGATATATTTTGAACTTAGGAAATCTCTTAATTATTGTACAGATTTGGTTTCTGACTGCAAATAAAAACTAGATAATAGTTAACAAATATTTAAGTGTTAATATTATGTTTACGTGTCAGGTGCACGTGTTTAAAATTATTATTGTCTGAAATTAGCAGCTGTAATAAAATACAGAAAATTTGGACTTTCTTGCTTCCTTATTTTTAACTCTTTGTAATATGTGTATTTCCATTCAAAGACTGATTTACGGCTACAGATGGAGGCCCAGCGCATTTGTCTCTCTCTGGTTTATTCAGCTCATGTGGACCAGGTCCGTGAGTACTTGAAAGCTGAAAAAGAGAATGCACTCTGCAGCCTTAAAGAGGAGCTCATCTGCAGTCATACACAAGAGATGAATGAGCTTAAGAAAATGTATCAACTAGAGCTCCAGACCGTGAAAGGTCAACAAGCAGGTATATTGTTGAAAATGATAGGAGAGAAGTTCTCTGTGTAAAAATATTTCTTTAAAAGAGAGCATGTGACCAGAAAAGTTTGAGAGAATTTTTTCTTCAGTTGTCTAACAAAATAGGTTCTTCTATCCAATATTTCCTTTTTTATATTTAAATGTTTTAACTCAAATTATTGTAAAGTTACAAGAAGCCCATTATGTAGTACACACTGTGTATTATTCAACATAATTTTGAAAAATCTTATGTAAGGTATCACTTTTATTATGATTATATTTATTAATAGATGGTTGTATTCAAATTTATTTTTTGCTATTTGTCTTAGAGCAATCATTTTAGAGGGTTACATTAAAAAAATGTTTAGGTGTGTATTCCGTATTGAAATCATACTAGTTAAATGTAGTAACACAATACCTTGTTTGTCCGTTGTCTTGATTATATCATTCCCCTCCTTGAATCTCTCCACTGGCTCCTTACACACTATTCAAGCTTGTTTATCACCACCTTCAAAGCTATGTATAACTCTGCCCTCCCTTCTTATCTGAGTGTGTCTCACTTCATGTTGCTATTCCCCCATGGTGCCTCCATTGACTGCTCATTTGTCAATCACTTCTGTGCTTTCTAACATGCTTCCCCCTATATGGTTTGAACTTCCTGAACTTATTCCCATACCACGCCATATTTAAGTCCCTCTTAAGGACCCATTTCTGTCATGCTAACTAAATCTAGTTGACATGTATATTAAGAAAAATCTATATGTTCTTCTTTGAGTAATGTCCCTATGGGTGATCCTCTTCAGGTGAGCATGTGCTCCATGCACCTTTGGAGACTTTTGGTAGCAGCGCCTGTTTGGTCCACACATGCACACTTGCTATCCTCATGCCCCGTACCAAGGATATATAGTACATTGTTGATGCACTGCCCTCAGTTCCTTCCCAACCACGTTGGCCTGAGACAAAGTGTCTAGTGAAGCTGCTTCTATCTAACTTACCCTTTGGAATAGTTTAGTTTAGTTTTAACATAGTATTTAGTTTTACTAGTTAAGTTCGGTGTTTTATTTTAGGGACCTTTCACTTACCGATCCTCAAGGGTTTCCTCTCCTCAAAGGTTCTCCTTTGAGGGAATCTTAAATCCTCAGGCTATGCCTGGTTCCCTTGGATTTAAACATTGTGTCACTTGTTGGGACTTTTCCCAGTCAGTGATGGTCACCCTTGCTCTAGCCACTGTGTAAGGGACACTCACATTCCTTCTAAATGCTCAGGGCTCAAAAGTAAATATAGAGAGAACAGGGAAATAAAGCTGAGGCTCCTCATGATGGAGCACTTCCTCTGACCTGCATCAGACCCAGGGCTGGATACCACCTGCCCTCTACTCCCTGGTACACCAGTCTGCCAGTGACCATAGTTGACCTCTGCAGCTTGATGACCCATAAGACCTTCACAGGAGAGACTGGCAGGAGAAAGCACCAAGTCATCTAGCAAGAGGAGCTCCAAATCTCAAAAATAAGTTGGTGCTAAGAGCCCTGTCGTGTCAGAGACCTTGTGTCCTGGTACCAAAAGTCCATCCATACTGAAGGCTTTGGGAATTTCTAAGCCCCACAGTACCCATTGATCACTACTAAAGCCTGCCTAGTACCATCCAAGCACAGTCAAGATGCTAGGAACTCTAAAGATTATACAGCTAGGAAGACAGTAATGTCTATGGCCTCCACTTCTTCCTCACTGTGTATCGTACCCAAATCGACAGTATAATCTGGTCGACTGTTATTCTTGCACCCTGCATCATCCTCAGTACTACTATATTCTACTGCCAAGCCCTGCCAGGTTTCCACACAGATTCACCTGGTACTGCAGCTTTTCTAGGGACCTGTTTGTATCCAATTAACCTGAATCCCCCTTGCTTACGGACCCGAGAAGACTCTGCGTACCACAGTCTCACCTACCATCAGTATTTCACTCCTCTCCAGTACCGATTGGTTCCCTGGTACCCACTGAAATGGATGGACAACCTGCAGTTGCACTATTGTCTGCATTCCCCATTCATTATGGGAATGAAAGCAGCTTTGACTTCATCTCTCTGTCCAAGGCTTATTTGACTACCAACCTAAACCAATCTCCCATGAAGTCTATTCGGAGGAGACCCCAAGACACAAACAGGCTCAAGTATCTCACATATTTCTTGGTATGACCTATCTTGGGTATCTGTTGCCTTTCCTTCTTGCCCCCCTCAGTGACCATACTGGAATCCATGGGCTGCTTTTCAACAGCAGTTTTCCAGAGCATCCAGCTACCCCCATGCTGAACCTCAAAAGTAACCATTTCCTGTTCCTCCCATTCCTTTACCTCATTCTCTACTGCAGGAGGAATCCTTTGAGGAGCATGAGAAAATAGCTGATGGTCAAATATCTCTTCCTCCTCTCCTGATGAAGCAGTCATGTCCCACTGCCTCTGATCACATGTGAATGACTTTAATCAGTTTCAAGACCTCATGCTGACACTCTTCAAATCCCCTCAGAAGGGATACAGGAGATCCAGCATAGACTCTTGGACATCCTACACACTGCTTCCTCCATCCAGGTAGCTGTGCCCATAAATAAGACTTCACTTCAACTGGCCAAGATGATTTGGCAAAGGCTGGCCACAATACCTCCAACTTGTAAGAGGGCAGATAAAAAGAATTATGTCCCTGCTAGAGGCTCAGAATGTTTGTCCACACACATGGTACCCTCCTCCTTTGTGGTGGATGCAGTGAACAAGCATAATAGGCCACACCATGGCAAAACCATCCCGCATGACAAGGAACAAAAATTGTTGGACCTCTTGGGTTGTAAGAGTTACTCATCTACCCGCAGCAATTCAGGATTGCCAACTACCAGTTGCTTGTTGCAAAATACAACCACATAAATTATTCAAAGTTTGATTACTTTATTGAATATTTGCCTTTGGAACACTAAAAGTAATTCAGGCCACCATCGCTGAAGGTCAACTCCTGGCAAGAACTTCTTTTCAGGCTTCTCTTGATGTGGCTGATAACAGCAGCCCACTCCATCTCTACAGCAGTTGTCATTTGACATGCATCCTGGCTATAATCATCAGGAACCTCCTAGGCTATCCAGTGAATCCATGGATGAGTCCTTGCATTCCCTAAATGATTTAAGAGCTACTCTCCATGCACTAAGGATTTATACACTTGCAAATAAAAGGAGATTCAGCAGGTCACAGACAGATCAAAGATCTTACTTTCCAGCTTACCATAGACCTTCAGAACCTTCCAGGAAAAACTTAGGTTCCAGAAAGGAAAAAGATCAGTCATCATGACTGTTGCAGCATAGTCATCTTCATCATCCAAGGATTCATTCTGATACTGTACCTTCATCGAGGGCCATGAACAATCCCATTATCTGGATTTACAGTTGGATCATCCTGCCTCCCACCCGCCCATCCCCCTCCTTTTGGAGATGATCACTCCTATTTTTGTACCTAATTGGAGCAGATTACTTGTGACAGATGGTTTTGGTGGTAATAACATTAGGCTCATGTCTGTGCATCTGCTTCTTCCCTGTCCTTTTTCAGAGACATCTCACGAACATCTGCAGGGGCAAGAAGTCCTGTTCCTCCTTCTTCACAAGCCCTGGCCACCTGGGACTGACGGCCAAAATTCCTTTCTTTTTTAAAAAAAACAAAAACAAAACAAACACCCCATAGTTTGAAAACCACTATTTGAGAGTCTCCCGAAGACTATTTGTCTCTTATGGACAGAATTAAAGGGGCTCCCGTTTCAACCCAGAGACTATTCAAGTGGGTTTCCAGCAGGACACCTATTGAAAGGCTGCTAAGGTTCAGCTCCCTCCTATGCCCATTCCACCAAATTGCAATAGACTTCCATTGCCTTGCTCCTAACTGCACGCATTGCAGAAATCTGCAGAACTGCCACATGGTCTTTGGCTCTCGCTTTTTCTAAACTATGCCCTAATACATACCTCTAGGACAGAGACTGCCTTTGGTACTGCAATTCTACAAAAGCCTCAGACTGGGTTCCTCAGTACCCATCTCCTTTAAGGAATGCAGCTCAGGAGTCACTTGAAGTGGTGCACCCATAGGGACATTACTCAAAGAAGGAGAGGATACTTGTACAGTAATTGGGGTCCTTCAAGATTTTTGTCCAGGGGTGCTACGCTACTTGCCCTCCTTCCCTTCTTTCTCGGAGTCTTGTTTCCATTGGACTTTGTGATACAGAAGGAACTGAGGGTAGTTCATCTGACACTGCCCTTAGTAAGGGGCACGAGGGTAGCTAGGGCGCATGTGTGACCAGACAGGAACTGCTACCAAACATCTTCCATCATGAGCTCATGGGGCACATGCACACCTGAAGTGGACCACCTAGGGTCAAATATCTAGAAGAACTGCAGTTATTCTACAAGGTAAGCAACATCTTCTTTCCTATTCCCTCAATTTCAGTTTATTTGTCTCTGTCCGTCCACATTGTGAACTCGTTAGGGCTGTGCCTTCTTGTCTATTTGAAAAGTGTGTGACATCTAGTGCATGCTACAATAAATAAGTTAATAATATTAATAATCTGTATTAATAGACAATGAAGGCAAATCTACAGTGGTGCTTATAGAAAAGCTAAGCAGGGCGGTGTCTGAGGAATGCTTAAGGCTCACACAGGTAAGACTTTGTCAAAGAAACACTTTTTTACATAGGAATTTTGAAAATCAAGAACTGTTTATATATTGATAGAATTATTTCTTCTTAGTTCTTCTCACCACCCCTAACAAATTTTCATCACAGCATTTTCCTCTCCCAGTAATCCTTTAGTTTGAGACTGAGAAACCAGAACATTTTTCCTTCCTTCATGTATTTCCTCAGCTCCTGTATTTTTCCCCACAATGTTCTGTATATAGTGCTTCTGAAATCTTGCTGCCTTTCTGTAAACTATTGTAAATCGCCAAAGATCAGAGATTTGTAGATTTTAATGCCAGAAGGGACCACTATGATTGATTGGCCTGTGTTTTGCAGGAAGTCAGACTAAAGTACTTTACCCAGTAATTTCTGCATCAAGACCATAACTTCTGTTTGAGTTATAGCATATCTTTTAGTCTTGATTTTAGACTTCAAGTGATGGAGCATCCACATTTTCCCTTGATAAATTGTTCCAATGGCTAACTGTTTTGCTTTTTTCTGCTAGATTAAAGAGTCTTCTATTATCAGGAATATCTTCCCTATATAGGTGCTAAGTCACCTCTTAGCATTCTTTTACATAACCTAAATACATGAGATTTTTTAGTCTTTCACTATGAGGCATCTTTTCCATAATTCAAGTCATTCTTGTAGTTCTTTTCTGAAATCTTTCCAATTTTTCAACATTCTTTTTGGAGTGTGGACACAAGAACTGGACACAGTATTCCAGAAATGGTCTTACTAATGCTATATGTGAAAGTAATACCACCTTCCTTCTCTTTCTTGGTAGTCCACTGCTTATACGTCCAAAAACTGTAGGCCTAGTAGTTAGAGCATCGCACTGGGAATCCCTGTTCAGAGGATTATAAACCATGACTCCCATCTCCTTTACGGAGTTACTGTTTTCCAGGATATAGTCCCCCATCTTATAAATGTAACCTACATTTTTTGTTCCTAAATGAATGACCTTACATTTGGTAATGTTAAAATACATGTTGCTCAAATGAGCCCACCTGACCAAGAAATGCAGGTCAACCTCTGTGACTGACCTATTCCCAGCATTATTTACCATTTCACCAATTTTTATGTTTCAAATCATATCTAAAGATGTTGAATAGCATTGGGCTGAGAACAGATTTCTGCAAGACCCACTATAGACACACCCAAAATCATGATTTCCCCATTTACAGTTACTTTTCTGTTGTTTCTCAGTTGAGAAATTTTTAATCTGTTTAATATAGGCTGCATTGATTTTTGTCAGTGCTAATTTTTTATCATAATGTCATGCAGCCTATGTCAAATGCTTCTCAGAAGTCTATTATGTCAATATAGTTACCTTTATCACCAAACTTGTGATATTAAAAAAATTCAAAGATGTACGTACGTTATCTTTTGCCATCCAAAACTGGCCAATTTACATGAAACTGGCCAAGTTAGATACTTACTTTGAATATAAGAAAAAAAAACCAAGCCCTGCCTTCTTTACTTTGAGTCCATATGCTAGCTCTAGCAGAGTAATCACATAATTGTATAGATATTACCCTTGTATTCCCCTCTCCTTACTCCTGCCTTCTGTCCTGTGACCACCTCTTTACATAATGTCTAATCTAGTTTATCTCCTCTGAACTGAGAACATATCATCTTATTCAAATTGTGGGCACCGTTATACATTTTAAATGATTCTGTACAGGACATTCAAGTGATTTATGGTCAAAATAAGAGATAATGACACTTCTTAGTACAAAAAACTCCTCCCCGTATGAAGTTAGGCAGAGTTACTTCCCTGACTAAAACAAGTTTTTATTGAATTGTATTCATGCTACAGTAGTACTAGAGAGCAAATATAGGGAGAGATTGAACTGGATTTCATTATGACTTACACACACCATCAAGGGAACTGTTAACTAAATTCCAACTACAGATGCTTTAGTATTAGTGGTGTTAATCCAAAAAGAACACAGCTTTACATTAAGTTTCCAGGTTGAGTTTGAATGGCTGAACCCTGAACTTGTATTTCTGTAATCATTTTTTTCAGAATATAGCCTTGCTTTCAGATGCTATATGGATAAATCTTTTTTTTCCTTCAGCCATCTCATTGTTAAAATGCCATACATCCTGGACAATCTAGCACCAATAAATTTGAAGGATTCTTTTCATTTGTGTTTACATGCATTTCACGTCATCCCCTTTGTTTTTACCAGTCTGATGTATTCTTGAGTATAGATTGGATAATGACTTCTTCAAAAATCTTAGAAACACTTTTATAGGATTCTCGTAGATTGTATTCTACAATACAGAATAGTTCTCACCAGCAAAGGAGCAGGAAATCAAAGTGAAGGTATGGTGCAATATGCATTGACCTGTGAGCCACTACAGGGTAGGGCTAATTTTACAAGACCTAAAAGACTTGACAGTGTCAGTTTCAGTGCTAAGGCGATATTTTTTTGTGAACCACCCCCTCCCCACTTCCCACTGTTTTTTATAAATGCAAAATATTAAGTGTCGTTTATCATCTGAAAACTTTGCAAACAGACATATACAGCTATTTCCACGGAAGTTACTACCCCAAAGATACTGCTTTATGGATGCTATTTTTCTATTTTGTTTCCTCTGCCTGTTGTCTTTAATATAGTCATAAATAATCTGCTGTAGCCTGAACTATCTTTTTCTTTTTGATATTTTTATTTGTTTGTCATATAGCTTCTCTGCAGTGTTCAGAGTGAACAACACTCAACTCCTATCAAAGTTAGTCCTGGAGAACAAGACATTTTCCATGTTCCTACTGTTGAGAGAAAAGAACCTGACATAGAATTACCAACGCACAGAATTCAAGCTCAAGGTAACACATGCAGTAACTTTTAGATATTGCTGACAACGCTATATTAATATACTGGTATTTATAATTAATAATCTAAGGCAGTGGTGCCCAAACTTTTCCTCTCACACCCCCCTTACCAGTAATAGAATATTTCAATGCCCCTCTGGGCCGGAAGTGGAGTCGCAGCGGGGCCGGTGGCCGGGGCAGAGCTGTGGCTGAGAGCGGGGGGCAGGGGCCAGTGGCTAAGCCGGAAGCAGAGCCGGGGCCGCAACTGTGGCGGGAGATAGGACCAGAGAGGGTCAGGGTGGCGCTCCCTCCCCACCCCACTGTGGGGGCTGGCCCAGGCCCCACTGCGCCCCCCCAGACGTTCCTCCATGCCCCCCTAGGGGGCGTGCGCCACAGTTTGGAGATCACTGATCTGAACTCAGTATTAATATGTCAGCTCAACCATTTTTATATACCCCTTTTATTTCTGCATATGATTCCGTTGCTTATTTACATCACCAATTAATCAGCATTCAAGATGCCTCAATATTCTGAATCACTCTTATTTTTTTGAGTGCCATCCTGTGCAGTGCTTATTGTAGTGGAAGTTTCAGATAGATAATGTGAGGAGATTGATTTTTCTGCTCATACAACAGGAGAAGCTAAGCAGTTCTACCATAAATTATAAACAAACAAATGAATACTAATGCATAAACATTTGTACAGCCCCTCTCCCACTTACAATAATGGAATAGTATAACGGTAATGGTAATAATCCTCTTCAGTTAAGAATTTGTGAGCAAGTTGATAAATTAAAAATACAATATGTAATGATGCAGTAACTGTGAATTTAATGAAAATGTCACCAGCTCTCTTTGTAATTTAGCCTTGCAAGAAAGTATGCAAATTCTTCTGAGCAAGATAATGGAAGAATACAACAGGCTGATGGCACTTCATACACAGTTTATGAGGGACTGTAAAAAGGTAAACTATTTACAATTCCATATGATTATAAAGTGGGTATGCAAACCAGATGCTGGTTGTGGATTCCATCTATTCCTTGTTTATTAAGTCCCAATCCTGCAAACACGTCCATATTTAAATTTGTGCATGTAAACTTCACTTGGCCCATTTATTTCATGCATAAAATGAAGCACATGTGCAAGTTTTTGCAGAATTGAGGCCTTATATATAAAGACCATGTAATGACTGTGTAATGTACCTGGATCTAAGAAGGGGAAATGAACTTTTCAAAATTAAATGGAAAACCCTCTTAAATGTGATGTTTTATGTCATGTAATACTAAGTTGGTATTCTTGGTGAAAAAAGTTAACACTAACATTCTTATAATGTTTCAAGGTGATTTTACAAGATATTTTTATCATCATCATGGCATATCCCAATGGGACATGGCCTCCTTGCAGATCGAGTGCAATCTGAATTATTCTCTAGCTTGGTCCTTAAGGTGGCCTGGCGGAATGTTCAGTTTATGTCCATCACTAGCAATTTAATCTGACCATCAAAGCTTTTGCTGCCCCCCATAATCGTCAGCCATATACTGCCATTTCTTGATAAACTTGCTTCAGAATTCATTGATCTTCCATTCTAATATGTCCATACCAAGAAAGCCACCAAAACCAAAGTAGTGCTGATGGAGGTGGATGCTGGGTTTGGCTTCAAATATCCCCATTTCTAATCTTGTCCTGCTGTTTAATATGGAACCACCAAATGTCAGGTTTTGTGCTATTTTTTACATTTTCTTGGAAATTATGTACTAATTGTCCTTCCCGAAGAAAGTAGTTTTGTTAAAATTTGTAATTAATTTGTGATTAATGTGTTACTGTTTAATTAATGTCATACATATGGTTCCTAAAACAAGTACTTAGCCAAGTCTGGTCCTGAGAAATTTGAGGAAAATAAATATAGTTCAGTCATGATTTATAGCTCAGCCATTTTTAGTATATACAATAGATTCCGCTTACTAACAACCCCTCAGCAGATGGCCAAAATTGGCCATTAACCTGCAATTGCCAATAAGAGAGAGGCAGTTCTGCAAGGCTGCAGCCAGAGAAGGAAGCTCAGAGGCTCGAGGTACCTCTCCTTGTGTTTTCCAGGCTGCATCCTCCCCTGGCACCAAGGCCCCAGGTTCAACACATCCCAGTGCTACCTTCACTGGTTACAGCCCTGCAAACCTGCCTGTGGCCAGGGCTTTCCACAAGAGGCAGGGGCTCTGGAATATGTTGAACCCAGTCCTCAAGGCAGGACGCAACCTGGAGAGCACAGGGGAGAACAAATACTTTGTAGCCTTCGCACCACCAACAGCCCCATTCCCTGCTGCTGCCCTGCCAGCAGCCTACCCTGGGCCCTGGGTTCTGCATGTCCCATTGCTTCTGTCCCTTGCTGCAGCCCCACAAACCTGCCTGCGGCCAAGGCTTTCCACAAAAAAATTGTCACTAGCCGGCATGCCTGTTGCTAATGTCCAGGCCAATTAACATTATAGTCATTGCATGGTATTGGTTCCATGTTCCCATGGACAGAAAGTTTTTATTAATAGAGTTGCTATTAAGCGGAATCTACTATATTTTGAAGGTTGTCACTTTTTATGGGTGTTGCTGCTGTTTGCTTTTTACAATTTTGGTCATAGGCACAGGTAGATGTATAAAATTGAGCAATTACATAAAGTAAAATCACACGGATAATCTTATTTAAAGAATGACACATCAAATATCCTGTTTTTTCTTTCTTATATGTATAACTTTGACTCCCTATTCAGTGGAAAATATACATATTCATCTAAAACAGGGAAGTGCCCAAAGACTGCATACAGCATGTTGGCTGTGCATTGGCCTGATCTGTTTAGAACACAGGCTGGAAAACGTATTATGAAATAAGATTAACTAGCTAAATCTAAAAAGAAATGGAAAAAAATTGAAATGTTTTGAAAATAAGTTTCCTACACTGTTACCTATGAACAAATTCAGTAGTCTTAAATAAAGATTTTTAAATTCTAAGAGAGAAAAACTTCAAATAATCTCAGAGAGGTCCTATATTTTTAAAAATAAGTATAAAAAGAATAGTCTGTGGGTAATCTGACCAGTAGTAAAGTATTTCTTCTTCCTTAAGCTAACTTGGATTCCTGTTACCTGCACCTTTATATATGCTAATATTTTATAGGTAAACAGAACATGAGCTTTCAATATAGAGTAAAAATTCTCATTGAGTTCATTCTAAGCTTTTTTTACATGCATGACTTAGCTTTTATTGAAAAGCAGGAGGGAGAGACGTGCAGCATTTATAAAAGTCTCTATGAATTCCACTTGGTGGATCTGTTAACAAGATGGTTTGAATACATATGTAACCAGCGATACTCCACCTATTACCATAAGACCAAATGGATCGTCTTTGCAGTGTTCCTGCCCTCCATATCTTGATATGCTCGATACCGTAGATCTTAAGACAGTCTTTGGGTAAATAGCACAGTATTCTTTCAGACAAATATAAGATGATTTTGATGAAATGGTCATTTTTCTTACTGATGTGCCATCAGTAGAAAATTTGATAATAGTACAGACAATGTATCCTGCATTGCTTTATATTAAAAGGTTAAATGTGATATATTCAGTGGTTACGTTTAGAAAGAGGTTGCAAAATATGCATATGTGGTTATGTGTATGTAGTTTATATATATGGTAGATTAGGTGCAAGTAAAGTATTAGCACTTGTGTTATGCTTTCAGGACAGTTACAGTTTCTATTCTTGATTTAAATATTATTTAAATTGTCATTTGTTTTTACTGTACTTTTCCTAGGTTGAAGAGCAACAGACATCATATGTTGAACTGGAGCATCGAAAAGAAGAGGAAAGCAACTGTTTACAAATGAAAATAGAAGACTTTCAGACCCCTTCCCAGGACCTTATTGGTAAAGAGATACATATGCAATTATTTGTAATGTCTATAGCCATAAAGATGAACAAACCGCTTTAAATCAAAATTTGTTTCCTGTGGATAAGACAAGGTTAAACACCATAAGTACTGAGGATTCTGTCATCTGATTTATGTGCTTTTTGTTCTTATAAATCTCTGGAATGTTGTTTAGAAATTCAGCTGATCTGCTCTAGAACTGTTCAGTAATATTTTTTTTGTTTTCAGCAATTAAAGGGATTATTAATATTACCTCTAATAAGAGAGAGAGAGTTCTTGTGGTGTTTTGTAAGATTGTTGTTGTTTATAGAAAATAGGATTGCTCTGCTATCACAGTAAAAATAATTACCTTCATTAACATTTTATGAGATCTTTGATGTTATTGCTAGTCACCATTTTACTATTTCAAATAGACTTTTTATGTGTATTAACATAATTAACTGATTTTCTCCCTTCAAATTACCCATTTATAGATCTTATGGTTAGAGCATCTCATTGGGAGGAGATGGAGAACCTTAAAACACAACTTGAAGGACAACATGCTCAAGAAATTGAGCATCTCCGATCCTATTTCCAGCAGCAGTTGAAAGAAACTGAAGAGAGATACACTACAGAGATTGCTCATTTACAGAATAGACTTCAGGATGTCAGTGAATCCCCTGAAGAGTTCAGGTATCCCATGATCTGTATCCTCCTTTTCTATAGAGTTTACCATGTTGTACTGAACACCATATGTAAACATTAGTGTTTTCAAAAATCTAATGCGTGCAAAGCTTTATATTTTATTAACATCAGAATATGAAAAAATCATCAAATTATATGAACATTTTTTTACTCATCACTTTTTTTTTTAAATCAAGTATTTTACAAAGAAATGATGTAACCCAGGGGTCGGCAACCTATGGCACGCCTGCAAAGACGGCACGCGAGCCAATTTTTAATGGCACTCTGCTGTCTGCCTGGGTCCGGGCAGACAGCAGTGTGCCACTAAAAATCCTGCCTGGCCCGGCCTGCTCTTTTCCGCCCCCTGCCCACTGCTCTTTCCTTGCAGGGCAGGCAAGCTTCCCCCGCCCCCGGCCTCTTCCCCCAGCGTGCTGGATTCCTGCCCCTCCTTCTCTCCCTCCCCGCGGCCGATCAGCTGACGGCCCTTGCGATGAAGCGGGAGAGGTAAAAGCGGAGCCGCAGTGCGCTCTCTGCTCTGGGGACCTTGGGGAGGGGGGTGGAGTCAGGGCATATCCCCTCCAGGCCCCTGCTGTGAGCCCTGCACCCCCCCACACTCCCTAGCCCTCTGCCCTCACCTCCCAAACCCTCCACACACCCCAGCCCCGTGCCCTGACCCCTGCACCCCCCCCCACAACCCCTGCCCTGACTCCAGTGCCCTCTGCCCTGACTCCTGCACCCTCCTCACACACCTCCAGCCCCATGCCCTGACTCTTGCACCCCCTACATCCCCACTCCCACCCTGAGCACCAAACGGGAGCTCCTGCGCGTGTGCGCACACACACATACACCCCCCCACACACACACATTCCCACCTGCACCCCTCGCACCAAATGGGAGCTGCCCAGGGAAGCGCTCCACACCCAAACCTCCTGGCCCAACCCTGAGCCCCCTCCCTCATTATAGCTCCTGGCCAGACCCTGCACCCCAACCCCCAGCCTGCTCCTTCACCCCCTGCCCTGTTCTCAGCACACTCCCACCCTCATCTCAGTGCAGAGAAAGGAAGAGAATGGCTAGAACCAGGGAGAAGGTAGGTACTTACTCTATATGGACAGGGCTGGGACTGCAGCCTGGCAGCGGGCTGAGCCGCTCAGTGCACTGCCAGTCTGGGGTCCCAGCCGCCAGCCCCGCTCAGCCCACTGCCGGTCTGGGGTTCTGGCTGCCGGCCCCTTGTCAGCCAAGGTCCCAGCCGCAGGCCCCGCTTAGCCTGCTGCCGGCCTAGGTGAACGGAGTTCATCTGGTCCTATTTCATCAAACTTTGTTATTGATTTTGAGTGGAATTTTAAGTGTCTACGTGACTTAAGACAATAGGTCCCAGTGAGATCAAGAGGACTTGTGTTCCTAAGTCGCTTAGGCTCTTTCAAAAATCCCAGCTTTTATGTTTAAGCTTAAATTGTCAAATTGTGTAGTAACTAACATGCATAACTAAAAGTTTTTATTTTCATTACCTTTATCCTCCATCTCCCTTTGCTCTTCTTCTTTGTCACATTCACTTATTTATTGTTTCAAATTAGACTGTAAAGTCTTTGGGCAGAGGCTCTGATTAGCTTTGTGTTTACACAGCATTTTTCTCAATGGGGCTGATACTGACTGGGGCATTTGGGGATTACTGCAATACAAATAATAAACAGTAATCATCATCATTTTGCATTTTACTATTAAAAGAGTACCACAGAATTTGTAAAATATGTGTCCTCTGTCACTAGTTTAATTTTTTCTTATATAATCAGCTAGAGGTATTAGGAAACTGAAATGAATATCTTGTAATATTAATATGTTCCCCATCTTTCTTTTACATTTTAGTATATCTGAAGAGTCACAGGGAAACTCTAAGGACTTCATGCAGAAAATGACAAAAACTGAAAGTCTTCATCAACAAAGTACAGATACGGCAGTAGAGGTACTGTATAATTCAGTTTGCCTATCAACAATATTATGTGTTTTCAGCATAATTTAAGTACCTTGGGATATAAATATTTACACTTCAACAAGACATCATTGACATTTGGGAATAATGTTTTGGAGTAATAAACAAATGATAATGATAATCTCAATAGTTATATCATATGTTTGAAGTGAAACATAAACATTAGTTCAGCCCATGATCAAGAAACAAATGAAAGTCCCAATTTAAGTGTTTACAAAACATATAAAAGAAAATGTGTGTGTCATAGAAATTATGATGAGCAATAATCTTAGCTTTCATTTTAAAAAAAAGTTTCTAGCCCTGGTTGCAGAGGAAAGTTTGAAAATTTAATTCTTAAAGGCTCAAAAACCAGACAGCAAATAAAAAAAATCCAAAACTTTTAAGCCACCCTTAATATTTGTTGAGACCAGACTCATGATTTTTGAACTTTTGGGATTGGCAGTACTGTATTTCAGACTTGTTTGTAAGGCTCAATGACCTAGTCATGTCCCTTCTGCCCTTACCCCAGCTTCTATGCTTCTCGGGGGGGGGGGGCAAACAGTGCTGGAGAACTGAACCACCACTTCATCTATTGCAATTTTAGCTTTTGTATCCGATTTTGGAGCCACAGTGAGGAAAATTCCCTTTTCCAACTCTTTTTCTTTGTGGACCAAGATTACTTAAACTAATTTACAGGTAACCTTTAATAAAAAAAAAAAAAAAGGTTTAGAAAATTCAGTATCCTAGCTGAAACTTGTAGAATTGAGAAAGTAAAAGCAAGAAACCATGAATTAATATTTCATATTTTTTCCTTACAGTTTCCTAGTAAAATGGAATCAAAAGGTGATATGGACATTATTCAGCTGTTGGAAAAACAGTACCAAGGAAGATTAGAAGAAGAAATAGCTAAGGTATAACTTTATAGTAACAACTTTTTAAACATGTATAATGTGGTTTTATTTACTGTTTTTTACTATTCAGAAAATTACAGAACAAATATATTGTTATAGTTATATTTATTTATGGGAAACTATCTTTTTCTGATTCTTAACAAGGGAGAACCTTTCAAAGCCTGTAGGGAATCTTCTGCTTTTGACACAAGCTTAACGTGATAAGTAGGCCCATACTAATCCGCTTTATTTTTCTTTTTTCACTCATTCCTTTAGCATACACCAGTTAATCCTTTTACTTTCTTAACCAATACCCATCTTCCAGGGGGTCCTGCCCCTAAAATCCTCTGTATAACCCTCTCAAAATCTTCTCCGTAAAGGAAAAGAGCAACTTAATCAGTCTAATCCAATTTTTTTGAAAGAGGTGTATGATTACAGTTGACTGGAAACTTAGCTAAGTTTAGAATACTTGGGCTGCTTACCTGGTTTGTTCCATTTTTATTAATTTTTATTTTTATAAAAGGAGAAGAGAACTGATTTACTTTTCCGTATATCTGTACAATGTGAATACATTTTCTCCTTGTGCACCAACTGACTGTATTTTCATTAGAGAGACAATGTGGATGAGGTAATATCTTTTATTGGACCAACTTCTGTTAGTAGAAGAGAGACAAGCTTTTGAGCCACACACAGCTCTTCTTTAGCTCTGGGACAGATACTCCGAGCATCACGGCTAAATGCAAAGGGGAGCAGATTGTTTTGCATAAGTAGAGCCCTGCAAATCCATGTATATCCGCTTATATCCATGGATATCTGCATCGATGGAGACGGATGATGTTGTATTATTTACCATCTTTGTGAATCGGATGCAGATCCAAATTTTTGTATCTGCACAGGCAGTGCTTAATTTGTGCTGGGGCTTGCCAGGGCTGAGCCCCAGCATCTCTCGGCATAGCAGGTCATAGCCCTGGCACCGACTTACTCCTTTGAGTCTGTCAGCTCCCGCATGCAAGGAGGCTGCAGCTCCAGCTGTTACTTCCTGGCATGGGGAGGCTGTGGCTCCAGCTGCAGTGTTTAATTTGCGCCAGGCCTTGCCAAGGCTGAGCCCTGGCACCTCTTTCATTAAAAATTAAGCACTGCGGGCAGGGCTCTAACTGTGAGATAGGGTGCGGGTGCTGGTGTGGATGCAGATGCTTATAAAAGGTGGAGTGCAGATCGCGGGTCACATACAAGTTAATTATCATGGAAGCACATCAGATGCGGATCCACATTTTTGTATCGATGCAGGGTTCTAAGCATAAGTAGTTAGGACATATTCTGAGGGACCATTCAAGGTACAGTGGCCCATTAACAGTCTAAGGGCAAAAAGAGGGTGTTAGTGGGTTACAGATTGTTGTAATAAGCCATAAATCCAGTGTCTGTGTTCAGTCCATGAGTTATGACTGTAAGCTCCCAGGCTTGTCTTTTGAAAATGTTGTGCAGGTTTCCTTAGAGGATGAGGACTCTAGTGGAGATTGTATAAAGAACTTAAATGAGACATTTCACATTTTACAGAAAGCCACTTTATCCAGTTGATGTCTAGGAAAACATCTGCAACTATAACAAAAGGTTTTGAAGAAAGTAGCAAGACACATAGTATGTCTGATCTATCAATCCTCATATCCTTTAAGAGTCTGGATCTTCATTCAGCCAAACTATCTTATCCTCACCATTACAAATTATTTATGAAAATCGGGAAGGGTGAGGGATTGAATGTCTTGCCACTTTCTTCAAAATCTGTTGTCATAGTTGCAGATATTTTCTTAGACATCAACTAGGTAAAGTAGCTTTCTGTAAAATGTGAAATGTTCCATTTAAGTTCTTTATACAATCTCCACTATGTCAGTTTTGTCATACTGCTGATGAAAAGAAATATCTCTCATCATTGCAGAATTTATTTTCTGATCTTGTACTCTCCATAAGTACATGAAGGTTATAGTGAAAAAATAATTCATCTCCTTTCATTATGAGACAGCAGAAATAGAAAAAAAAACAAGCGGGGGAAATCACTCAGTGAGATTAATAGGAGATAAATGTAGAACTAATAAAGTAATAACTTATCATATGGCTTGTAGTCATCCTGGGGAATTCAGGCAATGGGAGGTTATAGCTTCAAATACTATAGATTGTTGTATTTCCAATAATATATCTCACTTTATAATAGCATATTTAAAAATATGAATTTTATTTGCTAACTGTGTTGCTTTTTTACCTTTTAAATGTATTTATTTCCATGTAAAATTTATTTATTCATATTATTGATGGGTAGCAACTAGTTTTCTTCTACAGTTGTAGACGCTGCTATGTATGAACTTCTAAAGGTTGTTTTTATTTTTTTCAGGTTATTGTGTCAATGAGTGTAGCATTTGCCCAACAGACTGAACTGGCAAGAATGGCTAGACAAGAGGAAGAATCAGCACTATTGGTAGCACAAACAAAAATTGTTCATAAAAAGGAAGAATGTTTTGAAAGTAGGAAGAAGTGCACTGAAGATGAGCTAGACAACCATCTTATTAAGGAGAAGAAAGCAGACATTAAACATGCAGAAGAATTTAAACCACTTAGCAAGGAGCTGAGTGAAGAGTCCAGTGAGATTTCTTCTCTTGAAGAACAACTTGAATCAAGGGTTAAGCCTGGTTACATACTAGAACTGAGCAAGAATGAAATGAGGTTTCCAGTAAAAGTAGTGAAGGAAATATCAGTAAGTATATAAACATCCACCTGAGAAAATCTTTTGCTTTTCCCCCCCAGTACTACTAGGTAATTTAGGCCTAAAGTGATGGGGTTTTAAAAAATTGTAAATGGAAAAGAGTTAATTTTAACAGAAATGTTATGATTTATTTTAATTCTATGAAAATTAATATTTTATTTAGCAACTTGTGTGCTGTGTTTTAACCTAAATATTGTAGCATTACACTAATCTATGAGAACTGGAAAATAAAACTGAATATACTGAAAATGACTAATCCATTTTCATGATCAAAGCTTGTGAAATTCAAAAAAGTAAGAATGGCATAAACAGTGGAAAAACTAGCTTGATTTTTAAAAATTATTTTAATATCAATAAATACATCTTACTAGTGACACATGAAACCTATATAAAGGGGATAAAATTGTGTAAACGTATTATTTTAACCCACCCATGTCCCTCTTGATATATAGGGGACATCATCTGAAAGGATAAAAGTGATAGCTAAAATATATTATTTTTAATAATCTCTGGGGGAGGAGAGGTATGTACAGAGCCCGCCATTCAATCCTAATAGCCAGGCATTTGGCAATTTACAAAGTGAAGGTGGGGAAATTTTTACCCTATTGTGTTTACAGGGCTACTGCAGCTCAATGACAAAGATAGGTTATTCAACTCACTCCATTCTGAAAGAGATAAGATTGTAAGATCCACAAAGCTGAGGGTCCTCTGCCCCGTGTTATGCTCACTCATTGTGTGCTGCCACATATGGATTGTCTGCAGAGTGGAGCTACGCACAGTGTAGGAGGGTGCATATCTTTTACAGTCCCCTCAGACTGTGTCCCTTCACCAGCTTAAATAGCAAAATTATCCTGTTGTACTTCTTTTTGGAATCATGGAGACAGAGGCAGTATATGTCCTGGAGAAAACTGAAATAAATATGTGGAAAAACGGATACCTGGAAAATGTTCATAGCAAAAGGTTAAGCTATGTCTGTAACAGAAATCTCAGCCAGCTTCCCTGTACACAATCCACTTTTAAGTAACTAAGCATGGAAATTGGTGTTAAAAGTTTCGTTTTTCCAATTTTTTATAATATTTCCGTGGGTTTAGATTTAATCAAAATTGTATGTTCTTCTTCCTAGGGTGGAAACTATTGATATTTGTACAGCTGGGAGCTCATTAGGTTCAGTTTTAGGGGACGGTCAGCACCACTGATTAGTGAGAAAGCTTGATAATTAAGAATTGGCTGGAGTTATTTCCACCTCCTTTTTTTACAACAGAGATTACAATGTCAAGATAGTGAGTCCTCTGAATACTATATATCAGGGAATAAGAGACAGGAAAAAAATAAACGTGTCTGACAACAATTCTCTAGTTGTAAAGCATTATATAGGTGGAATTATAATTAATCTAAATTTTGTATTTCAAATAAGTAACCCTTCCACCTACAGAAAGGAACCAGTGAAACTTAGCTAGCCTAGTCTTCATTAAAATCTGATAGCACTGTATATAAATTTTGAGTGGTAGGATTCTCATATATTCATTCATAACTGGATTGAGATTTAATAATTTTTTATAGAGTAGTGAATTTGTTCTTTGGAAACTGTGTTTTGAGATTTGAAATCTCAGTTTCTATACAATGTTTAAAGTTCTAAACAAATTTATGTTCTGTATTCTACTTGTAAAGATAAGTATTTGCAGAAAAGAGCTTCTGAAATTCATATTTTTACAAAGATCGTGTCCTAAAGAGCATAAAGTTGGAATTGTAAAATGCTCACTCTTCCATATAATTTTAAATAACATGAAATGTGCATGATCAACTCTTGTTATGAGTGCATGGTGCAAGCATTATCTATATTCTAATGTCTGTCGTTGTCACTTGAACATAGAATGTACATTTTTCAAATACTAATTTATCACTATAAACAACAGTGTACAATAGGAGAACTCAGCCAAACAAATACTTTATACGCTGTCCTGAAGACTTAAAAGTTAGAGCTGTGTGAATAACTGATGTTTTGGTTTGCTGGCAGTTCCAGAAAATTGGGAAAAATATTGTTTCAGGTCAACCCAAAACCTAAATTTATTAGAATTTTCAATGAATAGAAAAATGAGAAAAAAATTGTTTTGGGTCAAACAAAATGTGTTCAAAATGAAGGATTTGGTTTTAATAGATCTGGCATCTATGACTGTATTTTTTAATAAAAGCAAAGAAAATGAAGGGCTGTATTTACAAGGGGACATAGGCACCACTCAGAAAATGGAGGAGGCTCCCAATAACTCGGAGGCAAGGGCACTCATGTAGGAGATACAAGTTCAAATCACTGCTTTTGAGCAGGGACTTCAAACCCAGGTCTCTCTTATTCCTGGTGAGTGCCCTAACCACTAGGCTATTAGCTATTCTGTAATGGGTCTCTCTTAGTCTCTTCTGTTGAAGTTGTTGCACTTTGTGTACAATTCTTAAACATTCATTGGAGCAGAGAGTGGTAATGACTCTATAGCCTTGTTGCTCGGGCACTCACCTGGGAGTGGGAACTTCTGGGTTCCAGTCCTTGCTCCAGTGAAATTAATTATTTATACAAAGTGGAACAGCTTCAACTGGAGAGACTGAGAGAGACCCAGCTCAGAATACCCAATACAATTGTTGTTAAGGCACTCACCTGGGATATGTGAGACCTGGGTTCAAGTCCCTAATCATGGGGCTCTTGGATATAAGG
Organism: Eretmochelys imbricata; assembly: GCF_965152235.1. Lineage (NCBI taxonomy): Eukaryota > Metazoa > Chordata > Testudines > Cheloniidae > Eretmochelys > Eretmochelys imbricata. The sequence continues at coordinate 224,305,250 of NC_135573.1, read as the reverse complement.
AGGGAGGGCACCTCCTCCTAATTTTTTTTGCACTCATGCAATTAACTGAAATGGACATGAATTTGCAAAATGTTTTGGTTGAAACAAAAATGCATTTTTCATTGGAAAAAATTTAATTGGAAAAGTCAACAAATTTCACCCATCTCTATTCAAGGTATAAGAGCACAGGCAGTTTTGTTGCTTGACAAAACAGAAGACTACAATACAAAAACAGAGGAATGTGTAGTTGCAATGGGCACATTTCAGATATAAACAAAAACTGTAACTGGAGTACCTCATGCAAGTAGTAGGCCATATGGATATTTTTGAATGTTGAATATGAGGAGGCTTTTGAAAATATGAATTGGGATCTATCCCAGGTATGGAAAAGTGTATGAGAAAGCAGTTAGTCAGAAGTGAGTCACACACACAAAGGGAACAGCTAGGAGCGATGCTTTTGGAGAACAAAAGAAGCAGTAGAGAGGAGAAGAGGAGAGTAATAGGTAGGAGTTGACTTGTGAAGTGCTTTGAAACTGAAGAAGAGAAACATTAATTTTATTCAGAAGAAAAAGGGAAGAGAAAAGTACAGAGAAATAAAGAAGAGTATATGAGATGTGGTCCAAGGAAGGTGATTCAGCGGTCGCATTTTCGATAGATTTGAGACGAGGAAGATAAAAGTGCAAAGCCTGAGTGCAGGAGGTTGCAATGAGGAAGGTTGGAGATAAGGGCAGGGATATTAATGTTACTTGGATAGAACTTTGTATATGAAATCCCTGCTCTCTCTCACCAACCCCAAAATATTAAACAGAGCTTAATATTTTTCTTTGTTTTGGAACATTACATCATTACATCTGTGTACTGTCTCTTAGTTGGGAGTATGTGATTCTTTAGCATTTGTCCTTCCAAGAAGCAGGCAACAAGTTGATTTCTTGGATGATAGATGTTTTGATTTGTGCAAATCTTTTTGAAAAATTGTTTAACCATTTCATATATGTACCTGCATATAAAATGCTAATAACAATTCAAATATTACAGCCCTATCATGAGATGGCAACATCCAGTACAGAAACCTCAAGTCAGCTGTTGCTATATGAAGAGCGTTTGGAAGACATGCGGCAGGAACTTGTACGACAATATCAGGAACATCAGCAGGCAACAGAACTATTGAGACAGGGGCATATGCAGCAAATGGAATGGCAAAAAGAAAATCAAGAACAACTCCTAGCAGAGCTTGATAGACTTAAAGTTCAATTAGCTGAGGTAATGTAGGGTCTGGGGCAATGGCAGGGCAGAAGAGTGGACTGACAGCTGATCTTGCCTTTTTAAAAAAAAGAGTTCTCACCACAATCAGCCCTAAACTGTCATGGACTAGTCTTGGTTGGAGCCTCAAGCAGTTCAACCATCTTATTGTTGCTGGGAAGACATTTAGCAGCCTGATCTCCTGCCACTGTCTGTACAGTGAAGCCTACCAAGTCAAGGGCATGAGGTTTCTGGGGCCAGCTTCCATTAACTTCCCTCTGTGTAAGTCTGGTCCCAGAGGGTTATCATTAATTGACCCACCCAGTGATTGTTGTCAGTGGAGTAGTAATCCATTGCTTCTTTTAGTGCCCTGTCCTCGCTGCTATCGTTGGCACAGTGTTCCCAGGAATGACTGTTCACAGTCCAAACTTGGATCATGTATGGAGTGGGGCATTCCAAGAGTGGCCTGCACTGAGCCAACTCTGTTACTGCCTCTAATGCCATATTTCTTCCCTCATGCTCCCTTTTATCTCAAGCCAGATGCCCTGTCTTGTGGTGTAAAAAGCTGGTTCACATTGCTCTTCCACTGCATTATATGCTGCTTCCACCTGGGTCTCAGATAAAATGAGAAGAGTACCAATTACAGGAGACTCTGTGATCTGCCTGATTGGATCTGGTGTTGTGGAAGCTGCAAGGAGCTTCCATGCACTGGTGGGAGAAGGGTTAATATTCCCTAGGGAAGAAAGAAACCATTATGAGCAAGAGTGTACTCTCTCTGTTCTGCTTCCCAGCAGCCAAAAGATGTCCTCCTTCATTCCATTGGACTGTAAGGAGCTTGGCTTTGTAAAGTACAAATTATTTAAGTGGGAGAGGCAAGGATGTATGTTTACTATATTTTTTGCATTTCTAAAGTATAGCCACCCTAGAATCCAGTGTCCCAAACCCATACAATCTCCATAAAAAGGTATGTTAAAGGAACTCCTCTTAATTATCGGGGTCTCAGAAATTAGATTTTGTCTCTTACCAGATTAAGGACAAAACTCAAAACAATCCGTCCAATCGTACATTCACAGACTCACATATTACATTGACAGTGCATGTATATGTATTTGATGCGTTATCTGAACAATGTAACATTACAAAAATATACGAGAAAATAGTGAGAGGAAAACCCTAAAGTTCTTCAGTTCTGTTCTACTATACTTAGAAGGTTCCACCTGATGCCTTATGCTCCTCCCATACTAGGTTTTTCCTCTGTCTACCTTCTGTCTGCTTTTTGTGGGGGGGGGAGGGGAGTGTAATAGTGACCTGCTGTTCCCAATCATTGTGGTTGTAGGTGGCTGGTAAGCCTGCTTCTCCTTTCTGCAACTTCAGGGGTGTGGTTGGCAGGCCTGCTTATCCTTTAGCCTATTTCTGGACCTCTTACTATCCATTGTCCTGGAATTGTTCCTCTGGGGTACCGATATCTTCCCCTCCTCTGCACTGCCTCTTCTGTCTCCTTACACTCACATCTATACATTGCGGGAGCTGAAACTTCTAACCCTGGGGGGAGAGAGTACTTGTGTAATTTAGGTCGTTAGCTCCTCTGTTTTAATGTAAAGGATGTTTTTGCCATGAGATCTATGTTAGAATTAATATATAATTATTAAATCAGGAATACTTCTAGCTCCTCTAAATTTGGACCATAGCACTGGAAGGGACCTCCCTGATCATAAAGTCCAGTCTCCAGTAGGCAACCCAGTCACTTAATCCAGTTCATAAATTTATCAAGCTCTATTTCCGCCTCCTCCCCTAAGTGCACCCCGGCTCTGCTCCTCCTCCTCCCTCCCAGTATCTCCTGCAAGCTGTTCTCCAGTGTGCAGGAGGTGCAGGGAGGGAGGGGGAGGAGTTGAGGGAGGAGTTGATCAACGGGGTCCACAGACCCCATTTTGAGAAACGCTGAGTTAGGTTGTTTGCCCCCTACTCCTATTGGCAGGCTATTCCAGAGTCTTGCTCCCCTGATTATTAGAAATCTCCTTCCCTGTTTTTACCCTCAGCTGTAATTAGTTTGTTATACTATATTCTTTCACCTTTATGAAGATCTTTTATAAAAAGGACATATTATTTGGATAGTCTTATCTTCCATCCTCAATATTATACTACAGTGTATATATAATATATATATTATGAAGTTAAACTTGTAACTTCCAGTGTAAATATAGTGCTTTAAAAGAAGTACTTAAAGATTTATATGAAAATCTTAGATATACTTAAGCTACCAAAACGGCCAGTTAGCTCTCAGTTTCAGAAAGCTTTAAATTTGCTTTTAACCACTTAACAAAAGGAGCTGTATTTTCCTGGTGCAAAATATGTTGAGTATTGGAAGTGCCAGAAATCACTCATACCTGAAGATTAAAAACCTGCCTAATGTTAATGCTTTCCTTCTATTATTCATAGTATGTCCTTATGAAATTTCATTTTTAGAGTGTCTCAGTGGAGAATGACAACTTGGTTACAGAGAGAGAGAGAATGCTTTTAGAGGAACTAGAATTGTTAAAGCAACATTCTGTACCCGGAAGAGAGAAGTTGCATTGTGAGCTATGCAACAATAGTACGCAAACACAGGTAAATATGGACTTTGGCTACTTTAGGAGCCATGGAATGTAAATGCAGTAGGATTTCTTTTGTCTGCTGCCTTATGGGTTGGTTAAATAATGAGGAGGTGGAGTTTAGCTGCCTATCTTTTTACTTTAAGTAAACTCAAATTTTAATGTTGCTATAGCAACATTCAACAGAGAACCCAGAAACTGTTTATTTAGCATAACAAACTTCATTTTAACAGGCTCTGGCTTAGATCTGTCATGTTTTTTCCATCTACAGATTAATGTGTTCTGTACTTCTTATCTTTCCTGGATGCCTGCAATTTCATGGAAAGGGATAGTTTTATTTCAAACAATATGTAATTTTTGCATAAATATTTTAATTTCGTAATGTAACCATGTATCAGAATACAATGTTGATTCCAACATGACAGGATTTTTGTCTTTTTTGTCTTCTCTACCTTTGCAAATACTTACTCAGAATGAAAATGAAAGCCAGACTGAATCAAAAGAGTACACCTTTGAGGGTGAAGACAGAGGAGGAAAGCCTGAAGAAATATCTTCAGATATTCTTTCAAAAGAAAGGTATTCAGAGCTTGTACTTGTTAAATCCAGACTTTCTTTAATTCAAAGTTTCTGTATTTATAGCTTTGTGAATCATATAATTATCTGATGTATCAGTCATATGTAATAAAAATTTATAATAAGTCAATATAGAATCCAAACCTCGATGCTTTTTGAGTGAAGCTAAATAATTTGTCACTTTCGTACTGTTTTATTTGAACGGCTATATTATAAAATTGGATTTCTTAAAAATGGTCTTGAAAATGATGTTCTGAGGCTATTTACTCCAAGTAGTTGAATCAAGCATTTAAATCATATTCCAATCATTGGAATTTATACGGCTATTTCTTGGCTTATGCCACACATTCCTTACATACTGCTTGGGTTGTGTACTCTACCTGAAACTCAGCCTTTTCTGTGTAGCTATATAATGGCAAATAAGGATTTTTTGATGTTTGCACATTTTCCTATCCATTTCATATACTATATAGGGCAATATATATTTTTACATTGATTTTTGTCAGTGTCCCAGTTATCTTTGAATATTCTTTATCTTGAACTTTTTATGTAAACTTTTACAATAAATAAATACAAAGATGCTCACCAGAAACACAATAGCCTATTTTTCAATGTCATTATGTAATTTTAAATATTGCTTATACTACATGGCATAACTTAGACATTTTCAAAAAATATCGTCTGTGTAATTTAACTATCTTTTGTGCACAAATTTTGCTGTTCGTTTTATATTAAGCTACCAATATAATATTCTTGCAAAACCTCCATAAATTACATTTATTGTTATAAAGTCAAAGGCTGCATTTTAAACATAAATTCATCTTGAGTTGTGTCATTTTCCCCATCTCTAATTTCTGACTTCCAACCCTACCACATTCTCCCAATCTCCTTCCTCAGCCTGCATGTGTAATCGTGGCCACTAAGGTGTTGGCTCCCCATCATAATGAAGCACAGTCATTCTTTGAAAAAGTGAAGTGTATGAAATATAGTTAGTATACTGTACTGATGTAAATAAACTAATGTTTATTTTATAATTATGTAGCCATCGTATATAAATGAGCAGACTGATGTGGTCTATATTTTCAAAGTACATGTTTCCAGTGCAAAATAAAATAATTTGTGCTGCTTTATTATCATCATATATTATCATAGCTGGACAATAATATTTATTTTCATGTTGTCCAAGTTGTGCAACTAGCAAATTTCTTTTTCCTCATGTGAGGAACCTCTCAGGCAGTGGCTTTCAATCTGTGGCCCACAGACCCCTGGGGGGCTCCACAAACTAAGTCTAAGTTTTCCAAAGGGGTCTGCACCTCCATTCAAAAATTGTTGTGGTTCCACAAATGAAAACAGTTTGAAAACCACTGCTCTAAGAAACTCAAACTATAACCATGACCTTTAATAACTTTTATAGTTCTGCTTTTTAAAGTGATTATAAAAATACTTTACTCTGCAGGTCTACTCCTGGGGTAAAATACTGGCCCCAGTTAAGTCAGTGGCAAAGCTCCCATTGACTTCAGTGCAGTTAGGATTTCATTCACCCCCTTCTGTGTATTCTGAGTCATAGTTGCTTAATTTAATGTCAAAAATAAATGTTGACTGTTTTTAACTCCTAATAGCACTGCTGAGCCAACACAGACATGGATGTGTATGAAGGGAAAGGACCCAGCTTCACTGGTTTTTGAAGGGTTGGTTTTGAAGGGATGGTAGAAAAAAATGTATTTTTACTTGTAAATTAAGAAATGTGTTAAGGAAACCTGTGGTTCTTGACACATGTGATGTCTCAAAATGTCATTTTTAACAGTCATTTTTCAGAGCAGGACTTTACTTTAAAGAAGTTCCCTTCTGGTTGACCTTGTGCTCATGGAACTGCACAGTGCTTAGAATGTTGTTGTTGGGTCCCATACTGTTCATCCAAAAGGGCTGTAATCTGCCTGTGTCAGAGTGGGTAGTGGATATGCAAAGTAGCTTCCGTTAATCCTTACTTCGTTGTCAACGAACCATTTGTGGCTGTGGTATATCAGCCTTCTGTTGTACAACTCCACATGGAATAGGATTTTTTTTTTAATTGTTTGCATTTGGCCCATCAAGGCGTATTTCAGTGGGGAAGAAAGACAGTTGAGGAGAAGACAAACTTCACTTTTATTAAATGATAACAAATATTTTTTTGTGAAGAGACTGAAGTTTTGTGATTTTTACAGAACTGGTGTGAGGTTACATTTTACTCTGTTTTATGGACGTTGTCAGTAACTTTGCACAGAACTAATACAAATTCTACTTTAATATTACACTGCTTTGCAAAGGACAAAAGTTATGGTTTATCTTTTTTGGTAATATTAGCCAAAAGTACTTTGTCTGAAGTACAAATCTCACATCATTGTTGAGCCAATGTGACGTGTAGGCTAGTGAGAAGCAGTAGTTTCAGACACTAGAAGCATCCTAAAGGGTCCATGTACCTAGACACAAATATTCAAGTTGGAGAATTCTGCATTGTTTTCACTAGGCAGACTATCCATGTAGTCTTTACTTGTGTTTTACAGAGCAATAGTGCATCACTGGCCAATCCATATGAAACCTGATAAGGAGGAAGGGCTTAAAATGTGAATGCCTACAAACATGGCACTGCTATCTGTATTTACAAAAAGAATTACTAGGAAGTTTTTCCTCATAATTATAGCTTTTTGTAGTTATTTAATATAACAGTATGTAATATATTTTTAATTGATTGAGTATGGACTAATATAGATGTGCTGATGTAGCATTTATGTGACTTATGTACTTTCCTATCTTAAACCAAAATCCTAATATCGCTGAATCAATAGCAAAACTTTCATAGTCTTCAGTGGGACCTGGTTTTGGCCCCACAAAATAGAATGTGAGGGGAAAAAATGTTTTGATTAGTTTCTATTTCATTTATATGTACAGGCATGCTCTACAGAAGGCTAACAACAGACTCCTGAAGATTCTGTTAGAGGTTGTGAAGACAACTGTAGCTGTAGAAGAAACGATTGGTCTTCATGTCCTTGGATTACTGGATAGACCTGGGAAAGACCCTCCTTCTTCTAAAACTGTTCTATGGGAGGCGGAGGCAGAGCAGTCAGTAAAGCCCTGTGTCCATGTGGGATTTGAAAAAGGTACTGGTTGCATGTTTACTTCTAACTTCATATCATCTAGAAGACATGTAATATGCCAGGTCTTTTTACTTGAAAAGTAAGATTTTTTTTTAACTCATGGTAAGTTAAAGGGCAGGTATATTTAAAAAACAATCGAACAAAAAAGAAAAGAAGTGTATGATATACATGGCATCTCCATTTGATATCCATCAATCTAATCTATCTAATCAATCCATCAATCTAATCTAATCTAATCGCCTTCTATGATGAGATTACTGGTTCTGTGGATGAAGGGAAAGCAGTGGATGTATTGTATCTTGACTTTAGCAAAGCTTTTGACACAGTCTCCCACAGTATTCTTGTCAGCAAGTTAAAGAAGTACGGGCTGGATGAATGCACTATAAGGTGGGTAGAAAGTTGGCTAGATTGTCGGGCTCAACGGGTAGTGATCAATGGCTCCATGTCTAGTTGGCAGCCGGTGTCAAGTGGAGTGCCCCAGGGGTTGGTCCTGGGGCCGGTTTTGTTCAATATCTTCATAAATGATCTGGAGGATGGTGTGGATTGCACTCTCAGCAAATTTGCGGATGATACTAAACTGGGAGGAGTGGTAGATACGCTGGAGGGCAGGGATAGGATACAGAGGGACCTAGACAAATTGGAGGATTGGGCCAAAAGAAATCTGATGAGGTTCAATAAGGATAAGTGCAGGGTCCTGCACTTAGGACGGAAGAACCCAATGCACAGCTACAGACTAGGGACCGAATGGCTAGGCAGCAGTTCTGCGGAAAAGGACCTAGGGGTGACAGTGGACGAGAAGCTGGATATGAGTCAGCAGAGTGCCCTTGTTGCCAAGAAGGCCAATGGCATTTTGGGATGTATAAGTAGGGGCATAGCGAGCAGATCGAGGGACGTGATTATCCCCCTCTATTCGACATTGGTGAGGCCTCATCTGGAGTACTGTGTCCAGTTTTGGGCCCCACACTACAAGAAGGATGTGGATAAATTGGAAAGAGTCCAGCGAAGGGCAACAAAAATGATTAGGGGTCTGGAACACATGAGTTATGAGGAGAGGCTGAGGGAACTGGGATTGTTTAGTCTGCAGAAGAGAAGAATGAGGGGGGATTTGATAGCTGCTTTCAACTACCTGAGAGGTGGTTCCAGAGAGAATGGTTCTAGACTATTCTCAGTGGTGGAAGAGGACAGGACAAGGAGTAATGGTCTCAAGTTGCAGTAGGGGAGGTTTAGGTTGGATATTAGGAAAAACTTTTTCACTAGGAGGGTGGTGAAATACTGGAATGCGTTGCCTAGGGAGGTGGTGGAATCTCCTGCCTTAGAAGTTTTTGAGGTCAGGCTTGACAAAGCCCTGGCTGGGATGATTTAGTTGGGGATTGGTCCTGCTTTTGAGCAGGGGGTTGGACTAGATGACCTCCTGAGGTCCCTTCCAATCCTGATATTCTATGATTCTATATGAATCTTTAGCGCATCTGGCACATAAATATCTTGCAACGCCAGCTATAACAGTACCATGTGAACTCCTGTTCTCACTTTCAGGTGAGGTAATTAAGAAGCAGGCAACATTATCTCCTGCAAATCTAATGAACTTGTTTCTTTTAGTGATTAGCTGCACAAGAAGTAGGACTGAGTGGGCTTGTAGGCTCCAAAGTTTTACATTTTTTTGTTTTTGAGTGCAGTTATGTAACAAAAAAACTACAATTGTAAGTTGCACTTTCATGATAAAGAGATTGCACTACATTACTTGTATGAGGTGAATTGAAAAATACCATTTCTTCTGTTTATCATTTTACAGTGCAAATGTTTGTAATAAAAAATAATATAAAGTGAGCACTGTGTACCTTGTATTCTGTGTTGTAATTGAAATTAATATATTTGAAAATGTAGAAAAACATCCAAAAATATTTAATACATTTCAATTGGTATTCTGTTGTTTAACAGTGCGATTAATAGCAATTAATTTTTTTAATCATGATTAATTTTTTTGAGTTAATCACGTGAGTTAACTGCAATTAATTGACAGCCCTAAAAATTAGACATAAAAATACAAAAGTGTCACAGCACACTATTACTGAAAACTTGGTGTAAAATATATATATTTTATAAATTATGTAAATAAAAAAATTATTCAAAAAAACCCACCAGCACTGAAGCCCAGAGACAAGCCCCATCATGAAAGCAAGAAGCACAAGAGACACAAGAGTAGGTTCCCATAGGGGACTGCTCATAAACTCAGCGTTCCCTCCCTATGCCACACCTGGTCAGATGAGACGTTAAATGCAGATCCCATGGGAGTGCCACTGAAGGCCCCCTTGGCTGGGGGCGGTAAAGCCAAGCGAAAGCGGAATCCATCATTACCAGCAGTCACCCTTGTACCGAAGGATTCAGACCACCTGGCTGCTAGCATGACACCAACGGTTCTGTCTCGCTTACCGGATAGACCAACTCTTCCAACTTCACTGGGTCCCTCTGGAGTCTCAACCGGGTGCCCCATGGACCCCTGGCCACACTGAGACATTCCTCACAGTGGAGGAGATGATTCTACTATATCCACAATCTCCACTTCTGTCAGGCCCTGCTCTTATCCAGGACACTACCACACTCGAATATGAACCTTTGCTCCTTCTGCAAGAGAAGCCCATCTCTCATGCGCTGCACTGCAGCCCTCAGGCACCAACAGTCTGGCCACTGATGGAACCATCCTCCGACTCCAAGGAGTGCTGGGACATGGCTCTGCCACCATCCCCACTGCCACACAGGAGCCCAGACATACATCTCAGACCTCCTTATCCTCCTGCTTACGACCTACCCAGGGATGCCTGGTACTCCTTCCTAGGGGCCCGCCCAGACTAGTGGACCCCTCATTCTCGCCCTGTTGGGGGCCCTGGGACCTGTACAAAAGGCATCCGGAGTCATCCCAAGGATCCTGCCAGGCTTCCCCTGTACTCCCTCCTGCACTGTCGGTATACAAAAAGGAGGATGTCAAGTCAGTACTGCCGGTCCCAACCGGAGCTCCTCGTCACTGGAGGAGGCAATCATCCCCCTCCTGCTCTCTCTGCCAGATCATCACCAGCAGTATCAAGACCTGCTGAGGAGGGTGGCCACAGACCTGCAAATTCCATTGGAGGAAGTCCAGGACCCAAACAACGCCTCCTGGACATTCTCCAACCACAAGGACCTTCAAGAATGGCACTCCCGATAAACAAGGCCATCCTAGAACCAGCTCAATCGGTGAGGCACACATCAGCCTTTTATGCCCCCACACCAAAGAGAACAGAGAGAGCATAGGCATCTAATCAGTGTGTGCTCCGGGGCTGGAGCACCCACGGGGAAAAATTGGTGGGTACTCTGCACCCACCAGCAGCCAGGCTCACCACCCCAGCTCACCTCACCTCCACCTCCTCCCCTGAGCACACTGCGTCCCTGCTTCTCCTCCCAGCACTAACAAGCTGTGGGAGGGAGGGGGGAAGAGGCGGGGCCGGGTCGGGGATTTGGAGAAGGAGTCCAAAAGGGGCAGGGAGGTGGAGTTGAGGCGGGGACTTTGGAGAAGGGGTTGGAATGGGGTCAGAGGCGAGGGGGATTGAGCACCCACTGGTGCCAGGAGAAGTTGCCGCCTAAGAGAGAGAGAGATTTTGTGCCGGCTGACGGGACAATTTTTTTATTTATGCACCCGATTCCCAAAAACGTGGTCATCCAGGCAGCTGCTGATCCCTCCCATCAACTGATTCTTTAAAAGGAAGCAAATGCTGTCGTCCTTAAGGGTGCAATAGAGTGCATTCCTCCTCAATACCGGGGGGTAGAGGTGTTTATTCACCAGACTTCCTCATCCCGAAAAATGACGCTGGACAGCATCCCTTCCTCAATCTCTGACTATTAGGTAAGTTTATCAGGAAGACCTAATTTTGAATGCTAACGCTGGCATCGATCATCCCCTACCTCCACCAGGGAGCATGGTTCATGGCTCTCAACATAGAAGATTTTTACTTCCATGTGGACATCCACCTGTCGCATTTCAGGGTGGGGCACCAACACTTCCAATCTTAGGTATTCTCATTCAGCATTGCGACAGCACCACAAGTATTCATGAAGGTCTTTGCGGTGGTAGTGGGCCAGAGGAGGAACCTAGGATACTCCGTATTCCCCTACCTGGATGACTGGCTCCTGATGACACACTTGCAGCTGAAAGCTCTCTCGGCAATCTTCAAAACCTCCTATTATTCCTGGGTATCTGTGTCACCGAAGACATACCTATTTTGACACCCACACAAACAAATACACTTCAGAGGGGCAATACTGGATTTGATTGCTGCACGAGTCTTCCTCCCAGCGGATCATTTCTCTGCTATTAATGCCTTCATTGCTCATCTTTGCTATAGGCTTTGCACCATGGTCCGCCAATGCCTCTCTCTCTCGGGGCATATGGCAGCCTGCACTTAAGTGTTTATGTACAAACTGGGTTGTACATAAACATACTAGAACTCAGGGCAGTCCATCTCGTCTGCAAAGCCTTCCTTCCGCTGATATGGTCCCTTCACATTCAGCTTCTCTCTGACAACATCTCTGCTGTTCTAAGTCTGTTCGGCTATGGAACTGGTGCATCAGGAGGCAGGTGACAATATATGCTACATACCTGCTGGGCACCCAGAATTCTCTAGCCAACAGTCAGCAGAACGCTACACATAGACCATGAATGGCAACTGCACAATGTAGTCCTCAATGATCTCTTCACCCAGCGAGGAGCCCCTTGTTGGGACCTCTTTGCCTGTCAACCGAATCAAAAACGTCCCTGCTATTGCTCCAGGGCAGCTCTAGACAGGGGCCCTGGGGAGATGCTCTCCTCATCTCCTGGACAGGTGACCTCCACTGTGCCTTTCCCCCCATATCTCTACTGTCTCAGGTTCTTCACAAGATTCTCTGGGACAGGGCCAACATCATCCTCATGGTGCCCTACTAGCCCTGGCAGTTCTGGTTCACTGACCTCCTGAAACCTTTTGCCTGACTAGTCAGGCTCTGGGCATTCCCGGATCTCCTTATGCAAGATCGGGGCAGACTCCGGCATCCCAGCCTGGACTCCCTTCACCTCACAGCCTGGTATTTAGAATGGCATTGAGTATAGTCCATGAGTGCTCCGCCCTGGTTCGACAAATCCTTACCCAAAGCGGGAAAACTTGCTATCTCACAAAGTGGTAGCGCTTCCTGGAGTGGTCTCGCGGCCATTACTCCTCTCTGGACACGGTGACCATCCCAGTTGTGCTGGACTACCTACTTACCTTCAAAACATCGGGCTTAGCTATCAGCTCTATCCGGGTACACCTGGCAGCACTTACTGCCTTCCTCCCACCAGTGGAGGGCACCTCCATCTTTACACACCCCACAACTGTGTGCTTCATGAAGGGCTTGCTCAGCACCTTTCCACCAGTTGTGAAGCTCCTGTCTCCATGGGATCTTAACCTTGTTTTTTCTGCCCTCACAAGACTGCCCTTCGAACCCATGGCAACATGCTCCATGACCATCCCCCACCCCCCCATGAAAGGGGCATTCCTGGTTGCTGTCACCTTGGCCAGATGAGTCAGCAAGCTCACTGTCATGATGGCAGACCCTCCCGACATGGTGCTTCACAAGCCAAGATCTCATAAAGGGTACACCCCAAAATCCTTCCCAGTGTGGTGTCCAAATTCCACCTCAGTCAATCCATCCACTTGCCTGTGTTCCATCCAAATTTCCCACCAACAGAGCCCTGCACTCTCTTGATGTTCAATGCGCCCTGGCGTTCTACTAGCACAGGACTAGACCTTTTCGGAGGTCACCGAGACTCTACATAACCGTTGCAGAGAGATCAACAGGACAAGCCATATTTTCCCAAAGAATCTGTAAATGGGTCTGAGTGTGCATACCGGAATGCTATGAACACTCCAACCTGGTGTAACAGCTTATTCTACATGAGCGCAAGCCACCTCCTCAGCCTCATTAGCAGATGTACCATGGCAAGACATCTGCAAGGCCACGACGTGGCGCTCTGTCCATATGTTTATGGTGCACTGTAACACACATGGCAGATGCGGACATGGCCGTGGACCACGCTGTATTGCAGATGGCTATGCCACCTCCGCACTGATTACTGGTCATAAGTCACCCACATGTGAAATACACATAGGGACCATCACTCAAAGAAGAAGAGGAAATTACTCACCTGTAACTTAGAGAGGTGTGTTCTCTATCTGTATTCCCACTACCCGCCCTCCTTCCTGCCCTTTATACCGTGGACCAGGAGTATGAGGAGACTCAATATGCATGTGCAGGTCAACGGACGCTGCTTGGAAATATTTCCGGACTTTGGCGCATTGCATGAATGCGCACCCACATGTGGAATACAATAGCGGCCACACGTCTTGAAGAACCTCCGGTTCCTTTTAGGTACTTATGACCTTCCTTCTTATCCCATGACTGCTTACTTTGCTTAAGAGTCTTTGGTGAGGGACCTTGTCAAAAGCTTTCTGAAAGTCCAGATATGCTGTATCCACTGGATCACCTTGTCCAAGTTTGTTGACCTTCCTCAGAGAATTCTGTTGGATTGGTGAGGCATGTGTTCTCTTTACAAAAGCCGTGTTGACTCTTCCCCAACATCTCGTGTTCATCTATGTGTCTGATAATTCTGTTCTTTATTGTAGTTTCAACTAATTTGCCTGATACTGAAGTTAGGCTTACTGGCCTGTAATTGCAAGGATCGCCTCTGGAGTCTTTTTAAAAAATTGGTGCTAAATTAGCTGTCCTTCAGTCATCTGGTACAGATGCTGATTTAAGTGCTAGGTTTCATACCGTGGTTAGTAGTTCTGTAGTTTCCCATTTGAGTTCCTTCAGAACTCTTAGTTGAATACCATCTGGTTTTGGTGACTTGTTACTGTTTAATTTATCAGTTTGTTCCAAAACCTTTATTGACTCCTCAGTCTGGGACAGTTCCTCAGATTTGTCACCTAAAATGAATGGCACAGATGTGGGAATGCTTTGCTATTTTCAAAAGAATACATCTGGAGACTTACGCTTTCCCGGGAAATAGTGTTTTTTAAAGTGCATTTCTACACTGAAAAGTGATTTTTTAAAAATGCCATCAATGGTTTCTATATTTACCATCTCACAGTGACTTCCATATTCCAGTTGTTCACTCTGCAGACTTAATCAAAACTCAGAGAGTCAAGCTAGGTTTTTTCCTCTTCAAGTATCCTTACTATTTGTAAAGTTTCTGCAGGCCAAATAATGGGTGACACCTGGGTAATCGCACTGCATTATTGGGGCATGCACAGGTGTAACTAATTAGAATTAAGTATTCTGTTGGTGATGTATTAGGAAAAAATAGAATCCTGCTCACATGCTCTTAGCTCTGTTGGCTCTGCAGGGCCAACAGGAATGAAAAACAGTAAAACCTGATTTTAGGCCTCAGTCTTGCCCAAGCAGAGCTCAATGCAGGATCAAAGCCTTAATCACTAAAATAAACAAATATGACTCTGAATAAACACAAGAAACAGATCTGTTAAATATAAATTAATAAATATAAAAATTGTTGTGTTTCAGAATAAAATAGCACTTTACATTCATTACCACTGCTGAACTCAGGAGATGGGAGATGGCACTTTCCTTTGTTTGACAGCTATCCTTCAGTCAAATTATGCTTCAGAATTGTTTTTTTTTTTAGAAAATGCTTTATTGCATTTGGTTTTTATTTATATATAGCCAAAGATAAACTTCAAAACAGTAGCTACAGAATTGGGGATGGGGTAAAAACTAATGTAACCAAGCTATGGTTTTAAAATCTGAAGTCTGAAATCTTTGTCTTTACCTCATGAATTCCACACCATAATCTTTTGGTCATTGGCATGGATAAAGGAGAGCTTACTTAATAAGATGCATCCGATGAAGTGAGCTGTAGCTCACGAAAGCTTATGCTCAAATAAAATTGTTAGTCTCTAAGGTGCCACAAATACTCCTTTTCTTTTTGTTAATACTAGTAGCATCGGTAAAGAGAGAATGATGATATTAGCATCAGATGCTGAAATGATGAGACTATGTCAGTACTGATTATGAGCAAGCTTTGAGGCTTGAAATTTTTCCATTCATATTCCTGATCAGCCAGAACTTGCAGAAAAGTGCGGCATATTTATGCAGTTGCTTTGCAGAAAGAACACTTTGTGTTCTAAAGTAACTCACTATGGCCCAGTGCAACAATACTTCTCAGGCAAAACTTCTGTTAACATTCAGGAATTATAGGCTATGACCATTAGGCTGCACTGCAATTACGTAATTTGAGTTTCAAGTTTCATTCCAAATTCATTGACATTAACAAAACTTTAATAAATGTCTTTATTACATTGGTACAGCATTGGGAAACTCTACAGTGCTGGATGTCCATCTTAGATAAAGGTCCTTTCTACTCTGAGGATATTAAAGCTCCTGTGTCACTATTTCAGGATACCAAAAGGCCTTTCGGCTTGGGTGCTGAGCAATCCAAATGATATATATTATTGTAAAAATATAGACTAGTTAGTTCCACTTAAGGTCTCATTACAGAGGTTTGGGATCTTAAGATGCTAAGAAAAATCTTTATTTCCCCAAACCTACCCTAAAAGTTGTTGTATATGGGTAATAAGCTTGATTATGTTGAAATAAATGCGAATGACATGAAATTAAAAGTGTGATCATTTCCCTGAATGGTATAGTTTAGGCATAAAAATGTATAATATATCAACTACATTGTTAAACAAGTTGCAACTCATTTAAAAAAAATTAAAACTAGAACCTTGCACTTCTTGCTGTATTCCCCCCAAAACAGCTGTTGCAGGAGTTGGTTTTTCAGAGGGCCCAACCATTCTTATGACAATTCGAAGGAGGGAGAGCAATAAATAAGAGGGAAGAATAGGTATAAAGAGATTGGATCAAACCTATGTACTAAATACAATTTTTTTAAAAAACAAGCAAATTCTGAAGAGGCTGCTGTAGTTCCATTTTGAAGTTCTGTTAACTACACAAACTGTTACAGCTTTGCGGTCATGATTCTTCTGCAGGCTAAATTATTATTTAGTCTGCAGATGAGAAGAATGAGGGAGGATTTGATAGCTGCGTTCAGCTACCTGAAAGGGAGTTCCAAAGAGGATGGATCTAGGCTAGGGATTGGCAACCTTTGGCACATGGCCCGCCAGGGTAAGCCCCGTGGCTAGCCGGACCAGTTTGTTTCCTGCTGCGTCTGCAGGTTCGAATGATTGCAGTTCCCGCTGGCCGTGGTTCGCCTCTCCAGGCCAATGGGGAGCGGCAATCGGCCGAACCTACAGGTGCAGTAGGTAAACAAACCGGCCCAGCCCGCCAGGGGGCTTCCCCGGGCAGGCCGCATGCCAAAGGTTGCCGATCCCTGATCTAGGCTGTTCTCAGTGGTAGCAGATGAGAGAACACGGAGTAATGGTCTCAAGTTGCAGTGGGGGAGGTTTAGGTTGGATATTAGGGAAACCTTTTTCACTAGGAGGGTGGTGAAGTGCTGGAATGGGTTACCTAGGGAGGTGATAGAATCTCCTTCCTTAGAGGTTTTTAAGGTCAGGCTTGACAAAGCCCTGGCTGGGATAATCTAGGTGGGGATTGGCCCTGCTTTGAGCAGGGGGTTCGACTAGATGACCTGCTGAGGTCCCTTCCAACTCTGATATTCTATGATTCTTGATATCATCAGAACCCTTAAATGGAATAACAACTCAATACTGTAATTTACAGATCCCTCTTACTTGTTTCATATTTAATTGCTGAACAAGTGTAGATTAATTGATACCATTACTCCCCCCTCCCCCCCCCAAAAAAAGTCTTTTCCATCTGTCTCCAAAGCAGTTTCATGGGGAAATTACTTCACCTTCTGTAACTAAAAAACAGGAATGACATTTGGTGTGTCATGCACAGAATTATGCATTGCTAATGCCTTATGATATATTGAGTAATTACTGTTGACTGTCAGATATTATGAATTGGAGAACAAACCTGTTCAGTCTATGAAATTTAAACCTTGGGTAAAAAGTATTTGTCCATTTGAAAAAAAAATGGCAGAAAGATATTTTAAAGATTATATTATTTTGATAAAACAAACTTTTCTATTATAAGGAAACATTTTTGCCAATTCAGAATCTACTAAATCTAATAATCAGATAGTGCTTCAAAATTCTATAGTAACATAATGAAATAATCTACTGCTATGAGACATTAATGTATTGTTATCGCACTCACCCTACTGTTGAAAATTTCACCTGTTGTCTAAAAGGTTTGAAAGCAGCCAATATGTGCACATTTATCTCTTGCTTTACTGAATCCCTACATTCTAAATATTCAAAATCCAGTGCTTTCTGATTACTTGTATCAGGCTAAAAAAGCCTTGGGCAAATCTGTGTCTGCTGCTGCTTTTCAGACAGAAAGGATATTTCGTATGAAACTGAAATCAGACATCAGGAATATTAAGGACTAGAAAAAGACCATATTGTCCATCAATACAGACCCTACCTGTTCATCTGCAACATTTGTCATTGGTTCATATATCCCTTTAACCAATTTACAGTTCATTAATAATATTGCTGACTATCAGTGTGTTCAATATTCCAATCACCTTCATTCCAAGAAATTTTGTATTAATTGCTTACATTATTATGCTCAACTAATTTTGTTTTTGTATTTTAATTAGTAATTTTCTTGAACAATTGGGCTAATTCACAATGCCACACTTAGCTACTGATGACAGAAGGATTATCTGTTTCTTTCCCTGGTACTCCATATTAAGGGCCAGTCCTGCAAATCATTATTATGGTCTACTCGCAGTAGTAAAAATTACTGTCCGTGATAACGGTTTGAAAGATCAGGCTCTTAGAGCCCAAAGCAGTACTACCAGGCTTTTCAAAATATTATTCTCTGTTAATAACTCCTCTCTCTCTCTCTCTGCTTGTTCTCTATTTAACTTGCACTGTACCTTGCGTATATATTTTTCTATGTACAACAGTTTCTCTGTATGTCTTTGTGGTGTCCTGCTTTGAAGGTATAAATATTTTATAATTAGTTTATACCTTGTCTCTGTAATCATAATTCATATGTGTAATTTTTAAATTTTAAATGCTGAGTCTGTATATAAAGATTATTGTTGTTATTGCAGAAGAGCCCTCTTCCTTATATCACGGTACTGATTTGGGAGATGATGCTACTATCAGGTGGGCAGGAGTAACAGATGAAGAACTTCAGCTGACTCAGCATCTCACAGGGAGTGGCTTTGCTGGAGAAGAGATAGACCCTGACAATGAAGAATTAGTTCTAAATATTAGTTCTCGACTGCAGGCAGCTGTTGAAAAACTTCTGGAAGCCATCAATGAAACCAGCAATCAGGTAGGGTTACCTAACTGTAATATGCTTTCAGTTTGCAGTGGTACTCCTTTTTTTCTTTTGTTTTTCATTAATGTAGTATTTGTATAGATGCAGACTCTATATCAGAGGAGGACAAACTATGGCCCGTATCGTCCTGCCCGGCCCTTGAGCTCCCGACCGGGAAGGCTAGCCCCTGGCCCCTCCCCTGCTATCTCCCCTCCCCATGCTGCCAACGCTCTGGGCAGTGGGGCTGCGAGCTCCGGCCGGGCCACGCGGCTGCCTGTCTTGCTGCTCTGAGTGGCATGGTAAGGAGAAAGGGAGCGGGGGTGGAGGGGTGGGGTTAGATAAGGGCAAGGGGTCCTGGGGTGCAGTCAGGGGACAGGGGCAGTTGGATAGGGTGGAGGTTCCGGCGGGGGAGGTGGTCAGGGGATGGGGAACGGTGGGGGGTTGGGTAGGTGTGGGAGTCCCGGGGGGCGAGGCAGGAGGCAGGGATGTGGATAGGGGTCGGGGAAGTCAGGGGACAGGAAGGGGGGGTTGGATAGGGGGTGGGGTCCTGGGGAGGCAGTTAGGGGAGTGGAGTCCCAGGAGGGGGTGGTCAGGGGACAAGGAGCAGGGGGGTTGGATGTATCGGGAGTTCTGAGGGGGGGGCAGTCTGGGGGTGGGAAGTGGGAGGGGGCGATACGGGGTGGGGGCCAGGCCGTTTGGGGAGGCACAGCCTTCCCTCCCCAGCCCTCTATACAGTTTTGGAACCCCGATGTGGCCCTCAGGCCAAAAAGTTGGCACACCCCTGCTTTATATTCATAAGAAAAGAAGAATATTTCTGTATTTTCCTTAGAGCTCTGATCCCGCAAGCAGTTGTGCATGGGATAACTTTACATGTGAGAATAGTCCCTTTGAGCTGAATAAGACTACTCATATGGGTAAAGTTACTCACGTGTATACATGTTTACAGCATTAAGGCCTTGGTTTGTATTATGTTTTTGTGGAAGGGCTTCAGGCATCCACAGCTTTCCCTTTGCATAGCTTTTAAGTTTACTCTAGCTGAGGCTCTGGCACAAAGCCTTTAATAGTGATGTGTTTCAGTGAGCTCCCAGCATAAACAGAGGTTTACAATACGTAGATGTTGGAGGTGGAGACTTTTGCTCTGTATGTTATTTTTGCATATGTACTTTTGTAATACAATAGGAAAACTAGGTAAATGGAATTTTAAAAATATGCTCTGTTGTGTTAAATATCTAATTTAATGACTCCTTTACATCCATGTTTAGAAATGCATTATATTAGCCCAGGTGAATTAGTAGGCATGGGGGCGGTGCAAATGTTTTTCTTCACTTTCCACATGGATAGGCCACAAGAAACCATGCTTGACGTATAGTTTGTCCAGTCTGACATGAAAAATGCTATTGTCCATATTTTTTCAGCAGTCATTTTAGTTATAAACTGGGCTTGGGATGCACATAGGACAGTTGCTTTGATGCAGTGGACCATGATGGATGTGAAATAGTTGGGTACATGCAGTATGTATGGTAAATGATCCACAGAGTAGGAAGGATTTGAGTGATAGGTTAATGACTTTGAAAAAAATTTGTCAATGTGTTGGGCTAAAAATTCATCTTTTAAAAGATGTTGAATATTGATTGACACAGTAGAACTTGAGAGCCATTATAATTTAACAAGTTAATGGTATTTTCCCCATATTAATATACATATCTGAATACATAAATGTGTACTTATCTTAGAGACTAGAGCAATTCTTAGTTCTTGTCTTAGGTAAATATACATTCATAATCTTTTAAAGACTTTTCTTTCTTAAAAAAGATGCAAAAATAATACATTTAAACTATGTTAAAGTTCAGATGTAAACAGATACAGTAGAACCTCAGAGTTACGGACACGTCGGGAATGGAAGTTGTCCGTAACTCTGAACAAGAGGTTACGGACTTCAGTCATGGTGGTAGTGGTAGGGGCTTGGGGCTGCAGCCATGAGGATGGGGGTCCAGTGGCGATGGGGGAGTCAGTGCTTCTGACCCTTGGGGCGCCAGGGCTCCGGATGGGGAGCTCAGGACTTCTGCCCCATGGGAGTACCGGGGCTCAGGGCTTTAGACCTGTGGGGAGCGCTGGGGCTTGGGGCTTCAACCCCACAGGGGGTGCCGGGGCTCCTCATGTCTCCATTCCCGACTTTGGGGCAGAGCTCGGGGCTTTAGCTATGGGGGGAATTCTGGGGCTGAAACCGGCTCTCCCATTGTAGCTAAAGCCCAGTGTCCCCCGCGCTGAAGTGCCGAGCCCCGGCACTCCCAGCGGGGCTGAAGCTGGGAGCGGAGCCGTGGGGCTGAAGCTCCAAGCCCCAGCACTCCCCCCAGCTTAGAGCCCTGAGCCCCGGTGCTCCCGAGTATCAAAAGCCCAGAGGCCCCTCCCTTGCCCGGAGGCTTGACAAGCTCCAACCCCCTGTGGCTGAAGCAATGAGCCTCGGCGCGGGGCTGAAGCAGGGAGCGGAGCCCCAAAGTTCTCCCCCTCCCAAGTCTAAAGCTCTGAGCCCCGCTGCTCCTGAGGGTCAGAAGCTTGGAGCCCTGAAACACACACACCCCACCCTGCAGCTGCAGTCCCAACTCCCTGTGGCTGCCTGATTGATAACTTCCGGTTCACTGGTAAATCCATAACCCTGGTGTATCTTTGAGGTTCTACTGTCAGGACACAAAGAAATTCTAATACTGACAAAAGCTGACTTTAGGGTTGATGGTCTGGTTTATCTCATCATGTTGTGCCTTTTTTTTTTCACTAAGGCGTTCAGCCAGAACCTTGGATTATCTAGCTTGTGCTATTTTTTGTCTAAATTTAGTTATTTGAACTTTGTTACTTTATAGTAGATTACACTGCATAATGGTTTTGTGAATGTGATGTTCCACATGCATGAGGAATAAGTGATTTCTCCATCTGGAGGGAGAAATGGGGAAAAAAAAGGGAAAGCAAATGTTGAGCTGTTATGTGCTATAAACTTTGCCACAGAGAGGTTTTCAGTAGCTCTGCAGTTTACAGTAGATGCTATCAGTTCATTTTACAGCATAAAGAAAACAAAAGGGTGCAGTGTGGATATTTGTACTTTGTGGTCATTTCATAAAACCAGTCAGAAGGTACATTTTTTTTTCATCCTTCTGTTTATGGTAATCTAATGTTTATATGTTTTGACATATTATACAAGTGCCCAACAGCCTTGGCAGACATGATAATTTGTTATTCTAATTATAAATGTACTTCTTGTCTGGTTATTGCACATTTGCTATAACTAATTTGTATAACTTTCTATTTCTATGTTCTCCAGTGCTATAATACATATTATTCTCACAAAATATGAGATGTAGTGGGTAATACTAAAATGTAAACATTTCTCTTACAGCATTAAATTATTATTGTTTATTATTTTATTAGAGACCAGAACCTTTGGAATAGGCACTATACAAACAGAAAAAAAAGACCTCACCATAATTTATCATTTAGAATAGGAAAATGTTTCATCTTTTTGGCATCCTGTCAATACTTCGACATTTACAAATGTTTATTTTGTAGTGTCAGAAAAGGTACATCATTTTGGTTCAGCTCCCTTATACCACTGCTGCAGGGCAAAGATCTGGAATACTGGTTTAAGCAGAATCCCTAGGTGGCACAGAGCTGGTACAGGTGCCTCTATACCATTCCCTTTCAATCCTCTTCCCTGGAATAAGGGTGTGCTAATACTGTGTCAGAGGAAGGGTTGTTGACTGAGCATCTACTGTATCTTGTGCTCCAGTAATCCTCAGTTGCATAATAGCATTTAGGAGACTATTACCAGCTATTCTAAATTAGCACAATTGTGAGGTAGCTCCAGATTCCACAGCAGATTAAATCAATTGCCAGAAACCTCTGACACTGGGGGGAAGCATAAGGAGGCATAATGCCACTTTTGTTCCCTCTGTACCCCTCATTCCCTCAGCTCCTCAGATAGGGCCCAGTGGGCAGGTCTACAAAGGGCAGGTCTACACTTAAAATGCTGCAGCAGCACAGCTGCACCAGTGTGGTGCTTCAGTGAAGATGCCACTACGTCAACAAGAGAGCTTTTCCCATTGACATAGTTAATCCACCTCCCCGAGAGGCAGTAGCTTTGTTGATGGGTGAAGCTCTCCCATTAGCATTCCCACATAGCACTGTCTACACCACGGGTTAGGTCAGTATAACCACATCACTCAGGGGTGTGGATTTTTCACACCCCTGAGTGACTTAGTATACCAATATAAGTTTATAGTGTAGACCTGGCCAAAGTATATCTGTCAGTACTTGGTAGTCTTATACTGGAATGTGATCCATTCCATATGCTAGAATTTTGCATCTTAAACCCTAATATGGTATATTTTACAATCCCAGCAAAAACAGTGGCATGGATGATGTTGCTAGATCAATCTGTTGAATTAAATTCTCCAGGGGACATTAGTTTGAGAGCAATCTTTGAGGCGCGCCACTCTAAACTGGCTGGGATTAGAAGTATTCCAGAGGTACAGTTAGCTGTATGCTATAGACCCCTCAAGTAGCTGATCTAACAATGACATTAGACACTAATGACGTTAGACTCTAAAACTGTCTGCCTTTCTAATCTCTGAGTAAAATGCATAGATCACTGCTGATAGAAATGGAAGGAGTTGGAGGATTACGTAGAATAGTAGCAAATCTAAGTTGACCAAATGGAACGAAAATTCAACCACCTTGCACTTTCTGATATCATAGAGGAAACCATTTGTGTTTTAATTCATATCCAAAGCATCATATATCCAACAAAATGACAGATTATGGTACAGCATATTACAAAATTTATGGCTCTTGTAGCAACATTTATCAGAGAAAATTAGAGACAAAACCACATAATTGTAGCTAATTACCTATAATTACTTAAGTATAAGTAGAATTGTTCATGGTATGTTGTTTGCTTACATAAGCATTTAAAGAGTAGGTGATTGATAGATGTACAAAATAAAGGAATAGAGCAGTTAAATGTTACAGTAATAATTAATGGAATACGTACCGTTATTATAAAAGTGATATCATTTATTTTTATCCAGTTTTTGCTACCTGGAGCATCTTTCCTCCAAATACTTCAGACAATAATTTTATATCATTAGTAATTGGTGTACTAATCTTAGTTCTTTTACTTTTGTCAAACATGTTTCTATTTTTGTTACATAGTGATGAAATAGTATCTAATGGATGTAGTCATGAGTAGTCTAAAACAGGTGTGTAATTTCATATAGGATCAGTTAATTAGGACAGTTTCCCTAACACCTTCATAATAGTAATGTAGGAATTATATTTTGAAATAACTTTTGCAACAGTATTCTAAAATCAAACCAAAAGTTTTTCAATTTGATCAGTTTCGAATCTCAGAAGATAAGCACATAGTTCTCTGTGCCATGGCATTCCTACCATCATTTGGCTGTGAAAGTTATATCTGTTTTGTTTTTTCTAAAATTGGGATGTAAAAATTATTGCATCAGAATTTTCCATGAGGCGGAATTTACACTGTTAAGAGTGCTTGGCATTATATCTTTCCATTTCTATGAAAAAATTTGAAAAAATTCCTCAAACTATACTTATGTTGTCTCTATTGGCAAGTTCTGTGCCACAAAAAGGGTTAATATATAGAAAATAATGTATTTGATCAAATGAAACTAAAATGTCACATAATTTCAAGAAAAATATAAATTGAGAAAACAGGATTAATGTATATATTTACAGTTAACATATTAATTTCAAAATCATAAGAATCTGAAGTAGTATAAAAATAGGTTTATCCCTGTTAATGAGACCTCTGATAAAAATAAATGAATTTTTGCATTGTTTACACATTTTTCTGTAGTATCTAATATAAATTGTGGCCTCATTTCCCAACCACTCACCAGATAATGTTTCTCTACTTGGGAATAACAAGCATGTCGGGTGATGTGGCCCCTGATGTCTGCTAATTTAGTTACATGTAATTGGTAACAGAAACAGAGGAGTTAGGGAGTTTCTTAATGGTGCAAGAAATTTCTTAATAATTTATTAAATATTCTGTGTATGAACATTAAAAAAGTAAATTCAGCCATTTTACCTTTAATGGCAGCCCAAAAGAAAAGAGTTTGAAAAGATGAATAATAGAAATAACATGACATGTTCAACATAATCAATATGAGAAACTAACATCTAAATAAAATAATTACAAGCAAAGCAGATACTTAAGTCATTTTCCTCAATTAATACTATACATACAAATCGGCATACTTTTTAAAAGGAGTGGTAGAAACCTGACATAATCTTTAAAGTGCTATTTTAAACCTGTTTGAACACACTCTTTTAGAGCTCTGATGTGGAATTTGAATCCTGTTGGGCAAGCTTCAAATATGGGCGTATTAATTCAAATTCCACCTGCCAGCGTACCTAATTTAGCCACTCCCTTTGTCCTGAACTCTTTATCAGGGAAGATATTGACAGGAAACTTTGCTCAGTGAGACGGAGCATTATTTGATTAACTGAGTTCAAAACAGCTCTTCCTGTTGATTTAACTCAAGGAGCAAGAATAAGGGCAAATATCTTCATATGTAAATGTCTTGTTGATGCTCCAGTGGAGATTAAAAGTGTGGACAGTTTGCTTGCTTGCTGTAGCGTACCTGCTTTGATACCGAAACTATACTTTCTTGCTTTGGTAATTGCCTCCTTCCTGTTACCATTTTTCTGTTTCTGAAGGATTCAGATTGCACTTTAATGTGAAATATATTATAAAGAAGGTTGTTTTTTTTAATGGTATTGGAAAAATGGCAAAGCTCATTTATCCAGCTGGTTTCTGCAAATGTTGATTCCTTTTATTGCTTGATGTTTACCTGGGACCTTCCTGCACTTTTTGATTACTCATGTGAATGTGAAATGATTGTTCCCACACTGTCGCTAGCACTACTGTGCCATTTCCTCAGAGTGTCAAAAATGTAAGATGTTTTATTGCAATTTCTACAATTAAAATAGCCAGTGCAAAATAGCTACGTGACGGAGGAGAAGAGAACAACGGCAACATCTTTTGGAATGGATTCTTACCGCACATACTTGGCATCTAACTTATTTAATGGCTTGCAATCAGAAGGCCAAGAAGAAGATACCTATGAGGTTGAATCTCGTGTGCCTTTACCATATCCTTTTCCTTTCACTGAACACTTGGATGAAAATAACTCTGTAGTTGTAAATACTTCAATTTTTCACTACAGGCACAAAAAAAATGGGCATATATTAAAAGTTGTCTCTAAAATCTCCTTGCCTACACCTCCATATTCAGTAAGTATGACATTATTTAAGGAAGTTCAACTTTTTAATCTTTACAACTAAAAGAAAGAGTGTTTGGAAATAAATTAAACATATATCTCTTGAACATAGAACCCATTTTTTTTAATTGTGTTTGACTGTCCATTTTTTAATTTAATGATTTAACAGGAAGTGATAAGTCTTAATTATAAAATTATTAGGGCTACAAACTGTAACTGTATTGGGTTTTAAGTTTTTTTATGAAAAGATAAAACGGTTGAGTATTTCATGTGTTCTTATGCCTGTATTTTAGTAGTGCTTATTACTTAGACCAGTAACAAAGAGATTTACTGTGAGTTTTGATTCTTTTGTGTGTGATGTGGAAATGCCGTGCAATGAAATAAAACCACTCCTGTAGGTTTCATTTTCTTAGCTGTAATATACATATCTTAAATTTAAGAACACTAGTAAATTTGAAATGGCATAATTCTAGTGGTTTTATGAAAAGGATATTGTCAACTTAAAAAACACATTTCTGTCTGATTTTTTTTTCCTATGCTTATTACCAGTAACACCTAACTTCTTTACAATTTAAAGGGATTAGAGAGAAAAAATCTTTTATTTTTCAGTTTTAATGTGTGCATTTGACAGCACTTTGGTTAAGGGCTTGTCTAAACTAGGAAAGTTAATCCAAATTAACTAAAGGTGTGAATTAAAAATTGATTGGTTAAACTGCATTAAATACCTGTTTAGAGACATTCATTCAGAATTAAACTGGCTTTATTTCAGTTTAGTTTAATTCAATTTGGAAATTAGTTAATTCAGATTTCCTGAATATCTCCTTGTAGACAAGCCCTTGTAGATAAGTCAGTTTCACTGTTTACTCTGTATAGCAAGTTTGTTGCTTAATTTCCCCTTTTGTTTGCATGAGACTTTCATACAGCAACCTAGGATATAAAAACTTAAAATAGTATAATGGTGCTTGTAAAACCACAATAAATTAGTAGGGCGATTCCTGGGCACCTCTGGTACCTGTCCCTTCTTTTAAATTTTATTTTTGAATAAATTTTGTTTCAAATTTTGTTGATGTCCCTTTAGAAGTCAGTACAAGCTATAGAACCATGCACCCTTTTAAAGCCTTGGACTGCTTTTAAAGGATAGTTTAAATTCATTAATGTTAAAAGAAATATTAGTGATTAGATGTTTTCTAGTTAGAAGTTTAATTCTGAACAGCCATTTTTATCGATAAGTAGACAAATTGGTGTGAAATTGTTATAAAATTTTCCCAACTCATTTTTCAAAAATAGTGAAGTCTTCAGTTTGAGTTTTAGTGAGACAGTTTAGTTTGAGCAATTCAGTATCTTTACTTTTACTAGCTGGAGTAAATGAAAAATGAAACCTCTCCTATTTTTGAAGAATTTGGTGAAGTAGCCTCCATTTCACAGAACAGACTTGCAAAACACAGAAGCAACCATACTTATAGAAATCTGCCAAGACTTACGATATAAAAACAAGGGTGTGAGTTCTTTGCTTTTCTGAAGTTGAGCAAACATTTGTTGTCATTCTGTAACTTGAGGATCATGAAAAGACATGAATTAAAAAGCCATTACAACGTTAATAAGGAACTGTTGAAACAAATATTGCTTTACTGCCTCATTAATTGAAAAAATTAATATTCTCAAAGTTCACATTTTCCTAGTGTGCCTACTTACACATATGTATGGGAGAAGAAAGGAATGCTGCTCACCTAAAAATTTGTTCAGAAATGCCAGAGATTTTGTATGGTGCTTCTTAAGCATACTAAGGATGTGGTTAGTGATAGTATACTCCTACACATATTAAATGCAAAAGCCATTCTGTTTAAATAAAGGTGAGTCTGGTATAAACTGACATAAATCAGGAAGTTTCAAGTTTTGGCACATAGATATGGATTCAGTCATGTGACTCATACTATACACTGTATTGAACATTTGTCTGTATTTGCTTAGATCTTCTTATTGTGTGGGACTTCATATTTCAGTATGTCAGTGCATATGCATTGAACATCTGATCCAATATCCATTGAAGTTAATGTGTGTCCTTTTATCAGGCTAATAATCAGCCAAAACGGCTAATAATTTTACATGAAAATGATAAAGGATATGTCTACACAGCCAAGAAAAACCTGCAGCTGGCCCATGGCAGCCGACTCAGGCTCGCGGGGCTTGAGCTGTGGGGCTGTTTCATTCATTCACCTCTTGTCTTGGGCTGGAGCCCGAGCCCTGGAACCCTCCAACCTCGCAGGGTCATAGAGCCCGGGCTCCAGTCCAAGCTCAGAAGTCTGCACAGCAGTGAAACAGCCTCAGAGCTCGAGCCCAAATCGACTGGCAACCGCAGGGTTTTCTTTGCTATTTAGACATACCCTTAGAGTAGGTGTTTTTATTTAAAATTTTCATGAATGTCTAATATTTGTAACTTTCTCTTGCTGTAGCTGGAACATGCTAAAGTTTCGGAGACAGAACTTATGCGAGAATCCTTCAAAAAGCAGCAGGAGGCCACTGAATTTTTCAAATGCCAGGAAGAATTGCAAGAGCGACTCAATGAAGAGGTCAAAGCCCGAGAGCAGCTGGCATTGGAGCTCAGCAAAGCAGAGGGTGAGCATTTCCCATTGATATGTTGCTGAATTTGAAAACATAGACACATTCGTTCATTTTTTATAGTACATGGCCAAATTTTGTATCTACAATAATTTTATTTCTTTTCTATTTAGAAATCTACTTTTATAAAATAGCTAAACACATTGCAAATTAGATCAATTTATTTGCCATTGAACATTTTAGATCACTATCAAATTTTGGATAGTTTTGGCTAAATTATCCTTTTTTCCCAACAGTAGAGGTAGGAAGTATAACTAGAAAACAAGAAAAAGAAAACAATTGAAAGTAAGAAGACTGGAAATAAAATGAAACAAAAACACAGCCATAATGTGATACATAAGGAGAGAGAGAGAAAGAAGGGAAGAAAAGGCATATAAACTAACTTCATGCATTGGCTGGAAGGTTAAGGAGGGAGGGATCCTCATAGTTCACCCCCTCCCAATTTCTCTTCTATCCCTTCCCCAGCCCATGGTTTTTCCTTGCCAAGGATAAATACACTGTTTCCTCAGTGCTTCTAGCCCGTAGTGGCCTGAGAAACCAAGAGACTGAGTATTAAAACTCTGATTCCAACATGTGGTTGTGCAATTAGTCCCCCAGGCCAGCCCAGTTTTTTAATTTTACATTAATATAACCTAAACTAGATGATCATGATAATCCCTTCTTGCCTTAAAATCTGTTAATCAAAAATCTATTAGTCTAGAAGGGAAACCTGAAAATTAAGCCCTACACACAAATATGTAATGAATGCCTTTCACTAGATTATGGGTGCTAAAAAATTCTTTGTAGCACCCATGACATTTGGTGACTTGTTTTAGGTATGCTGCCAGGTATTGTTCTCTACAAAGGAAACAGAGAAAAATGCAGTGTCTGGGTTGTGGGGGAAGCAACTTACCTGATCTACTATAAACCAGTTTCATGCAACTGCAAAGGTTTGCATTGTTTGTGATGTCCTGGAATCACGCATTCTGGGACATTGACAGTGAACTCAGAACTGATTAGCAGATTTCACAGGTCCTGTAAATGGTTCTTTTATCTAAATTAGCTTTAATAAATTGTATGTTCTCCAATTTTTGTATAATAATTGGAATAAATATCATTAACCTACATCAAATTATCAGTTTATGTGATCCTGCAAGATTGGAGTTGGGGGTTCACAGCATTAATAAAGCCATGGTCTATATTTACACTATGTCATGAGAGGTTATACTTCTGAAACCTGCTGTGGCAACTGATGCTAAATGGAAACTACTATTGATGCAAAGCCACCTGTTCTTTCAATGCAATATACTGAAAACGGTATGTATCAAATATGTTTCAATAGTAGAGTTAATTTAAAAAGGAAATACGGAGTGCAAGTTGCTTTAAAATCTTAATTTCCTTATACAGTCATACAAGGGCAAAAAGATGCAGACAGGCAGTTCCTACCATTAGAAATTGATCTTAGTAAAATGCTCGCAGTTGTGAGCTCTTAAAGTAGCCTCAGTTAAGAAGAACATATTCTGTAAATCTTGCTTTAAAATAGCCCAGTTGTAGCCATTGACAGGAATCAATCTTATACATTCTAGGTTTTACTTCTGTATTTTGAATAATTTAAAGTATAGGTTATGTATCAGGTTAAAGACCACTGCAACTAAATTACAGTAACTTTGAATAAAATAAAGTATACCATTCTTCAGTACTGTCCCAGGTTTTATAACAGTTTGGTATATATTATTGTCCTAAGAAAAAAGTGTCTTGTTCCATTTTGTATAGGCAAGATCTAACAAGCATCAGTTTAGTTTCACATGAATGTAATAAAAGGTAGAATTTCTGCTCATTATTTTTGTTTGTACTTAGAGTGGCTTTCTTTACTGAGAAAAATGTGCTTTTTATTCTTGATAGCACTGGAGTACCACCACAGCTAAAAGAGGGAGAGCTGGATTCTGTTCTTGAGTAATAACACATTTCTATGATTAATGTCCAATCAGTTCCACCTATTCAGATTTACAAATGGAAGTTACACAGTTGTCACTAAGAAGTTAATTTGAAGATAATGGGTTTGCAAAGGTGTAACTGAAAGCAGAATTTGTCCTGGAAAACCTTTATTACTAGTGTTGACATGTCAGATGCAGAGAAGCCAGCTTAACACTCCGTGCCGCACCTGTAAGGGTATGTCTAATACTGCAGTTGGGAGCTGCTTCACGGTCCGGGTAGACACCAGGTATTTTATAACTCTCATTAATTAATCAAACCTGTTTAATTTTGAAATTTGCTAATTCTACAGTTTCACACCAAAGGATGAAAAATTTATACACCCTTTTTTTGCTGTATTTTCTTTAAATAAAACACTACACAAAAGTGCAGCAAAAATGTGATGTAAAATCTACCTTTCTGCTCATTGGAGTGAGTGGTGTAATGCTCCCTGATAAGATAAAGCATATTATGGTATCTGACTAGGATTTTTTGGGTAGGTCCCAGGAGAGTGTAATCTACACTCATTACAGAACTGATAGGTATTCAGTCATTTCTGAGATGAAATCCACTGAGCCTTGCCAATGCTGGTTTTATGGAGAACTTCCTTCTTATTTTAGACAGTATCCAATTCTGCAGCAGAAGAGAATTTTGAAGGTAGAAAAGAAATGCTAGATTTCAAAAGTAAAATAAATAATAATAATAAATAATAACCAAAACACATGCAAAAAGTAAATTAAAAGAACAAATCTGTTCTTCTCAGCTCTATATATTTTGCCCAGATCCAGCAATGACTTTTCGCTTGATGGCTTTGCTCAGTTGGTATCTGATTTATTAGTCTTATAGGGAAAAGGTGAGTGAGGTAATACCTTTTATTGGACCAACTTCTACTGGTGCGGAAGACAAGCTTTTGAGCTTACACAGAGCTCTTTACTAGTATTATTGTAGTTTGTATCATAAATCTTTATACAAGGTCCCCAGCTTTCACTAAGAGGTAGTAACTTGTACATATGCATCCTGGTCTAATTTTGTGGCTCCTATATCAATATTAGTGGAACACTCTGGTTTAAAAACTGGCAATTACAGGCCAGTAAGCCTAACTTCAGTACCAGTCGAATCAGTGGAACGATAGTAAAGAACAGAATTATCAGACACATAGATGTACACAATATGTTGTGGAAGAGTCAACATAGCTTTTGTAAAGGGAAGGCATGCCTCACCAATCTACTAAAATTCTTTGAGGGCAGCAACAAGCATGTGGACAAGGGTGATGAGTATTGTGTACTTGGATTTACAGAAAGTCTTTGACAAGGTCCCTCACCAAAGACTCTTAAGCAAAGTAAGTGGTCATGGGATAAGAGGGAAGGTCCTCTCATGGATCAGTATCTGATTGAAAGATAAGAAACAAACAGTAGGAATAAATGGTCACTTTTTACAGTGAAAGAGGTAAATAACAGGTTCCCCCAAGGATCTGTACTGGGACCAGTGCTGCTCCACATATTCATAAATAATCTGGAAAAGGTGATAAACAGTTAGGTCGCAATATTTGCAGGTGATACAAAATTAGTCAAGATAGTTGAGTCCAAAGCAGACTGCAGAGAGTTATAAAAGAATCTCACAAAACTGGGTGACTGAGCAACAGAATGGCTGATGAAATTCAACATTGATAAGTGCCTTGAATACTGCATGCAGTTCTGGTTGCCTCATCTCAAAAAAGATATATTAGAATTGGAAAGGGTATAGAAAAGAACAACAAAAATATTTAGGGGTATAGAATAGCAGCCATACAAAGATAGATTAAAGAATGGGAATGTTCATCTCAGAAAAGAGATGTCTAAGAGGGGGTTATGGCAGAGGTCTATAAAATCATGAATGATGTGGAAAAAATGAATAGGGAGGTGTTGTTTAACCCTTCACATAACTCAAGAAGCAGGGGTCACCCGATGAAATTAATAGGCAGCATGTTTAAAACAAACATAAGGAAGTACTTCTTCACACAGTGCACAGTTAACCTATGGACCTCGTTGCCAAGTGATGTTGTGAAGGCCTAAAGTATAACTGGGTTCAAAAAAGAATTAGGTAAGTTTATGGAGGATAGCTCCATCAATTACTATTAGCCAAGATGATCAGGGATGAACCCTCCCTTCCCCCATGGTTTTGGCATCCCTAAACCTCTTACAGCGAGAAGCTGGGACTGGATGACGGGGGATGGTGACTCAATAGTTGCCCTGTTCTTTTTATCCCTTTGAAACATCTGGCATTGGCCATTGTTGGAAGACAGTATACTGGGCTAGATGGACTATTGGCTGTTCTTATGTAAAAGTATTTTCTTGAACATTAACAAATTTGAAGTGAATGATCCTGTCTCAGCTCTGCCACCTTGCACCTAAACATCTTCCACTGGCAGGAGATCAACGTCAGTTGTTACATGAAAGCAACTAAAGTTTTAATTGTATAAGAATTACAACAGCATATTTATTACTACAGTATGAAATTGTATCTCCTCTTCTGACCTACAGTGCATCCAGAGAGAGATCACAGACCAGCAGTGTTTAAAACATGTCTGTACTGTTTGGGGATCTGGACTCACCAGTTTTGTTTGTTGCGTTATTGGTATGCCTGATGCTTTACAGGCAAATAAAATGACACGGCAACTGCCCTTAGGTATTTATATCTCAATCGTACTAAGATAATGAAAATGACATTAGGGCAGTGGTAGGAAGTAGAGAGCAAGAAAGACAATGATAAACAGTGAAAAGGTAATACTTCTCTTGGGACATTGGTTGTTTTTTTTCTTCTGCAGCAAACAGATTATATTATTATTTGTTATTCTTTTTTTTTAACCGTAGCACCTAGGAGACCTACGCGCAGTGCTCCCTCTAAATTTTTACGTCCATGTGCGGATTGAATTTTGTTATGTGCACCAATATGCAGATGATGTGTGGTGGGGGTGGGGCCAAGGAGTTCGGAGTATGGGAGGGTGCTCAGGGCTGGTGCAGGGGGTGAGGGCTCCTGCTGAGGGTGCAGGCTCTGGGGTGGGGCCAGGGATGAGAAGTTCGGGGCTCAGGGCTGGGGCAGAGGGTTGCGGTGTGGGGGGGTGAGGGCTGTGCGGTGGGGCCGGGGATGAGGGGTTTGGGGTGCAAGCTGCCCCAGGGAGAGAAGACTCCCCCCACCCCTCTCTTGCTGCATCAGCTCTGGGCCAGGGGAGGGGCACGCTGGTTGCGGCAGCTCCGGCTGGGCTGGGCTGGGCTGGGCTGCGGGAGGGGCACCTCTCCCCACCTGCATGGCCCTTGGTAGCCTACTGTGCAGCCACGCAGCTTAGCGGGAACTTAGCTTATAGCCCAGGACCCTGTTGTGCTAGGTGCTGTACAAACAGAACAAAATGATCATTCCTGTTCCAAACACTTTGTTTTGCATATCCTATATGCCCTTAAATGCCTAATTTGTCAAGTATTCTTATTCAGAACACTCTAAAGGAGTGGTTATGGTTAAATTTATAACTTGCAATTATAGTTCAGTACATAAATGTCTATATGTAAAGTGAACTTACTGAAGCTTGTATAATAATTTGTTGCATAGGTGCATCATGTGCTAATCTTGGAATTCATAAATCAATAACTTGTACATTTGGAACAATTTTCAGTTATACAAATCTGAACCAGTGTGATTTGTGGGAGCTATTCTTTAAACTGGGAATTAATCTGAAAAATGAACAATCTTTTGGCAATCTAATTATTAGTAAACCAGGTATCTAAACCTAATGAAAAAGTTGTGTAAAAGCATCTCTTGACAGAATGAGAACATTATTTTTATAATATCTACTTTAAAAAGGTAACTGTAAGAATTCTGCTTAATGCACATTAAAAATAAAACTCTTCTGGACAGGGATTGTGTGTATGTATGTGCTTGATACAGCACTCTTAATACTGTGGGGCCCAGGTCCTGATTGGGACTTCTGGGAGTTAGTCCTATAAATATCTAATAATGATATACAGAGGGATTATGTCATCCCTGATTAAAAGGCAGCCATGTTAGGGCTTAAATACAACAACTCTGTTGGTACACAGTGTATCATTACACATCGGTTTAGCACAAGAAGTGGAGCTGTAGAGGAAATATAGCAGTAATAGAATGGAATTGTTGAAGTTGGAATTCAGGTAGGAGACTTGTCTCATGAAAAGTGCTAGGTGCCAATCTTGCTACTGAAGGGACTGATTCTGTTTTCATTTAAGGATAACATGGATGGGACCTCAATTTTAAGTGTCTTCTGAAAAATGGCACCTCTGGTAGCACATCACTCCCAAATACCGCGTTGTGGCACTGGTTCTGTATTGGTTCAGAGTGCAGCAGTGCTCAGTTCTGTTCCACAGCGCCCTTTCCAGCGGTGTGTAGAATGAAAATATTAGCCATCCAAACATTTTAGATGCCACATGGAAAGTGAGGGATTATGAATTTAGGAAGGGAAGTGATTCATCCAGGTTATCTCATTAGCAAAGAGGTCTACCGAATGAACCAGTGTGAGAGGCTGCTGTTGTAGACATTTAAAATAAAGGCATACATTATTTTTGTCAGAAGCTTCAAGATTAATTTCCATTGAACTCTGAGCCCAGAGCTAGCTACAGTGAATAAGCAAGAAATGATTCACCTCAACATCTTATTCTATTGTGAGACGTATGCAAATAGTGTTTGAGTCCTCTGGCCTTAAAGGTGGTGGTGGAAGACTTAATAAAGAATTGTTCATTGAGTCTCTCTGTTCTCCTTAAATCACAAGAAGGGGCAGGGACTCTTCTCATGAAAATACAAAAAACCTTGATACTTCCCTATCCATGCTTCATAGCTTTCTATTCCATGTACCCTTGTCTCTTTCCTCTCTCATCCTTATATTTTCTATGCTGTTCCCAACCCCGGGAGTGCCCTACCAACCACTTGCGTGACAGGCACCTCTCTTCTTCCAAATCCCTCCTCAATATGAATTTCTTAGATTTCTCACATAAATAAGGTTTTGAAAGGTCAAGCCTAAAGAAGGAAAATTACAGATAACAAATCAGACACATAGTGTATTTATCTAGTGGTATTCTACCAGCAGTAAGATTCCTCACTCAGCAGTGCCCAAACATACAATTGTATAACCATAACACGGTTCAAAAAAGAACTAGATAAATTCATGGAGGACAGGTCCATCAATGGCTATTAGCCAGGATGGGCAGGAATGGTGTCCCTAGTCTCTGTTTGCCAGAAGCTGGGAATGAATGACTGGGGATGGATCACTTGAGGATTACCTGTTCTGTTCATTCCCTCTGGGGCACCTGACATGGGCCACTGTCGGAAGACAGGATACTGGGCTAGATGCACCTTTGGTCTGATCCAGTATGGCCATTCTTATGTTCTTATGAAAGTTGCCTCAAAAGGTGGTTAGAACGGATAGGCAGGACAAAAGTATGTTTTGATGAAGAATTTGAAATAGGAGCAGGTGAATGTTTTCCATACTAAGAAAAATGTGCGCCAGTCTCACTCACTTCATTGGAAGTCTCTCATGAGTATGAATTTACTCACATGAACAAGGCTTTTCAAGACTAGATTTTAGGATTGTAAACCTAGTTGGGGGAACTTGTCTACACAGTGTTCCTTAGAGCACGGAACACGTTGTCAGCACCCAACAATTGTCACGGTAACATTGTGGTAATACTAATCTGACCGTTAGGGTTCTAGAATTTTTATGTTGCCTCAAATTCAGGAAATTCTGCCATAGCACTGAAATTGCAGTTCGAAAGTTGCCATACTAAATTAACCTAATATTTCTGCTCAACAGGCCTCATTGATGGTTATGCAGATGAAAGAGCATTTCTGGAAAAACAAATCCAGGAAAAAACAGATATAACAGACCATCTTGAGCAAGAGCTACTATGTACAGGTAACAAATTGCAGGAACTAGAGGCTGAACGACAGCAGATCCAGGAAGAAAAGGAGCTACTCTCCAGACAGAAGGATGCCATGAAAGCAGATGCAGGACCAGTAGAGCAGCGTATGTATTCTACACAATCTTTCAATGCGGTTCTCTCATATTTTCCTACCCCATCTTTAGTAAATTTTCAGAAGTCTTGATTAACTTTTTTCTTTTTTAGTATCATTCACAGAACAATGCAATAAGGCAAACAGTTTCATACGTGGGTGTCTAATTTGACCACAAAAATTAACATTTAGGCAACTAAACAGAAAGTAGCCTGATTTTCAGAAGTGTGAGTAACCACAGCTGCCAATAAAGTCAGTGAGAAATGTCGTTGCTCAGCACCTCTAAAAATTAGGCCACTTTTAGGTGACCACATTTGGACTTAGCTGCTGACTTTAGACACCCAACTTTCAAAATGTTGGCCTAACTCAGTTCCTTCCTAGTACAGTTAGCTCTGTTACCACTGTTTGCACAAGAAACTCTACTTAAGTACACATGATTGAAGTAGTCACACAAGTTCACACATGATTAGACACCTGAGAAAGGTGTGTTCTTCCCTCACCAAACGCCTCTTTCAGGGATGCATTATTAGGAAAGAATGTAACAAAGATGATGTCACAGATTCAGTTGAGCTCCCTCTGCAGGGTGGCATAGCAGACTCTATTAAGGGGAAATCCAGCACCTGGATCCCCAGTTATTTTAAGCCTCCAGAGTCTGAACAGGGGTCAGGCACTGTCCCAATCTTGGGATCTCTAGGTATGCTCTCGGAATGCAGACCCTCACCTAACATTTCCTTCAGAGAGCTATGACCACATGGCCCAGCTGCCTAGCACCTGGAACCAGTGCTGACTCTTCAGATTCCCCCCTGTAGCTTAAACACGTCGTTGCCAAAATCCCCTCAAAAGTGTGAGCCTTCTGGATTGCAGTTTGACTTTCTCCAGGGAAATGTGGTTGTTGTAGCATACAACGCATGCACATACTTTGCACAGATTTTTAACAAATTATTGTTCTGGACTTAATCACACAAGTAATATACAGATCCATACAAAATAAGTAACCCTACACAGTAGAACCTCAGACTTACAAACACCTCAGGAATGGAAGTTGTTCATAACTCTAAAATGTTTGTAACTGAACAACATGTTATAAGTTGTTCGTTCAAAAGTTTACAACTGAATATTTACTTCATTCAGCTTAGAAACTTTATGATGCAGAAGAAAAATGCTGCTTTTAACTATCTTAATTTAAATGAAACAAGCACAGAAACAGTTTCCTTACCTTGTCAAAAACGTTTTTAAAACTTTCCCTTTATTTTTTGTACTAGTTTACGTTTAACGCAGTACTGTACTGTATTTGCCTTAGTGTGTGTGTGTGTCTGTCTCTCTGCTGCTTCCTGGTTGCATACTTTCAGTTCCATATGAGGTGTATGGTTGACCGGTCAGTTTATAACTTGGTGTTCGTAACGCTGAGGTTCTACTGTATGTGTTTCCCCCCACTTTTGCTCACCCTTCCTTTGGGGGTCTTTGGGGAAACCCTCTGAGCTGAGGTAGACAGGGTCGTCCTTCTCCCCCTGTTGCCTCATCTCTTTCTCTTAGCTCCCCTCATCTTAAGCTGGTGAAAATGGCTAGAGAGAGAGCACATAGAACAGCTCCTGCTCTTTATAACCTTCCAGTCCTCTGTCAGGTGACTCCCTAGTCAACCTCAAGAGGTGACCACAGAGTCCTATCAGATGATTTAATTGCTAAGCAGTCTCATTCTCCCC
Source organism: Eretmochelys imbricata (assembly GCF_965152235.1). Classification (NCBI taxonomy): domain Eukaryota; kingdom Metazoa; phylum Chordata; order Testudines; family Cheloniidae; genus Eretmochelys; species Eretmochelys imbricata. The sequence goes on along the minus strand of NC_135573.1, from coordinate 224,266,806 downwards.
CCAGCCCCGCCTCGCTAAGCAGTTCTTCTGGATAGGAGCTATCTTATCGTCTAGGATGTTTGCATTTTAATAGACGACCATACCGATTTAATGAGCCTCTATTGTCAGCCTGTATCACTACACCTTGGAATTTCAGTCCAATATGGAGATAAGAAGAAAACAGAGAAATTAAAGAAGTCTGTATCTAAAATGGAATCTGTAGTCTGACACAAATACATATAAAGGGCCCCTACTATCAAGTAGAATTCGCAAAAACTGTACAAATACATTCCCAAATTGTCAGATATGGCAGGACAAGAAAAAGCTGCTATCTGCATGTAACCAGCATCACCCAATGAGTTGTCCAAAAGGAAGAGAAGTACTCTGGAAAAAAATATTTTGTGGCTTTTGACAGTGAAGGGACTCTTCTGTTAAATAGCACATAGAAAGAAACCTCCCAGTTGGTTTAATCTAGTTAACTGTTTACTTAACAAAAGTTTAACTTCATAAAGTAAATGCATTTCTTAATCCTTCTTTCAACAAGGAACTAAATGTCTGTGAATCAATATTTGTTGAGGAGAAAAAGTTAGGACAATGGTATTTAAACAGTACTATCTTGATCATTCCTATGCTATAAATGGCATGTGAAATGTTAGCATTTTATATAATGTCTGGGAGGTTTGATAATTGGAATAGTAAATTATCTTCAAGATTTTTTGTACATTTATTCAAAACATTGTTAAAGCTTTATTGTTAAATTATAGGATATAATCCCATTGTATATTTGCAATCTCAAGTATCCACGCTTACGTAATGAACAATTTACTAATAGTAGTCTGTTCATTCTTGTGCTAGAGTAGAGGAATCCTTGTATACAATTTGGTTTGTGTACAGTACAAAATCACTTGAAAATACAAGTTTTTTTCATGTGCACTTTAAACTTGTGGACAAAAAATACACATATATGTCATACTTCCCAGAATAACCAAGCACATTCCTTAAGTTATCACAATAACTATGTCTTTAAACACAGCATTGTCTTCAGCTTCATTTTCTCTTACATAATTGAATAATGAGAAAACTGTAGCTGGCATGTGAATTACTTTGCTTCTTGTTTTTTGTTGTTGTTTTTTCTGTTCTCCTAGGCATAGTAGATGCTGCAGTCGATGCAGCTTCCCAAGCAGGTGTGTTTGTATATTGCATGGCTGATCTTTAATTGGGTGGCAGACTTACACCTGTTTATTATTTATTAATCAAGAACTTTTGAGCTTTCAGCTTACTGACATTAGTGTAACTCTTACTGGCCTTCAGCTTTGATGTTATATTTCACACTCACCGTTTTTCTTTTTAATAACAAAATTTCTTATAATTTCTAAGCACAATGTATTAACAGATTTAATAAGCAGATTCATTAATAACCATCATCTTATTCACATATGAATTTTAAGATTTCATGCTGTATTGGAAGAGGTTTTTAATAGCCTTTTCGTTACTGTTAACTTGTAAATATAATTAACATAATGATTTGCTGGATATTGTTTTATATTGACATATAATGTTTACCTAACAAAACAAGAATTGGTTAAAATTTATGTAAGATGATGGTATCCAAAGGATCTCAATTGTGTAGTGAAAGAAAATTGTATATATCTGGTGGTTTTCTTTTCATATACCTAAGAATCAATCATGTTTGTGAAGATTCTCCAACGATAATTGCCACTTTATAGATCCCTAGTCTTCGGTCTTACCTCAAGGAATGGATAAGGCCAGGTGATATGACTCTTTGAAGTACATGCCTTTAATGTCTTATCAGAGTGGTCCTAAGCTTTATCATATATGCTTCCCAGTCCTCTCCTGAGGACACGAAACCAAAAACTGGGGATCTATACAGGCCTTCTGAAAACTCCAATTACAAGTAAGTAATTTCCCTCTCTAGCTCACCTCACCAGGTCAAGTTCTGCAGTATTTCCCTTCACATGTTGTATATGCATCATGTGAAAAAAAATAAATTTGGAATGGGTTAAACTGCTACAGGATGAGAAGATGGTTGGGTTTTCCATGCCTTGTTGTAAAGCTGTGCACCTTCCTCAGTTGTAAACAGAACTGATGCATTTCCTGTATTGTACTATTTGTACCAACATCTTTAGCTTAATATGGACAATAAAGTGACATGATAAAGCTGTGCTATTAATAATCTTGTAAAGAAGATGATAGCATTTTAGCCATTTTGTTTGGGATTTATATGGGTTTTGTGGTATCGTGATAATTTTTTAATAGAAAAACACCACATTTTAAAAAAAATTAATAAAACCCAAACCTGTTCACATCCTTTATTTGGGTACAGCATGGATATGCACTCTTGGGGAGTGGTTTTGCAATGATAATATAATTAACTATGCATATCTAAAAGTAATATGGTTTCTTTATTTAAAAACAGAATTACTGGAGGAGACAGAAAAGCTAATGAAGGAAAAAATAGAAGTACAGCGTCAAGCTGAAAAAGAGTACGATGACCTCCAGAAACAAGTGAAGGCCCTGGAAACAGATGTGGAGGAGCAGGTCAACCGATTTATAGAGCTAGAGCAAGAAAAAAATGCAGAACTAACAGATCTAAGACAGCAAAACCAGGCTTTGGAGAAGCAGCTTGAGAAAACAAGAAAATTTCTAGATGTAAGTATTGAGAAAGCAAAAGACAGAAGATGTTTGTTTATGCCGTCAGGTGGGCCATACAGATGCAGAGATTTCTCTGAACTGCAAGAAATGTTATTTCTTTAAGACTTTGAACTAAAATGAAAAAATAGATCTGACTGAACTTGCAGAGTGGTTTCAAGTCTAGAGATGCCATTAACACTGCTTTAAAAGTAGAGTGCCAAGTTGAGATCTCTAAATTTAGAATATTCCCAATGTATTTTGAGGTATAATTTGGTTGCAAAATTTAATTTAATTTTTTTATTTAATATTTCTAAACTTACAAATCTAAAAGTCTCTAAAATGAGTAAGAAAAAATGAATGTTTAGAATTGGCTTTGTGTATGGCAAAATATACTGTGTTTTCCAGTTTATAGAAGTTCAGGATGGGATTTTCAAAGGAGCCTAAAGGAGTTAAATATTACACTCCTATTGAACTTGAGGGGAGTGGGTGATAAGCTCTCTTAGGCTCCTTTGAAAATTCCATCCTTTTAGAGGTTTGGACTACGTGTAAGTTTCCCTGACAGCCTCTCCAACCACACTCTACTGGAGTCCCATTCCATCTGTCTCATCCCCCTACAGCAGTTGCAGGTGAACGCTTCCCTTCTTCCAGGTTGCATGTCCTACTTGACCACTCATTATGCACACTATCTGATCTTTCCCTGATTGCAGCTGCAGCTACCCTTCCTTCCACTCACTCAATCCTATCTCCTGCTTGTGGGTTGGAGGTAATGAATTCCACCCTGCTACAATTAATTCTCTGCTCAAGCCCAGTTACTCCAGTTTTGTGTAGGGAGGGATGAATTTCATTTGTAATTAATATAACAGCTAGAATATTTTGTGATGCCACCTCTGCATTAGTTACTACTAAGCAGTGTGAACTGGAAGACCTGTCTAGAAATATTTTATCACTTAGATGAATTTGCATTATTTCATTTTGTGCTGTTCTGATGTTGTTGTTACAATTAAAATTAGTGTTTTTTCTATGGTTAGGTTCAAAATGAACATGTGACAAATCCATCACTATAAATTTAACACAACTTTTGTTAATCAACAATGTGTGTTTAAGAGCGACATAGCACTTGGCTAGAATGCAAATAAACTCTTTATAAATACATTAGAATTCTGGTCTTTCTCCTGCAGTAGAATACACCTGGGTTCATGAAATCAGCAATTCATGGAGGTTAATGTTATGTCTCACTATATTTGACTTTTGTGAAAATTAAAGACACACATTATTGTGCTAATGTGGCATTAAAACAGAGAGAGAATAAATGTTCTTTGCTGCTGTGTCTTAGACATTTGATTGTTTAAGTTTGTCTGCTAAATGAAAACAATCTTACTTTTACAAACTGACAGTTGGAGAGGAACTACAGCCCATGTTGTTACAAATGTTGCAGCATTTTATATATGAATATTTAGAAATTATTTCACAAATGTCACAAAATGTATCTCAAACAATCTGATTTTATCAAGACAAAATTGATATGCAAAATTCAGATTATGTATTCTTGGAATCTGTTTTTTGTAGTTGGTGCCAGACTAATATTAGTATAAGTATTCAGACTTCAACACTTGAATTTATATTTGTACTAAATATATTAAAGAAAAAGGAAAGTTAAAAACATCAAAATAATAGGCTTCTGACTTGCTGTTGCCGAAGAAATAATACACTCTGATGCAGTAGTATTGGATCCATAGGGAAATACAATATCTTTTTGTTTTTTGACTGATCAAACAGAAACATATGAAGTACGGTGGCTGTCCAATAAGTAAGAGGAATTTAATAAAATAAAAAGCGATCATGCTACTTAATAAAAACTGATATATATAAAACAAACTCACAGTTTGCAGAAATGAGATGATATATGCGTAATTTAAATATAGATCTTTCTAATAATGTTCATCCAAATAACATTGTCATAATTAAATTTCAGGAGCAAGCAATTGATAGAGAACATGAAAGAGATGTGTTCCAACAAGAGATACAGAAACTAGAGCAACAACTTAAGACTCCACAAAGGTTTCAACCTATCAATGAACATCAAACCAGAGAGGTAACTTTTTGAAGTATTATCAGCTGTGCTTAATGAATGTACATGATAAAAGCAAATGATGGACACACTGTAAAAACCTTTTTATAACATTATTTTATAATGTACATAATCTGCATCTTTTGCACAGCAAGAAAATAAAGCAATATGGATGAAGAGTGAAAATGTTGTTTGAAACAGTAAAATAATGCAGAGTTTAGCTATCTCAGTAACAGACACTTTTGAAACAACTAATGAAGATAGATAAAACTTCTTAAGAATGTATGGAAATGTTCAGTCTATTTGCCAGTTTATCCAGGTTTTTATACTGGAATATGTCCCAAGTGTTGAAACTATTGATTGTGAAGAAACCACTGTAAGTGCACATATATTCATACAGAAGATAGTCACTAATAGCTGACAATTAACTAGCACCCCACACATAGAGAGATTAATAGAGAAGCTGTCACTTTTAAGTTAGATACACATGGAAGAGCAAATAGCCTGCTATTGTATTGTCCAAAAATGTCATGATTTGTAAGGTCCTGGTTATAGGCGAAAAATCCTATTATTGAATGTGAAAGACTAAGAGATAAAAGACGGAGGGTATTACTACATAACATAATGTAAATGAATTATTAGACTTGCTTTTTTTAATTGCATGGAGGGATATATAATAATGTTATGTGAACTTTCAGATAGATATATATATATATATAACTGCATATAGACAATGAGGAGAAGTGCCTCTGTTACATGATCTTCCTATTCATTAAAAGTTAAACAGAGTCTTCTTATGTCTCTTACTATAGCTGACATGTCTGTATTCTTTACACTAGCACAGTTATGAAATATTATTCTATTATATATAAGTTCCTTGAGCAAGAAGCAGTATTATATTCTTCTCTTTGCTTTCATTTTACATTACTAACTACTGTTTTTACTTTCTGCTGTTTAATATGGTCAGTTCTTCCACAATGGACTATCGGGGAAGAATATTGTGAAATATTCTTTTCCATTTATCTTCTCCCTCTGGGATGTCTAACTGGTTGCTTCAAACTTGGATAACACTTTCAGGTGGATGGCACCCTTCCATCTGATCTTTCTATCTTCCATCTGTCAAATTGCATTGACTCTGTTAGTTCCAGGCTAAATCATAACTTCTAAATACTTCAGATACTGAAATTCACTTCTTGAATGAAAAGCTGTTTGTCCCATCTCTCCCTATCACTCAGTTTAACTCAGACCTTATCTTTTGTGCCTCAGGCTAGATGTTTTGCACTTGTTACTCACACATTTTCCTTATCTGTAATTCTGTTCATGTCACATATAGAACAGTGCCACAATTGTGTTTACCTTCGATGTACCTCTGCTGAAATCTTTACTTGTGTCTTAATTACTTCCCATCTTGACTATTTTCATTACTCCCTTAATATGATGCTCCTAAGCCTTGAATGTCTCAACTTCAGGAGATTCAGAAGGCTTTATCTAGATGATGTTTTCTACTGCAGAAAGTGAGGCCATATAAACTACATCCTCTGTTACTTTTGGTGACTACCTAGCCATTTCCAAATCCTATTTAAAAACTTAGGCAGAAAACAAAGTTTCTTGTTAATCTAGAGTTAAGGTAGTACTATATTAACTGACTTGAACATTAAAGATCTAGATGAAGTTAGAGTAGTTATAAAATAACCCTCAAAAGCTAAAATGTTTTGAAGTATGGAAATGCATAATTAAGGTTACCCAGATAACTTTAACTCTCCCCCCAAAGCAACATGAGCATTTTGTCATTCCTTCTTTCACAAATTATTTTTGGTTCAAGGACTTTTGGCACAAATATTTTTTTAGGACTTGAAGAATAACAGAACTGCTGGAATTGAATTTGTTCTCTAGTGTCAAGACACTTCTTCCTTGGATGTTTCAGGGATCCCACTGATAGGGTGCACAGGGATACCAAGGTATATGTCTTAGCCCAGTAGGGAGTCTGAGGACCTTCAGAAGGACAAAATAGGTTGTAGGGAGTAGCAGATGCCATCACACAAAACATAAAACTCATCAGAGGCATAATTTGTATTTATTGGATTTGGAGCTACAAGACTAATTTTGCACTGTTTTCTGCCATAGAGGTTGGACATTCATTAACAGAGGAGGTTTTTTCCCTCAAAAATCAGTGTTATACTAATGCTAGAAACACATTCCAATATGCTACAGAGTATTCACCATGCTTACCATGTTGTCCACCAGGTTGAACAGTTAACAAACCATCTACAAGAAAAAACAGACAAATGCAGTGAGCTTTTGCTCTCTAAAGAGCAACTTCAGAGAGATATACAAGAACGGAATGAAGAAATTGAGAAACTGGAGTGCAGAATAAGAGAACTGGAACAAGCCTTAATTATCAGTGCAGACAATTTGCAAAAGGTATTGTTGTGTATAAAAGTTCCATGCATTTCCTACTATTCTTCATTTGCCTAAGAATAATGCAATGTTTACTCAATAATAAATAAATGAAAGCTAAAGTAGCTAATATTATAATACTTGTTTAAAGGTGGAGGAAAGAAAGCGGTGTGGAGCTGCCACTGTGAAGGGAGAATTGCCCCTTGAAGTACAATTGCAGGCTGAACAAGAAGCTGTAGACAGAAAGGAAAAAGAGGTAGAGTATCTCTAAATGTTCAGGTTTGCTTTTAATATGAATTGTTTATTAGTGATTTTTGCTTTACACCTGACTCAATGCAGCAATCTGTAGTTCACTGTTTATACACTGCAGCAAGGCCATATTGGACAGTGATCTCAACAACTCCCACAAGCTGAGCAGGCTTCTGCCTGGTAATTATTGGAACAGGTTCTCCCAAGGACCTCCTAAAGTGTTGTAGGCAGTGGTGGTGGTTATTGAATGGGTGGCACTTTTTGGTTGAATTGTTTTCCCATCTAAGTTCTAGTGAAGCTATTGTGTACACTTGTGGAGAAAATCTTGTTAGGACTATATATTTGGTTAGCAGACTGGCAGTGTTGCAAAACACCAGAGTTCTATGAGGGAAGACCAGATATGTGCTTGATTTTTAGATTCCCATTGCTTTTTCCATGCAATGGGGAAAAATGTGCCATGCTTAACCTTTACGAGGGTGTTCGAGATAGTAAGGCACCCGACCACCAGCACTAGCCTGCACACATTAAAGGTGTTTTTGGAAAAGACCTACATTATACCTTTCCAGCCAAAAAATAAGTATCCTGATGGTAAACAGGATGGAGTTCAAGAAACCTTAAAATGAAGGAGTGAACATCATCCACAGTCTGATGCCTGAAATCCTCTTTTATAAAAATGAGAATCAGTACAAATGTAGTTCAGTTGCGATTACAGAAGTATTTATCTTGAAAGAAAGGATAAAAGGCCACATTCTGATAACACTGATACTGAGTCAGTGGAAAGAAAAGGAGGACTTGTAGTACCTTAGAGACTAACCAATTTATTTGAGCATAAGCTTTCATGAGCTACAGCTCACTTCATCGGATGCATTCAGTGGAAAATACAGTGGGGAGATTTATATACACAGAGAACATGAAACAATGGGTGTTACCATACACACTGTAATGAGAGTGATCACTTAAGGTGGGCTATTACCCGGGAGGTGGGGGAGGGGAAGAACCTTTTGTAGTGATGATCAAGGTGGGCCATTTCCAGCAGTTGACAAGAATGTCTGAGGAACAGCGGGGGTGGGGGTGGAATAAACATGAGGAAATAGTTTTACTTTGTGTAATGACCCATCCACTCCCAGTCTTTATTCAAGCCTAAGTTAATTGTATCCAGTTTGCAAATTAATTCCAATTCAGCAGTCTCTCATTGGAGTCTGTTTTTGAAGTTTTTTTGTTGAAGAATTGCCACTTTTAGGTCTGTAATCGAGTAACTAAAGAGATTGAAGTGTTCTCTGAGTGGAGTTACTCCAAATTCACATAGTGTAAATGAGATCCAGATATAGCCCATTTATCTAAATTAAGAAATAAAAAGGACATGGTCACATGAGTTAAGTATAAGAATAATGGGTGAGAATTTCAAAGGAACCTGAGGATGCTAGGTACCCAGATTTCATTGGAATTTGGGCACCTAACTCTGTTAGGCTCCTTTGAAAAGCCCAGCGAATATCCTAAAATGATTTTAAACATAATGGACCAAGCTCTTCTTTCAGTTACACTCTTGAAAATCTGGACTCTGTTGATTTCACTGGAATTATTCCAGATTTATACCAGTGTAACTGAAAGTGGAATTCAGCTCACTTATATTTTTAATTGTTTTGAAAAGGCTGTTGAAGGCAGCAATAAGAGAAGCTCATGTAAACAGTTTTTAAAATGTCAGTTAAGTATTTTGAGACTCTAAAGCCATTGTGAGGTAGAACTGGTAAATTTAAATGAGCCTAGTCCTGCAAGCTCTCCATCGTTGGAACAATCATAATGATTTCAGCTGATATCAGTGGGAGTTTTGTATACAAATAGCTTGCAGGCCTTCAGAGGATGGATGAGTGACCTGGTCTACTTCCAAATCACTATTTCCAAATCTATTCAGTCTTAAGAATCAAATGTATCTTTACAATCAACATGGCCAGTGTATTGGTGAACACAGATCTCATTTGAGTAAAATTCTGTTATTTTCAGTAACAAAACTGATCCCAGATATATGTTGTTGTTTTTTAAATGTGGCTCTGCTGTGTGTCTATTAACCTCTTCGATCCACATTTTGGATGTGCAGATCACAAACCTTGAAGAACAACTGGAGCAGTTTCGAGAAGAACTAGAAAACAAAAATGAAGAAGTTCAACAATTACATATGCAATTAGAAATCCAGAGAAAGGAATCCACTACACGATTTCAAGAACTGGAACAAGAGAATAAATTATTTAAGGTAATTATCCGACAGACAGGATATAGTTTCATTCATGTTTACCCTGAATAAATTCATTCTGGAATAAAACCAAGATCCTTAACTCTATTTGATGTTCAAGTGTTGTACTATTCAACATACAAAATATAAAAAAATTCATATAGCCATTCTTTATTTCATGTGATCTTCTATCATTTAAATAATCTATTAATTGAAGAATATTCAGAAAAGGATACATGTAATTACAGCACGTTATGGATTTTTTTTTTTTGTAGGATGAAATGGAAAGATTGGGGCTACTGATCCAGAAATCTGAAGATACATCCATAAAGGATCATTGTCTAGTACCTGGGAAACTTGCTCAGATCATGCATGAAAAGGAGCAGGAAATAGATCATCTTAATGAACAAATAACAGCACTGCAACAGCAACTTGAAATCACAACAGACAACAAAGTATATTCTTTTGAAATCTTTTGTTTATATTTAAATAACATGTTTATTTAGTCATTAATAGAATGCAGTGCTCTAACCTTCAAAATTAATTACTATTTATCAGTTATTGTATGGATCTGACATTCTGTTAAGAAAATACATTAGAATTATATTTGCCTGTATTTGCTTATATAATCATGTATTCTTTGCTGTCTTTAAGTACTCCTGATCCTCTTGCAGCCTATCAGGATGCAGACATCTGAGTTGCATCTCAGCATACTCACTGAATTTATTCTACTGTCTTGTATATATGAGATATATTTAGTAGGTTGCATTTTGGTGCCACCTGCTGGATAGTGCTTCATTTCTGAAATTTCTTCTTTTCAAACTAATGAAGCTATGAGTTCACTGAATATGTGTAAATGCAGCCTTTCTGATCATACCATGAACCATAATCCTTTTCTAATATAATATAACACTTGCCAGATCTGCAAGGATTTCAGGCAAGAGACTTGCAGCACTATATTGATAAGACAAAGTAGAATAAGAACCATTTTCAATATTTTCCATACTTTAACCGTTCTAGCTTTTTGCTGCTTTCTAAACTACTATCAACACTACTTTTTCTCCTGTAATAGACAATGGACCTGATTCTCCACTGGCTTGCATCCATTTTACATGAATATGATTCAGGGCTTGTCTGCTGTATGCATTAACGGTTTGATTTAGTCCTCTTTGTTAATGTGCATCAGCGGAGTGCAAAGAGACAGTTAGAGCATAGCAGCTAGTGCAGGATAGATTCACCATCCCAGAAGAGGTACTTCTGATTTAAACTAGTATAAGCATGAGGAGAAACTGGCCCAATGTCTCATATCTCATGTAGAAAGCAAATTGGGTGATTTATTGTGGTGAGATTTTATCTTCTATTCAGATAGTTGTACACATGACTCTATATAAATTTTAATCATAAACATTGTCTCCAAACACAAATGTTCTTCATTTCATATAGCCTTTTGGTAAGTCATAAAGAACAGCTGTGTGTACACTTAGGAGCTGGCTGAGCATTTTGGATTTAATCCCACAAGGTGATATTATTTTTTCCCTTTGTTTCACAGTCAGGGCCTCTGCTGCTCTCGACCCCTGTTTGTTGCAGGCTTCTTTCCTTGGGCTATGTCCCAAAGCCCAGTCTTCAAACCCTGCCAGACCTGCCACAGGTCTTTTCCCCTCAGTGACAGGTATTCCAGCTGCCTCCACTGCTTTAGAAATTCTCACATTCCATCAAAATGCAAAGTCTGCTGCATTTTCAAGAGCAGATCTGTGAAACTGAGAAAGGACAGACTGAAGTTGCTCCTTATGAAGTATTCTTTGAGACCTCTCTCCTCTTTGGGGTGTGAATTCCCCCCTTCTTCTCATACATTGGCCTCAGCCTCTTAGCACTTCAGTGACTTCTCTGGATCCTGTAATCAGAGACTATGGGGCCTACTCAGAGACTTCAAAGCCTTTCAAGAAGAAAAGACACAGATCCTGTGATAGGGAGCCTAAAAGAAAAGAAGTAGCCCCAAAGGCCAGGAAGTAAGGAACCCTCAGATCCCAGTACAAGTACTGCTAAGGCTGCTATCTCCTTGGGCACCAAGACGCCAGTACCACCAAAAAGGAGTTCCAACGTGCTGCTTGCTGGAAAATCTGTCAGCAAATAACCCTATGTGGCAGCATTGTTTCGGAACCCTCCAAGCACAGGAACTCCTCAAAGAAACTGTCCTCGACCCCAACAACCTTCTTCCTCGGACCACAGAAATAAAGAGTGTACAGACCATCCATCTGTACTGTCTCCACTGCTCAGTATATTTCAATCTGAGAAACAGTGCCCGAGATTACCGTTACCGAGCAGATTCTCCTCTCAAGACCTGTGAATGTCAGAGGAGCCTGAATGCCATCTGCTGAGAGGTGCCAAGAGGAATTTCCTGCCAGTAGCAACAAATCTTCTGGTGCTACCACACCCTGACACAAGAATTTGGCCACCAGTATCAGCGCAGCTACTGGTACCAGTTTGACCACCAGTACTGACACGGTCCCCAGTACCAATGCCTCTGGCTTCTCTGCTGGATGCTGACTCAGACAGTCCCATCCAGGATACCATTACTTTTCCATTCCAGTCTCCCTCTCCTGCAGTATATCCAGGGGATGAGACTCCAGGGGCCAGTCAGTGATTGTTCTGTTGGCCTTTTTAAGAACAACCATGAAGTCCCTCTCCTTTAACATATGCCCTGCCACATTGGGCTTTCTGGAACCTTTGGGCCCCTTACCGGCATCAGCTCTGCATAATACCCTCACATAAGAGGACCTGCCAAGAGCAGCTGCCACCAGTACCCTGGGACTCTCTTCCCCACAAAGATCCTCCAGAAGAACAAGAAATGAGGGCAGAGGAGAAGGCATTGCCATCTAATAAATCCTCTTCCTCACCAGATGAGAGAGTTATGTCCCCTCCACCATCCTATGTGGATGACTGCAATATCTTCCAAGAGCTCATGAATAGAATAGCTAAGACTTTATAGATCACCTTGAAGAAAACAGAAGAACCACAACACTCACTGGTGGAAATGTTGTATACCTCTTCTCAAGGAAAGGTAGCCTTATCTATTAATGATGCCATGCTGTCACCAGCCTGTACAATATGGCAAACACCTGCTAACCATTCCAGCTACAGGCGAGGGGGCTGATATAAGTACTGTCTATCAGCCAAGGGTTGAGAGTGTCTTTTCACCCATTCCAGACCAAATTCTTTGGTAGATCAACTACTCACAACAAAGAATTTAAACAGCTGGATCTTTTTGGCCACGAAAGCTACTCTTTGGCCACACTACAGTTCAGGGTTGCCAACTATCATGCCTTGATGGCAAAGTAAGACTATGAATTATAGCAAATCTCTCACTGTATTGATTATTTGCCTCAAGACCAGAAGGACCTGTTTCAAGCCCTCATCACAGAAGGCCAGATGATCGCCAGAACTCCTCTGTAAGCTTCCCATAGTGCAGCTGACACAGCATCTTTCTTTGACTGCCACCATGGTCATTCATCAAGCTTCATGGCTGCAATCCTCCAGGCTCCCCAGGGAGGTACAAAATACAGTGGAGGATTTTCCTTTAGAAGGGCCCAAGCTGTTCAGTGATGCCACAGATGAATCCCTACACTCTCTCAAAGACCCTGTGATCTCTGGGCATCGGCATCCCTGCATCAAAAAAGAAAATATAGCAAGTCACAGACACCTCAGTGATCTCACCAGTTCAGTATCCAACCTCCCAAAGACCACCAGAACACTTAAGAAGAGGTCCATGTTCCACAAAAAGGGCCCATCATCTGCTGTTTCCTCCCAGTCAGTGATTTTTCCCAAGCAGCCATTTTGAAGCTTTACTGAGGGCCACGAATCACTGCACTGTACGGATCTACACTGCATTGTCCTACCCTCCATGTACCCTATGGGGATTGCCTCTCCCATTTCATGCCTTCCTGGGAGCATATAATGTCAGAAAGATGGATACTAGAAATAGTTTTATCTGGTTACACCATCCAGTTCAACTCCCTCCTACCCCCACCTCCCCATCCCTTTTCAGTGACCCTTCTCACAAGGGTCTCCTAATCTCTCCTGCTTCCGGGGGGCAATCAAACCTGTTCCTTCCAACTTGATTAGAAAGGTTCTACTCCAAATACTACCTTGTGCTTAAGAAAAAAGGGGATGGAGACTGATCCTGGATCTCAGGACTCTGAACACTGTCATCCAGACACAGCAATTCAGGATGCTAATGCTAGCAGCAATAATTCCATCATTAGATCGAGGTTACTGGTTTGAGGCCCTCAACCTCCAGAATGCATATTTCCATATAGCTGTGCATCCGGCTCACAGACCTTCCTACAGTTTGTCATTGGTAATGACTGCCACCAGTACCAAGTTCTTCTGTTTGGTCTTTTGACCGCACCGAGAGTCTTCAGAAAATACCATAGCAGACACCCTGAGCAGGCATTTCAGCCAGTGTCATGAATGGGAGCTGAGCAATCTGGTCTTTGAGGAGATTTGTCTTGCCTGGGGCTTCCCAGAGATAGACCTATTCACGACACTGTCTAACTTGAAATGCTGGTGTTTCAGTGTGGCTCAACTACTACATCAGTCAGAACATTCATTTACCAGTTTTTTTTATCCCAAACCTCATACTTCAAGGGAAGAAGCCAGTCTTCATACTCTGGACATGAGAACAGCCCTTGCTTTCTCGCTCGATAGGATTAAGCCGTTCAGAGCTTCTCCTAGACTCCTAGTTTACTTCACAGAGAGAATGAAGGGATCATCAATTTCCACCCAAAAGTTATTGAAATGAATACATAGTAGCACGTTATAAAGCTTCCAGAGGCACCTAGGGAGACTGGCCATCCCACCAGGGCACAATTCACCTCTATAGCCCTACTTAAGAACATGCCTATCACAGATATTTGCAAAGCTGCCGCATGGTCATCTGTGCACCCATTTTCCCAGCACTATGCTCTCAGGCTTGCTTCTAGGGCAGATGCACCCTTTGGTGAGGCTGCTCTCTGGTGTGTACTGAATCCATCTGCTCAGCATCCGCCATCGCCAGAGCGCTGCTCAGGAGCCACCTGAAGTGCAACACCCATTGAGACAACATCTTAAAGAAGGGGAGGTTACTTACCTATACAGTAATTGGAGTTCTTCAAGATGTTTTGTCCCTGTGGGTGCTCCACCGCCTTCCTTCCTTCCTCTCTGCTTTGGAGTTCTTACCCGTGGACTTTGTAGTAGAGAAAGAACTAGAGCAGCGAGGACAGGTCCTCCTTTCCCTATGTGCCCTTGGACCCAGAGCATGAGGATGTGTAGGGTGCAGGCATGGGCCCGCAGACACTGCTGACAAAAATCTCTGATTGAAACTGCACAGTCATACCCACGCTTGAAGTGGAGCATGCTGAGGGACAAAACATCTTAATGCACTCCAGGTGCTCTCTTTATCAAATGAACACTAGAAAACCCCCAGAAATGGTTACTTGTGTCTAGGGGCTTATCTACATGGAGCAGGAATGCAGACTACGGGACTGTGATTTCTAAAGCGCACCAATGTGTGTTGCTCATTAACTGGTCCATATAGAACCTATTAGGTCCCCTACTTTAACTAGTGCTGTTAGAAAGAGTACTACGTTAAAGCGCTCTAGGGAACATTACAAAGAAATTAGTCATTATAGTATAGGAGTAGTGAGTATAGTGTACATTACACATTACAGTATTTACAAAGCGAAAAAGTCCCGAAAAACCCTGATTTTTTTTGACCTATGTAAAACTCAAAAATTGCTAAAAATAACCCCCAAAATGAAGTTGTTAGATCGCGAAAAATAGAAGCCTTGCTCAGATTCAACCTATATTATCCCTTTCTTAATTTCATCCCATCACTCTTAGTTATATTCTCTAGCATGTTAAATAATTCCCTTCTCTCCTTGGTGCAAGATGTAGATATAAAATAAGACTAGACCTTAGATCAATATTTCCCAAACAATGGGTTGTGATGTGCCAGTGGGTCACAGAAAGGTTCTAGGAGGGTTGTGGATCCAATGCAGAGGGGAGGCTCCCCACCCGGCACTTACTCTGCAGCAGTGGTTCCTGTCTCATGGGGTGGCTGGGTCAAACCAGGTTGCAATGCCACTCACTCAAATTTTGCTCAGTCATCTCTCTGTCATGATGGAAGGGTGGCTGGGCCAAACCTGAGTGGCGCTGCAACCCTGTGCACCAGGTCGCAATGCCCGGAGTAGGAAGTCAGGCCCAAACCTGTAGGACAGGAGCTGCTGCTGCAGGGTGAGGGTGAGGCAGGCTTGCCCTTCAAACCCCCGCTGGGGCCTCCATCTAAACAAGCCGGTATTAGGGTTGCAGCGCCAGGGCAGAGGGTGCTGCTGCAAGTGGCCAGTGCCCTCTCAGTGGGGCAAGGATGAGGAGGAGGTGGCGGTGGAGAAGGAGGACACTAGCCTATGATTTTGTGTGCCCCTCCCTTTCCAAAGATGGACCCTCTGCAGGTCACAAAATCAGTCAAAATGCAGTTGTTGGGTTGTCTTGCTAAAAGTTTGGGAACCACTACTTTAGATCAATCCCTTCAGTACTCTTCTAGACCTCTTCCTCCCTTCAGTGTTTTTGTTTTTAAAATCAGTTTCTTTGTGGCCTTTTCCAACTTTCAGTCTATTTGACTGAATAATATTGCATATTATACTCATGCCTAATTAAATGAATTTTGTGTGCAGGATTTCTTGATACTATGTGAATGCTGTGCTAAAATCCAAATAAAGAACTAACAAATTTATTAGAGCATAAGCTTTCGTGGGCTACAGCCCACTTCATCGGATGCATAGAATGGAACATATAGTGAGAAGATAGATATATAGATACATACACACGTGCAGAGAAGGTGGAAGTTGCCATACAAACTGTAAGAGGCTAATTAATTAAGAAAGCTTATGCTTTGGCGATCATTAACTCATTGTTTGTTGCTATCCTTATCTTTTCTGTACTAGTATTGACTGACTGAATATTCTTGTTTGATTGCCTGCTACTTTTCCGTTTCCAGAACAGACTTTTTTTTTGAGATTTGAGCAATTCCTTATGAAGCCACGTTGACCACTTCTTGTTTCTGTCAACCTTATTCCTCTTACTCTGGTGCACCTGTATTATGGTGTGTTTAAGGGTCCTCCAGCATTCTTCTATACTTGTGGAATGAGAAGTTTCTCCCACTGAACGTTTCATATTATATTCTTAATTCTCCAAAACAAATTCCCTTGAAATCTTATACTCTTTTATTACTGCTGCTGTTTGTGAACTCTTTCCTTATTCTGGTAAATTGTTATGTTCACTGACCCCAAATTTCCCTTTTCTTCTCTTGTTCAAGCTCAGAAAGAAGTCAGTCTCTCTCTTGTTCATATTCTCCATTATCTGCATCATAAAGTCATCCTCTTCATAATTTAGGTACCTCAGTGAGGACATGTATTGGGCTGTTTCTGTCGTTCAACTAATTTCTGGGTAGTTAAGAATATGAATCTGGTAACTTCAAATATCATGAGTTAGTCCAGAAATGTATTGTTTTGCTCTGCTTGTATCATCACAAATCTCTTTGTTGCTGAATTGCTTTGACAGCATTATAGATTCTTTTGACAAATAGTGCTGCATCTCCATTTCTCTCTTCTTTCAGTTAAATTATTGTACAAAATAAATTACTTCATTATAGGTGGCTTGCACGGAATATATATAATTACATGTAGAAAAGAAAATTCATATTATATTTGTGCTTAATATTGATATAGTTAAGGGCCTGTTTGCATTTACATTATAAATCCATTATATTTCACATTCCATATAAAAATCCAATATATAGTTTAAGTGGTGGCGTCAGTATGGCTTTATTGTAATATAACCAGATGAATATATGTTTGGAAGGGTGAGCTGCTTCTTTTTAATGGTGAAGAAATACAGTATCTGACTAATCTAGTTGAATATAGTATCTAACTTGTGTATGCTGGAACCCTCAGTCTTGAAACTGTTATTTTCAAGACTGAGGATCCACTGCTTTTTTAGAGAGAGGGAGATTATTTGTGTAATATACTGCAAGATGATTTCTTTGAAGGTAATATGATTCAAAGAACCTTTGTTTCTTGGGTGCTGGAAGTCAAACTATGTCTAAGGCCCTGATTGTGCAAAGAGATTTGTCTGCACAGACCTTACCACAGCTGGTAGTCCCTTTAACCTCAGTAATAATTTGCACAGGGGATGGATGTTGTCAGAGCTTTAGACAAGAAAGCTAGAAAAATATTATGAAAGCTTCAGCTTTCACATGTAGCTTTGTAGAAAGTAGATAGTTCAGTAAGCTCACACCTCTTTTCCAAGTCCTGCATGCATGTACTTTGATTCATGTAAAGATCTATGAGCAATAAATCATCCAGGCAATTTCATCTACTGCTACTACGCTGCTTTTACAAGATGTCAGGATGAATGATTAAACAGACTGCTGCCAGCAAATCCAGGAGAAAGCATAATCTGGTTGTTATCTAATATTAACTATTATAATAACTAGTAGCTATTAATTTATTTCATTGACTTTTTAGGTTATTGAAGAAAAAAATGAACATATAAGAGAACTTGAAGCCCAGATAGAATGCCTAAAAAGTGATCAAGAGCGTGTGAAGAAAAACAGTGAAGAGGAAATAGAACAGCTGAATGAAGTGATTGAAAAACTTCAGCAGGAGTTGGCAAATATTGAACAAAAAGTACCTGTAGATGTTGCTTCCATTCAGGAGGATGCTGACAGTCTGAAACATGAACTTGATACAGTGTTGGCAGAAAAAGAAGCTTTGAAGAAGCAAGTGGAAGATAATAATGTAGAGTCATCCATGACAAAGAAGGAGCTTGAAGAAACTAAATTAAAAATGAACCATTTAAAGAAAGAACTAGATATCTTGAAGAGGGAACATGAGAGAGTAACAGAGAAATATAAGCATTTACTGATGAAAAGTGACAAGGCAGAAGTAGGGGACAGGAGCAAAGACAGAAGTGAAAAACTGGAAGAAGCCCTGAATGAGAAGTCACCAGAGCTCCTAGAAAATAAAATCCAGCTTAAGTCTGTGGAAGAAAATACAAAGATCACCATCAGCAACATGGAGATAAAGCTGCTGCAACTTCAGGCAACTATTAAAGAGAGGGAATCTGAGTTGTGGCAGTGTTACAACCAAATAAAGGACTTGAAAGAGCAATCCAAGGTAGAAACAGAAGTACTTAAAAAGAAAATACTGGAACTTGAAGAGATACTTCAGGAAAAGGTTGCTGCTGCTCTTGTGAGCCAAGTTCAGTTGAATGCAATTCAGGAGCAAAATAAACTGAGTCCGAGAATACAGGCATTTTCAAAAGGCGCTGAAGAAGCAAACAAAAATACACAAACAGAGAATGTAAATCACATAGCTAAAGAAGAGACCGAATCAAAATTAACAGAGAAACTTTCAGAGATGGAAAACCAGCTGGCAAAGGTGTACGATAACCTGGAGCTAGAAAAAAAAAATGCAGAAATTGCACAGAAGGAGGCTATAAAAAAAGAAAACAGACTATTAGAACTTCAGCAGTTACTAGAAGACATTCAGGAAAAATACAAAGAGGAGACTAAAAAGACCCCTAAACAGGGAGAGGTGCAAACATCTGAGGTAAAAAAGTGTATGCCTCGTGATCTTTTGCTCATTTTGCATAAGAATCAATTATTTTTATGGGCTCTCTGGCGGGCGCACACATTTTTTAATAAGATTAAAGACATTGAATCTGTTCATGCAATAACAGAATATTAGTCAGAGCTGTGTTAGATATATATACTCCTCTGAGTTACAAATAGAACAAAAATTGCACTTTTGGTAAATTCCACTATTGATTTCCCATGGATATTTGAATAAAACATATCCAGCCTTTTCATGGGAATCAGGTGTTTTTAAAACTAAACATACTTCTCTCAATTTTTGTGAATATGTTCTGAAGATAATAAGATTGATGATGTCCTTGCCATGAACCTGCAGATTGATTTTTGAGGCACTGGAAGTCTTAAATGTATTTTTATTAAAGGTTTAATTTGGGGCATTCATATTGATTTAGGCCTTGAATCACAATGGGTCTCAGGCATTGTGACAGTCAACATTGCACTGCCCATTTTTTAGGCACCTAAAAAATCACTGGAATCCACAAAGCTTGAGTTAGGTATTAGGCTCTCTATATAATGAAACGGGAGAAAGAGGCACCTGAGAAAGCCAGCATGCTAGACAGGGAGCTGCCTAAGCTAGTCGAAAGGAAATGCTAATTGAAGGGATGTGCCCTATGCCTTGCCCTCTCAGGGTGTTAAGCCAGCTGCAGGGAGGTGCCTGTGTCTCTGCTTGGGATCCACAGCACGGAACCCTTTCCTGGAAGGGAAACGCCTTTGTTGCCTGAACCATTTCTTGCAAGAACAGCAGCGGTGTATGCCTAACTCCATTCAAAATGACTGGAGGTAGTGCCTCCCTTATAAGCTTTAGCCCAGTGTTAGTGTACTCATCCAAGATGTGTAAAACCCAGGTTCAATTCCCCATGCTGCCTGATGGGGGGGAAAGGAATTGAATAGAAGTCTTCCTCCTCTCAGGAGAATGCCTTACCCACCACTGTATTGGGCCTGCCAGCAAGATAGGTGTTCCCTTGCCTATCTTTACCAGGTTTGAGGTAGTAGTGCACATGCCTAGAGGCAGAAATGTGGGTGCTTAGGGGACTTTTACAGTGAAAATTTAGGCACCAAGTGAGTTTAGGTTCCTGCAGGGTTAGGTAGCAGCTGAGCGGGGCTTTTGTGGATTACAGTAGGATCTAAATCTGGGACTTAGGCACATAAGTCCCTTTGTAGTTCTGGGCCCTAGTTATTTGTATATATTGCAGTGAAAATTTACAAGCAGGTATAATCCATTCAAAGGGATTCTTCTAACAGGGTTCTCTATCCATATATAACCAAGACCACAGCACTATCTAATCTATCCATTCATACAATTCCCTTTATCATAATATCAGAGCAACTCACAATCCTTTAATGTATTTATCCTCACAGCACCTCTCTGAGGGCAGGAAGTACTATTATCCCATTATACGGTTGGGGCAGAGAGGCTAAGTTTCTGTGTGATCTTGAGCAAATCAGTCCGTGACAGAACAGGGAACTGAACCTGGATCTCCCCAGGTCCCAGGATATCACCTAACCACTATACAGACCATCTCTCACTTCTTCAAGAGGAGTCTTTCCTCTTACTTCCCCTTCAGGCAGTCCAAAAAGCTAGTCTTTCTACCCAAATCCCATTCCAACTCCTGTCTAAAATAGTCACTTCTTACAACTATTAAAACAGTATAAATTCAACAATAACACATTTTTAACATTGCAACAACAGTTCAATGCTATTTGCTTTTAGGAAACAATGTTCTATTTGAATATTAAATTAGCAATGTTACTCCATCTATCTGGAATGAACAGGCATGAAGACACGTGTAGCTGAAGTAAGCTGATCTCACAAAAGTATAATGTAAATTTCAATTTAGGATGCTCTTATAATGTAAATAACAAAGCCACTAGAGCTTGGTCCTGCTTTGGATGATTTAGTTTCCTTGCTCTTATCTAATACCAGGAAAAGCATCTTCATTGCACAGATACCTGCTTTCCAGTTTTGACTTGTTAACATGATCAATATTAACTTCATTGTCACTGCCATTTATTAAAATTATGGAAGCCAAAGTTCAAAGAAACTTAGTGTTTTATTCTTGTCTCCTCATTTAATAATAGTGAGGTTGTGATAGATCCAATGGCTTGCCACATTCTAGGCCCACTGCCTAATGTCTGAAATTTCCCACTCCATGGATCAGATTTAGAGGTGAAGTATATGGGGGTTAAATTACACATCTATATAATTTATGTGCCTAGGAGGCAAAAAGACAGTCATAGTAACAAACACAGCCAAGAAGAGGATTAAGAAGGGGTAAAAAAGTGTATGTGGTTTGAAAGATATTCCTTTTTCTCTTATACCTTTTTAAAGTAACCTCCTTTGGTTACTTTCTACAATGACCTGGCCTTATACCTCTTTAATGTTTAATTTATGCCAATTTATGTTCACACTGCCTTCCATCGATCACCAGTTATGTTACCTGTTAATTTGACCCTCTGAGTCAAAGATGGGTTGAGTGTTGTCTTCCATTTTCCAAGGCAGAGATTGTATGTTCTGTAGCTATTAATTTAATGACAACCTCAGCTTTGCTGCTGAAAGTCTGATGTTCACAGATATGGAATGCAGGGCCTGGACCACAGGTGCTAAAACCTTTTGTACAAATGCTACTGAATTAAGGTCAGAAACTTCTCTTTAAAACTTTATGATGTCTAGCAGCCTTCATTACTGTTTTTTCACATCCCTGTTGCTGCCTTTTAGTGTATCAGTGTTTTTTTCCATCCTTGGCCAGAGATCTTCCCAGAAGATTATCCTTTTCACAGCACTTCCAAACAGTCCTTTTTTTCAGTTTAGGGATCCCAGTTAATCTAGAAAAGTGGCCTTTTGAAATGAAAGTCTGGGAGGTTAGGTTGGTCAGAACACCACCTATTCAAGGCACTTGACGTTTCTTCACGTGGCTTGTCTCATCTCTAGCTTTTGTGGAGTGGCACACACGGGACAGCGTCATTAGTATTTTGATGCCATTGTAATAGATGTTTTATCTACCACTGCTTATATTTTGTACTGACATGTAGGTAGTCACAGAACTAACTCAAAGTCAAGAGGGAAGTGTATTCATTGCTGAAAGTGAACTAGAGAAAATCAAAGCTGAATCAGCTGCTGTCAAGGAAGAACTGAGTAGTTACAGAGAAAAGTCAGAAAAACTTCAAGAGGAATTAATGGTAAGAACTGGATCGTTCCATAATTGTTTTATCTCTTCCAATGAAAAAAATTACTTCATAAAAATGACTGTGCAGTACACACTGTTCATACATTTATGAAAACTACCTGATGCTGTGGACCAGATCTTTAGTTGCCACAAATAAGTGTAATTCAAGGGAGTTACACCAATTTACTGGATCTAATCTGTTTCTTGAGATAGTAACTTTGTGTTATCATCTAACCGACATAATCCATCTACACAAGATTAATCTAAAAAGAATAACTGTGACTCCTCATTGTATAGAACATTTAAAAATACAAAATTTGGTTCTTTAAAGGTATTTGGATATCTGCAGTTCAAATTTGTTGTATCTCTAGGTGAGAGAAACAAGTATGAGACATCTTCAAGAAGAGCTACATCGAGTCAAGGACAGCCTAGTTGAAGCAGAAAAGAAGCTTGCAGATTATATGAGAGAGGAAAAGGAAATAGGAAAACTTGAAAGCAGAAAGGATGTTGACAAACCAGATAATGTTTCTACCAAAGAAGACCCGACTTCTACCAGAAAAAGTTCATCATCTCAGACTGAGAAGACTATGCAAATCAATAGCTCCAACCAAACTTTACAGGTCCTTGTTAAAAATGCAGAAATCCAAAATGATTTACAAAATGAATATTCATCAGAGGAGGTTGCAGAGGTCATAAGAGAGTTTACCGAGAAAATTGACCAAATGCAAGAACTCCATGCTGCTGAAATCATGGATATGGAAACCAGGCATATTTCTGAATCTGAAGCATTGAAGAGAGAGCAGTTTGTTGCAGTCCAGGTATTAACAGAAGAATGTAATGCTTTGAAGGAAGTCATAGAAACTTTGAGAGCTAACGAGGTATATATTGTAATTTTTTTTTAATTTTGTCATTCTGTATTTTATAAAGAGTATTTTAGTTCATGCTACTCCTAAGTAGGGTTCCTATTTTGAGTCCTCTTAATCATGGAAGACTGTGCCATTAAGGCACTATACTGGTGTTCGGAATTATGTAGAGTTGCTTCACCCTAGGGAGAGTTCATAAATCCCTCCCCAGCTTTACCATCCCTTAGGCTGGAGCAACCTGCTGCCCTCTTGTGCCCAGCCAGCTCAATAGACTTGTGAAGCAGAAGTGTTGGCCCATGAACCTTCCCATTTCTGCCCCCTTTTGAGAGGATCTGTACTGCCTATAGAGGGAGTAGCCCATGTGGTCCTCTTTCAGCTGCTCTCTTCTGATTAATCTGGGCCCTTATGTGTCAGGTTGTGTTTTTTGCAAAGTTTTAAATGTTTTCTTTTCCAAATATAGGCAGTCCCAATTTCTGGGTTACCGCACACTGCATCTTATATGGCCAGAGATGGATGTTCTAGTGGTGAGAGATAATTGTTTTATAGCCTTCATATTTCCCATAATAGTATTATAAATTAAATTATGTTTGTCTAATAGAAAACAAAAGTAGCTGTGCATTACTGTAATCCTAGCACAATGGAAGCTGTCACCTGACAAAGTAAAATATCAATCTTGCAGGCATTCCCTCTTATTAATTATGACTTTCCTACAGTGACCTTGGACCAAAGTCAGGATTTTATTAAAGACGCAACAGGTACTTACTTGATGCTTTTCTTCTCTACTTCCAGCATGCAGCAGCAGCACAGCAAAAAAATTAAAGTTCAGAAAAAGCACGGCATAAGCAACACACAATACTATCAGCAAGTGTCCCTTCCCAAAATTCCTTAGTTTTTGCCTCCTATGAAGGTGGGATCTTCCCCTTATTCTTCTTTACCCATGATCTTCCCGTAGGAACATCAAGTGTTTGTAATGAAAACTTGATCGAATTCAAACCCAACTTGTAAGCGGGACCTTGATCTCCATCCCCTCTTTGCCTGATAGGCTTCTGTGGTAAAGGAACTCCTTGCATTGAGACCTGTAACCCAAGAAGCAAAACAAAAAGCAACCTGCAATAACAAAAGGAATTACAACAGGAGCAGCAGTGAAAATCAAAACAAAATCCTGTAGTAATCAAATGCTGGCACATCTGGGAAAGGCAAAGAGCATTATATCTCTATGTGAATCTTAATTACTATAGGACAGAAATGTATGTGTGACAGAGTGGGTACGGAGCTGCCTTGAGGAAAGAAATTGGAAGCTGGTTCCTTCTCTCTGGGCATAGTCCCTCCATCCTTTCTTCATACTGATTTCAGCATCTCTCCAGGCAGTCTCCTCAGCCCTGAATGGAATTTAAAGCTGTGGGTCCCTGGCAAAATCTCTCAGGGTGGCAGTATTACTGTCTCCTTCCCCTGGGGAATACTTCCTCACATGCACCTCTTTCCCTGGCTGCAGACAGGTGTGATCTGAATGTGTGCACCAACAGGAGTGAGTCAGACACATCAAATTTTTACCACAAAAACTAAAACATTGTGTCCTACAGTAGTAAATAGGAAGTAGATTCAACTGGAGGCAGAGACTACAGATACTGCGAAGAGTCAGTTGGCAAAAGGCTTATGTAGTGTTCAGATAAATGTCTTGATTCTGTCTCCAAGAATTTTAAATGATTTTCTTGCTGCTGTGTTTTGAAAGCAAAGAAGGAAAGTGTAAGCCAGTCTTAGAAGACAAAACAAAAAAATTAGATGTTATGAAACCACTTGTCCTAACAACCAAGAAACAGAAGTCCTTTTTTGTTATCTGTTGTTTAAAGATTTTCCAGCAATTCAACTTTATTGTTTTTCCCTTTTATTTTAGACTCTAGTTCAGACTGGAGTCAAGGAATTTATCTTGCCCAGAGCCAGGGATCTGACATAGTATCAGAAGGAATAGGCGAAGAAGATGAAACTTCAACAGATCTGCTTCCAAAGAAAATAAAGGTACATGAGAGCTGATGTAATTTTTACTTGAAAACAAGATCATTTTAAAGCTCCTTAATGTAGATCTTCTTTTTTTGGGAAGAAGAGCCCTGTATATAGTAGATATCTTAAAATTTATTTAATTGTATTTTTAAAATATCACCACTATATAATATGTTGGCTACCAGCAAAGCCAGAACTGTATAAATAATTATAACAAATAATAATATGCTATTTTCATTTCTAACAATTATAAAGACGAATGTGTCTCCTGCCACCAATCTTGTGTGCTAACTCTAGCCCATATGTGAGTTTCAAAAGCATAATACAAAATTTGAATGGAAACTTTCCAGGACTTAACTTCTAAAAATAAGTTTCTATAGAGAACTCAGTTTAAATTTGTAGTATTGATGTAATAGATTTTTTGTAATGAACTTCAGGGACTACAGCAGTATTTGTTTCTGGGGTGGGCAATATTTATATTTCTAAAACCCTATTAAATAATCAGGCACTTTCTATATTTCTAGTCTCAACATTAATCATATTCACCATAGAATCATAGAATATCAGGGTTGGAAGGGACCTCCAACCCCCTGCTCAAAGCAGGACCAATCCCCAATTTTTGCCCCCCGATCCCAAATGGCCCCCTCAAGGATTGAACTCACAACCCTGGGTTTAGCAGGCCAATGCTCAAACCACTGAGCTATCCCTACCCCCGCCCTGCTACTTGTGAATAGATAGTGCTGTTCCTTGCATAACCAGCCTCCCTTTTCTGATTCGTTCTGATGCCAAATTCTAGTCTGCATTTGCCAAGATCACTATTATGGCTGTCAGTATTATAATTTTTTTCTTATATTATTGTTATAGGGTTTGCTAAGAGCAGTGCATCATGAAGGCGTACAGGTGCTGTCTCTCACTGAATTTCCTGACGGTGAAAGAGATATACCTTCTCTTAAACAAGGGCCAGAATCATGGCTTGAGGAAAGGAAAACTTTTCTGAGCACTGTTTCATCTTTGAAGGATTTAATTACACAAATGCAACTGCATAGGGAAACTGAGGTACAAACAATATTATAAAAACTCTACTTAGATCAAAATAATTTATACAGCAGCATTTGAAACTAGAGGTGTGTGAATAACTGATTTTTGGTTCACTGGCAATCCTGAAAGGTGGGGGGCAGGGGAGAATTTGGTTTGGGTCAAACCAAAACTGAATTTTTCAGAATTTTCAGCAAATTTCCAGAAATTTAAACTTTAACACAGTGGTCTCTACCTTCCAGACTACTGTATCCGTTTCTGGAGTCTGATTTGTCTTGCGTACCCCCAAGTTTCACTTCACTTAAAAACTACTTGTTTACAAAATCAGACATAAAAATACAAATGTGTCACAGTACACTATTACTGAAAAATTGCTTACTTTCTCATTTTTGCCATAACTTTATAAAATAAATTGATTGGAATATAAATATTTTACTTATATTTCAGTGTATAGTATATAGAGCAATATAAACAAGTCATTGTCTGTATGAAATTTTAGTTTGTGCTGACTTTGCTAGTGCTTTTTATGTAGCCTGTTGTAAAACTAGGCAAATATCTAGATGAGTTGATGTACCTCTGGAAGACCTCTGCGTAACCCCAGAGAACCACCGTTTTAGCATGTGCTAAACTGATTGAGTTAAAGCCTAGAGAGGAGCCTAGGTTTTAACTCAACCAGTTCAGGATATGCTACAGTACAATTTACTTTATTTTGACTAGAGTTTTAGAAGGTCTTATTTGGATAGATCTAATAACACAATCTAATAACACACTTTTAAAATCCAATTCTAGACAATGCCATTCAGATCAATGGGAGGTGAAGGTACTCAACACCTAAAAGAATTGGGCCAGATATAATCAATAGTTTCTTTCTACTAAGAGAACTTGGGAATTTGGTAATTTTTAATGTAATGCACTTGAACCTTACAGCTGTTCTTCCAATCAGATGTTCATGTTGCCTCTGCATTACAATTTTGCCCAATGTTTTTTTCTCTCGTTGTGCCGGTTATTGGAGATGTTCGTTTTAAATGTTGGAGTGTTCCCATATTTAGTTATACTGACAGGAAAAAAATATTTATCTTTATAAGATGGACTTTATTTTGTTCTTTCATTCATTTTATTTCATGTTTTAGTGATTTATAATGCTTGTTTGTGCCACAATCTAGATGCCTATATTTGGAAAATTGGCCTTAAGAGGAAGGGTATAAACCTTTTACAAATATTTCAAAGTACCCTTCTCCATCTGTGCCTGACTTATATTTTGTAACAAAGATATTGTGTTGTTTATCAGAGTCTAATATACATCACACTACATACTGTAAAATTAAAAAAATATACTACTGTGAGATTTTTTTTAAAAAAAGAACTAAAAAAAAATCATTAGTGAAATTCACCTTTTAACAATACAAAATCCCTGGGAACTCAGGTACAGAATAGTAAGTCAGCCTTTACGAACACTTCTAGAAGTAAGATTGCTATGAAAGATGTTATGTGAGACAATTCATTGAGTCCTATTTGCACATGCTCTCAGAGCAATGAATAGATGCATTTTTATAAACTGAAATCAAATTAAAAAAATCAATGCATGAATTCTGCCACCCTTACTTACCATGAATAGTGCCTTGCTCAGTGATTTCAATGGGACTAGACATCGCGTGAGATACTACCAATGTGAGTAAGGGTGGCAGAATCAGGCCCATAGTAAGTAACAGAGTAGTCTATCTGCTGCAGCTGAGGCTCTGATTCTCTGCTCTTCTCTACCCCAGGTGTCAGTTCCTTGATTCTCTGCTCTTCTCCACCCCAGGTGTCAGTGGTCTGCAAGGGATTGTTTACCAGCTGTGGGGCTAGCTGGAGTGCATCCCCAACACATCTTCTATGTTTAGGGCTGCAGGGAATTGGCTAAGGAGCCAGGTACACTAGCTCTGTGCCTTCTGAGGAGCCTTACACAAAGTATATTCCCTGCTTCAGATATGTGGACAGTTTCCTTTCCTGTTGCACTGCCTATAGGGCTCAAAGGGAAAGGAATAAGTCAAAGAATCTGGCAGTGTCACTACAAAATGTAACCAAGATTAACTCTGCTCCATAAAAACCATTAGTACAGTATACACTCAATGGTGTGGTACAGTAGCACATAGTGCTGTAATAGTCAGTGCATAGAGTTCCAACTTAAAAGCTATACCACTAAAAGGAGACTCTGATACAATATAAAACAGAATCTTACTACATGGGGCCAAATTTTCAAATGTAGGGATCTAAGTTGCCCTGTGAAAAATGCAAATGTCAGTTTGCATGCAGTAAGGAGTATTTATGCATACAGAGAGAATAATTGCATGTATACAGTAAGTACTTATATACACACAAATCTGCATGTGCACAGACACAAACTGTATCTGTATATCTGTTGAATGAAAGAAGTTTAGTCTTCCACTGACTCTGCACACATAAAATTATAATTTAACATAATCCGTATACTTGCAATTCTGTTAAATACTGATTGATCTGTCACTTTTATCCCGCTGTAGATTTGTGCAAACTGTCAACCTCCTGAAAGTGTTCCAGACTGGCGAGGTGAACTTCTGCATGCTATTCAGCAAGTCTTTCTGAGAGAACAGGATGTTCTTCTAGCAGCATCTCAAACAGAACTTTCAGAACTGGGTACCAAGGATGCAATTGTATTGATGAACCAGTTAGAGCACAGACTTCAAGAACAGGTGATGCAGAACACTACTTCTGTTCAAAGCATGTTCAGTTTTAATCTCTGATGTATAAATGCAGTGGGAAAGCATTACAAAGCAACTGTTTCCTTTATTAAGTGTTGCATTAATTACTTTCTGGAGTTTTACTTTTAAATTTGTAACACAAACAGGTTATTAGCCAGAGAATGGCAATGGACTTCATTCAGAATGCAGACAGAAGAAGTTTGCTAATGGAAATTCAAGTACTGCGCACTCAGATGAACAATAGAAAAGTTAATCCAAAGAGAGAACAAGAGATTGATCCAAAAAGTCAAGGTGCTTTATGTGGTAATACTATATATGTATAGCGGTGCATGTGTGTTCATACACGCTTTTAAAAATATGCTTACAGATAAGTGTAGGTATATTTCCTCAGATTGTGCCTTTCATTCTGTGTCTGTCATTTTGAGGATTCAAAATTTTCACTCTTATTTGACCAATCTGCCTTTTGAAAATTAAAATAATCTTCTGTTTACAAACTCTTACCACTGTTACCTAATTTAAAGAGATGCTGAGTGATTTTGAAAGTGAACCCTTACTGAAGTTTGCACCTTCCGGATTTTTTCTGAGCCTGTACTTCAATTTTTAGATCTAACAGCCTTGAGAGTATCTCTTTAAAATGAGTAGTTATTGACAGTGATTAAGATTAAGTCACGTATAGACCTGACAGAAAAAAATGTTGCGAGACAAGATGTGTACTTACTATAATCTGTCTGTGCTTTGTCACAAATCTGTTTTCTACATATGAATATATTTTGCAATATCAAAATGTATGAGTCTTTTTATACATTTCCAAATAATCTATAGAATGTATATTTTTATCAAACTATCATTCTAAAAATGGTAATGGACTACAGTCATTTTAGCATGCCCCTTTTCTAAGACAGTATCTGGATCCTGCTCAGAGCTTGCTTAAAGGCATGTGGGAGTCAAAGGTTGGGTACAAGAAATTGAAATAATTGTGCATTCCAGTCCTGCTAAACAAATATTTATGTTTTAACTGATCCTCACAAAGGGTAAAATTCACCCCTGTACACAGGTCTGGCACAGGGCCTAGACGCCATTTTGAAAGCTTATGTGGAGCAATTGTGAGTAATTGTGATGGTCCTATGCACAGGGGCAAATTTCATCCCAAATGAGTAACATTGTTTGTAGAATGCTACCTGGGTAAGTTCCATATTAACGATGTTATCTCTAGAAATGCTGGAGTACAACATGCAGCAGAAGCAGTCTCAGATACTGGAGATGCAAGTGGAGCTCCATAGTGTGAGGGACAGAGCGGCTGAACTTCAAGAACAGCTGAATTCTGAGAGAATGATGGTTTCAGAAGTGAAGAATGAACTTGCCCAAGCTAAACTAGAACTTGAAACAACCCTTAAGGCCCAGCACAAGCACTTCAAAGACTTGGAAACCATCAGGTGTGGCTTTCAGTGGCTAACCCTTCCTACATTGGCATTTTAGATGTTCATTCTTGTATTGCTTTTTACTACCATATTAATTTTATTAAGAAAATTGTTACCATCTGAGTTAGAAATTTCTATAAAACATTGCTAAGGAAAAGTAGCCCATTATCCCAATTGAAATGTAAACCCATGGAAACAAGGAAAGCTTCATTTTTCTTAGTTTTACTTATTGCTTACTCTGAAATACTTTCACAACCCACGGACAGATATTTTGAGATTTCTGTACTTACTTTAGACCATTATATATAAAATTGTAAATATTTTATTAACACAATAGCAAGAAAAAAACAGTTTATGCTGAGACTGACATGGTGTGAGAAAGTTACAGGTAGTTTGTGATAAGTTTTATGTGCAGTTCCGTGTAGCTTATGTGAATTAATTACTCTTGCTTTGGGGTCAACGGCGGAGGTGACCAGCGTAGGAAAATCATGCTAAGGAAATAATTTTCACAGATTCTCTTTACTGACTTTGCAACTATACCTCCTACATACTGATTTAAAAAGCAGTTCTGTATTTGTGTTAATGTTAAATGCTTTTTTCCCCCATGTAGTTTGTGGCTTTTTGACAAAAACAATAATCCTAAAGGTAGCCTGTGTATCTTTGTTAGGACTGAGGTTAAAGAAAAAGCAGCTGAGCTTGATATGTTAAAGGATACAATGGCAAATGAACAGAAAAAATCAAGAGAGCTTCAATGGGCTTTGGAAAAGGAAAAAGCTAAAATGGAACGCGATGAAGAAAGAGGAAGAGAAGAGCTTGAGGTACCCTATCTTCGCTCTCAAATTATCCTCAGCATTAAAAAATATACAGATACTTCCAGATTTTCTCTTAACATTTCATCCCAGTTTACCTTTTGTTTAACGTACTGTGCAATCTATGGGCTAGATTTTCCCCTCTGCTGCTGCAGTATATTCACTGGAGTTGGAAAAGGGTGTACAGAATCACTCCCAAACAAGCAGTGGGGCAGAAAGGGCCTGATCCAAAGCCCCTTGAAATCAATGGGAGTCTTCATATGAATTTCAGCTGGCTTTCTATCACACCAGTGGTGTTTCAGATATGAGTAGGAAAGGGGTCAGCCCGCATATATCACATCTTCAGGGATCTATTGGCTGACAAGGCAGCAGACACAGCCCTCACATCTGTGAGGGCTAGAATGTACACAGCACTATACAGAAATGCACATTGCTGGTCCTGTTTTAAGCATTGTGTACCAGGACCCACCGTATGGAATCCTATCCTGGATGGCAGGACTCCTATGGCAGAGGATGCATTTCCCAGCATCCATGCTACCTCTCAAGGCACTGGGTATGGCAGAATTTGGCTCTCTATTTAATATTTGTTTTTTAATCAAATTATCAGGACAAAACAAGAACCACTTTCTTAATGTTTACAAAGCCAGTAGAAAAATCTTAGAGATGTGAAATTAAAATACTGTAAATCCTAAAGAAATGTGGCTAAATAAAATATATTAATTATCCCTATGGCCCTCATCCTGCTGGGAGAAGTAGACAGCTGTGCATACTTGACTTTGAAAATCTGCCTTCACCATTTAGGAAGTAAAAACAACTAGCTATAAATAGCCGGGCTTTCACATTAAAGGTTAGGGTAATATTACGAAAGCTATAGTATATTGTAAGTATTCTTATTCTTAAATTGGTTACAAATGTATAATTCATTACATTGTCATACACATTTAAAAACAAAATCAGATTCGTGGTATTAAAGCAAATTGTCTGGATTTAAATACTTTACATTTTCAGCAAAAGGGCATATTTTAAATTAATATAACCAGTCACTATCTTTTATTTTCTTCTTGAAGGATTTGAAAATTTCTCTTGAGGATCAAAAACAAAAGAATTTACAATTAAATAAACTTTTGGAACAAGAGAAACAGCTGTCCAGTGATCTGCAACAGAAAATTGAATCCCAGGAAGTTCTGAATGCAGCCCAGCTGTCACATGAACGAGGTCGTAACTCTGAGCTTCAGGTGCTCCTTGAATCAGAGAAAGTCCGAGCTCTCGAAATGAGCAGTGCCCTAGAAAGGGAGAAAGAACTGTGTGCTCAGCTTCAGAGCGTTGAAGATAAGGGGCAGGATGGAACACCCAAACCAACTGAAGAGTTACTTAAAGATTTACAAAAACAAATGGATGAAAAACATGACCGTATAGTGGAGATAGTCAGTGAGATGGAGAGGTATAAACTTGACTCTGTACAAATGAGGCAACAGATGGAAAAGGAGAGGCAGATTCAGAGGAAGTCGCTGCAAACAGAACAGGATGCAAATATATTAGCACAAAAGAAAGTACGTGAACTAGAGTCCAAAGTGGAAGATCTGCACTGGCAGCTTGAAGAGAAGAGACAACAGGTTCATAAACTAGAGCATGAGGTAAAGAAGTTGCAGGAAATAATACAGGAGCTACAGAAAAAAGAACAAGAGAGTGAGGAAAAAAAGGAAGCTGAAAGAGCAATATGCCAAAATCTCAATGAGGTACAGTAGAGCTTAGAAAAATATGTAACACTGAGCTGAATTCTAAAGCTGTCACTGTGCTCTTAAATCTCTAGTTTGGTTAAATAGATGGGCAGTAAAGTTGAGGAGCAATTTTCATCAGATTCATTTCCTATCTTTTAATTCAGTCTTTTGGAGATTCTCCTTGCTTTGGGCTAAATCCTGGCTGGTGACGCACAGCATGGCTGCCAAAATCATCGGCAGGAGCATTAGACCACTCCAATTCTGCCTACTCCAGAAAGATCTAGTGACACCATTCCACATGTCCTGTGCAATTGAAATCACGGGGCGGGGGGGTAACTGAGAGTGGCAACTGGAGAAGTAAGCAAAGCCTGACTGTATGTCTACATACACGTATCCATTGCCAAGCAGATCAAGCTGTAGTCCCAGCACCCAGCCCGTTGAACAAATTATTCCTATTCAGGAATGCTCCAAGTGATTATGCATAGGATTGGTCTCAGGCACAATACAGTACCTAGGAACGCCATTTTTTCAGGGTATATCTGGGCCTATTTGGAAGGGGTGTGTAACCCCACATACACCAAAATGTTGTCCTGTGTTTAGGAGTGTGTGTTGGAAATATCACACATTTGCTAAAGGTGAGGAATAATGGACAAAACTCTGTGTTGACTCAGACCACATATAACCTCATTCAAGTAAATAGGGTTACACGGGGCATAATTCAGTGTAGAATTTGACTCAACATGCACTTTACTGTCTGTAGTTTGACCTAAATGGGTTACATTTTAAGTGTTTTTCAATTGAAATATATGTACCATTTGCATTTTGATACATACATATGCAGACTACTTGGGATACATCCAATGAGAGAACAAGAAATTGGGTTCTACAGCAGAAAATGGAAGGAGCTGAAATGAATGACTCTTCCTACCCCGCGCTGACTGAAGTGAAAGGAGAAGCTGATCTAAATGAAGGAAGTAAAGTTCTGGAGAACATCAGACAAAAGCTACAAAATGTATCTTCAAAGCTGAAACAATTGGCACACAAAGCCGCCAGCAGGTTAGACGCATCTTCAGCTGCATGTTTTTGATAGTAGCAGCCAACAAACTGTAGCATCTTGGCACGTGAATCAGAATTTCCATTCCTGTGTTACTCTAGTTCAGTGGTCACCAACTGGTTGCTCGCAATCGACTGGTCGATCCTAGAGGATCTCCCAGTCGATCACAATCTCCGGCAACGCTGCCAACTGGGAGCCTCCGGAAGTAAGTGCTGCCCGGCAGGAGGCCACATCCCAACCCCCAGCCCTGAGTTCCCTCCCAGAGCCAGCACCCCAACCCCTTCCTGTACCCTGAACCCCCCCTGCACTCCAGCCCTGAGCCCCCTTCCAGAGCCAGCACCCAAAACCAGCCCTGAGGCCCCCTACTGCACCTCAAACCTCCTCCTTAACCCCCAGCTCTGAGCCCCTCCTGCACCCCAAGTCCCAGCCCTGATTCCCCCTCCCAGAGCCAGCACCCTATACCCCTACTGCACCCCAACACTCTGCCCCAGTCTGGAGCCCCCAGACTCCCTCCCAGAACTTGCACCCCTCACCCCCTTCTTCACCCCAACTCCCTTGCCCCAGGCTCAGCCCAGAGCCCCCTCCTATATCGCAAACCCCTCGGCCCCAGCCTAGAGCCTGCACCCCCTCCCAAACCCCAATGTCCTACCCTAGCCCGGTGAAAGTGAGTGAGAGTGGGGGACAGTGAATGACAGAGGGAGGGATGGAGTGGGGCTTTGGGGAAGGGGCGGGATAGATCC
Organism: Eretmochelys imbricata; assembly: GCF_965152235.1. Taxonomy (NCBI): domain Eukaryota; kingdom Metazoa; phylum Chordata; order Testudines; family Cheloniidae; genus Eretmochelys; species Eretmochelys imbricata. The sequence goes on along the minus strand of NC_135573.1, from coordinate 224,232,036 downwards.
TGGGTTGCCTTTAAATTCAAAAAGTGATCTTGGGTGTAAAAAGGTTGGAGACCACTATTCCAGTTTTATGTTGTGATCCTTTAGTCAAGTTACACCAGCATAAAACTGGATCACAGAGTAGTGAATCCAGTTCTAAATATTAACACTTAGTGTAATCCTTCATCAGTTCAGACCAAAAAAGGAGGCTTCTTGTGCAAGGTGGGAGGGAGGGCTCAAACTTGATGTAGACAGAAAACCCCTAAAAAGAATTGAGTAATTGTATTCAGTAATGCTGAACAGTCACATACTGAAACAAAAAGGATTACCAGGGACTCTAAATTGTGAATTTTTTTTTGCAAAATACTCATTCAGATTGACATTCCTGAACCTTCTTTTACTTGCAACCATCTTGCTAAGAGGGGACTTTATTTGTGACACCTGCAGCCTGGAAGCCCAGTGTGAATCAGTTTTTGATTCTGCTATTACACTGATGTAATATCAGAAAAACTTAGTGTGAAGTGCAATACTTGGAACATATTCTGCACTTCTGAAAATGTCTCAATTACAATTGGTCACAAAGGTTTAAGAATTCTGGGGAGACTTGGGGTCCAAAAGTCCAAAGGTTCTCAGCACTGTAAAGCTCCCCTTCCAAACAACAGTAGGTGCTTAGTGCTGAGTGCTGTTTAAACTCTGGACAGCTTAATTTAGGTGCTTAAATGGGAAACTGAGCACTTTGGAATGTTGTTAAACCCTTTTGGACTGTGAGTGTCTTTACTTGAGAAATGGCCAGATTTTCAAAGTGTCTGTATTTATTAACAGTGTGTACAGAAAAATGAAAGAGGCGCTTGCTAAAAAAAAAAAAAAAATCGATAACCAGAAAAATACAGTTCTACTTTGTGAGAATTGGGTTCACCATAGCATTGTCTCCTTTTGAAATTTCAGTCATTTTCCCTATGCCTTCCTTCAGAAATCTAGTACTTTATAGAACTGTATACTTCACTGTAGTTACATTGCATTACACTGCATACACTATAAATATTCGCTATTTTCATTCCAGGTTACAGTTTGAAACAGCAGATGATGACAACTTTATTGGGGTACAAAGTAACATTGAAGATGTTCTTTTACTGTTAGGAACATTATCTGGATTGTCCCAACTAGAAGGGGTGAGAACATAATCACTTTTGGTAAACTTGTACAGTAAAAAGTCAACTGTAGTCTATGCTCATTTAACATTGGCAAAGAGTGCTGTAAATCCTTTCCTTTTTACCTGTCAACTTTGAGAAGGAATCACAAATTGACGTATATTTCACATTTCCTAGCATTTTCTTTAGGAAAAGTACAAAAAGTTACTAAAAGTAACTCATATAGCTGCAACCGACTGTGGGAAAAACTTTATTCAGTATTTCCCAGATGTGAAAAATCAGTGTTTAATATTTAGTATATCAGGTTCTTACGGGACATTTACTTAAACTATGTAGTCTGTACCAAGAGAAATGCAACAGGAAAATCTGCATGCAATTATGAATGTTCAGAACATTAATGAGGCAGTCTGGCACAAAGAATAACACTTGGGCAATGTTTGGTTCTTGACTGAGCTCAGCCTTAAAGCCAACATCAGTGTTAAGCATCTGTTTTAAAAGTAGCTCAGAATTAGCTTTCCTTGTTTTGTTCTAAGATAGCACTAACTTGAAAACTGCTCTTTTGGTTTTTAGAAACAAATATGAACATAATAAAAATAAACATTGCACATTATTATTATAATAGATTAGTTTGTGTTGAAATGTTCTGCTCTAACATACCATAAAAAGTCACTGTACCTGTGTAAAAACTAAGATGCCACCAGACTCCTCGTTAAGACAAACAGATTTATTTGGGCATAAGCTTTGGTGGGTAAAAAACTCACTTTTTCAGATGCATGGAGTGAAAATTACAGATACAGGCATAAATATGTATTGGCACATGAAGAGCAGGGAGTTACCTGGAAAGCTTATGCCCAAATAAATTTGTTAGTCTCTAAGGTGCCACTGGACTCCTCATTGTTTTTGTGGATACAGACTAACTCGGCTACCACTCTGATACTTTGTACCTGTGTTTTAACTCACCTGTTGTTTAGATTAACATTACACTTTTCAGATTTCTCAGATAAAGTAACAAAGCTCTGTTATCATCCACAAAACTTGTCATCTAGGGTAGGAGTCATATCAATCTGATCTCATGCAAGTTTTTTCCTTTTTAGCTGAAGTTAGTGTTGCCCCCTGTGGCCCCTCCTAGCTCACTAACTGAAAAACTGCTGAGACAGAATGCAGAGCTGACAGGGCTTGTCAGCAGACTGAGTGAGGAAAAGAACAATTTGAGGAACGCTGCCTTGAAACTGGAGGAGGAACTCAGACGATACCGACAGAGAGGACTTTGTGGGGACTATGTATGTATCTTCTCTGTGCATTGCCATAAACAAATGTGTATAGACCAGGGGTGGCTAACCTGAGCCTGAGAAGGAGCCAGAATTTACTAATGTACATTGCCAAGAGCCACAGTAATAAGTCAGCAGCCCCCCCAGCTCCCACCGCCTGCCAGCAGCTCCCACCAATCAGCGCCTACTCCACCATCCCCCTGCGCACTGCAATCAGCTGTTTCACGTGTGCTTGTGGGGAAGAGCGAGGGCATGCAAGCTGAAGGGGCAGGGGGTTTGGGGCAGAGCAGGAGGTTGAGCAGTGAGCACCCCCCAGAAAATTGGAAAGTTAGCATCTATAGCTCCAGCCCCGGAATCCGTGCCTAGTAAGGAGCCGTATATTAACCTCTGAAGAGCCACATGTGACCCCAGAGCCACAGGTTGGCCACCCTGGTATAGACTAGAAAGCATCACCCTGTTTTCACATGAAATATATCTACACAAGTTCTGTTCAGTACTCAGTGAGCTGGCAGTCTAAGAGGAGGGAAGAAGGGTGATTAACTTTTCTACCCTTTCTTCTCCTCCTTCCCTACTCCTCGCCCCCCGCTCTGTCTCTAATCAGGGTGCCTTGGCAAACTCTTTTTCCATAGACAGACACTTCGTGTTTTCATCCAACTTTGCATAGTTGGCTGCCATTTTCCCTGCAAGTATCTTGTGGCTCCTCACAAGGAGCTAACAGACTCAAGGTGTTTTTAAGACTATAGAACTACTATAAGAGAGCTGTTAGTTTGGGTTCTTGGGACAGATGCAATGAGTATACTTTTCCGTGGAAGTTAATAGCATCATTTCACAGTGCTCCCAACCCCTGTTATCCTGAAGTGTGAGGGCCCAAGGTTCACCTCAGACCTGGGTTTCCCACTCAGTAATGTGATGAGCACACTACTGAATCAATGAATAAACGATAAGAAGATGCGTTGTTAAAAATAGGGTTTGGTCCCCCTGCAGTCTTCTAGACATTCACTGGACAATGGAGCTAATATCGATACTCTCATTGCCTCTGAGAGAGAGATTTGGAACAGAGAAAAGCTGTCACTACAGAAATCTTTGAAACACGCTGATGCAGAGCTGTCCAAACTGAGAGCAGAACTAAGGAGTGAAGCTTTTCTGAGAGAATTGGGATCGAATTCTGAAAATGCTGTTTTAAAGGTAGGAAGCTCATCACCAACTGCACTCTCTCAGCACAGTGGGCTGTCTTTTAGAACTGGGCCTGTTTTCCATTGCATTCACCATCATTCTCATTTAGACTAACTGGGGAATCAGTATGATTCAGTTTTCAGAGGCTTGGTCTTAAAGACCTGGAACTCCATTATAACTTTCCCTGGGGTAAAGACACAAAAACACTCATGCCCCTCTTCCATAAATTACATATTTTTTTTGCAGCTCAAAACATCCCTATATTATGGAACTGGTATTCAAAGAATGTTAGCATTAGTGCAGGCAGGAAGTGAATAATCACAGATGAACTTCAACGATAATGATGTCAAAAATCTTGGAATTGTAACAGTCCTCTGAATGCTTTCTTTGTTTCTTCTGTCATCTAGATAATTTATGGAAAATACCTGAGAGCAGAGAGCTTTCGGAAAGCTCTCATATATCAGAAAAAATACTTACTGCTCTTAGTAGGTGGATTCCAAGAGTGTGAAGAAGCCACCCTGGCCCTCATTGCGAGAATGGGTGGACAGCCTTCATACACTGACCTAGAAATTATTACACATCGTTCAAAGAGTTTTACCAGATTTCGCTCTGTGGTCAGAGTGTCCATTGCAATTTCAAGGTAAATCACAGGAAGTTACAGGTTAACCAAATGTGAACATGCCATTTAACATAGATTTTATTAAGGCCCTACTTAATTTGCGATATTGCAAAATTGCGGATCCCACAATATTAGGCTTCCACTGCAATTTTGAAACTAAATTCAGGTGTATGTATATTGCATTTTAACAATCACCCCCGCTGTCAGTCATGGGCGGCCAGCTATTCCAAATTACCACAGTTAATACAGGTCCATTATTACTTTTCCACAATTTTCCATGTCTTGTCCACAACTCTGCCACAATTATTTGACAATCATCCGGCAAATCACGTAGGGCCTTATATTTTATCAAATTAAGTATCTTGTGTAATTCACCATTTTTTGTGATACACTCTAAATTGTAAGTCTTGGTAACCATGAAAATAGTGCATCTTAAACAGAATGCAGAGTTACACAGGGCACTGGTAATGTAGAAGACTAGAGCAAGCTGTTTAAGACATTCTACTGCACAAATGTAAATCAAAGCAGCCTGGCTCTGTGTTGTAATCCACTGATGTCAGAATTTATGGGTTATGATAACAAGCTTTAAAAATTACTAATGAATTACTGGTGACGTCTCCAGAGTGCCTGTGTATTTTAGAAATGTATCATTGTTTCTTTTCTGTAACCTACTTTTTCTTTAAAAGTAAAAACAATCCCTTAAAACGCAGGCATTGTAATCCATAAAATGGAATTGTATCTAAGAAATCAAGTTGTTATAATTAAGCTTTTTGGAATGACAGAGAGAGAATATTGTGTATAAGCAGTAAATACTGTGGCTACCTCTGGTTTTTAAATTCCTTTGAGGCCTCACTCCTGAAAATACATACATGCTTAACTTTAGGCACATGAGCTGTCCCCTGAACTCAGATTACTCACATGCCTCAAGTTAAGTATGAGTGAAAGTGTTTGTAAGATGGGGGACCTGGTGACTGAGGATTTTACTTTAGAATATACCACTGCTATCATGGACCTTTTTTCTGCATTGGGGCTGAAATTTTTTGCAGTTATTTGTTGTGTCTTATATTTTAAGATATTAATGCTAAGTATTGTAGACATCTAGGACAAATGCTGCCCTTAGTCAGACCCATTCAACACCCAGACATCACTAGAATTGTACAGGTATAACTGAAGGTAGAATATGGCCCATGTCTTTTTCTTAGATAAATTCTGTTTCTGTTTAATCCAAGTTCTTTAGGTTTTAAAAGTCTATCTCCTTACTCAGTTTGCTGTTGTGTGGATTATTATACACCCTAGAACATTATATGTTTGTTTAAATAAAGAAATATTTGGTTTACTCTAAAGTATCTTTTTATTTTAAATGCAGAATGAAGTTCCTGGTTCGTCGGTGGCACCGAGTTACAGGTTCTAATTTAATAAACGTCAACAGGGATGGCTTTAGCCAGAACACAGGTAAATCACTGACTGCCAATGTCTGAAGAAACATCATCCATGAATTATATTAGTGCTGAGTGAACATTTTTGTTCAACCTCCATGGTCTGGAACCAATGGGTTGCTCTTTCCCCTATCTGTTTCTCAGCTTTCTGGCAACCCCTTCAGCAGTTCACTCCACTCCACTCAGCATAGACACTAGACTGAACTCTCTTGTACCTTGCTTCTCATCAGATGCAAATCTGTCTGCAGGAGTTTTTTTAAAACATAGCAGCTTCATCTTAAGCAAAGGGCAGCATGTGAACTGTGAGATTTTTCTGTGTCCGCTGAAGTGTTCTCCGGTATCAGAGACCCTTCCCCCAGCTCTACGAAGGGTGGCTCACTGAGTAAATCCTTCTCAGGGCATGGACAGGCAGAAACCATGAATCTCACAGTGCCCACCACACAGCCTGAGGAAAGGGCAGATGAGACAACATTGCTGACCATGGTATTGAGCAATAGTTCCTCCCTTTTTGTCTTAACTCAGCCCAGACAAAAAAGTTCTGATGGCCCCTGGATCAGAGGTAGTGCTAGCCCATGGGGGGCCCCAGCAGGAAAATTTTGCCCCCCCTCTCCCTCAACACATAGTGAATAGGGAGCCCCCTTTAGCTGATCAGGGCCATAAGCAATTGCTTAGTCTGCTTATGCCTAGCGCCAACTCTACCCTGGATGTACCTAAAATCCAGGAAATCTGATTCCATTTGCCTGAGGGAGGTCAAAAAGCCTTTTACTCACACCTGGCTATGTAAACATGGGGTGAAATCCTGAATCTGTTGAAGTCAATGGGAGTTTTGCCATTGCCTATGGTGAGCCAGGATTTTACCCATGGTCTCCTCTCAAGCAATCTTAAGAATGAAGTAGTCTCTATTTCCTGAGGTTCAAGAGAGCCTCCTGGGCTGAATGTGAGTCTGCTTTAGCAATGGAAGTCTGCTGGAAAATGACTGGGAGCGCAGACTACATGTGCACTAAGTATTATGGTGTTAATATAGTGCTGCATCAGAATTATAGTTCTACATTACTCAGTGCAGTGCCAGCCCTATGCAAATTAGGGTACTGCTCGGCAGAATCCCGTAGCTCCAGCCTATGGAGTAGAAAAGGAAATCTAACTTTTCTGCTTGAAAACTGTTTTTCTGCAGAGCTCCCAGTCCTGGCTGTAAAGCTCCACCAATATTCATAGTTACTGTGTACAGTTAAAATAGCTATTTTTGAGTGCACCGCAAGGAAGTTTTGACTGGATCTTGGTAGCACCAAGAGCCTGAAAAGTTGTAACTACTGTACATGAATGAGAGGAGGGGAAGCAACCCATAGTTATATGCTGGGAAAGCTCATGGTAGAACATAAAATTTCCATTTTACAAAAATTACTCTTACTAAACAGAAGAGCAGTTACAGCTGTTTGAGACTTCCTTGGTCTTAAACTTCTAAGGCAGTTTGTGAGTATATGTGAATTTATTTCTTATCTATTCTATGGCCTTCCTAATTTCAGATTAGGTGTCAAAACAGGTGATCAAACAGTGGCAGTTGCTTTTATTAATAATTATCTATTTTGCTGCAGTGGCTACGATCCCCAGTCATGGCTGAAGGCCGCATTGTACCACATGCGGTACAAACACAGAACTAAAAGACAGTCCCTGCTCCAAAATAGCTTACAGTCTAAGTGTAACACAAGAAATGGCTGTAACCAGAGGAAGGAGAACAAGTAAACAGTATTGGTCAGTTTGGTAGGCAGTAATAGCTGCACTTCCTTAACTAGCTGTAGTTTTTAACTTACTTTACCACATGTAAAACAAAGAGTGCACCTGGGATATCTGTCAAATTGCAAAATGTCTGATTTTCACAAGTTGATATTTTTTGTATAGATAATACTTGTTTGTTATTTTAGGTCACGAGCTAAGGCCTGATTCATTAGCTGGTGGTCTGGAGCTCTATGGAGAACAAAGACATTCTTCTGATAGATCTAGATCAGAACTAGAGTCTCTCAGATCTCCTATAAATTCTCAGCACAGGTAAGTTTGTTAAATAATTATTCTTTGTCTGAAAAGTTTATTTCTACAATTAATACTAATGCACTTTAGGAGTGTGGAAATTTCACAGTTTGCTATGTAATATGCTATATATTTTCTGTTCAAGGTCTAACCTTGCAGTCTCCTGCCTTCTGAGGAACATAATGTTCTTCAGAAACCATCAACAGTATTAATAAATCAGAAAATGGGGTTGCTTCAAAATTATGTAAATGCTTCTAGCTCCTCATGCCAAGCCCTTATCTATGGACATTCAGAGCATCAGCACTAGGACACTGCCATGAAATCCTAGCACTGTTGAAGTCACTGGAGCCAATATTTCACCGCCGAGGCAAGCACTTCTGAAAAATCAGGCTCCAGTTGTTCTCAAGCTGTGGGATGTATTTTCACCTAGTGCCATGGACACTTTCTCTCCCACTACTGTACAGTCTCCACTCTCATTTGCAATCTCATAACCTATGGCAACTACAGTAGTTGGTTACATGGAAAAGTATTTAATCTAGTTGTAGTGGTTTTTAATGTGCAGCTGGAAACTATGGAGGAGAACTAAAACCATATATAAATATTCTTCAAACATCCTGCTTTTTCTTAGAAGAAATTTTTAAAACAACTGTACTTGAAACTGCTACTTCTGCATGTTTTATGCAGTCTCAGTAGGAGACTTACTTGTGATTTTTGCCTCAAAGGAATGCAACAGAAATCTTGGGAATAGCAGGGAAGGTAGGCAGCTGAGGGTACATCTACGCTGAAGAAAAAAAACCAACAACCCTCCAGCAGCACATCTGAGTCACAGACTCCAGCTCACAGTACAACACTAAAGAGTAATGCAGACATTCCCGCTTGGCCTCTGAAACCTCCCCTTGCCAGGTTTCAGAGCGCAACTAGAAACATTGACACTGCTATTTTTAGCACCAGACTGTGAGCCCCTAGACTGGCCTCTGAGACTCACAGTCATGGATCTTTTTTGCAGTGTAGATGTACCATGGGGAGAATCAGATGGGGAGGACAATGTGTCCAAGAAACTGGGGAGTTCTACCCTCAGTAGAACACTCATTTTCTAAAAGGCAGCATATACGTATACTTAATATTCGTAAGATTGCTGCTACATTCTCTTTTGGAAACAGGATTTTTGTACAGGAACTTCAATATTTGAAACCTATAGCTCATTGTTTTTCTTCTGCTAGGTTCCAGGGCATCCATGTTGATTTAAGCCCAGCTTCCCTTGCATGTTCTCAGCTGCAGAATTATGATCCTGACAGAGCTTTAACAGATTATATCAATCGACTGGAGGCACTACAGAGGCGACTTGGAAGCGTACAATCAGGTAAAAATACTCAAACTTTCCTCTTCCTGGTACAAAGACACAGAATACCTGTTCTGAGTTAGAAAGTATATGCTGGTTTCTCAGGTTCAGTCTTAAACAAAGGGGAAAACTCACAGCTGAACTCAAGGAACAAAAAGCCCACTACCCATGAGAGTGGTCAGAAACTATATAGGAATGAAACTGTATTCAGTTATGTACTGAAGCTTTTGCTGGGGCTGTCTAATAAATTTGCAGCAAGGTTTTAATCAACATCTAAGAGAGACAGGGGTGTGGTTTTGGTAAACTCTTTTGTATCAAGATTCCTCCTGTTTAATCATTTTTTTGTGCTGTTTGGCTCAGTTGTCCTATTCACATGCTGACAAGTACTGGATGATACACTGCAGCATGTTTAATCACACTTTCTGAAAAGGCTCTTCCAGTAAGAAATACTGGAGTTAAAAGTTCTAGCAGGAACGGTTCAGACTGACCCACGTCTAGTTTGATAAGGAGTCAAACCACTTTAACAAACCAGAATTTAAAAGCAAGTAGTTTTGTTCTTGAAGTATATCTTTTACTTTATAGTAGAATCTGCACAGGTCAGCTGAAGTCTTGCAGAAATGTCAGATAACTAATGCTGACTACACATCATCTAATTTCTCCAAGTACTAACACTGTTTTTTAAATCTTACAGGTTCTACTTCCTACACTCATTTGCACTCTGGTGTTAGAAGATAATATCCTTTCAACATCTCCATCATGGTAATGATAATGAATGAACTACCTTTGTGCTCTCTGTGCTTTTGTATAATGTGTATATTGTGGGACCAACCTGAACACAGCTGTATGATTACACAGTTCTCTTGCTGGCACATCCACACAGACTGGAATTTATGTATATAGGCACTTTGTGTTCATTCAGAAATCATTAAATTACATGTATATTTGTGGAATGCTAATTTAAATGATTAACTTATAAAAAGTGTATTTATCAAAGGGGATGCCAGGAGATGATGCTTGTGTATTTGATTGTTGAATGTGTAGCTGAAAGTGTACTGCACTTTGACAAAACTACACAACTCTGTCCTAATATTTGCTACTGGCAGTGCAGACAGAATATCACTTGTAGAGACCTATTTTTGTAAGGTAGAAGTTTTGAATTTTAAGGGTATTTTGTCAAAGTACTGAAATAAAGATGACTTCATCCTTTTACTTGTTGTTTCAGGTTATTTTAAGTACAGGAGCATTTCTTGTGCACACTATTAAAAGGTAACTAAACCCTGATTCTTGCTAGTTTTAGCTTCAGGGATAGGCAAGAGGATTCCTGGTAAGCACCGGAGCACTGCCTAGGGAAGAAGTCCAGACTCAGCCTGATGTTCTAGTACAATAAAATGATTAGGAATTAATTTTACTCTGCCAGGGGAGTTTCCTAAGGCAACAGCTTGCCAGCTAAGGGCTTTTTTATGTTAGTCTTTAAAAATGGAGAAGTGGTAGTTAATGAGATTTTCACTTTGTTGTGGCCACAAAGTTTTGTTACTAACTAGTGTTAGCATCAGGCTGGCTTAAGTTCACATTTATCCATTCCTTTATTAAAAGAGCTTACTTTCTATATTTTTCTAAAAGTATGAACAGTGTTCTGAGCACAGGAAACTATTTCACAAAGTTTATAAATTTTAATGAAAAATTTCTGCAAGTCACATCAGAGCTATTTTCTACTACACAAGTACAACATTTAACAGTCCTGAAATAAGTTACCCATTCCCATGTGAATTATGGGAGAAGAACCTTATTAATTCACTGTGCCTCTTTGTGGACAGCTTCAGTGGTTGCCAAGATTAATAGTAAAGGGTTGCAGAAGGTTGGCTATTAATAGGACTTTGTCCCCCAAACAGCAGGCACTTCTTAAAACAAAAGTTTTTATAGTGCCCATTCTTCCCTCTACATCATTCTAAACACTGGATATACTCCTAGTTAATACAGTAGTACACACTAGTTTTCATTCACTTTCTTTAGTACAAAATGAACAGAGTTAAAGAAACTACACTTCTCAGATATACATGGGATACAACTGCCTTGCTCTGCTTACTCTTAACTATTAATTCTGGATTTGTAAGGTTCTACTGCTAATCTTTGCACTGAAACCAAGACTTTCAAGTGTGACTAATTTTACATAATTTAAAATGAAACTAATTTTCAGAGAGTTGACAGTTCAGCACTTTCTGAAAATCCTAACCGTCTCAAGAGGAGCACTTAAATCACCTGTCACATTTGAAAATATTATGGTTTTCTAAATTAAAACCCATGGCAATTTTTATATAAAGAACTATCAAGCATTCTCATGAAAAGTGTTCACTTCTCCAAACATAGATAGGGCTGAAAATCTGCAAAGTGAGCAGGTTCCAACTTGTTCACATTAAAATACACATCAGTTCCCATGGATGTCCATGAGAGCATAGTCTTGCCCCTTAAAGTAGCTGAATCAAGGAAAATAGGTTTTTTAAAAGCACCAATTAAAATTTAAGCTTGTAAAAAAAAATTAGATGTTCACCTGTCCTAAAATTTGACTGACCAGTTGGATTCACCTATACTGATATGGAGCATCCATCTTAAAATTGTTACACAACTAGAAAAGAAAGTGTCTGGTTAATTTAGAATGTACAGTACTGTGCAGTGTACAACAATTTCACATTTTACAGCTAAATTAACCTCACTTTCGTAACACTACACATCCAATGGACCAGCTTTTCTATTAATCATTTAATTGTGTCAATTTATTTAAATAGAGAAATAATTTTGTCTCCAAAACTTAGTGTGATCGCTTTTTGTATCTGATAACTGGGTTATCAGGTGTGTGAATCATAGTTGTATAGTTTACAGTAGGAAAATATCCATTGATGAGATCAAATTCATATAAACGAAGCAGAGTAGACCAAATAGTCTTAATCTGAACATAAGCAAAGTTTTCTCCGATGCAACGATGACGGCCTAGAAGAAAACCCAAGAGGAGAATAGTTAACTCTTTATTTTAGCTCACGATGCATTACAAAATGCATTAAACAATTAGCTTTAAAATGTACACTGCTTTCTTTCAATGTATTTAAACAACAGTTTATGGTACTGCTTCAGCAAAGCACATACTTAAGACTGATGGACATCAGTAGGAATAAGCACATATGTATATCTTTAACAGCCATACCACTACTGGTTAATAGGAGTAGTACATAGGGTTGAAATTGAAATTAAAACAATCTTCACAGCAGCAAATCTCACATACTATCAACAGAACAGAATCTGCTTTATTTTCTTGGCAAAAATCTTCATTAATTCAGCATTAAGGGAGAACACACATTGAAAAGTTATTCCCAGATCAGTCATAAAACTTTCCTCTGAATGTTATGTACAATGATGCAGTTATTGTTGCCATCAGAATTGAACTCTGCACAGTGAACATTAGTGTAGTTTTTTCCGCTTCACAATAAGTAAACAAACTTGAAAGACATGCTTGGAGCAGTAAGCAAGGAATCTTTAGACATGCAACAACTAAAATTACATTAATTGAAATAGAAGACAAAACTTTTTACTTCATGTATTAAACAGCACTTTTACAGTCAGTTTCACTTTTTCTCCCCATCTGATCAGTCTCCCATTTGAGAGGGTCTTTTACAAAGCAACAAGAGAAAAACTTTCAAAAAACTTTGGACAGTGTGGGTGTAAGACCACACAGTGACAAGGACTCAAGTGTTGTACCAAAAAATACTTCCAATGGACTAGATTTTAAAATCGACTAAGTCCCTTTAGTTTAAAAGTGAAGGTGGCATTGGGTAACAGATGTTTGAATTACTAAGATGCTGCTATTTTATCAATGCACTGGTTCTCAAACTCTGGGTCAATACCCCAAAGTGGGTTACGACCCAATTGTAATGGGGTCACGTTGGCCAGCATTAGACTTGCTGAGACCCAGGGCTGAAACCCTAGCTCCAGCCCCACCTCGGGCAGCAGGGCTCACGCTGACTCCCGCTCCAGCCCCCTCCTGTTGTCAGAAGGGGGCCACGGTGCAATGAAGTTTGAGAACCCTTAAGTCCTAATGCAATTTCTGAGTGTATCATTGGACTTACCAGCACCAAATGGCACATATGCAAACTTCTCTCCAGCTGCAGGGTTATCGTGGAGGTAACGGTCAGGTTTGAATTCTAAACTTTCTATCCAGGAATCCTTAAGTCTGTGATTAACTGTGGGAGATACGCAAACCTGATGGCCAGGAGGAATAGTATAGCCAGCAACAGTCTACAAGAAAAAAACAAAAAATAAACAAAAGTCCTGTTACAAAAAGCAGTTCTCCCTTTTCCCTTCTGCAAAAGTTCTCCCAGTGTCATCCTCAGCTTGGTTTATAAAGAGTTTTTTTTAGCTGAATAATTAGAGTAGTCTAATCTGGACCTCAGCTGGAATACTATGTTTAAGTCTAGTCACACCGATGGTCAAGAAAGATGAATTCAGTCAAAACAGGTGCAGAGAAGAGCTATTAGGAAGACATGGAGAATGGAAAACCTAGAATAAGATTAAGAAAGCTTGGCTTGTTTACCCTGGCAAAATAAAGGCTGAGAGACAACTTTAAATAGTTCTTCTCCCTCTTTGGTATTTACCCTTGGTGCATTTATAAAGGACAATGTTGGCATAAGAATAAATGGATATAAACCAGCCCTGAATAAATTTAATCTGGAAATTAGAAGATTTCTAGTCATCAAAGGAATGAGGTTCTGGAACAGCTTTCCAATATGAGTAGTAGGAGCAAACAACAACTAGTGTTAAGATACAGCTTGATACATTTATGAATAGTAGTATAGGGTGGAGGTTGTCTGCGATAGTAGGGGACTAGACTCGATGACCAAAGAGATCCTATGTTCCTAACTAGGTATTGTATTCAGATGGAATGTATGCTACGTACTGTATTCAGATAATTGTAATACGTAGCTTATGAACACGGAGTGAGCTCATTTCCTCTGCACAACAAATTCTTTTAAAAATTAAAAGAAGAAAATTTTAAAAATGGTGCAGGTTGCACAATGACTTTCCAGTTTTGGTGAAAATGCGTTTCATATTAATCATGATGCCCAAGTGAATATACTTTCAAGAATACTTTGCTCCCAAACTGGTATCTTATGTACAGCAGGTTTATTTGGGACACAGTATGTAAGTGTAGCTGTTAAGTAAATATAAAGACAAAAGAAGTACTGCCTGCGTAATACAGTAAAACAGACTTTACAGCCAGACAATGAAGTTCTGTGACTGCAGGCTAGGAAATGGGGCCAACTCTGCTTGGGGAGACTGATCAAGACTGAAAGGAGTAAAAAAATTAAAAAGAAAAAGTATGAAAGGAAAGGAAATTAGCACTGCCATCCTCTCTCTCTCAAGTGTTGCACACCATTCTCCAAATCTTCAGAGCCCTTTTGGTAATTATGCCCCAGGCTTTTTTTTTTTTTATTGCTCCAGTTTACTCAATCTTTAGATTCTGTTTCACCCACCCCTCACTGACTGAGGACAGAATCTGGAAAGATGCATGTTAGGGTAAAAGATGCTGACATTACTACTGTTCTGCCTCCCTTCCAAAGATGGGACTGTGTCCCTGGGACCCTAGCCATGACCATGCATGTCACATGAGCAAGTGTTGAGCTTATTTTCACACACAAAAAGCCTCCTATTGAAGGGGTCTCTTACTACAGAAGATTTGTGGATCTCTTTGTGTGATTTTTTTTTTGTTCATTTAAAGAAAATTTAAATAGGGAAAGACAAGTGTAAGAAAATTTGTCAGTTGCATTAGAAGCAATATTGGGCACCCCATCAAGATAGTAGCCTGAAACCTTGAGAAATACCTGTAAAGACAAAAGGGGTGTTTGGAGAGAAAAAGTGTTCTGGTTTCTCATGCATGCATACAAAAAGAAACAGAACAGCGTGTTACACAAGAGAAAAAGCTTCCTTTCCTTGGAGTTAAACAAGGTACTTTCAGAATAAAGGAGCCTGTGTTACAGCTCCATCTATTGTTGAACTAGACTGAGATGAAAATAGTAAGACCTAGTAAGGAAAGTATCACTTTTTTTTCCCCCCCTTAAAATGTTATACATAGTGATATATCTGCGATCATCAGCTTGACTTGTTCATTCCCGATACAGAACTAGATCTCTCAGTACCCACACACATGAAAGACTTAGCTGCAATGCAGTTAAGGTCATTCAAGTAAGCATCCAAACACTACAAACAGTAAAAATAAAAGTTTTAAAATCTGAAGTTAAGCATGTTCTCATCCACATCATAGAACAGCAATTATACAAGAATATTTATTAACCAAAACCCAAACAGCACTCCACTCCAACATCAGTTGCTCTCTCACTCACCTGTAGAGAGATTTTTTTTTAAAGAAATCTATTGTTTGTGCCCAAGGGGACAGACAGAGGTAATCAGACTGCTTAATATCAGAGACATATAGGCCTCATTTTCAGATCAGCTGACGTCAGTGCTCAGCCTATGTGCATTGCAAAGCAGATGTGAGGTATATCAGGCAAGAAGGGCAGGGTACTAACAGGTTAGAAAAACTACAAATCAAACTAAGACCAAGAGGCAAGAGATGAAAAGTTCACACTAGATAGCACTGTGTTTTTCAAAGTACAAAGGAACAAGTGTCAATGTAGGAGACAGAAGGCCCTTCAGGAGGAAGCAAGATTAGTTTACCAACAGAAATACCACAGTACAATAAATAAAATTAAATATACTAATTTCATATTCACAAGTGCAGAAAGTAGACAAGTTTCAAGGCAGGGGAGATCCTGATCTTTATGCCCTTAAAAGAAAAAGGGTATAACAGACCCACAGCATCGGTGATTTAGCAAGGTACAACAAAAATGCCACAACAAGTTCTCTGATAAACAGATTATTGCCGCTGGCTCCCAAACCCTTCATTTTCCCTGGTCTGACAGGAATAAGCTGAAACCATCAAATTCCAGTCCTCCTATGCCCCTGTGCTAATTAGCGTTCTGCACACTGTGCAGCTCACTGCATAACTTGCTAATCTCGTTGGTGACATTTGCTAAGTTAAAAACCTAGTTTGGACTTGCATCCTTTCTGACTGTCATTCCCTATCTACTACAGATTTACAATTGATGTACATTACAGCCACACCACTGATCTGGACAGAGTCAACAAATATGCTCACCTGGGGAGTTCTGGCCATTCTCATCATGGTCATTATAGGAGGTCTAAGCCTTAAAGTTTCTTTCAGACAGCGGTCCAGCATGTTCAGCTCCTTCAGCTGCAAATATAGTAAACTTCATCAGTTTCCTCATGATTTAGGAATATTTAACATTCATAAAACAGTATTTTTCCATTTGAAAAATCCGTGTGATAAGCTGCTCATATATTAAATACATAATTCCAAATATATACTTCAGTAGCTACCCTGTTTGTTTCTGCTTTATT
Organism: Eretmochelys imbricata; assembly: GCF_965152235.1. Lineage (NCBI taxonomy): Eukaryota > Metazoa > Chordata > Testudines > Cheloniidae > Eretmochelys > Eretmochelys imbricata. Next base: position 224,215,597 of record NC_135573.1, on the reverse strand, counting down.
TGATTGAATTAAAAAAATTCCACTATCCAGAAGGTGATACTAGAATACAAGCTACCACCAAAACCTGCTTTCATTTATCAAGTTCAAGGATATGAGCATCTAGCATACATGTGACAGATGCTGTAATTGTAACAGTATCTGAGTAAGAGTTTAAAACATTTTTATAAATTCATTTTCAAAAATTTAAAGATAGCCTGAAAGTTATATAAACAAACAAACCTGGTCATAATTTAGGGGCTTCAAGTCTTCTCCACAAACTGTTTTCTGTTCTGCATAGCATTGTTCCTGTATTGATTTGTCTCTAGCTAAAAAGAAGCCAAGCCAAGCACTGGTGGTAGAAGAGGTATGCTGGCCTGCTAACAACAACCCAATAAGCATTCCTGCAATCTCATCGTCTGTCAGCAGACGGCCATCCCTAGATTAAGGAAATAAACATGCTAGCTTTACTTGATTAGGTATCCAGATATAGTGCCATACATCATGTTAAATGTTGGACTGTAGATACTTTTAGCTTCAGTTTTTTTCCTTCCTCCAGTTGGGGAACTGCAGATGCATGGGAAAGAAGAGAGATTGCAAGGCAAGGAGCTAGAGAGAAAGTCATCACATGGCTGCCATGAGGGAGAAAAGCAACAGCTATCTGACATTTGGCTAAGCATCTACAACAAAACCTCCTAACCTTTTGATCTACACTTAAACACAGCTAGTAATGAACTTGGCAAGACCACACTTTAAGTCTGCCATTTGTGCATGGAATTTTACTGACTCAGACTCAATTCTTTTTCTTTCTACTGAGAACAGAGGTGTGAGAAAGGGTCTGTCTATATATATGTCATGGTAGAAGAAACTGCTGAAAGATTTCAAAAGAGGCTTGAGGGCAACAGAAACTAGAGGCATCCAGCAGGGGTACAGTTGAGAAACGAGGCATGCAACAAGGGTACAGCCTAACTCCTGCAGTACATAATGGAAAGGAAATTAAAAAACCAACCACCTTGATTAGGCTACAGAAATTGAGCTCAAAAGGGCTTTTGAAATATGGGACTTGAAGATAAGAAGGCTGGGACGCTTTCCAGAGATGATTAGAAGACAAAACTTTACTGGAGACACCAACTGTAGCATATCCTCTCTAGAAGAGACTCCTGATAAAATCTGCATTATGGAAACATTGAGGTGACCTCATCTAGTGGGTTTAGAGTTCCTTACCGTAAAGATCGATAAGTAGGCTGGGTAAGTGAGATGGAAAACGAGGCTGTTATGCTGACTAAGGGGTGAGGAGGGACAGGGTTTTTTTTGTACCCATGTAACATCTTTCTTCTCTATAATTGAGATAAGGAAGCCTAGCTCCCTGAGCTTTGCACAGTATTCAGGTGGGGTATTTTAGTCTGATTTTTCTTTACATTTTTAAATCAATCTTGGTTTTAAGAAATCTACTGTTTGGGTGCTTCACACAGTCTGCACCTAAACAAAATGAATTCCTTCAGCCTCTAGAGGAAGGTGGCAAAAAAGACTAAATTCCACCCATTATCCTCAAAGTGGCATGGAAAGAGGTGTTCTCTCCAAATCCTATAGAAAGCTGCATATAAGAGGAGAAAGCCAAATAACCCAAGGAAGAGACGTGAGGAGGATGGGGTGGGTGACAAGAGTCATGCAGCAATGACTTGGAAAATTTTGGTAAATGAAGTATACCCTGTTAAAATACTAAGCACTTCCCCCTTACGCTTCTAAATGGCAAACCTTCAACACTTTCACTTACTTATAGGTAACATCCAGCAATGTTTGGAGCATGTCATCTTCCCTGTCCCCAGATTGCCGGCGTTTCCGGATTACTTTATAGAAAATATTCTTTATTTCTCTATGTGCTCTGTCTCTACGTCTGTAATTCAATGCATTTTTATTAGAGTCTTTGTATAAAAATAAACACACAAAATGCTGTAAATACTTATCAGATGTGCAGAATTTTTCTTTGCAAATAATCAGTGACAATCGAAAAGATTGTGAATAAGTATTTTAGGCATTTTATCTAAACAAAAGTTTTCACTAGTCTTTAAAAGGAATATTTCAGTGACATGTGAGTCATTTACTACCCAAATATTAACTGGGTCATAGTAATTTCAGATACCAATTTGAGGAGCAGAACAGATTAGGTATGTGATCCAATAGGTGTAATTCCATCAAGGAGTTCTGGGAATATGGAGTGGATAATGTGCATCACAGTACAATGTGCGCACCAGAAACACAAAGGAATATAAGACTGGGAAAACTGGTTCAAGCTCCACTGAGCTGATGAGAAGGGCCAGAGAGAGAGAGCTGCTTTGTGTTACAACATACCCCAACACCCAGTGCAATTAAGCACAAATAGAACACTGTTGTTGCCTAAACTGGCCTATACCATAACCCTGTTCATTTAGATTAAGTATCCTATAACACCTTGCATTTGCTGAAGCAAGCATTTGGCATTAGCAGATAGGAAACGTGTCAACATCGAGATACATTCTATGGCTTAATGCAAGCTAGGGAAATACCTTCATGGACCAGTACCTGGAATGCTAGTATCCAAAACAAAGATAAGGAAGGAACAGAACAAGAAGTTTGGGAACTGGGACAAACTATTGGGTTGGATTTTAGTGACATGTAAAGAGATACGTGACTCGTAAAATCATCATATAAATACTACCCAGCTGAAATGTAGAACTCTGTGAGCACATCATCTGCAAAAGGTGAATGTAACATCACTGCATGAGACAGCTTCCCAGAGACTGGTATCATAGAGAACCTTTTCCCTGTACATTATTATTGGCTTAGAGCAATAAACCTGACAGATGTTATTTGGTTTACTGACCATATTTCATAACTAACCAAAACGTAGTCAAGGAGCTGACTATACAATTTCAACAAAAGGATGCACTGACGTCCAGGTTTCTGCCTTCCAAACGTCCTGAATGCGGAGGTTTGCCAGCAAGGCCACAGAGATAGACCGTGCCCTGGTGGAACGTGCTTTCACATTGTTGTGTGGTTACAGATCAGCTAACTGATAACATGTCCAGATACACTAGGCAATCCAGTTTGATATTCTCTGTGAAGATATGGCCTGCCCTTTAAGACCCTCTGCACAGGCCAGGAGCAGTCTAGGCAATTTTTGGAAGGATTTAGTGCTGTCCAGATAGAACAAAATGGTTCTGCGCACATGTGACAGTACCCTCCAGTTTGTACTGCTGCTAGGAAATTCTCCAGCACATGCATACTGGCCTATATTCACCCAATATGGAATATGTATTGACATTATCACTTGAACTACTAATTTGCTTGAAGTTAACCAAGCACTTAAGTGCTTTATTGAATAAGGGCCTATACAATTATACTATACAAAAAAAAAAAGTGTTATTTGTAGTAGCCATTTTAATTCTAAAGTTTTAATACAAATGAATTTAAGACAAGATGCAAACAAACCCATGTGCTCATGCAGAACTTGAAGGATCAGACCCAATATAATAAATATCTTACATAAAAGTCATTTGCTTTGTAGAAAATGAACAAAGCTTCAAAAAGTGCTTTGAACTAGAACGGTATATACTTAATTACATGCATTACATTTAGGCAGCTCAATTATACTGAATTAACATGTTTAGAAACTCCCAAACCCACATTCTTAATGCTTTGACTCCAACTTAGGTACTCAGTAGTTGTGGGGATAACATTTAGTTATGCTGTAATTGTTATGTTTTTAGGCATGCTATACGTCTTATGCTTTTAGATGTCAGTTAAAAGCAACTGTCTTCCTAATTTCTAGTTGAGGTTACACCATGAAAACAGTGTTTTGATAGACTCCCCAACAGGAAATATCCTTGCATTCCATTTTTATTTAAAATTCATCTTTATTAAAGTATGTTTTAAGTAAATAGCTGAAACAGGCACAGAAGTATCTTAAGTACATCCAGTTTAACGTGTTATTTTTGGTACCTGAAGCTAGGCAAAGGAAGCCAACCTGGCAGAAGCCAAGCTGCATGAGTAAATCCCCCATCCAGATCAGCATACAGTTGTGCCACCTTCTCATTGAGTAGGCTTCTGATCTCCTTCCCATGTAAACAATGACTTGCTGTCAAAATAATGAGCTCTGAAAGAGCTTCAAACAAATCTGAATAAAGGGAGGAAAAGGAAAATCAGTCAGCACGCATTTTGGGGAGATGGTGACAAGATTAACAGGCCACTACTTTCACTTCTGCCAAAAAAAGGTATTAACAGAAAACACACAGAGAATTTTAAATAATTTTTTCCTCTGTGTTTCTGAAAGTGTTCTTCCACAAATGGATCCCTGTTTTGGGACAGTGGGAAGGGGATACTGGAAAGGCTGGTTGGGAGAGAAGATAGAAAACATTGTAAAGAACTAAAGGAGAATTCAGTAGCTGAGGCAGCTATAAGCCCCTCGCTTGCACAAGCAGATGTGCCCAAACTGGCACTTGATTATTATTTACCCCTACAAAATCCAGAAGTAATAGCCATGATGGTTGAACTCGTGCCCCAACACCACACAGTTGATTTGAAGCACTTTTGTGGGAACATAAGGTGCATTTCAACCAACTGAAGGAAAAATATTTTTAAGTATTTCCAAGATAATTTTTTTCAACTGGAGATGAGGGCTATGTTGTGCTACGATCCCTGCTCACAGCTCTAAAAGAAGGGTGTATCACTTGTACAAGAAGGCTGATGAGATCTGGTTTCAGAGAGAAAATACCAAGAAGCCAGTCTTGGAACAATAATCCTCAGACCTGAAGGTTGGACTCAAAGCTTACTCTGCACAGTGCCTTACCTACAGTAGACAGGAAGGAGTAAGCTGCTTGAGGATGTCCAAGCTGCTCTGTTACAATGGGAGAAAGAATTCTATGGCTGTCACGTTATGTGACAAAACATGCTGGGAAAGAGGAAGGAGTCTGGAGTCTTTAAAATACAGAGTCCTCACTTACTAGTGAGCTGTAGGGAAGACAGCACTGAGGAAGGAAGTGGCAGCTGGTTCACTGAGAATGACCCCAAGAGACTGAATTTATGGGCAGTTCAGGTTAAGGAGCTACAGAGGCTCCTTTATTACTACTTTTCATTTTGGGGTACTGGTCTGTATGTTAGTCATTGTTGTGTCTTAAAACTAGCTTGATTAAAAACCTCTTTATCTGTTCCTTAATCCACCACAAAAGTGGTGGATTGGACCATACTGACTATCCATCCATTCTTGACAATCCATCACCGAGGAAGAGAGATTTCCTGGAGTCTTAGATGACCATAACAAATTCAACAAAGGACGCAAAAGGAAGGCATTATTAACTTCATCAGTGATATGAGTGTTTTTACTGAGCTACTCCAATATACAAGCAAGGAAAGGTGGGCTATGTTTGAGGAAAGCTGTTTTATTTGGAAAGGATCCAAAAAAGTGTTGTCAACAGTTATCAGGAAAAGAATTTGCTTCTGTACAATTCTAATCTTCCACTGATAATCTTAAAGCCTATGCAAACAAACATTCCCTGAAAAGAGTAACGTCAGGTTTGGGGGGGGTTGGACAAAGACTGCTCATGTCAGAAAAGAGGTGAGTGGCAATAAAAAAATATTCTACTGATAAATCTGACATAGCTTTAAAGACTGCTCTAGAAACACAAGTAATTCAGTCATAACCATCTTCTATTCTGTGGGCCCAACTGTGCAGTTCTTACTCATGCACATGCTACTCCTGGGGGAATTCTCCACCAAAAAATTAAAAATTCTGCATATATTAGTTGTCAAAACAACACAACATAATCATGCCAATTTTGATTATTTTAGTAATTTATTTCAAAATACCTATCAGCAAGTATGTCTGTAACAATACAGACAACAAAAGAGATTCCTCCAGGAGTGGAGAGTTAAAGAAACCCTTATGACAATTCAGTTCCTGTTTCTCTGTTATGCCTTTGTTGGGTGCCTCGGTCTGGGTGTGTCACATGTGCCAGCTGGCACATCTTGGGGAAAAGTCTGCCCTTCCAGTCTTTTAGTAGATTCTTGTTTGTTCTCCCTGCCCCCATGGGGTTACCATATAGAAGTTCCCAAACAGAGGACACTACTGGGGGAAGGAAAGCTGGGGGAGGTATCTAGGGGTGCTGGAGCAGTGTGTGTGTACTGGGAGGGGGCATTTGGGGGTGCTGGAGGGAGTTCTGTGGGGCCTACCCCAGCCCCCATCACAGTGCCTGACACACACATGCCCTCCCCCTCCAGAGCCCAGCTATGGGGTGCCAACCCCCCCTCCCCGGCCCAGACACCCAGACCCCCTCCACTCCCAGAGCCCAGGGAGAGAAACAGCCTGATGCTGGGTCCTGAGATTGTGTTGAGTTTCCTGCACACCACCTCCTTCCTCCCAGTAGGGTGACCAGATGTCCTGATTTTATAGGGACAGTCCTGATTTTTGGGCCGCTCTTTTATATAGGCTCCTATTACCCCCCACCCTAGTCCCAAATTTTTCACATTTGCAGTCTGGTCACCCTACCTTTAGGGCATATTGGGAATTGTAGCTGCCAGGAAGCCTCCAGCTCCCCCACCCCCAGCAGTGTCCTATATTTGCGAGCTGGGGAATCAGACTCTGCAGGCTCCAACTGCCCCTAGTGGCAGCCAGAAGCTCTGCAACACCAATTCTGCCAGAACAAATAACATTCTGCACAGAACATTAATTCTGCATTGCATAGTGGCACAGAATTCCCCCAAGAGTAACACGCTCATGATGAAGCAGCCCTATTCAAATCAATGAAATTTGGGAATAAATGCTCACCAATAAAATGGACAGGTGGAGTCTATTTTTTCTGATTAATTTTTTTAATCTAATTTGGTTTAAGACAGACGGTTTTAGTTAAGGAAGTACAAATGGTTTGTTTCTTTAAAGAGGATGTGAGTCATTGATCTTGATTCTGGAACAAAGGAATAACATTTAGAAATGCTGAACTGCTGGTTTAACAGTGAAGATATTAGGCACAAGTGGCCTAACCCCTGCCAAACTATCCTAATTCAGCCTGAACTGTTAGGTTGGGGACAAACTACAAAGCCAAGAGCAAATTAGCTATTTACACCTACTACTAAGTTTGAGAGTGGCTTCATCCTCCCCTGAGCTTTAAGTAGGCAAAGGCATTCCATGCTTTGTACCTGGTTCTTCTGAGCATGGAATGTCTTTTAGAGTTTGACCTGTTTTTCCTATTAAAAATGTTCAAGTAGATTAAAATACTGTCAGATGAAGCTAGTTTTGTCTACTTCGTGCACTCCCTTTAGTGTAACTTTTCAAAACACAAAGCATCTGATCTTGCTTACTTCTTTCTCCACTGTCTCCCCAGGATTCGAAGTACTCCTTTGTTTCTTTTTCAATTACTGGTACGTGTTGTTTAAACTGAGCTATATTCAGCCCAGTTTTTAGCATTTTCTTTTGTTCCAAAAACACCTGCAAGGGTTAAGATATTAGAGGTACGTCATTACAGTTTAGTCATTAATAGCGTATTGCAAGTGGTACTAAAACAGAAAAGGCAGAAATAGAAAAAGAAAAGTTACTGTGGACAGGTAGAACCGTCTAGAAGCTAAAGTAATATGAAATCAAGATTAGGATTCCACAATGACACACGCTTTAAAAAATTCCAGAACAAAATTTAAAAACAAAACCTAAGCTATAAACCTGAAATTCCATTTGAGTTTAGTTGCTTTGGTTTTCAAGCAAGAATGCTTGCTTAACGACATCCAAACCACAACAACAATACTGTGATGGAGTTGCAAATCTCTTACAGTGTCAAAGCAGAACTCATTTACCATATTCTATATTAAAGTTTGGCACTACATTTGGCTAACATTTTCAGAGTTAAATAGAGTTCCTAAGTCACTCAAATAGCTAAACAGCACCTGCAGATCCTATTGGACTTCAGTGGGAGCTGCAGATGCTTGGGCACCTTTTGAAAATTAGGCCACTTATTTAGTGCCTAAGTTTAGACACCCAAATCTGAAAATGTTAACTAAGTGTTGCAACACTGAGCCAGAAAGGGTTAAGCAACCAGCAGGCTAAATGACCTGAATTCAAACTTTAAAGACATATTACAAAAGTATATAAATGGTAATTAAGGCCATTCCTTATAACCAAGCCATGGCAGGTAGACTAGAGCTTTGAAATGGAAACATGTATTGTTACAGAATTAGAGGTAAATACTAATTGTATGTGCTTATTTCTATCTTGTTAGATGTTAATCATGTAAACAGATGGTTCCTGTCCATTACTATACTCGATTCAGAGATCAAAAGGGAATATTAACGTTTAGATGAAACTTGAGTGTAATAATATCATCTATATTGCTCTTTGAAGTTTGTAAAAAACTGTTTATGAACTGCTTAATGGATAATTACCTTATGCTGATGAATCCAACTGGTTATTTGAGTACACATAGGAAATGGGAGCTTTTATTTCAAAACCACTATTCTTCACCAAAGGAATACCTGCTGTCACAAGGCTATTGATAACCTGCCAGAGATCTATAAAAGACCTCAGATCTGCTTAAGCTTGGTCAGGGGAAGCTTGAGTCGTAAGACTGACGTCTCCAGCTCCAGTCTGGATTACCCTGCTAATTCTCATGGAAGAATCTGAACAAAAAAATCTATATATGGGCTGCCTATTTGGACTATAACCTAATTAACCGATCCTGGAAAGAACTTTTTGCAATTCAGCAGCTCACCATCTCTACTATGAAACTGACCTAAGAACTGGATTCATAACTGAATAATGATCTTTTAATCAATACACTCTTTTTTAATAAATCTTAGTTTAGTTAATAAGAATTGTCTGTAAGCGTGTACGTGGGTAAGATCTGAAATATTAATTGACCTGGTGGGTAATGTGTACAATCTCTTGGGATTGGTAGAACTTTATATATGATGAACAAGATTTTCAGTATCCTCATCATATCTAACTTGGCTGTCTGAGTGAGAGCCCAAGGCTGGATTGCTTTAAGGAAACTATGTTTTTGGTTTCTGGGCAACCAGTGAGGTATTGTAGAAGCCGTTTTGTTGCTGGCTTGGTGAATCTAAGTATAACCAGCACTTTTGAGTCTGCCCTATTCTTTGCAGTTTGCCCTGACTGGGCAATCTCAGTGTGCCCCGCCACCCACCACCACCAAAAACAGTCACTAGTGTACTCTATGTATTCAATTATAGTTAAATTACCGTTTTTGTAGCATCATGTAGTTTTCAAAGCAAAAACATAACTAGCCCAATAACTACAGTAATTACAAATATGAACTAGTTCATTAGCGAATGGAATCTCTCACTGGATAGGGCATACCAAGAATGTTACTATATAGCAGTTAATTCACATATTGGAGTCAATTTCCATGGTTTGATTGCAGAAAGGGACAGAAGATCACTTGATATTGTATTAAGCTTACATATTCAGCCAAGTTACCCACTAACTGGGTACATAAAGAGCAGTCTTAACATGCTGTATTGTTTGCCAGTAACATTATCCATTTCCAAGAACCGCAGCAGTGCTTCAGGTAGTGCATTTCCTTTGAAAGCAAGAAACAGATAGGATATCTTGAGGCCACTAGGGAAAGGTAGGGAGCTGTATGCCAGCAATTACTATGCAATAGTACCAGCCATGCTGGTCCCAGGATATTAGTGAGATAAAGCTGGTGAGGTAGTATATTGTTGCTGAAAAAGATATGCTTTCAAGTTTACACAGGATCTGAAAAAAGAGCTCTGTGTAATCTTGAAAGCTTGTCTCGTTCATCAATAGAGGTTAGTCCAATAAAACATATTACCTCACCCACCTTGTATATATCATTTTAGATGACTGTCATATTATAAAGATCATGGTTAACAGACAAAGACTGAACTCATGCTGTTTGTCAAAAACAAAAATACAAAAACAAAAACCCAGAAGCAGCAGCCCAAATATATCCACTAATTTCCACCATCAAGCCTCAGTCCTGTTCCAAGTGGCCTACGATGGGTGAAAGTTAGGATTACAGAAAATGAAAATTCTCCTTGTAGCCCCATGAGCAGCTCTGCGACCCAGGAGTGCACCAGACAGTTTCTATCCCTCTTGTGCTAGAGCTATTCAGCAGCTCCCCCACTGCCTGGGAGCCCCAGGGAGAGCAGGAAGGGAGCTCAAATGGGTGCGTTAGCCTAGCAGAGTGCCTAGTAAAGGATGGCCGCCCACACAATCCAGGGCAGGGCAGAGGGGACCTCCCCAATTCTCTGCACCAACCCAGATTAAAGCAGCATAGGCACAAGTTGCCTGAGGACACTCCAATCTGACAGAGGACCACAGGAGATTATATGCCACCTGGGAATAGCTAGAGCACAACATACTTCACTCATTCTCCCTTCTCCCCCTGGAGACATAGGAGCTAGTAGAACAGGGAAGATTTTCTGCCCCAAAATATTGGGCCCCTTGACCTTGTTCAGGGTGAAGAGGTTGGACACCACTGATCTAGATACTTACATGGTTTTCAGTGTAGTAGGTGCACCTCACCAAAAAAAAAAATCTCCCTCCTTCACCTGCAGTGGCATTAAAAAGTAGCAAGCTCCATCCGCTCTAAATTTTCATGTAGCATATGAGGAAGCTTAATCAAAGAAATGGGTTTGGCATTTAGTTCTGAAAGCACAAAATCAATAGTCATTCTTATATTTTGTGAGTTTAAGTTCCAAAGTCTGAGTCTAGCTCTTGTGACAGTTCTATCCATGTTAACAAGTATCCCACTGACCAAGTTTCACGTCAGGTACTGGTGTAAGCACTGGTGTAAGGTAGCCATTGCTGAAGGTTATGGTTGGAGTGAGAAGCAACCCCTCAAGAAGAAGGGCCTATCTTGAAAAGAGATCTTTAATGGGTTCTATTTGGAAAGCAGAGTAGTGGAATTATTTCTAAGCAGATGGGCTGCTGTACTCTATACCAGCTGAAGCTTTCTTATCCTGTTCTGCTTCAGGCTCTTACTGCTACTCCATGTTTTGGGAATGAAGCCAGATAGACAAAGAAATTTTTTTTTTTTTATTAAAAGAATTCAAAACTGACCTAATTTGGAAATTCATGCTATTGAACTTTTAGCTAAATTATAAATGCTGGGGAGGTTTTCAACTCACATCACTGTCATTACTAGTGGGGAATTTTATTTTAATTTTACAAAATTACTGTACATAAAGAACAAAATACTGAAAACTGAAATCCTGGTTGGTCGTTGAACTACTGATAGAACTGAGTTCCTGCCAACATAAACTTCTACTAGGTTTTCAAAAGCAAGTCTAGATTCTTCTTTCGTGAGCAGAAACTGGCAAATGTGTGGAATTGCATTCTAGGATACACTTAAATCCGGTTCTTACTGCTTTCAGAACATGCACATTGTCATTAAATTGTAATTAAAGCTTTTTAATTTTTCCACACTCAAAAGCTTCAGCAATTGAACATTACCACCTACAAAGAAATTCAAGTTTACTTTCATATTTGGAGCTACTCCTCTGCAAACCTCTTTACGTCAATATTTGTTAGTCATTAAGTCAATATTCTGTCTATACTTGTTTCAGATTTTAATTACCTTCTATCTATCCAGTCAACTTATTGTCTCTTCCCAGAGAGCCTCGTAGGTACCAAAAAAACAAAAAAAAGCCCATGCAAACACTCACTTATTCTTCCCAGCCACCAAGCTTATGGGTTTTTAAAAGTGCATCTTAGAATGGGGATAGCATTGGACAGCTTGGTTGAAGAGTGGAGTTTAGCATTTAGCTCTGAATAGTGAGATTAGCGAACACTTATTTCTCCTGGCAGCAAGTTCCATGTTCTTGGTCCATTCTGAAATGAACTTGTGGGCAATCTGCAGAAGTATTCCACCTTGCTACTTTCAGCATGGCAAATATACAGCCACCTACTGGTTTGATTAAAATTATTTGAGCCAGTCAGCCTTAGTTTAGCTGGCTCTTCAAGAATGAAAGGATTCTGAAGGCCTCATGGTTCTAACTTTCTCTTTTCTTCCATAGCAGTTTATGTATGCCACCACTATCCCTCTCTGTAGAATGGGAATATGCTTCTGAAGCATGCAGCCATCCCTAGCACATTAAATAACTATCATCCTCAAACTCTCAGCTTTCACTTTGTACAGTCCTCCATCCTCCCACAGTCAGGGAGGAAGGTCTGCTGCCTCTCTCTCCAGTCTCAGCCTCTGCAAGAATACAAGGCAAAGAGGGTAGAGGTAACAGAAGGGTTATGCTGCTGTCTGCTGCACTGAGAAAACTCAATACCACCTGCTGGTGAGGACAGAAGTGCAAAGTTCTGCAAAGAAAACCACTAAGCACTTAGATCTGGTGCTAGAGAGAGGGACTATGGAAGTGGCTTGGGGAGGTGGTACCGCCTCACATTTGTATGGACAAATAGGCCTGGTAGGGGGAAAAAAAAAAAAATCTCACTCAAGCTCCCACGGAAAGCAGTGAGCCTATAGGTGCTCTTAGGCTAAAAGTAAATGGTCAGTGAGGTGCTGCAGCACTCAGGAAGTGTACACTCAAAGGAGGAAGGAAAACAAAGAAGGCTAAATTGCTAGTTTTCTACTATGGTGGAAGGAGAAGGTCTAACCCACAAGTATTGTCCAAACCAATAGATGGCCATATAAAAAACAATACCAGAGTCTAAATGTGTTCAGCCTTTGGTCGCTCTATGCCTAACAATCAAAATGAGCAACTGTGTTGGCAAACCATGCTACCAGAATTTCACAGATATTGTCAATCCCCATCATATAGTCCAAACAGCCCATGGCAACCTTGTCAGAATTTGATCTGCACCCTAGATGTTTAACTGACTTTGTACTCTAAATACATACCGGGTTAGGTACATCATAAGCAACTCCCTTGCCAAAGACTGGTGTGGTCAGTCGAGAGTATACATCTTCTGCATTCAGGTCTTCATTTTTACTGTTGAATATTAGAGCAGCAGCATCGCTACCCAGTAGGTAGGTAAATGTCTTGCCCACCATAGTGAAGCTAAACACAGGCCCATACTGAGGGGGGAAAAGGACAAGTTAGTTTAAAATAATGAGACTCTGGAAAGTTATAAAAAATGTTATCCTTATGTAGAACCTTTCAGATTTTAATTGCTTCAAATCTATATGCTCACAATACTACTGAAGTGCAGCCACCTCTGGGCTGCTGTCCTCCTTTCCAATCGAACTAGACAACTGATGCATAGCCTGCACTGCACACTGGGGAAGAATGGAAGCTAAGAGGAGAGAAGTTTGACCAAAGTTAATAAGCACAAGCCCCTACTCTTACAAGAAGTGACTAAAAATCACGTCATGGGACATAAATACCTGAAATCAAACTTATATTGGGAAAAAATTAGATTTATTTGAGGTAACAGCCAAGATTATAAATAAAGGATGTGTGTTTTTCCTGTTTACTTGGTTGCATTTTGTGTCTAATAAGTCAGTTTCCATTTTCATTTGTGTGGAGGTTTTCACACAACAGGGGGAAGACCTTCTTTAAAACAGGAGTGTGTGAAACCACAGAAATAGTAAGGGGACATGGACGTAGAGAGGTAAAGACTTCCATGGCAGAGAGCCTGAAACCTTTGAGAACCCTCAGAATTTCCAGGCTCCTTGCTTCGGAAATCAGAAGCTAAGTCTCTGCTAGAATCTGGGCTTCCAGGCTCCCTGCCATGGAGACTAAGTCCTGAAAGCCTAAGCTACAGTTGGATCTCCCAGGGCTTTCAGGCTCCCAGCCCCAGGACATATAGCCTGGAAATCATGGTATAGCAAGATAGATTATTTGTTGAAATTTCAAACCCAAATCACTTTCATGAGATTTTATGGGTTTAATAAACCAGTACTTTTCAATAAAACACAACCAACTCTACTTTTGACCAAAATCCCCAAGAAGCAAAGTGCATATTATTCAGTTTGTCCATTTCACAAGCATCGAATCAACAGTACCACAAGTCGAGCTTGTGGTTCCAGAAAGTCTAACCATTAATCCTTCTTCTGACATAATTCAGACACTATGAGTTCAGGATCAGTATCATTTCATTTTTTTCCCTGGGCTACTAAATCTTGGTGCAGTTGAACACCCAATTATTCATAGTTTACAATAGACACTCAAATTCTTCAACTAGTCAGGGTAGGGGCCCAGTCATACGCTGACCTTTTAAGACCCAAGATTATCGGCAAGGAAGAGACTGAGAAAGAGAACCTGCGTAGTATCAACGAACGGTAAGGTAAGTAATTCAAATAGCTCACTGGATAACTAGTGAATCAACTGGCAGGTGTCCCTCAACTATATGTACACTTATTTGAAACCAGGTCACATCCACAGTTGAAATTCAGGGATGTGACTGTTTCAGTCGTAGCCTGGGAACATGTGGAATTCCATTGGCAAGCTAACGACAGAAAGGTAAGGGACATGTCATTTGATTAGTAAAAATCTACAGAATCACAATTTCAATGGTGTCATCCTCTGGGGCTTGGGAGGGGCAGGGGCCGGGGGCGGGGTGGGACTCACTGCCCCTTGCCTCTGCAGTTTCCAGTCCTCCGGTTGGTGGAAAAGTTGATAATACAGTGTCGTTTGAAATTGGAGAAATTATACCCAGCTCAACCCATGAACACAATGGTACCAAACATGACAAACCTAGAACAATTATGTAGATACATATTCGTCAAAATGTTTAAAAATCAACATTACGACACTTGGCAGAGCTACACTGGTGGATGTTTTCCAAAAAGCAGACAGATAAAAATTGCCACTGATAATGGGTGCATTTATACATGTGTGACAGAACATACTTTTGTGTCTGCTATTGTAATAATCTTTGTACAAAGTATGTCTTGTGAGGTGTCATTTGAAAACTTATAATTTGCTGGTCATTATTATCCTGGTAAAATATGTATGGTAACATTGTATGTAAAGTTATAAGATTCCATTATATGGTGTTATTAATATGTGATCCAAGTCTGGGGAGTGGCCAAAGCAGATCTTCACAGACAAATAGCAAGCTGATGCCTTAGCCTTAGGTGTAAACAAGGTCAAGGAGCCATTACCTGCTAAGCAGCTATTCTTTGGCAGGAAAGAGGGCGTGAGTGAAAAAAATCTACATCTTAGCAAAGAAACAGCATAGAGTTCCCATTCACACAAATGGCCTGTCACCATGCTCCTAGCTGGAAATGCTTCTTAAAGCAGGGAGAGGACTAGAAAGAGGAAGGGAAGACACCCTCTCTGCCAATCATATTGATGGCCTCTAAAGGACAAAGGAAGTAGGATAGGCCTGGGGGAGGAGTTCTGACTTAAGAGTTTGGTCAGTAATTTTCTGAAGAATGTAGTGAGAAAACTTGCTTTGAATCTAATGTAGCTTGTTAAGTATTAGTAAACATTTTATCTTTATTTTTCTTGTAATCATTGCTGACTTCATAGAATATCAGGGTTGGAAGGGACCTCAGGAGGTCATCTAGTCCAACCCCCTGCTCAAAGCAGGACTAATCCCCAACTAAATCATCCCAGCAAGGGCTTTGTCGAGCCTAACCTTAAAAACCTCTAAGGAAGGAAAGGAGGAGTACTTGTGGCACCTTAGAAACTAACCAATTTATTTGAGCATAAGCTTTTGTGAGCTACAACTCACTTCATCGGACGCATGCAGTGGAAAATACAGTAGGGGGATTTTATATACACAGAGAACATGAAACAATGGGTGTTACCTGATCACTCATGTTACAGTGTGTATGGTAAGGTGAGCTATTACCAGCAGGAGAGCCGAGGGGGGGGAGGGGGGGGGAGAACCACTTTTGTAGTGATAATCAAGGTGGGCCATTTCCAGTAGTTGACAAGAACGTCTGAGGAACAGTAGGGGGGAAAAACATGGGGAAATAGTTTTACTTCGTGCAATGACACATCCACTCCCAGTCTTTACTCAAGCCTAATTTAATAGTGTCCAGTTTGCAAATTAATTCCAATTCAGCAGTCTCTCATTGGAGTCTGTTTTTGAAGTTTTTTGCTGTAATATTGCCACTTTTAGGTCTGTAATCAAGTGACCAAAGAGATTGAAGTGTTCTCCGACTGATTTTTGAATGTTATAATTCTTGACGTCTGATTTGTGTCCATTTATTCTTTTACATAGAGACTGTACATTGTCCAGTTTGGACAATGTACATGGCAGAGGGGCATTGCTGGCACATGATGGCATATATCACATTGCTAGATGTGCAGGTGAACGAGCCTCTGATAGTGTGGCTGATGTGATTAGGCCCTACGATGGTGTCCCCTGAATAGATATGTGGACACAGTTGGCAACAGGCTTTGTTGCAAGGATAGGTTCCTGAGTTAGTGTTTTTGTTGTGTGGTTGCTGGTGAGTATTTGCTTCAGGTTGGGGGGCTGTCTGTAAGTGAGGACTGGTCTGTCTCCCAAGATCTGTGAGAGTGATAGGTTGTCCTTCAGGATAGGTTGTAGATCCCTGATGATGCGCTGGAGAGGTTTTAGTTGGGGGCTGAAGGTGATGGCTAGTGGCGTTCTGTTATTTTCTTTGTTGGGCCTGTCCTGTAGTAGGTGACTTCTGGGTACTCTTCTGTCAATCTGTTTCTTCACTTCAGCAGGTGGGTACTGTAGTTGTAAGAACGCTTGTAGAGATCTTGTAGGTATTTGTCTCTGTCTGAGGGGTTGGAGCAAATGCAGTTGTATCGTAGAGCTTGGCTGTAGACAATGGATCGTGTGGTGTGGTCTGGATGAAAGCTGGAGCCATGTAGGGAAGTATATCGGTCAGTAGGTTTCTGGTATAGGGCGGTGTTTATGTGACCATCACTTATTAGCACTGTAGTGTCCAGGAAATGGATCTCTTGTGTGGACTGGTCCAGGCTGAGGTTGATGGTGGGATGGAAATTGCTGAAATCATGGTGGAATTCCTCAAGGGCTTCTTTTCCACGGGTCCAGATGATGAAGAATTCATCAATGTAGCACAAGTAGAATAGGGGCATTAGGGGACAAGAGCTATGGAAGCATTGTTCTAAGTCAGCCATAAAAATGTTGGCATACTGTGGGGCCATGCGGGTACCCATAGCAGTGCCGCTGATTTGAAGGTATATATTGTCCCCAAATGTGAAATAGTTGTGGGTGAGGACAAAGTCCAGCCACCAGGTTTGCCATGACATTATCGGGGATACTGTTCCTGACAGCTTGTAGTCCCTCTTTGTGTAGAATGTTGGTGTATAGGGCTTCTACATCCATAGTGGCCAGGATGGTGTTTTCAGGAAGATCACCGATGGATGTAGAAGCCCTCAGGAAGTCAGTGGTGTCTCAAAGATAGCTAGGAGTGCTAGTAGTGTAGGGCCTGAGGAGGGAGTCTACATAGCCAGACAATCCTGCTGTCAAGGTGCCAATGCTGGAGATGATGGGGTGTCCAGGATTTCCAGGTTTATGGATCTTGAGTAGAAGATCTTGAGTAGAACCCTGCTCGGGGTTCTAGGGGTGTGTCTGTGCAGATTTGCTCTTGTGCTTTTTCAGGGAGTTTCTTGAGCAGATGGTGTAGTTTCTTTTGGTAACCCTCAGTGGGATCAGAGGGTATTCCACAACCTCCCTAGTGCTTCACCACCCCCCTAGTGAAAAAGTTTTTCCTAATATCCAAACTAAACCTCCCCCACTGCAACTTGAGACCATTACTCTTTGTTCTGTCTGACCTATGTCTCATTACTTGTAGTCACTTAAAATCTCTTCCTTTGTAGTTAATAAACTTCTGCATATTTTCAAAATAAAAATATAGTCATGCCAGTTTCAATTATTTTGGTAATTTATTTCAAAGTCCTGTCAGCAAGTATGTCTGTAACAGAGAGAAAAAATATTCTGCCAGGAATAGAGAGTTAAAGAAACCCCTATGACAACCTAGTTCCTGTTTCTCTGTTATGCATTTATTGAACGCCTCAGTCTGGGTGCGTCATGCATACCAGCTGGGCCCATCTTGAAAGGAAACTTTTTTGGCCTGCTCCCCTAAGGCTACCATATAGAGCTTCCCAAACAGAGGACACTGTCAGGAGAAGGAGGAGCTTACAGTTGGGGGGTGCATGTCTGGCTCCTCCTAAGAGCCCAGCTGCAGGGCCAGACACCCGCACCCCCTCCCACCCACAGTCCAGCCGTGGGGCCAGATACCCACACTCCCCTCTTCCGAGAGCCCAGCTGTAGGATGCCCCCCAGCCCAGACACCCACACTCCTTGTTCCCCAGAGCCCAGCCCAGCCATCTACATCCCCTCTTCCCCCAGAGCCCAGCCACAGAGCCAGACACCTGCACTCTCATCTCCCCCAGAGCCCAGGAATACAGAGGGAAAAACCACCTGATGCTGGCTTCCAGGCTTGTATGGAGTTTCCTGAATGCTGGAAACTGCAGCTGCCTGGAACCCTTCAGCCCCCCTCCCTCTGGCAATGTCCTCTATTTGCAAGCCGAGGAGCCAGGCTCTCTGGGCTCCAGGGGTCCCTAGTGGCAGCCAGCAGCTCTGCAGCACCAATTCTGCAGGGGGGGAAATGAAATTCTGCACAGAAAATTAATTCTGTGCAAATTCTGCATTGCACAGTGATGCAGAATTCCCCCAGGAGTATTGTTTGTGAGCAACCCAGGCAGGGAAGCTACAGCAGCAGAGCATTGTAAAGATCACCCCACACTAGAGGAAGGGGTGATGCAACTACCCATAATCATAGGATATCAGGGTTGGAAAGGACCCCAGGAGGTCATCTAGTCCAA
This sequence comes from Eretmochelys imbricata, assembly GCF_965152235.1. Taxonomy (NCBI): domain Eukaryota; kingdom Metazoa; phylum Chordata; order Testudines; family Cheloniidae; genus Eretmochelys; species Eretmochelys imbricata. The sequence continues at coordinate 224,196,889 of NC_135573.1, read as the reverse complement.
CCCCCTGCTCAAGGCAGGACCAATCCCCAATTTTTGTCCCAGATCCCTAAATGGCCCCCTCAAGGATTGAACTCTCAACCCTGGGTTTAGCAGGCCAATGTTCAAACCACTGACTTATCCCTCCTCCCATTAGACTGGACTGTACCCTGGTAGTCAAAACCTGTTATTAACAAGGACAAATTATAAAGTACTGGGATGGGATGATTAGGCAAATCCAAAACTACACTTCCCTATTGGGCATCTATGGTCTTGGAGGATGAACTGAACACACCAGTTTTGTGCAATATACCATGCACTCCTGAATCCATCATTCAGCTAATGAAATGTTTGTGTGAAAAGACCAAATGCCTACCCCTTGCAAATGTTTGACCAGTAGCCTGTCTTGTATATAGATGTGCAAGTGCGGTGTGGATAAGGATCAATGTGACAACATGTCTAGCAGTGATGCCCTACCTGGTGACAACACTGATTATGACTTTGATGAATATGTTTTCAGTTCTACATATCAAGGCCAACTTACCTAGAATTACCAAAGATCAATGTCTTTTTATGTAAGCAATGCGTCCCTATGTCAAAGTATAATTCAAAATGTTAATTTTTAAATATTTTTTCTCAACTACATATCTACATAATTGTTCTGCGTTTATTATGTTTGGTACCATTGTGGAAGAAAAGGCTTTTGAATGAGATCCAGCTTGACCCAGTTCCAAAGACACTGCATTAACAAACTTTCCACCGACCACACGACTTGAAGCTGGGAGCCACAGGGGGGCAGCGAGTCCTACCTGCCATGCCAGAAAGGATGACACCACTGAAATTATGATTCTGTAGATATTTATTAATCATATTATATCTCCTTCACCTTTCTATCATTAACTTGCCCACAGAATGAGGTATTACTACATTATGTGCCCACACTATCAAGGTTGTATGGTATATTGAACTCTGGCAGACAAAGTGTAAACATGTCATTCCAAGGAGATTCAAAGTTATCCAAATTCTAAATAGTTTCTGAGAACACAGAAGGTAGCAGAACAAATAAGAATATCCTAGGTACATTTAACCACTCATTAAGCAAGACTCACCTTTTCATAGGCATTTTCTAAAAATTCAATAGGACTTTTTCCAAATGCTACTGCATGTCCAAGAAAAGGGATATTAGACGAAATATAAGGTGGGTGTTTCTGCAAGAGAATATTCATTTAACATTTAGATCAATTCTTCTCTAAATCAAATACTGCACTAGGACTGCTGACTTATTTCATGGTTCATTATGTGACTAATAGGATTCAACAACTCACATTGGCCAAGAACGTAAATGGATAAATAGTCATGACATTACTCACGTTATGGCACCTACAGCTTTGGATAAGAGACTGTTATCAACCAAAGATCTAAAGATTGGAAAGATTCAAAAATACTTCTGGAGACTGGTTAATGAGACTAGAATAGAAAGATACAGTAAATGGAAAGATATGAAGCCCGCTGGATAACAGATAAGGCTGCAATGAAGTGTCATTCAATAAAAACAAGATAGCTCTGAAATAAACTTCCAAACTGGCCTCAGTTTTATGCTCACAGGTTGCAGGGACATGTATGTAAATGCATTTTAAAAGCTTGTTCCAAAAAGTCAGTCCTATTTGGAGTCAAAGGAACCTTTCTTCTGCATAACAGCTAAGGCAGTGCCCCATCCAATTGCACTGCTTCAGAAGGTGTTCAGCTTGATAAGAATTGGCATGAAAAAAAGCCAAATACAGGTTTCAGAGTAACAGCCGTGTTAGTCCGTATTCGCAAAAAGAAAAGGAGTACTTGTGGCACCCGATGAAGCAAGCTGTAGCTCACGAAAGCTTATGCTCAAATAAATTTGTTAGTCTCTAAGGTGCCACAAGTACTCCTTTTCTTAAAGCCAAATACAGTATGCCACAAATCCTCACCCCTACAGTCAGACTCCGCCGGCTCTTCCGTGGGGGCAGCTCTCTGCCCAGCAGAGGCACACGTAGCCTGGTTTCTCCAGCCAGAAGGAATCAAGTGCATCCCTGCGACCCGAGGCTTTGGGCTCCAAGTCGGACCGGGTACCCCAGGTCTAAGTAGGGCGGAGGCTGCTAAATGAGGTCAGCAGGCTCTTCTCAGACAGTCCCCTTAACGCTGCGGGTCTCGCTGAGCAGCCCCCTCCGAGTAAAGCAACACGGGCGTCCTCTTCCTCAGCCCCCCGATGCCCAGCTTGCTGCTGAGTAACCCCCCTCGCCACCCCGGCTCTGGGGCAGCGGCCCCTCCCCCAGCCGAGGTCCCCCCGACCCCATAAAGCCTCCCCCACACTCACTCACGCACACCCCACCCCTCCTCCCGGCCCCGCCATCTCAGCCCGCACCCTGAAGGTCCCTCTCCTCCGCCCCGCGACCTACCCCTTCACCGGGCCACGGCTGGCGCCGGGAACCCAGACGCAGCAGGTAGCCCAGGCTCAGCACACAGGCGGAGGCAACCAGCACCAGGGAGAAGGAGCTGCCCGTGGCCACCCGCTCCAGCACGAACCCGCCGACCTCCAGCAGGCTCAGCATCCCGCCTCAGCTGCTGGGTGAGCGGCCACAGGTAACAGGCGCGCCAGCCGCTCTACCGCAGCGGCCCCAGCGCCGCGCCTCTCCCGCCCTCTCCCCGCCCCGCCTCCTAACCCGGGAGGGGCAGCTAACCCCACCCCCAAGCGCTGGGCTGATCTCTGCCTATGTGACGACCACAGTGTTCCGAACCAATCGGCGTCCGAGCACCACAGGGCGGCCGCGCGGGAGGGGTGGTGAGAAGGGGGTTCGACAGGGCGTGGCAGCCAATGGGCAGCCGCTGGCTGCGTCGCCAGGTAGTGCGGTCTGCGTGGAGTCCCCAGCCGGGTCCAGCGGAACGCTCCGAGCCCGCTCCGGCTCTGGTGTAACCGGTGTCAAGGGAGTTATACCAGATTACACGGGCTGACCCCTAATCGCCACTGCCGGCCTCAAGTGCCTTTCTGGGCATTTCCAGCCCCCCGTGGCAAGCTGTCCTGCTGGTCTCGGGGACGAGGCGTCTCCTCCTGCACTCACCCCATGCAGCGGGAGAGACAGCCCCACTTGCACGGACAGCTGTCCTTAGTCAGCGGTGCACCCTGGCGGGATGAGCGTCACAGTTTCTGGGACATAGGCCTGCGCACGGGGTCTGCCGGATGTGCCCAGGCACACCCTAATCAGGGCCGCCGCAAGCGCAAAAAAAAAGGGGGGGGTCAGACTGCTGGAGATGGGGGGCGGGGGAGTCCGGGGTGCGTGGGGGGGGGGGGACGGCCGGCCCGGCCCGGCCTGGCCTCTCTTCTCCACCGCCGCTTTCCACTGCGGGGGCAGAAGCTTGGTGGTGCGGCGCGACTTGGGCTCTGTTTTACGGCTCCAGGGCAGCCAAGCTCCCGCCTCTTCCGCCAGCCTGCTGCGTACTCACCCCTCCTCCTGGGTGGCTGTGTGCCGGGCAGAGAGAGGAGGAAGTGGAGAAGAGGCGGGGGTAGGGCCTTGGGACAGGGAGTGGAATGGGGGTATACCTCCTCCAACCCCCTGCTCTGAACCGCTCAGGGCAGGGGGCTGGGAGCACCCCCACGACCCCAGCGCACCTCACCCGCACCCACCCTCACACACTCCCAGGTCCCTGCCCTGACTCGTGCAACCCACACACACCCCAGCCCTGACTTCTGCACCTCCACACGTACCCAGCCCCCCACACCCCATGTCCTGACTCCTGCACCCCCCACACCCTGCCCTGACTCCTGCACCTCCACACATACCCAGTCCCCCACACCCTGTGCCCTGACTCCTGCACACATCCCCACATTCCCAACCCCTCCCCTTGCACCAAATGGGGAGGTCCTGCGCCCTCCTGCCCACATATCCACCTGCACCCCTCACAACAAACAGGAGCTGCCCTAGGTAAGCGCTCCACACTCCAACCTCCTACCTCAACCCTGAGCCCCCTCCCCTATTCTAGCTCCTTGCCAGACCCTGCACCCCAACCCCCAGCCTGCTCCTGCACCCTAACTCCCTCCCAGACCCTGCATCCCCAGCCCTGTACTCAGTGCACCCTCACCCTCAGCTCAATGCGAAGAGAGACAAAGAGAATTGGCTAGAACCAGGGAGAAGGAAGGTAACCACTCTGTGTGGGCAGGAATGGGGGGGATTCTGTTTACCCCCTCCGCAGCCCTGCTGAACTGCAGTTTATCCCCAGCCCCTCCCTTGCTCCAGGGACCAACACTAGCTCCTGCCCCTCTATGCTTTTGCCCCCAACCCCTGCCTTGCTCCAGTCAGCAGAGACTAATCCTCCCCCCATGCCCCACTGTGCTCCTCTTGCCCCTGGCCCCTGCCTCACTCTAGCTGGTGACCAATCCCCTCCATGCCCTGCTGTGCTCTTGCCCCAGCCCCTGCCTTACTCCAGCTAGGGACCAATCCTTCCCCCCTTGTCCCCACCATGCCCAGCTATTAGGGTGGATAAAAATCAATGACTTTAAAAAAAATCAAAAATATCAGATTTTTTTACTTTAAATTGGATTTTTGAGGAAATAACGTATCTAAAGATAGTTTTAATTAAGATACATTATATCTCATCATGGAATAGGGATTATAAATTCTAATTCTATAGTATGAGACAATATATTAATGTAATGTTTAAGAAAAGTTTTGTAAATGAGTTCTAATAGTTCATGGATTAGGGACCCAATTTTATGGGGTTCCACAGGCTTCTGTATAGATTATTTAGGTTAATCTTTCTATCTACCCAATGAGACTCAGTGCTCAGTCTAGAAGATACCATCTGAAATGCTTAGTTTTGCAGTTGTATTATGTTGTATTATGCAATAAGTGCTGAATTGCATCATATAGATGTTGTAGAAATGTATAGAAAGCCTGCGTTCACTCACAGCACGCATCCCTACTACTGCGACAGTGCATTACCATTGGTCCTCCTTTCTCCCCTCCGACTACTATTTTAGAAAATTCTGTGACCTATATAGACGGCCGCGTCAGGCATGCCCAGCGCAGTGTCTACAGTGTTTGTAATCTTTGTCGCGTGTATTCTAGTGAAATAGCATAACAAGCCCGTGGCTTTATGTTTTAATTCAATCGTATGATACCCCCTTTTAATTTTAAAATATGGATCAGTTCGTTGTTAATATAAGAAAGGGCGCAGACAAACTGAATTATAATGAGCGTGCTGATAGTAGTGCAAATACCTTGGACTCCTCGGTTAAGAACTTACATGAAGATAATGCCACCACCAGTTCCAGTGCATGCAGTAAACTGAGTAATGACCAACAGAAACAGACTTTGTCTTAGTTCAGTGTAGTTCCTATTTAAAGCCATCAAACATTCCATCTGTCTGTGATATTCCAAAAAATAGATTAGAACGCCAGTCTCGATTATCTAGAGGTCCTTATCAGCCTAGATTGAGTATGTTTCCTAGAAGTAAAATAGGGAATAAACAAAGAACTTTTCAGTCCGATTGGTATGAAAAGTGTAGGTGGTTAGAATATAACCCATCAAAGGACGCAGCATTTTGCTTTTACTGCTGTTTCATCTCCTCTAATGATGCAGCAAACAAAGGTCACACTGATCCAGCATTTATTGATAAGGAATTCAGAACCTGGCATAGGGCTAACAAATGTTTTAAAAACCACCAACTGTCAAAATCTCATGTGTTGAGCTGTTCTTCATGGTCAAGTTTTAATGAAGGGAAACCTATTGATGTATTGTTGGATGAGGGCAAGCAGGCTTATCTGTCTAAACAAGAAGAAGAACGGTGCCATAACCGAAGTGTAATGGAGCAACTGATTGACATGGTTCTGTGTTTGACGAAAGGTGGGAGACCGTTCAGGGGTCACAATGAAAAAGCTGACAGTTTTGATAGGTTTATTTCTAAATCTCGTCAATATGCTCCAAAAATATGATCCCGTAATGGCAAAGCATGTGCAATGCAACAATCTCCTCGAAATGCTACCTATCTGATTAATCGCATCCAAAATGATTTAATTGTAGCCTTGCACAATGTTATGCAACAAAAGATCACGTCTTCACTAAATGGAAAAATGGTCTCAATAATTGCCAACGACACTACTGACTGTGGACACCATGAACAGATGTCCATTGTGGTGCGGTATTTTGATAATGAAAAACATAGTCCAGTTGAACATTTTGTGTCTGTTCAGAGACTATTAACAGTTGATGCTCAGTCTATTTTTGACCAGTTAAGTGATGTCCTTGGCATTCTTAAAATTGACTGGTCATCCGTGATGTCTGTCTGTTTTGATGGCGCATCTACTATGTCTGGATGTACTGTGGGAGTTCAAATAAAATGTAAAGAAAGAAACAGTGAAATACTCTACGTACACTGCTATGCACATTGTTTGAACCTCGTCCTAGAAGATGCATGCACTACAAGTAAACAAAACAGAACTGTCTGATTTTTTTCATGTTGTTCAGACTCTTTATGCCTTCATGGAGGGGAGTCCTGTGCGACATGCAGTAATGGAGAAGATTTCACAAGAAGTAGGATCCCAGCTGAAGACTTTGAAGTCCCTGTCAAACACAAGATGGGCATGCAGAACAGAAGCAGTGGCTGCTGTAAAACAAAACTACTCCATCATTTTACAAGCTTTACAAGAGATTATCGAAACAACTCGCCTTGCTGACACTAAAATAAAAGCCAGGGGTCTTATCCATGAACTAAATTCATTAAAGTTCATCTTTGCCCTTCACATGATGCACCCTATTCTCCAGATGGTGGTAAAAGTGAGTAAGGCTCTTCACGCTCCAGATCTCAACTTACTTACTGCAATGACAGGGGTGAAAAGCTTGTGTAACTCTTTGGCTGCAATGAGAAGTGGCCCAGAATATTTTCAATCTATTTTCAATGACAGTGTGAAAATGTGCGTAGAGAATGATATATCGATTCCTCCAGTTAAGAAGAGAAAAACGTCCACTTGTATTGATGACGCGTTTGAGTCCCAGCATCACTTTGATACAAAAGAGGAGCAGGAGAGAATAACTTGATTTTACCCACTCCTAGACTCAAGGATTACCGGCATTGACCAGTGATTTGAACAGGAGACTTGTAAAATTGTGACTGCAGTGGGAAAGCTGCTGAGCTTGAACATTGGCAGGGACGATATGAGAATCCTTGCCAACAAATTTAAAGTGTCGTTGAATGAGTTGGAAGCTGAAGTCGGCTTGTTTTGGGATTATGATGGATCTGTTCCTAAAGGAAGCACTACAAACATCACCAGAGAGTGGCGTGAATGACTAAAGGAATCAGATCGGTCTTCCACATTCCAGTCCTTTTACAAATCTTTCAATGCTTTGCAGTCTTACCTGGTACAAGCTGTTCATGTGAAAGAGCTTTTTCGAAACTAGCACATGTAAAAAACAAACTAAGAAGTACAATGTCCCAACAGCGCCTCGACTCACTCATGATTTTGTACATTGAACAAGAATTGGCTTTGTCAGTTAATTACAATGATGTGATTGAGGAATTTAAGTCCATAACACCTGGTGAGCGACGTCTCATTCTCTAGGACAGGAAGATAAAGAAACCTTAATCTGTTTTGGTCAATTTGGGTTAGTTCATTATCTGGTTAAAGATAAAGATCATGAAAATTGACTGTATCTTTGTATACGCCTGGTTATCACTACAGCAAAAATTTGGTGTTTTGTTTCATTTTTTAAGTTTGTATTTTTTAAATAAAGTTTAGTTGTTAATTTAAAAAACATTAAGTTTAGTTAAGTTTTAGTTTCTTTAGTTTGTTTGATGAATAAAAATAATGTCCTTTATGATTGAGTATTCAATAAATGTTTGCCTTTTAAAAAAAAAAATTCCCTGGGTGCACACCCTAATGAAATATGCTGCACACACCTATGGTCTGGGATGGGTATCACAGTGCTGTTGCTCTCCAACCAGGGCCAGATTAACACAGGGACTTTAGGGGCTGCAGCCCAGAGCCTCGGCCCACAAAAATTAATCCATAATTATATACAATTCAGTAGTCACCAACCCGTCAATCGCAATTGACTGGTCAATCCTGGAGCCTCCGCCAGTCTATCGCTATCTCCGGGCCACTAAAAGTTCAGTGGCTCAGCAGGGCTCAGGCAGGCTGCCTGCATATGGTTGCCTCACTCCGCTCCCAGAAGCGGTCTGCTGCTGGCATGTCTCTGCGGGCCCTGGGGGTGGTGGGAAGGCATCTCCGCACACTGCCCCCACCCCTAACACTGTCCCTGCAGCTCCCCTGGGCTGGGAACCAATGTGGCTTCAGGGGCGGCACTTGCAGGCATGTACAGTGCACAGAGACACGCTGTCCCCCTCTGCCCAGGGGCGCGCAGAGACGTGACAGCAGCCAGCCGCTTCCAGAAGCGGCGTGGGGCCACGGCATGCAGGCAACCTCCCTGAGACCAGCTGCGCAGCTGGCTAGGAGCTGCCTGTGGTAAGCACCTCTCAGCCGAAGCCTGCACCTCGTACCCCCTCCTACAACCCTACCACCTGCTCCAGATCAGAATCCCCTCCTGCACCAAACTCCCTCCCAGAGCCCTCACCCTCTCCTGCACCCCAACACTCTGCACCAGCCTGGAGGCCCCTCCTGCACACAAACTCCCTCCCAGAAAGAAACTAATATAACAGCTGTTCTAAGGTAAGAAGTAGACTATTTTGAATTAACATAACTATATTCTACGTGTTTTAAAACTGAAATGTAACCACAGAATGGCTTTATGTTAATTAAAAGGCAAGTTTAATATAGCGTTAATAGCTTCAGTGCCATAATTGTTGTTGGGGACACTGGGGCATGGCCACTAGGTAACTTGAGGGGATGGAAGACCACGAGTGTCGATGAAGCCCCCTCGCACTAGGCCCAGATGTCTTTGGCCCCCCCGCCTGGAGGCACACACAGCAGTTATGCTGAGAATCTGCAACAACATGTTGCAGAGTCAGACTGCCTGAAACTAAGCAAGGCCACACAGGGCAGATATGAAAGAACAATGCTAAATAAAGCAGCTTTATGTATAGTTTAACAAATGATACAGAAAACCAGGGAACTAGCTGGGAACTGGATTGGCTGGCTATATGGATACTTGGGGCAGCTTGCTATTGGTTAAGTATGCTGGGAAAAAGGATGTATAAAAGCCTGTGTAATTTCCTGCTCTCGGTACAGGATTTGAGATTCAAATCTCCCTGTACCTTTTTGAAGCTTAAAATAAACTTTTCTGCTTCTCCACCCCGTTGTGATTATTGGGTGTAGCACACCGGGTAACGAACCAACTTCAGCTGTTGTTTAGCCTCTCGGCACTGGGTGCCGGCAACAGCTTTTGGCGTCCCTGGGTGGGCGACGAGGCTGCAATTTAGCCTTGCCCGGACCCCTCCTGGAGGTCGAGGATTGCGGCGAGAACCGACGCCCAGCGCGCACCGGTGGCTTCATCGGGGGCCTCGGAGGAGACGCGATTTGATCGACCCCGGAGGGCACAACGGTGCAAGGCACTCATATAGTGGAGAAGCAGTTGTGGACGGCGGTGAAGAACCGGTCCCTTAGACATGGGGGAGGAGCAGCTGCAGGCCACGGTGAAAAACCGGTCCCTTGGATAAGGTAGGAACCTTTTAAAATCCGGAGTGTATGCTCTGTTGGAACCTGGGGACGCCCAGAGTTACCCTGTAGGTATGGGACAGGGACAGAGCTCAGGGGTTAGGGCACAGTGTACGCCCCTAGAGTGCATTCTAGCAAACTAGAAGGTATTTGGTGGAAATCCAATGACTAAGAGCCAATTAAAACAATTCTGTACAGTTGACTGGCCTCAATATCAACTAGAGGACCAGGAGTGGTGGCCACCAGGAGGGTCAATTAATTACAACACGATCCTCCAATTAGTTTTGTTTTGTCAGTGAATGGGTAAATGGAATGAATATTTGTATGCACAAGCGTTTATGGCTTTAAGAAATAGAACACAGCTGTAATTCTGCAAAGTTGTAATTTGACTCCGACTGGTTCGGTAGTAGCTAACGTTAGTCCCCAGACCCCCACCCCCACTGTAATGGCAGAGCCGGTGTCCCCTTCGGCCCCCACACCCCCACCATATAAGGGTAGGATGCCTCGGGTTACAGAAATTGCCCCCTCGGTGGTACTCTATCCTTTGCTTACCGAGACTGTTGTGGCTTGCCCAGGGGCAGACGGACGTCAGGCTACCACTATGCAAGTTTACACCCATGTGCCATTCAATCCAATAGACTTAGCAGCTTTTAAAACACAGGCTGGGGAATTTTCAACGAACCCAAGCAGGTTTATTTTAGTCTTTGAGGGGTGCCTCAGTAGTCACAAGCCAATTGAGATGACTGTAATATCCTCCTGAGAACCCTGTTGTCTGAGGTGCAGAGGGATCAGGTTATAGCTAAGGCAAGGGGAGCGTCAGCGTTCAAGCAAAAAAAAAAAAAAAGAAAGGAAGCTATCTGTCAAGTTCCTCTCCAAGTAACTGTAAGCGGCTCAGGGCATTTCTGAGTATGGCAGGCTTTTGCAGGATATGGATCCCAGAGTTTGGACTGTGGGCTAAACCCCTGTACGACTGTGTAAAAGGAGCAGATCATGACCCCTTCTATTGGACCCCAGAGGCTGATAGGGTATTTAAAATCCTGAAAAGAAAATTGATGGAAGCCCCAGCTCTGGGCCTGCCGGATCTCTCTAAGCCGTTTCAGTTGTATGTACATGAACAAAGGGGGGTGGCCCTAGGAATGCTCACACAGCTGTTAGGAGCATATAGACCTCCCGTGGCTTATTTTTCTAAGCAATTGGATCAGGTTGCAAAGGGTTGGCCTGCATGTTTACGGGCGGTCGCAGCTACTGTCCTAGTGCTTGAGGAAGCAGAGAAGCTAACATTGGGAGGGGTTATGCAAATCTATACTCCCCATACGGTCCGAGCCTTATTGGATGCAAAGGGAGGGCTTTGGCTCACCCATGCTCGGATTGCTCGGTACCAGGCTAAGCTGTTAGACAACTCTGAAGTCACCTTACAGCCTTGCCCCTCCCTTAACCCAGCCACTCTCTTGCCAGAAACAGAGGAACAGAAACATGACTGTTTAGAGATCATACATGCCCAGTACTCCAGCCATCCGGATTTAAAGGATGTACCCCTCCCAAATGCAGATTATGAGTGGTACACTGATGGTAGCAGTACTGTAATAGATGGGCAAAGGAGGGCGGGTTATGCTGTTGTGACGCTCCATGACACTGTGGAAGCTGAAGGTTTGCCTGCTGGGACCTCTGCCCAGCTTGCCGAACTAATAGCCCTGACCCGTGCACTTGAACTGTCAAAAGGAAAGCGGGTCAACATTTTTACTGATTCAAAGTATGCTTTTGGTGTGCTGCATGCTCATGCTGGCCTATGGAAGCAAAGGGGAATGCTGACAGCCCAAGGCTCCCCAGTCAAGTATGGGCCCCAAATCCTCCGGCTCCCCTCGGAAGTGGCGGTGGTACATTGTAAAGCCCATCAAAGGGAAGATCAAGATGTGGCCAGAGGTAACGCCCGGGCAGATAGAGAGGCTAAGAGAGGCTGCCACCCTGCCATCCCCTCAGACTGAGAACGCCCATATGCATGCCCTTATCCCATCAGTAGGGGAGCTTCCAACCCCTCAGTACTCTGGGGAGGAAAGACAGCTAACTGACAAACTCAGTCTCCGGGAAAAGGAGGGATGGCTCCATTCCCCAGAAGGGAAGGTCCTCTTACCAAAGGGCCTAATCCGGCCAGTGCTGCAAAAACTACATCAAACCACTCATGCTGGCAGGGAAGCACTTATCCAACTAATGAGAAAATACTTTATCACTTCCGAACTCCGACCCCTGACTTCCCAGGTACAAGCGGACTGCTTAGTCTGCCAAAAGAATGACCCCCGACCGGGACATCCTGTGCCACCAGCTGCCCTGGAACCCACTCCGGGCCCTGAACAAGTGTGGCAAATAGACTTTACTAAGTTTCCCCGGACCCAAGCGTTCAAATATCTCCTTGTTATAGTGGATCGGTTCAGTGGATGGCCAGAAGCCTTCCCATGCCGTAATTGCACTGCCAAAACAGTGGCCCTCAAGTTTGTTAAGGAGATCATTCCTCGCTTTGGACTCCCCCTGTGGATGGAATTTGACAACGGGACACATTTCACGTCAAAAATCATTCAAAGCATCTCACATGCCTTACAGGTCCCCTTGAAACTCCATATGCCCTGGAGACCGCAAGCCAGTGGTGTAGTGGAGCGTACCAATCAGATCCTTAAACGGCATCTCTCCAAAAGTGTGCCAAGAAGCCTCACTGCGGTGGCCTGATGCTTTGCCCCTCGTCGTACTCCGTATCCGCGTTCTCCCAAAGGGTAAATTAGAGCTCAGTCCCTTTGAAATTATGTTTAAAAGGGCATGGCCTATGAATGACACCCCGGTTCTGTCAGGGGAATGGGAGTTGGGTAATGGTTTTTTGTCACAGTATACGTGTTGCCTGTCTGCTGTTCTCTTGTCTCTTCACAGGTATACCAAGGATTCCCAGCCTCTCCCCTTGGACTCTCCCATCCACTCCTTACAGCCTGGTGACTCTGTGCTTTTTCGCACCTGGAAAGACGAGCCTCTCCAGGAAAAGTGGAAAGGACCCTATACCGTCCTGCTGATCTCCCATATAGCGGCAAAAATCAAGGGACACAAGAACTGGATCCATTACTCTCGTCTGAAGGCAGTACCCACCCCCTCGTCAGCAGAACAGTGGACCATCCAACCTGCTGACTCCTCATCTAGTGACGATCTTGGGCTAAAGCTACTGTTTAAAAGACACAAATAGCAGGCACCTTAATGCTAAAATGGGCCCACCCAGGTACTGGAGACCCTGGGTTGGAAAAACTCTGGTGATAATTAATTGGGTAACATTGTTATTCTCTGTATTGGTATTTCCAAACTGTGCATATAGGGAGCATAACTCCTTTGTTTCGCTTGCGCACCATGTTGCTAATTTAACAAACCAGACTGATTGCTGGGTATGTGCTCCAATTCCACTGTCCCCCAAAAACGGGAATGCCTCTTGACATGCTGCCCTTGACCCTAGCAGAATTAGCCACCACCAAAGAGCAGAAAAGAACAGACTCGCCATTCTGAAATAAGACCTTTTTACAGCAAGCCACCTATCAGGACCAGGAGTATTCAGTTGCAGTACTCACTGAGGGAGTGTTATGTTTTACCTGAAACCAATCTGATCACTATGGGCGTCCTGTGGGAAAAAGCTCTTGTGTTATTACACAGTGGGCTAATGGGTACTGGATAAAGACCAAAAGGGGAGGCCAACAGTGTGGGTGTAATGGTTCCTCCCCTTTTAGGGAAACTCTTACAAATACTTTTACCACAAAAAAAAGGTTTGGAAATATAACTTGCCGTCCAGTTAATATCTCCAATGTAGCAAGCCAATGGTGGGTTTGTAGTGGTCCCTATATCGAGTGTAATTTAAACGGCACAATTAGAAACGCCCCCACTTGTACCCAATCAAAAAAATAAAATGCCCCCTTAGGGGCGTATAAATTGTTTTAAAAAGCAGCCAAAGCAGCCTTAAATATCCCAGAAATCCCCTTAAAAAACGGTCCTTACTGGGCCCTACAGGGTCACTATTTTGTATGTGGCCGAAAGGCTTACAAGGTGCTGCCAGCCAACTGGACAGGTAGCTGTTATATAGCTCATGAAGTTCCTCATCTTTCCATAACTGCCACACTGCCCAGAGGAAAGATTAGAAATGCCCAAGACACTTCTGTTAAGTCACAAAAAAAAACCCTGCGGCGACTGACTACGGCATTGGAGGGCAATATAAAGAATCCCCTCACAACCAAGAAGCTTGTAGGGTGCTCTGTACTGGGAATAGCGCCACTGTTTACCGGGCCAGCCATGGCATGCATAGGCCCTATACTATAAGGCTGCAGATGGTACTTGAGAAGGTGGCCTTAGAGTTAGAGGACTCGGTTAGTAATTTAGGGTCAGCAATGAAAACATTAAATAAAAAGGTACAGCAGCTCAGGACGTTTTCCCTCCAAAACAGGCTTTGGACTATCTCTTGGCATCCCAAGGAGGGGTTTGTGCCCTCGTTGGGCCCCAATGTTGTGTATATGTAAATAATAGCAGTTATAAAATCTATGAAAAGGTGGTACAGGCTGAGGCCCATGCCCGAGCCAGAGCACAGGTTGCCTATACTGCCCCAGAGAACGATTAGTTGCAAACCTTGTTTTCAGGCTGGGGTTTGTCGTCTTGGCTTGGTGGTTTATTTAGCCTGCTATTAAAAATTCTCTTTCCTGTATTGCTTGTATTACTGGTATTATGCTGTGCAGTATCATGTGTTAGGGCCCTTTTGCAAAAGTTAATAAGTCATTCTCTTCAGGGCTATCACAAAGTGCTTATGCAAAGTCCTATAGTAAAAAAATAAGTAGCCCAAGTGAAAAAACTCAGAGCGAAGGTTGTTGAGTGTTCTCAAAGGGGGGAGTTGTTGGGGACACTGGGGCATGGCCACTAGGTAACTCGAGGGGATGGAAGACCACGAGTGTCGATGAAGCCCCCTCGCACTAGGCCCAGGTGTCCTTGGCCCCCCCGCCTGGAGGCACACACAGCAGTTATGCTGAGAATCTGCAACAATATGTTGCAGAGTCAGACTGCCTGAAACTAAGCAAGGCCACACAGGGCAGATATGGAAGAACAATGCTAAATAAAGCAGCTTTATGTATAGTTTAACAAATGATACAGAAAACCAGGGAACTAGCTGGGAACTGGATTGGCTGGCTATATGGATACTTGGGGCAGCTTGCTATTGGTTAAGTATGCTGGGAAAAAGGATGTATAAAAGCCTGTGTAATTTCCTGCTCTCGGTACAGGATTTGAGATTCAAATCTCCCTGTACCTTTTTGAAGCTTAAAATAAACTTTTCTGCTTCTCCACCCCGTTGTGATTATTGGGTGTAGCACACCGGGTAACGAACCAACTTCAGCTGTTGTTTAGCCTCTCGGCACTGGGTGCTGGCAACATTGTGATCATTTTGTTTTAAGTTAGGAAAGACTTGTATACAGGGGCCCACAAAATCTAATAGCCCCGGGCCCACAGGAGAGTTAATCCGGCCCTGTCTCTGACAGTGTCTCCTGCCATGCTCCATGGAGGTGGATTTACTGGAGTCAGGGACACCTTTATGTCCCTTATATAGGCAGCTTGCTGGACTGCAGATTAATTTGCTGGAAGAGGACATGGGGGAAGGATCAAGGACAAAGAACCGTGCTCTCCACAGACTGTAGGAATCAGGGCCATCCTTACCCATACACAAAGTACACAGCTGTGTGCTGCTCCGCTCCAGCCCTGCCCCCACTTCACCCCTTTCCCTGAGGACTGCAGCAGGGCTTGGGCCTGCCCTGCACTCACCAGGCAGCAGGAAGTGGAGCGACCTGGCCCCAGCCCACTCCATGCCGTCAGCTCCCAGCCACGCCACTGGTGAGTGCTGGGGAGCAGTTCCACCTGCCCCCACAAGTCCCAAGACTGGGAGCCAGGGAGCAGAGTGGAGTGGGCTGGGACCGGGTCACTCCATTTCCCGCTGCCCTGTGACTGTGGGATCAGGCTTGCCCTGCACTCACCGGGCAGCAGGAAGTGGAGTGACCCGGCCCCAACCTGCTCCGCTCCGCCGGCTTGTGCTGGGGGGAGGTTTCCCCTCTTCCCCCCCAAGCCTGCTACTGCCCCCCAACCCGTGGAGGACTGGGGCTGCACAGGGCACCAAACAGCTAGGCACGGCCCTGGTAGGAATGCTAGAGATTAGGGTATGTTTGCAGTGGTGTAGCCATGTTTGGTGCAGAATATTAAAGAGAAAGTGGAGGGGGTAATATCTGTTTTTGGACCAATATGTGTTGACACAAGAGACACTCGAGCTTACACACCTGAAGAAGAGCTCTGTGCAAACTCAAAGGCTTGTCTATCTCACTAACAGAAGTTGGTCCAATAAAAGATATTACCTCACTTACCTTGTCTTTCTAGAGATTAGGGTAGACAGGAGTGTGCAGCATTTAAGGTAGCATCTTGCTGACCTGGTGGAACTAGTGAGGTGAGGAGAGGGTAAGGAGCAGAGATGTCCACTTAAAAACCCCACTCACCTTTTCCAATTTCTTTCCACGTAGAGGGCCACACAAGGGGCTCTCTGAAGTGATTATCTCCTCTTTGCCCCCTAATCCCGCTCCCCCACTCAGTGCACTACTAGAGAAACTCAAGAGGAAAGCCTAAATATTCACTTCCTTGGTTGCAGGCCATGCCCATATATGTCCAGTGTTCCAACACCCCTCATTAAAGGTGCATTTTCACCAAGTAAAAAGGTGTTCTTTTTTCAAGTTAATTAACATGTAAATAACATGAGGTGCAATCCTAGTGAAGACAAAGCAGTGTGTAGTTTTCATCTGTAAGTAGGTTGAGGTACAGACTAAGGAGAGGCTTGGAGTTTACCTTGACCTGCAACTTGTGATAAAACTACAGAATACTTCTAGGATTTTGCCTCCTGTTAGTTACCAGATAAGTACACATTTTTCTTTTGGTGATGATAGGGCCAGGAGGAATTGTTTTCAGCAGGTTCTTATCCTAAATGATTAAGTGGGAATCCTGAGCCCCCCTTGATTAGCTCATGAAAAGATAGCTATGTACTTCATATATTTGGTTTGAGCCATATTTCTTAGATCTCTCAGTTCTTCCTTTAAATCATTTTGATCACATCCAGTACCCCTCCTCTAGCAAAGGTTAATGATTGGGAATATGTACCTTCACCGCCAATGATGTTTATCTAAAGACTTCTCCAAAAACTATGTCAAATTTAGGAATGACCTGTATCTATTATATGTATTTCTCTCTCCATAAAATTGCTTTTGCATTTGACATATTCTTCCTTCTTTGGATCTTTAGCAAGGTTGTTAAATTTAAAAAAATATCTTCCCCATTTCACAACCTTTTTCTTAGTCCACACCTTAAACCCACAGAAGTTCCATTCATAGGCACCAACTATGAATGGAATAAAAAATGGTGCATGCTGAACACCCACCAGCAGCCAGCTCCCCGCCATCCTCCCAGCACCGCCTGCCCGCCCACTGCAGATCAGCTGTCAAGGATGTTTTGGGGGGAAAGGGGAGGACCAAGAGGGAGCATGCTTGGAGGAGGGAGCAGAACGGGGTGGGAAGAGGCGGGGTGAGGGTGGAGCAGGGACAGGAAGAGGCGGGGCGGTGTGGGGACTTGGGGGAAGGAGTGGAACAGAGGCAGGAAGAGGCGGGGTGGGGCTGGGGGTGGGGCCTGGAGCAGATTTGAAAGTTGGCGCTGCTGGTTCCATTGCCCTGGTCAGGCCCTCCAGCAGTGACAAGAAACTGTGCTGGTTTACACACTGACACAGTTCAAGTCGAGCTACAACTTTGAGATCAGTCTCTGAATACAACCTCCTCCAGGTGACAGACCTTGTGCCTTCATGTCTCTAGGGCAGAATCCCATGATTCTCCCACTCTTTAGATGGGGTCCTGGGAGCGTAACACCCTCTTTTCCAATGACAATTGCTCAGCAGCCCCTGCAAGACTTCCCTTCAGGAGCTGCGAACAATGTGTGAATACAGTGACCCAAACCAGCCTTTTCAAAGCAAAGCATTGTTTAATCTCAACAGTAAGAATCAAAGCATAATGAAAAAAGGCTTTTTAATGCAACAGTCTACATCAGTGATACTCAGACCTCAGTCGTTCAGAAGCCAAATTAGCGATCAGCGTTACCCAAAAGAGCCACAGTAGTGTGAATTTATTGTTTCATTTACTATAGTACTATATATTCAACAGCTCTTCATGAGCAAGGAAACGTGATCATAGTAAAAGCATCCTGACTGGTTAATAATTAAATCACACAGTGTTTTAATATGTGCAGCAAAGAGCTGCAGGAGACACATTAAAAAGCCACTTGTGGCTCGCAAGTCTCAGTATGACTGGTCTACATAGACCCATAGAAGATTAGGGTTGGGAGAGACCTCAGGAGGTCATCTAGTCCAACCCCCTGCTCAAAGCAGGACCAACCCCAACTAAATCATCCCAGCCAGGGCTTTGTCAAGCCGGGCCTTAGGTTGGATATTAGGAAAAACTTTTTCACTAGGAGTGTGGTGAAACACTGGAATGCGTTACCTAGGGAGGTGGTGGAATCTCCTTCCTTAGATATTTTTAAGGTCAGGCTTGACAAAACCCTGGCTGGGATGATTTAGTTGGGGATTGGTCCTCCTTTGAGCAGGGGGTTACACTAGAAGACCTCCTGAGGTCCCTTCCAACTCTGATATTCTATGATTCTATGAACCTCTAAGGATAGAGATTCCACCACCTCCCTAAGTAACCCATTCCAGTGCTTCACCACCCTCCTAGTGAAATAGTGTTTCCTAATGTTAGGGGGCTTATTCCTTCACCCACTCACTTCCCTGGTCCTTCTCGCATGAACAGAGAGCAACAATACCCGAAGTCCAAAGGTGAAAACAATTCAATGTTTATTGGGGTGAACTTCCACCAAGAATGATTCCAGTTTCCTTCCTTAGTGTCCCCCTTCCCAGCTCTGACACTACAGAGCCTTACCTGTGTCCCTGTTCCCATTTCCCCCCTTAGCAAAACATGATTCCAATTTCCCCACCCCTATTCCCTGTTCCCATTCCCCCCCTTACTTCCTGACTGACTGCAGACTATATAGTAAAACTTGAGTTCTGCTTAGCTATACCTTAACCAATCATTTTCCTGAAATTTAACTAACCAATCCTAACATATTGTAACATGATTATTTAACAAATTATATCCCACCACCTTAATTAGTTTACACCCAGCAAAATTAATTATACAGCAGACAGAAACAATCACAGAACCAGACAGAGATTATACAAACAAACAATAGGGAAATGTTTCAGAGTAGCAGCCGTGTTAGTCTGTATTCGCAAAAAGAAAAGGAGTACTTGTGGCATCTTAGAGACTAACCAATTTATTTGAGCATAAGCTTTCGTGAGCTACAGCTCACTTCATCGGATGCATCGGGCAAAATAGCTCACGAAAGCTTATGCTCAAATAAATTGGTTAGTCTCTAAGGTGCCACAAGTACTCCTTTTCTTTTTAATAGGGAAATGGGGACTACAGTGATAGAACAAACACAAAAATGAGGATTTCACATCCCAGCTATTGATAAGTGAGTTCTTGCCAGACAGAATGCTATCAAACTAAGTTTCCTTTTACATTTTCTAGGCACTTCCCTTTCTCTGGAGGTGATAGGCTTTATCAGGACAGGATTGTATTACTAACAGCCCAATAGCACCTTATTTCAATTAGACTAGTTTGGAATGTGAGGATCTGACCGTTTGCTTCCCAGCTTATGGCTGCCCCTGCTGCTTAGCCAAAGGCCTTAGCCTAAGAATAGGGCCTCAGACTGTCACAGTAAGAGAAGGCCCTTACACCGGCAGAGAGTGATTTTGATTCTCTCTTTTGTACCTCTATAACTAGCTAAGTAATAAGAATACACCTAAATTCTTAGAGTATAGGCCTTTACAGACAGGCCTGAATATCTATATCCTAACACCTAATATCCAACCTAGACCTCCCGCTCTGCAACTTGAGACCAGTGCTCCTTGTTCTGTCATCTGCCACCACGGAGAACAGCTGAGCTCAATCCTCTTTGGAACCCCTCTTCAGGTAGTTAAAAGCTGCTATCAAATCCCCCCTCACTTTTCTGCAGACTAAACAAGCCCACTTCCCTCCGCCTCTCCTCGTAAGTCATGTGCTCCAGCCCCCTGATCATTTTCGTTGCCCTCCGCTGGACTCTCTCCAATTTGTCCACCTCCTTTCTGTAGTGGGAGGCCCAAAACTGGATGCAGTACTCCAGATGTGGCCTCACCAGTGTCAAATAGAGGAGAATAATCACTTGATTTTCTGGCAATGCTCCTACTAATGCAGCCCAATATTTGTTAACCTTCTTGGCAACAACGGCACACTGCTGACTAATATCCAGCTTCTCATCCACTGTAATCCCCAGGTCCTTTTCTGCAGAACTGCTGCTTAATCAGTCTTTCCCCAGCTTGTAGTGGTGCATGGGATTCTTTCATCCTAAGTGCAGGACTCTGCACTTATCCTTGTTGAACCTCATCAGATTTCTTTTGGGCCAATCCTTCAATTTGTCTAGGTCACTCTGGACCCTATCCCTGTCCTCCAATGTATCTTTCTCTCTCCCCCACCCCCCAGCTTAGTGTCATCTGCAAACTTGCTGAGGGTGCAATCCATCCCATCATCCAGATTATTAATAAAGATGTTGAACAAAACTTGCCCCAGGACTGACCCCTGTGTTACTCCACTTGCTACCGGCTGCCAACTAGACATCGAGCCGTTGATCACTACCCATTGAGCCCGACACTCTAGCCAGCTTTCTATCTTGCATATGTCTTTCTATCATGCATCTGTGTTTCCTAAAGCTTACATAGGCTTAGCTTATCCCAAGTATCCCACTCTTTGGTTTAGGGGAAAGAGTCTGCACTCCTTCAGCCTCTCTCTGTCTCTCTCATATGTGCTTTTAGGGCCTGTCCATTTATTTGTTCCAAAGCTCTTGGTTTCAGTTTCCTGCCTGAATTTTCCTTTCCCCGTACCAAGCCATGAGTGTTGAACTTGGCATGGTCAGGTCAATTTCAGAGGGATTGACACCTGCATTGTCCCATTAAGTATTAGTGATATCTGAAGATTATTTTTCTTCAAGTGCTGGTTCTCATATATATTCCATTGTTGGTTCACTCAAGATAAATTCTTTTGGGCAGCAGTGTCTGTTGGGGCTGCACCTGAGTGTCCTCTTGCCTCCAGCCAAGGATATAAAGATCAGGGCAGCCCCATCTGCCTTTCACTTACTTCTTACTTCGCATAGGTATGAATCAGAACTTTTGTCCAAGCCTCTTCAAGCACTGTTCAGCCTTTCCTTTTATATGCTGATAGCTGTAAATACTCAGATACATAGTTGGCAGTGGTTAGGTTATTGTTAGCTTGTTGGTAGTATTTCCTTTCATCCTGTCTTAAAGAAACTGTTCTGTTTTATTTTGTGTGTGATGTACTGTCAGTACTGGGTTCAGTCTGAACATACAGTCTTGCACTGTATGTAAGGGAGCAGTATGACTGCTCAGAGCTAAAGTATGAAACTGCCGAAAAGCCTGAGTGTCTCTGGATTAAGTTTAGAAGGGTGAGGAACAAGGGTGATGTCGTGGTGGGAGTCTGCTATAGACCACAGTACCAGGGGGATGAGGTGGATGAGGCTTTCTTCCGGCAACTCACAGAAGTTACTAGATCACAGACCCTGGTTCTCATGGGAGACTTCAATCACCCTGATATCTCCTGGGAGAGCAATACAGCGGTGCACAGACAATCCAGGAAGTGTAGGGGACAATTTCCTGGTGCAAGTGCTGGAGGAACCAACTAGAGGCAAAGCTCTTCTTGACCTGCTGCTCACAAACCAGGAAGAATTAGTAGGGAAAGCTAAAGTGGATGGGAACCTGGGAGGCAGTGATGGTCAAGTTCAGGATCCTGACACAGGGAAGAAAGGAGAGCAGCAGAATACGGACCCTGGACTTCAGAAAAGCAGACTTTGACTCCCTCAGGGTCTACAATTGACCAAAACATGGAAATCTGAAATAGCTGCCAGGTGAACGTTTAAAGAATTAAGACAACCCTTCGGATTTTAAGTACATTAAATATTCCAAAATACAGGATATGGAAGCTGAAACTGGAGAATCAGATTTTTCACCACCAGCCAAGCAATAAATCTAGACCATTTTAAACAGTAACCTTTTGTAGTAGACAGTTGTGACTTACCCATCCAGATTACCAGTATCTCTGTCACCCTTCCCTTTAACCAGGGATGCCCTTTACACTGCATTGCTGTTGTTGCTTCCATTCAGGGACTGCTGACAAACAGCCTCAAACATGCAAGTCACTCCCAGCTATGTCTGTTTGCACTTGCAACCAACCTGTCACACCCACGCTTTTACCAGCCTGAAATATATATTGTATGGTGACACCAGCACACTCCCAGTCCCAGATTTTTCCCCACAAATGTGTCTTGTACTGCCCAGCCTTCTCCTGGGCAATATAAGCTCATATAAAGTCTGTCATTTTATTAATAGAAATGTTACGTGTTCTTTGGTAACAGGGCCAGGTTCTTGGACTGACAAACCAATATCTCTATCACCTGGGGAGTAAGTAACCAATAATCCTCCCACAGTCTGCCAGGTAAGTAACAGAAGACTAGACAGAATGATGTACTTAAAAAACAAAACGGGTTTATTGAAGGAATGTTAACCATATAAGGAAGGGGGTGGAAAACAACACTGTGGTTTCCCCAGAATGGGCCTGAAGCCCAGTCCCCAAACAAGCCTTGGCAAATACAAAGTAAAACCCTAAAACTGTACTCGTAGGTCTCCTCTGGACCTTTGCAAGATTAACTGGATTAACTGGATATGAACACAGCTGCTGATGGTAAGTAACTGTCTGTACTTTTGCTATTAGAGTGCATTGGACCCTGGACCTGCAACTGCCTTCCAGCGGCTGCTGGGGACAGGAGGAACACAGGACCTTTACGGCTGGAACCAGGAACCAATGATATAGGCAAGTCACTGGAACCAGGAACCGGTAAGTAGACTCAGATGTTAGATGTCTTGATGGATGATATGGATCAGGTGGCCGGTGAGGGAATCCTGTAACACCCGCGCAAAGTGACTGGCTGCCTCTCTGATGGACAGCCCGATTGACAGGGTGCACAGTCCTTTTGTAGCCTCTGTGGTGCAAAAGTTCCAATTCCAACTGGTTTCAGCCAGTCACCTCAGAGGCAGTCTCTGCTTCCCGCCTGTTGTGGGGAATGGCCCCTCCCGCTCCGGGTCTCTGGGCGGCCAATCAGCCTCACTACGTCTCTGGGAGGTCATCTGCTTTGGGGAATCAGTGAGGAGACATGAGTGCGGGTCTGTGATCAGGGCCAAACAACATACACAGTTACAGAGCCCAGCTCCTGGTCAGGGCGGGGCAGCAGAGAGTCTTGGCTCAGGCCTGTACTCAGGCTGAGCCGCAAAACAGTCGGGCCTCCGAACTCTAGCGGAGGGCCGACAAGTGCAGCTTCTTGCCTAAGAGAGGGCGAGACTGGAGTGGCAGGGGGGATGCAGGCCCACCCACTTCACTGTGTCCTGGCCCAGGGCCCTAGAAGTGGCAGAGCAGTCTGCCACTGGGTCAGCAGGGATCCTGACCGCAACACACTGACTCACTCGCTACCACATGGCCACTTCCTAACTCCCACTCAGGGCGTACCTAGCTCTGTAGAGGGTCATCCTGGTCGTCCGGGAAGAGGACCTCTGCCAGGGCTTGCAGCTCCTCTCTGTTTGGGTCTGTAAATGGCCCTGGAGGTCCTGGCCAGTCCTCAGCTTCCTCGGGGTCTGCAGCAGCCTCCCAGCTTGAGAGCTCGCAGGAGGCATCTGGCTCCTCTGGTGGCTGGGCCTCAACTGAGTTCTCCGGCACGCCTTTTGTATTTCCTGTCCTGCCCACGATGTCTGGCGGGAGGGTTAAGCGAGGTGTGGCTCTGCCCACCAGGGTTCAGTGACTGGGTCTGTGGGTCTGTGGGCGGCCAATCCACCTCACTACATACACACCCCTCAAGTCCAGCTCCCGATCTTCGGGGCTGGCTCCTTGGTTCCCCCCTAGGTGGGAGAAAAAGTCAGCATTGGCATTGTCCTTACCTGCCTGGTCCCTGATTGTAAAGGCATATTGCTGGAGGTCAAAGTACCAGCGCATCAGCCTGCCGTTGGAGTTCTTCATAGTGTTTAGCCACTTAAGGGGTGCATGGTCGGTGATGGGAACAAAGGGGGCCTGTGAGATGGGACTGGCTGTGAGTCCGGAGGACAGTGGCCACCTGATTTAAATGCTCGTCCCACTGCCAGCTGTAGACCACGACATCATCTAAATAGGCTGAGGCATACTCTGTGTGAGCATTCAGGAGGTGGTCCATCAGTCACTGGAACCCATGGAGGCTGAAGGGCATCTGGGTGAAGTGATAGAGTCCAAACACGGTATTCTCTTTGGAGCCCAGGTCCAAGGGGATCTGCCAGTAGCCCTTCGTGAGGTCAAGTTGTGATATGGCACTCCATATGATTTTATAAAAATATGCTAATGAGCGTGAATATAATGTACATGGAATATGCTTCATGCAAAAGGTCTCTTGTAAGGTATCATTACAAAGCTTATCTACTGAGTGTGGTCATCCTATTTATATAAATGTGTAATTCTTGTATCTGAAACTAGAAATATGAAATAGAACTCTGAGGTCCTATTGTAATTATGCAAAGTGTGGGCCATTACTGGTGGTTTGGAATCTTGATGGCTCCCATCAATTAGGACAATTGGTTGTAAATGGCTCTGTTTACTTGTTTCAGAGTAACAGCCGTGTTAGTCTGTATTCGCAAAAAGAAAAGGAGTACTTGTGGCACCTTAGAGACTAACCAATTTATTTGAGCATGAGCTTTCGTGAGCTACAGCTCACTTCATCATCTGATGAAGTGAGCTGTAGCTCACGAAAGCTCATGCTCAAATAAATTGGTTAGTCTCTAAGGTGCCACAAGTACTCCTTTTCTTTTTTCTGTTTACTTGCAAGCCTTCCTGTGAGTCAGGCCAGGAAGAATGAAGGCTTGGGGTCTCACAAGACATGTGACCATGTCACCTGGTACAGGAATCCATCTAAAATCTCAAAAAGAAAAGGAGTACTTGTGGCACCTTAGTGACTAACCAATTTATTTGAGCATAAGCTTTCGTGAGCTACAGCTCACTTCATCGGATGCATCGGGCATCCGATGAAGTGAGCTGTAGCTCACGAAAGCTTATGCTCAAATAAATTGGTTAGTCTCTAAGGTGCCACAAGTTCTCCTTTTCTTTTTGCAAATACAGACTAACATGGCTGTTACTCTGAAACCCATCTAAAATCTGGGGCATTTAGGAGTGGTGGGGACCCAGAGAAACAAAAGATTCCCGCCTTGTGCCAAAGCTATATAAGGGGGTGAAACAAAACAAAGGCGGTTCCAGTCATGAGAAATCCCCTAGCTACCACCTGAGCTGGAACAAGGACTGTACCAGGGGAAAGGATTGGGCCCAGACTAGGAAGGAGTCCAGTCTGTGAACCACCTCCCAGGGATTTGTCTGAACGGTGTGGTGGACGATGCTAGTCTGGCCTGGGAGAGCGGTAAAAGTTGTATGAAAGGCACTTCCACAGGGAGAGGGAAGAAGTGGGAGGAGGTACACTTGCTCCAAAAGGCACTGTTTGGAGACGGTTCTACCATCAGGCACCACCAAGCGGTGCCATACCCATAAATGGGAATATGCAGAGCTACTCAAAGAACTGCCAATAATCATACTTAAAAATGTATTTCTGTACTGAAATTAATAAAATAAGGGACAGTTGTGCAGTTGTGCTTAGTATGGGGGTTAATTTGCATTGTTTGTTCTCAAAATTCCAAGTGCTCCATGGCCTATGTGCCATATTGTTCCTTAGTGTGTGCCCTGCATACACAGAACTATGCCACCTATGCGGTTCCTGCCTAGAAGTATGAGCAGCACACGGTATCATCAAGCAATATGTACACACACAGGAAGCCACTAGTGGTATTCAGGTGACACTGTCTACCAAAGACTATTTCAGTGACTGCATCTACTTCTTCGTGGTTTTGCTGCTTCAGGCAAAATCTGAGAACAGTTTTCAAAACTTTTGGTGCACCGTTTCTCATGGTGCAATGGAAACAGTGTGTCTGCTTGTACAGCAGGATACATGATAGTGGATGTAAGCAAATAAAGTGATTTGTTTATGTCATCTGCCAAGATGGATGCCTTTGGGTATGTCTACACAGCAAAGAAAAACCCCCCGGTTGGCCAGTGCCAACTGACTCAGGCTCGTGGGGCTTGGACTGTGGAGCTATTTGATTGCTGTGTAGGCTTCTGGCCTCAGACTGGAGTCCAGGATCTAGGATCCTTTGGAGTAGGACAGGTCTACAGCCCAGATTCCAGCCTGAGCTGAGTACACAGCAATGAAACAACCCTGCAGCCCGAGCCCTGCGAGTCAGCCAGTACGGGCCGGCTCCAGGTTTTTCTTTGCTGTATAGACATACCCTATGATTGTTTTTAACAGTATGTAGATCAGTTTTTTCATCACTTCCCCAGTGCCTCCTCTGCCATATCTCCCAATCTTATATTGAGGCTTCTGTATAATTCTTGGTTCCCATACCTGTGTGTGGGTATGCCACTTCCAGGCAAAACCGGTCTTTTTAGCTCCCCTCCCACACACATTAACAGACTTGAAACAAGTGGTAAAAGTATATAACCACATACTCCTTCTAAAGTTTGTCCTAAGTAACCTATTAAAATGGCGAACAAAGAATTTGAAAAGTATATAATTATTGAAGAATTTAAATGTGGTAGATATCCCAATAATAAAGAAGTCAGCTTGATTCAGCAGTTTTAGATTAAAAAAAAAATCATTTTCTTGATTTCGTATCTTACGTGTACTGTAAGCAGATAATGTATTTTTTAGCTTATTAAAAATGCTTCTTTCCCACTCCAGAAATTAAGAAAAAAAGGCATTGAAGGTTTGAGTGTTTGTGGGGGGAGTTTTTGGACTCAAGACATTTTGAAAAGACATACAGAATTACAAACCAATCTCTAATAAGAAACTAACCATCCAGTCTCTCAATTTATGGTACATTCAGAATGATGATATTTTCAGAAACAGATAATTATATCACAAGCTTTCATCTTGTTCAAAAATAAAAATGATTTTTTTATGTATCAACTATTTAGAATTTTAGTGACTGTGTATAGAGTTTTAAAGCTTTTACTTTGTTGGTCAGGTAATGCATGCCTGTCATTGTTAGTACTCTGATCAACTGATCTATCATTTCAGCAGGAGTTAGAGCTTGGTTTTCACTTTTCCAGCTCTCCAGTGCCTGGAGTATTTTCTCTTCCAATACAAGAGACCTAAACAGAAAAAATAAAAATGCTACTGAGAAGTTGTTTGAGAAAGTCAAAGGCTTAAATAGATGACTCTCAAAAATGTACTATATTATACTGCATATGCGTACAATATTTTGATAGCATATGTGTATAACATATTTGATAATATCACTATCACAGTTGTTTATTACATGACATAAAAACAGTAACAGAAACTAAATTACACTAAGCATAAGACTATTTTGTAAGTTGTTATTTTTAACTAACCTGTTATTTTCAAGAGATTTAATTTCAGCATTATTAAATTGCAGTTTCTGGCAGAAAAATTCAAAATTTTCAAAGGAAACGTTCCCAGAAATTATCTTTAATATCTTCTGCAAAATTTTCCCTGAATATAAACATATTACAAGTGTTATGCTTTATCAAATTAAACTGATATAATTTATCTAACATTCACCATTTGTACAACTATTAATCTTTTTTCAGTTGTGCATGCCGCTTATCTGCTACAAGACTCTGGTTATTGCAAAGACATGCGGCAGTGAGAGGGACTGAAAACTGGCAGGTTCTCAGTCCGGCACAGACAGACAGTATTGTGACTATAGCAGAGAGCTGACAGCTGGCAGGGGGAGGAAAGGGAAAATACACACACAGCACTCAGATCAGGGTGAGGAGCTAAGATGTGTCTGACACAGCATATGACCAGAGACTCACAGCACTAGGACATGGAGTCAAGAATAGTGAGTCTTGGTGCATTCCACAGGCACAGAACATTGCAGCTGGGTAGGCTCAAGGTATGGCACAGGCACACAGCTCTGAAATATGGGGAGTTGAGAATAATCAGGCGGGGTGCATATTACTGGTACACTGGTGAAACTGTATAACAAAACACAGCAGTGAGATGAATAGATAAGTTCATGCATTTCAATTGTTTCAGGCTGTATTTATGGTCATGAGGCTTTCTCACTGAGTTGGGAAAAAGCCATGGGTATGAATGAAGCAGTACACACATCTTTTATGTACTAATTCAAAGTGCTCTGAAATCCGTATGTATAATCAGATTAGCCTGAAAGTAGTTATGCCACTTCAGGGTGCATGGTAGTCTGAACTGCAAATTTTGGGTCATTTGGTTAAGGGATTCCCAAGATACAGCCTCAGCAAAATGACTTGTTTTAAAAATGATGGCTCAGTACATGTAAAAAAATACAGTACATGCACAAGGATGAGGAATGCAGAATAGGCAGATTTGGTACAGGCAGAGACCAACAATGCTGAGAACAGGATAAGTATCTTATCTTCTCTACGGGGCTCAATGCAGCAGGTATCAATTTAGCGGGTCTAGTGAAGACCCACTAAATCAATAGCAGAGCGCACTCTGGTCAACTCTGGTACTCCACCTCTCCAAGAAGAGTAAGGTAAATCGACGGAGAGCGTCTCTCATCGATGCTGTGCAGTGAAGACACTGGAGTAAGTCGACCTAAACTAAGTCAACTCCAGCTATGTTATTCACATAGCTGGAGTGGCGTAACTTAGGTCGACTTACCACAGTAATGAAGACAAGCCCAAGAATAGCCATGCTTCATGCATAGCACAGAAAATGCAGGATTGACACCAACCAGGAAGGAGAACACTCCGTTGAGATGAACTGGGCAGTTTATACCTCTGTAAGCCCCCTGTAGTACCCAGGTGTGAACCTAAGGCTTTTGCAGATCCTCTTTCTCCCTACTTAGGAGAAAGAGCTTTGGAACTCCCTATCACCTGCTCCTGGGGACAAAGAGTGCATCTTGTGTGGGCTATGGACCTTAAGGACGCCTCTAAAGTTCTGGTTATTTCTCACCCATCCTTCTTGGTGATGTCTCCAGCTGATAGATACATTTCTTAAAATTGGAGCTGGCCAAAAAATGGAAATCCCTTCCCACTTCTGGGAGGAGGAAGAGAGGCTCTCTGCCTGTTGGGCTGCTGAAGATGGGAGGGAGGCAGCCCTCTGGGTAAATTTTGTCAATTTCACTGGCAGAAAGTGAAATTGACAAGAACCGTCTAGAATTTCCTGACAGATTATTTATTTATTTATTTATTGGCAAAAATCAAATTTTCTCACTTTTTTTTTTTTGGTTGGTCAGAAAATCATTCTGAGGACAGATTTTTGACCAGCTCTATTCAAAACCCATTGTTTACGAGCTTCCCACCTCTGCATCTACTCTCCAGTTCCACAGGGAGCATGTAGGGGCCACAAGGAGTGGAGAGCTGGAAGCTGAGGGGCAATGAGGTATGCCCAGGAAGCCCCTTTGCAGCCCCTCAATACTACCAATTTATCAAAAAGCAATGGAACCCACTATCAAAAACTTTGTTAAAGAGGAGGTAAGGCTACCTACATTTGCCTAGTACCCTTCCACAGTGTGGAAATTAGCAGCCAGAAACCTGTGAGAGCCAGGAAATACATTCAATCAAATAAAACTCATACATTAGAAAATCAGGAAATGCAGAGTTAAGATTATGATTCCTAAACCACAAAATCTTAACACTGCCCCCTTTGATCACCACCATATAGGGTCACTCAGGCAGAACCGTCTCATGCCACTCTCTAAGATATTTGCCAGTTAACTGAGTAAGGTGAAGAAGAGAATTGTTGGGAAAACTCTAAAGAAGTTCTAAGTACTTAAACTCCTCTGACCCTGCCCCAAGGTTTCCATATAGGGAGATCACATTGCCATACCCTTCACTTAGTCTTTTTATCCAGGATGATATCTGTAAACCTGCCACTCCTGCTCCCTGGACCAATGGTGTTGCCCAGAGCACAGTAAGGGCCTGTGGGAGAGTATGAACAGGTGTGTGGATTTGGAGTTGTAGGGGAGCAGAGAAAGTGGCAGGTAGTGTTAGGGAAGGGTGAGGTACTATTTCATTCCTAGTCCCTATTGTTATCTCCAGAGGGTCAGAGTTAGTGGGGGAGAGGGGTATAGTGATGCTAACTCTGCATTTCCTGGTTTTCTATGCTTTTGTTTCAGTGTATTGCCTGGATCCAGGTTTCTGGTTTTGGCTGTCAACTTCTACTTTGGAAGGATACTGGGCACAGCTAAGCATACTTAACTTCCCTTTAACCATGTTTTTGTTACTGAGTATTAAGAATAACTGTATGCAAGACTCTAACACAACAAGACTGCTTAAAAACCTTATAAACTTGATACATGTCATGGGGAGCTGGCCCATTACCCAGAGCCTTTACAGACTTCTGTAAAGGAGAATGAGCCAACCCAGACTAGACATAGTTACCTAAGTGGCTGCTTGGCAGCTAATTACCTAATAAGCCTGAAAGGGATTACCTGGGCTCAGCTGAGGTGGATGCTGGTTCATAGACAGGATGGTCCAGATCAATAAAGATGCTTAAGGACCTAAAGTTCAGAGTGAGGGAGCTCCTGCATCAGAATATCCCATAGATCAGTGGTTAGAGCACCTAGTGTGAGGTAGGATTTGAACAGGGGTCTCCTTTCTCCCCATCTGACATTTAACCTGGGTCTCCTATATCACAGGTGAGTGCTCTAACCACTGAGCTAAAAGTTATCAGTTAGGCATCATCACTATCTTCTCCTCTTCCAGCCATTTTGTGTGGAGCGAGGAAGGAACTTAACTCATCCCCCAAGAAATGCTTTAGGCACCTCAACTGCCTGACTCCAGGCAGCTGTTTCCCATTCATGGATCACGAAGCAGAGATAGACATCTCCATGCAGTCTGGAATTAGGTGCCTGTCTCCAAGAGGTGAGGGAGGGTTTAGGATACACCCGTCATCAGCAGCTCCTACTGGCTAGCTTAGGCATCTCCCTGCATAGCATGCTGGCTTTTGCAGATCCCGTTCCAAGGCAATCCAGATATCTAACTCAGGCTTTGTGGATTGAAGTTTTGTTCCTGTGACTTTTAAGGGCCTAAAAGTTAGGCGTTGCAATGCTGAGCATTGCAGCACCTAAGTCCCTTTGTGGATCTGGGCCAAAGAGCCTAGAATGTGTGCTCCTAGGGACATGGAACTTGTGGGAGAGCTCACCAGAAAAGGCAGACTACAAGGTGTGTTCCTAGAGAGAGGGGATTCCTAAGGAAAGAGCTAAAGTTTGTTGGCCTCCAGGAATGCCTGGTCTCAGTGAATGGGTCTCTCAAACAGTGGCAGGAAGCACATCCCATCAAGAATTACATGCTGCCTTGGAGAATAGGTGCAGTTGACAGATCTCTGTGGACTCCTGGCTCCAGGGAAGGAGTCTTCTCAGGTAGCAGTAAGAGGCCTGATTCCAGGGAAGGTACTTGAGCCAAGAGAACCCTGATGGTTAAGGGCCTGTATGGAGAGAAGTGGATTCCGGTGGGAGCAGATAAACTAAGACTGACTCTCTCTCCCATCTCAGATGATGGAGCGAAGGGTTGTTTGTATTCTTGTTGGGCCTTAGTTAATAAACTAGACTCCTCAGAAGCCTCATTCAACATATTGATGGTGAATTAGGGGAAACCGAGGCATGGAGTGCCTAAAGTTATATGCTTGGCCATAAGGGGGTGCAATCCAGGAGACACACCATCTGACATTAACATTATTTGATCCCTACAAAATTAGGTAGACTGTAGATTATAATTAAATGCTGTTACCGTTAACCATAAGCATTAGGATGGGGAGGCAAGGGAAAACATGACAAATACAAAACCTGACTTCTTAAATTAGCAAAACACTGGATTTCTAATACCTGCTACAGTAGGCTGTCTTTAACACTTAAACAGCATGTTTTCCAGGATAGTGCATTATAATATACTTGTTCTTAACATACCATCTCTTTCATCAGCACTCTCCAGGTAGCGTACAATGGTATATATCTGTTTTCCTTTACAGACTTCCTGTGGAGGTCTGATCAGAGGATTTCCATCAAAATTTATATCCTTCAGTGACTGAAGATGTTGGAGATCACTCGGCAAACATATTAACTGATTTCCTGACAAAATACGAATAGTTAATTATATTTGTATTATATTGATCTAAAGAATTTCAGTACATGAGTAACCAATCAATGAAATTCCTTTAAAATTATTTGTTGATTCTGATAAGTTCAGTCGTGCACAGAGTCCCTGCCTCAAGATATTTGCAATATAGGGAATCTTTCCATTGACTTTAATAGGCTTTGGATCAAGTTCATAGTGTAGGTATAAATTAGAAAGGTCCAGACACAAATAATAGATCAGGTGCTTGTAAAAGTTTGAAACAGAGTTGGAATCTTACAGAAGTCATTATTAGCACTTATGGAGTAAGTGTGTCTTCAGGAGACAATGAAGGAAGAGATGGAGATCAATTAGTAGAGGCACAAAAAAAAGGAGACTGTTCCAATGGAAGAAGAGGAGTGAAGACAAGAGTGAATAATACAAAGGAACCAGGAGGAGAGAGAAAGAGATAGGAGGCTTGGAAAATGAGGAATAGAGGGGAACAATAATCAAAGCAGAAAAGCAAATAAGAGAGAAGTTGAGCAGGGTCTTGAGGGTGAGAAGAAACTTGAATTCAGTGCAGAAGGGAATGCCAGTGAAGAGACTTGAAGAGAAGAGTAACATGATCAGAGTAATGAAAGAGAGAGAAATTCTGAATTAGTTACTCCTGAGTTACACTGGTGTAAGTAAAAGGAAAATGATTTACATAATGCTAATCAAGGAACATTTAAATAACTTCCAAATCAGGACTTCTAAGCAGCCCAGCTGACTGTAAAGCACAGTGGATGAGCAGGAAGAGATGCACAACCTTCACTCAATTGGGACACTGGGGGAAGAGAACTTCAAAGCAAACTGCCACATTCCTTTACAATCCCAACTACAGCACATTGCAGGTGGCTGAGATGTTTTGAGGTTTTATGTTCAACAAAAAAATAAATTGGGAGTAGGTTTTCCCTCAAGCATATAAAAGTAAACATATTTAAAAACATATTCTATACCCTTTCAGAATCACTGAAATAAAATATTTCAGAAGTGGTAGAGCACTAGAGTTTGGCTTCAGTAGAACTTAACTCTCAGTTGGACTGTCATCTAATTTTAAGACAAAATGTCTATTTATATATGCTCTACACTAAAGAAAATTATGGATTAAATTTTCCTTAAAGAAAACAATTACCAATTCATAAATTTTGAATAATCTATTGTTGTTATAAAGCACTGAACTATGAAACAAAATAAAATAAATAAAAATGTAATTATAAATATACATGGATCCTGAAGCCTCTGGAGTCCTCTCTTTGCTGCACTTGATGGTGGAGTTTCCTCAAGAAATGTCTCCGTCTAGACTCTAGCTATAGAGTACATTGCCAAAGTGAGCAACTCTAACCCAGAAGAACTAATAGTCCAGTGTAATAATAAAGATCGAATTAAGGTATCAAAACTGTAAGTTGCACATAAAAGCAAAATAATATAGGGTATCTGGCTGAATATCCTTAAATACTTTTATAATTATCAGATATTTAATTAACACTATTTGTTAGAATATTTAGTTTGATTTATACAAAGCTACCATATGTTACTTATGTAGCTTTTATAAAAATTAACCATAACAGCAAAATAAAATAATTTTGTCTATTATATAACAAGCTATTTCTACAACTTTTTATAAATATATTTGCAAACCATAGTAATAATCATCAGAATCTAATCACACTACGTCATTCAGCCCAACCCCACACCAAGCACCCCAGAAAAAAACTGGGTTTCACAGCATATCCTGCAGGCTAAGAAATCAAATGGTGGAAGCCAAGACGGAATCCTCAAAGCAACTGAGGCACCTACATGGACTCTGTATACAGCACCACTATGTGATCCACAAAACTTCTCCGTGGCTTCCGCCAAACCTTGTAGGTGTCTAAACTCACTCAATACCTAACTTTCTGCTGTAAAAGTTCCCTGCGTGCCTAATTTTGGACCTTGGCGCGCATGCACTGCTCCCTCCCCCTGGCACATGCAAATGCCTATCTCTCACCTAAGCCCTCAGTGATTCACAAACTGGGGAAAGATAGGCATTCGGCCACTTCAGTTGCATGAGGTGCCCAATCTGGTAGTAGAGTTGCCAATTTTCTAATCACACAAAACCAAACACCCCTGCCCCGCCCCTTCTCTGAGGCCCTGCCCATGCCCTGCCCCTTTTCCAAGACCCCACCCCCCGCTTGTTCCATCCTTCCCTCCCTCCATCACTCGCTCTTCCCCACCATCGCTCAGTGGGCTGGGGAATGGGGTTGGGGTGCGGGAGGGAGTATGGGCTCTGGGCTGGGGATGCAGTCTCTGGGGGTGGGGCCTGGGATGAGGGGCTTGGAGTGCAAGAGAGAGCTCTGGGCTGGGGTTGGGGTGGGTGGGGGGGTGAGGGCTCCATCTGGGGATGAGGGGTTTGGGGTGCAGGAGGGAGCTCCGGGCTGGGCAAGGGGGTTGGGTGCAGGGGGGTGAGGGCTC
The DNA here is from genome assembly GCF_965152235.1 of Eretmochelys imbricata. Lineage (NCBI taxonomy): Eukaryota > Metazoa > Chordata > Testudines > Cheloniidae > Eretmochelys > Eretmochelys imbricata. The sequence continues at coordinate 224,162,452 of NC_135573.1, read as the reverse complement.
TGGCTGGGGATGGGGCCAGAGACAAGGGGCTTGGGGCGCAGGAGGGGGTGATGCCCATCTTAAAAATTTTAGCCCAGAATTAGGGGGTGTTTTAACAACTGGACTAGAGTCATTCTCTCTCCCTCTTTCTCTCTGTCCCAGTGACTGTTCTACTGTGGATAAATACTTAAAGAGTCATTGGATTAGAGAGAGCAAGTGAGACAGACACTCTGTAATTCAGTGGTCAGACTACCCTCCTGAGAGGTGGGAGACCCCTAGTTCCAGTCCCCCGTTCCAATCACTCTTCTGTAATTTATCCACAGCAGAACCGTTTCAACGGGAGAGACTGAGTATGAGGGGGCATGCGAATGTTTAGCATATCTGGCACGTAAATGCCTCGTTAAAAGGTATTTATGAGCTTATTTTTTTTAAACAATATGCACTTAAATGTGTGTTTTAACTGTTATCCTCAAAAGGAGAATAAAAATATATACAGACAGATGGTTTTAAACGTCATCTATGGCAGCTCACTGGTGCAACATTTATTCACAGAAAATCAATAGGAAAAAAAATGAAGCCAATACATAAATAAACTAATAATACTAACAACAACAAGTGCAAGCATCTGGAAAAAATACTGGTTAGATAATACTAATAGCTAACTAGTTTAAATCAGAGAATATACTGTACTGTATTTTAAAATTAGCCATTTGCACATGGCAAAGTAGATATTTGGAAGATTTGAAGACTCAGCCATAATACAAAAACCTCACATTGTGGTCAATCTGGAGCACGGGGCCTCAGTGCTAGAGAGCAAGTGAGGGTTTAATGAGCACATGTACTATAGGAAGCATTACCCAGACTCCTTGTGCTTTGTCCTCCATCCTTAGTGGCATCTGGAGGAGGCAGTGGCCAGGAAGGTGGATGGATGCTGGGTCTGTGCAGCTTCTGGGCCCCAGCCAGTTTGCAAACCTAAGTGTTGTCAGCCTTGTCCAGAGCATGTGCAGCTGCAGGAGGCAGCTGCACACTGGGGATGTGAACCAGGCGGGGAGGAGCAGGGGTGCCATTTCAGATTTGGGTGGGGGCAACTTTAACCGTAATTCCAGGGACTACTTAGACACCTGAAAACACGAGTTTTTGCGCAGATAATAACTTAGAAATTAGTAGAGAAAAGCACTGTATTTAATTAGTATATAAAGAAAGAAAAAGATATACAAACACCAATTAAAGCCATATTTTAAGTTTACATGTAAATTTAGAACAATCAGGAGATAATACAGCAAGATATTCCCAATCCCAAGCCTTGAGCTATAAGTTTTGGAGCCTTAACACAGCGATCAGAAACACAAGCCTGATACTATGTACATTATCTTTAGTAGAGATAAATAAATATAATAAAATCTGCTTACTTTCTCTAACATACACTCTGTGTTACTGCCATTATCTATTCTATTTCAGTCAATTGTTTTTCACTCCACTCAAAACATATTTACTTAATTTTAACATACGTGATTAATATTTCTTTTATTAAGAACATGATTTTATTTTTCTAATTAATTTGGCATTTATGTTTACCAATCACAATCATGTACGTGACTCAATAACATTTGACTCCATCATTTCTATTAGTATCTGACTTGGAACCACATTTAATTTTGTACACATTTTAAGTTATTTTATAGATATAATTAAAAATACAATTTAAAAATAAGTAGAGGTGTCAAGCAATTAAAAAAATTAACCACTCAATTAAATAAAATGAATTGTGATTAATCGTGCTGTTAAACAATAATACCATTTATTTAAATATTTTTGGATGTTTTCTACATTTTCAAATATATTGATTTCAGTTACAACACAGAATACAAAGTGTACAGTACTCACTTTATATTTATTTTTATTACAAATATTTGCACAGTAAAAAACAAAAGAAATTGTATTTTTCAATTCACCTAATACAAGTACTCTAGTGCAATCTCTTTATTATGTAAGTTGAATTTACAAATATAGAATTATGTACAAAGTAACTGCATTCAAAAAATAAAACAACGTGAAACATTAGAGCCTACAAGTCCACTCAGTTCTACTTCAGCCGATTGCTCAAACAAACAAGTTTGGTTACAATTTGCAGGAGATAATGCTGCCTGCTTCTTCTTTACAATGTCACCTGAAAGTGAGAACAGGCGTTCACAGGGCACTGTTGTAGCCGGCATTGCAAGATATTTACGTGCCAGATGCGCTAAAGATTCATATGTTCCTTCATGCTTCAACCACGATTCCAGAGGACATGTGTCCATGCTGATGACGGGTTCTGCTCAATAACGATCCAAAGCAGAGAAGACCGACCCATATTCATTTTCAGAATCTGAGTCAGATGCTACCAGCAGAAGGTTGATTTTCTTTTTTGGTGGTTCACCTTCTGTAGTTTCTGCACCAGACTGTTGCTCTTTTAAGACTTCTGAAAGCATGCTCTACACCTCATCCCTCTCAGATTTTGGATGGCACTTCAGATTCTTAAACCTTGGGTCAAGTGCTGTAGTTATCCTTAGAAATCTCACATTGGTATCTTCTTTGTGTTTTGTCAAATCTGCAGTGAAAGTGTTCTTAAAAAGGAACAATATGTGCTGAGTCATCATCCGAGACTGCTATAACGTGAAATATATGGCAGAATGCAGGTAAAACAGAGCAGGAGTTCAGTCACAAATTTAATTAACGCATTATTTTTTTAACCAGCGTTAAAACCTTTTAACGTAAATACTTTGCAATGCCGGCTACAAAAGTGCCATGCAAATGCCTGTTCTCACTTTCTGGTGACATTGTAAATAAGAAGAATGCAGCATTATCTCCTGTAAATGTAAATAAAATTGTTTGTCTTAGCGATTGGCTGAACAAGAAGTAGGACTGAGTGGACTTGTAGGCTCTGAAGTTTTACATTGTTTTGTTTTTTGAGTGCAGTTATGTAACAAAAAAAATCTACATTTGTAAATTGCACTTTCAGGACAAAAAGTTTGCACTATAGTACTTGTATGAAGTGAATTGAAAAATACTATTTCTTATCATTTTTACAGTACAAATATTTGTAATAAAAATATTTGATTTCAATTACAACACAGAATACAATATATATGAAAATGTAGAAAAACATCCAAAATATTTAATAAATTTCAATTGGTATTTTATTGTTTAACAGTGAGATTAAAATTTTGATGAATCATGATTAATTTTTTAATCACAATTAATTTTTTGTAGTTAATCACGTGAGTTAACTGCGATTAATCAACAGCCCTACTTTATAAATTAAAAGGAACACCCATTCAGAAACCAATAGGTGTCTAGTACATGGCATAGGTGCAACTTATTCATGGGATTAAATTCTACTTACATTTGTGCAGCCAGTCTTCATTAGCTTTAGCTTCCCCGTAGTCTTAATATGTACCACAAAGCACATTACAATAGCCTGGTCTTTAGGTGACAAACGTATGGAAAACTTTAGTGAAAGCCCACAACCAAATGAGATGGTTACAGTCATCTCACCAGGTGCAAATGGAAAGAACTGATTTTGTCCACAGCTGTTAACTGAGTAACAAGGAGCAGCCTAGGTTCCACAAGTACCATATTGTGAAACTCTGTTATAAATAGCAGCACCAAAGTACTTCTTTTCTTTGCTTCCCCATAACCTATTGACAATTACTTCAATTTTTTCTGGAATTATCCTCATCCAATCTCATACAGAAACTGTTTGAGGTTCAGAAAAGATGGAGATGTAGAGCTGGGTATCATCAGTATTCTGAAACCAGTGTAGACCGTGTCTCCTGAATAACCCTAATAAAGACCTGAAATACAAGTTGTACAGGAGGGCTGACAGAGTAAATCCTGTTGTACTACACGTGAGACCAACCTGGACGCAAATAAGCAATTTGCCCCAAACTACCCTCAGGGTCCTCTTTTTAAACAAACAAAGAAACAAAAAAAAGAGACACTTAAGAGTTAGTTTTGTCAACAACACCTCTTGGCAAATCGTATTAAAGGCAGCAGATAGATCTAAAAGATTTAGGATGGACTCCTCTTCTACTATTAGGAGGAGACCACCAGCATCAGAGTTTCTGTCCCAGACCCAAGCTTAAAACTCAATTGACTGAAGACAAGGAAATCTGAGGACTCCAGTGACCACCATCATTGCCCCATTACCATCTCAGTCAATATTTCCATGAAGGGAAGACTGTGGGCAGGTCAATAGCTAGTGAGACTGTCACATCAAAAGGTGATTTCTTGAGATGAGACCCTAGTAGACCAAGTCCACTAGCACTTGCCCCCAAGGGAGATGCTGAGAATCTCTACCAACAACAGAACCAGTGCTTCCCAAACAACCAGGAATAGGTCCTATTCATAGACTTTAGCTCTGATAGTCCAAAGTGCTTCCAGAAACTTAGGCCTGAATCCACAAAGGGACTTAGGCATTGTGACACTGAACTTTTAGTTGTCTAGAAAACCACGGGAACAGCACTGTGATTTATAAAGCCTGAGTTAGGCAGAGCAGGAACTTGAACTGGTGGTGTCTCATATCCCAAGCTGAATACCCTAACCACTGGGTTAAAGGGAAAGCCTCCTTCACACACACACACCCAGTTGTTTTATGTAGATCTAGTGGCCTCTGAGAATACTTACTAGCTCAGGCCCTGCACATGACTTAGGCAGAGGATAGTCATGGATTGCCCTGGGGCTTAGATGAGAGATAGGTGTTCCAGATGCCTAGAATGGGGCAGTGATATGTATGCCCAGACGCAGAAACATAGGCACCTAGGAAACTTGTATTGCAAAAGCCTATATGCCAATGAGGTTAAGTGGCAGCCAAGCAGGAGTCTGGTGGATCGCAGTGGTGCCTATAAATGGGACTTAAGCCCCTAAGGCTGAGGTCTAAGTGCCTTGTGGATACAGGCCTCAGTGAGCAAGAACAGTTGAATCTCAAGTAAATGTTTGTCCCCACAAGATGATATACTGTCATTGTAAAGGCAGATAGCTCAGTTTGGAACAAGTAATATTATCCACAAAATAACAGGAATTTCTCACACCAAACAAAAACCAACAATCAACTCTGTAACTGATTGGAAGCCACCTAGCATAACTATTAATACTTAATATCTGCCATCTCACATGTGTCTCATGCCTTTCATAGTATCACATTCATAGGATGGTAAAATCAGATCACGTGTGCGATTCCACAGAGTTAGGTCCCTGCAACAGACATGCAAGGAGATGCTAAACTTGAGAGAGGTACTATAGTATGAAGACACCAAAGATACTGCAGCATACGTGAAAAATGGGAAGTTGTATTTTCCTCTCTCCCTCAACATGTTCGCTTAACTAATTATTAATAGACTCCGCTGGCTCAATATTTTAATGCTCGCATTTCAATAATGGATGGGGCACCTGATACGTACCACTCAGATTAAGTTGTTGTAGATCACTCAGTGATGTAAGAGATCTGGGAAGCTGATTAATATAATTATTATTTGCAGTTAAGCTGTCCAAATGTTTCAGTTCCCCTATGCCTTCTGGAATTTCTTTTAATGCATTGTGAGATATATCCAGCTCTCTGAGGCAAGTCAGTTTAGACAGCTCCTCTGGAAGTTTAGTTAACTGGGAAATAGATAAAATAATTGCTACATTTACTCACTTATTTAGTAAATGACAATATTTTCTTGCATATAAAGCTGAAAAAGTCATTTTTCCTCCTTATAAAATGATATTCTGTAACTCAGTTCCACCAATAAAAACTCATAGTCTTCCATTCTGATGGATGTTGATTTGTTTTCCCAATAAGAATTTTGGTGATAGGCTTAGAATCGGCAGAAGAATTTTGTCTAGATAAAACAGAATAGTATTTCTATCAATGCTGATAACAATTGTATTATGGGATAGTGTCAGCATTGTTGGAACTGTGGGAGGGGAATCTTTTGATTAATTATTTGATTAATAAATGTAACTAAAGTGATTTTGCCCTCTTCGAAGAAACTGAAGAACAATCACATTTTCTCTCCTTTGTTTTGCAGTCAGAATGAAAATAAATATTTATTCTCTTCTTTGCTTTTCCTTTTACAGCAGTGGGACAGTAAAAGGGAATGAGTTTTCTTTTTCTTTTTTCTCTGGCAGGAATAATTGTTCTCAGTAAAGTCCAGTGAATAGGATTACCATACAAATTGAAGATGGAACAGATCTGTTAGATCACTAAGTATAATCCCCTGCAAATGAAGGATTTAGTACCCTTATAGAAGTCATATATGCATATTTACAAAAGAAAGGTGAGCCCTGTAAGACACCAGATGGTGAAATGCCAATTCAGCAAGTTTTGGTGAAAAGAGAGATTAAAAATAGCCAATATTCTTTTATGAGTGAGCTCCTGCAGTTTTTCAGCAAAGGATTGCGTTTCCTTACACTTAAAATTTATAAGTGCTGGGTTATGAGAAGGAAGGGCTTGCTTCAGAAACAATAACAGTGTTTGTTTCAATTTCCATTGGTGGTAGAGTGTCACCATGCTAACTTCTCTCCATGACAACTACTCATGTGCTATTTTAGTCTGAAGAGAAGGTAGACAGGTTTTTTAGTGGAGAATTTCTTAGTTCTGCTCCTTAGCACAAAAGAAACAAGCAGTCCAGAAAATTAGACTTCAGAAGTCTGAGGCAATTTTCTCTATTATAAGTAAAATATCCTGTGTAACTATCTGCTGAAATGAGTGAGACTGCAGTGATAAATATTGTGGTTGTCTAAATCCTGTTTCAACACACAGAATAGAAATTGTAAGGTTTTATTCCTTTCACACAGAAGATTCCTGGAAGTGGGATTATTTGCATAATTCTGATTGGTTACTTTGCTTGTCAATCCTCATCAGAATAGGAGGCCCCTGAGTCCAAACTGCAGGTGCAACAGGAATAGAATATACTGAGGTTATTGCTGATCAACCTGATTCAGTTTTTATCAAAATTGACAAACTGAGAGATTCCTGAATTACATAAATGTGAGGTCAGAATCAGACCTAATCTTTCTAATGAAATTTCATTGAAAGATCATCATATATATTTGCATTACTGAGAATATTTTAATCAATTCATAACCAAAATGTTACAAAAGACATTTTCAGTCAGTAGCCAATTCCATTTATGTTACAGTTTAGCCCCTTTACAAACTGTTCCTGTTCTTTGCTAACTGTAGGTGCATTACAAAAACCCTTTCAGCCCCTTAGAAGAAATTCTACTATTAATAAATTTTCAGTACAGAAATTTGTATGACAACTAGGATTTTTTTTTTTTGGCCTAAAGAAAACAATGTCCTCTTACCTTCAGTCCGTTTATTTGGCACAACTTGAGTTTCTCCAGTGATGAAAGATGACATATTTCAGATGGAAAAGATACTAACTGATTGTTTGACAAATTTAAGTCTTTGATCACTTGCAGATTACAAATATCTGAGGGAATGCACTGTATTTGATTCTCTGAAAGATCAAGTGTCTGTAAACTATTTAAAGCACACAGTTCCCTGGGAAATGAGACAAATTTGTTGTGGTATAAAAGAAGTACCTGGAGATACTTCATATTAGATACCTCTTTTGGAATGCTATTTATTTCATTTTCACTTAAATCTAAATAAATTAGTTTTGTAAGTCTGCACAAGTGTTCAGAAAAAGATGACAGTTTGTTCCTACTTAATTCTAGGTGCTCCAAATTTTCAATAAAAGAAATTTCAGTTATTATTTCTGAAATATAGTTTCCACTGAGGTTTAAGATTTTAAGAGCAACCAGTGCACACAATCCAACTGGAAACTGAGGAAGTTTGTTATAGCTCAAGTCGACTTTAATTATCTGCATGCAATTTTTTATTTCAACAGGAATGCACGTTAATGCATTTCCAGAAGCTTCTATAATGGAGAGGTCTTTAATACGTGATATCTGTTCATCTAGGTTATCCATTTGATTTCTACTTATGCAAAGTTCCCTTAAATGTTTAAGTCTGTGCATCCTATTAGGAAGGTGTGTTAGCTGATTGCCACGAAGAATAAGACGTTCCAGCATTGTACAATTGCAAAGGTTCTCTGAAATGCTTCTAAATAAATTGTTGGCAAGACTAAGAACTCTAAGTTCTTGCAAATTCTCAACTTTGTCTGAAAGAACGTCCAACTTGTTATCATCTAGCCTGAGTTTTTGTAGTTTTGCCAGTTGAAAAAGCTGCACAGGCAGAAATACAAGTTTATTGTGATTCACTAAAAGTACTTGTAATCTCCTGAGCTCTTTAATGTCCTTAGGTAAGCCCTGAATCAGGTTCCCCGAAATGCTGAGTTTGATTAGATTTGGAAGGTAGCAGAGGACCTTTGGGAACATTAAGATCTGATTGGAATCAAGGTTGAGTACATTCAAATTTTTCATGCTAACCATGTTTTCTGGCAGCGTTTTTAAATTATTTACAGCAAGATCTAAACTTTCCAAGGTTTCAAGGCCTTCCAAGGCAGCTGGAAATTCTTCAATGTTATTGTGACTGACAAAAAGTTGCTTAATATTTACAAGCTTTGATAACTCTTTAGGGAGACATGATAACTGGTTGTGACTGATGTTCAAAACTCTCAGTTTGTGAAGTAGGGAAATTTCAGGTGGCAATGCTATCAATCCATTTCCTTCAATGGACAGTATTTCCAGGTTTGTCAAATTACCTAGATTTTTATATAAAGTTTTGATTTCATTATTGTTTAAATGCAAATATTTTAAAGTTTGTATTTCAAAAACTACTTGAGGGATTTCCCTTAGTCCTTTAGCATTTAGTTTAACCATAAATTCCTCATGTTTTTCCGCATGCAATATATGTGTTGATACCTTTTCAGCTATTTCAGGATTCTCTTCTGATTGTAACTGATTTCTTTTAGCATCTCCTTCAACAGTTTCTTGAGGGATTTGGTTTAGTTCTTCAGCATTTAAATCAGTTGTGATTTCGTCATCCCCTGTCTCCTGTAACACACTTGTTGATAATTTTTGAAACACTTCAAGATTTTCTAGTGAGCATAATGTGTCTTTTCCCACATCTCTTTCAGAGATCTGCTGAGAGAGTTCCATCAGCCCTTCAGCATTTAGATCAGCTGGGAATTCATCACGCTTTTTTTCAGGCAATACACTTGTTGAGAATACTTCATCTATTTCAAAGTTTTCCGCTGATTGTATTGTGTCTCTTTTGGAATCTGTTTCAAAAACTTCTTGGGGGAGTACCATCATTCCATCATCACGACAATCAGCTATGTTTTCATAGTCTTCTTTTTCATTTGACATACTTGTTGATAATCCTTCAATAATTTGAAAACTCTCAAATGATTGTAAGATGTCTTTACTGGCATCTGCTTCAGTAACTTCATGTGGAATTTCATGCAGTCCTTCAGTATTTAGGCCAATTATGAGTTCATCCTTTTTTTCGAGAGACCTTGTTGATGATTTTCCAGCCATTTCAAGATTCTCTATTGATTGTAATGAGTCTTTCCTAGCATCACTTTCAGAAACTTCTTGAGGGCTTTTGTTCAGTCCTTCAGTATTTAGGCCAGCTGTGACTTCATCCTCATTCTTTTCCTTCCTGCTTGTTGATAAATTTTCAGACATTGTGGGATGAATGGATCATTGATTCCTTTCTTGTATCTCTTCAGAAACTGAAAAATTGTAAGTGTGGAAACCATATAAAGCAACATGTTGTTTAACATTAGGAGATTGAACTAATGATTATAACAGAATTTTATAATAATTATGATTTTTTAATATAAATATGCACCCATCCATTTACTTGGGCTGTTTACTGAAAACCGGATTTGGCTTTATTTCTGATGTTCATTATTTCTTTAATATAGTCCTTTGTCATCTAGATTTTCTTGACTAGAATAACAGAAAAATACAGCATCACAAACAACTCTACATTTGTTCTAGTGGGTTTCCACAATGTCACCAAATCCTGGGATTAAGTTGAGAGGGAATTGGGATTTTCCTTTGTTTTCATAAAATAATTAGAATAGTACATTCAGACTGACAAATAATATGAAAAGTAAAAAAGGGCAAGTTTTTTTTAAAAAAATAGGAGGCTAATTTTAGGCTCCTAAATCCATATTTAAGCACTCAAGTGGCCTGATTTCAAAAATACTGTGCATCCAACAGGTCCTGTAAACTTAAGGTGTCTAAATATAAATTAAGCTGCTATTTTTAAAAATCTTGGCCAAAATGTTTACCATAAAAGCCCTAATCAGAATATCTTCATGTATGTTAGAAATGTCTCATGTACTATCCTTAATGTACATCTAGATGGATGCATATGGATACATCACATAAAAAGATCTTGAAATAACTGAGGGGGGGTTTACAAGATATTTAAGCTCTTAGACCCCAGACTTAGGCACTTCAGTGTGGAGTATAGATTCCTAAATCCCAGTTTTAGGCTCCACCGTGATTCACAAAACTCCCACTGAATGCTGTAGGCACTTAGACTCACTCAGTGTCTAACTTTTTAGGTTTCAGAGCAGTAGCCGTGTTAGTCTGTATCAGCAAAAAGAACGAGGAGTACTTGTGTAACCTTAGAGACTAACAAATTTATTTGAGCATAAGCTTTTGTGGGCTAAAACCCACTTCAACAGATGGCATGCATCCAATGAAGTGGGTTTTAGCTCACGAAAGCTTATGCTCAAATAAATTTGTTTTAAGGTGCCACAAGTAATTCTCATTCTTTTAACTTTTTAGGGTAAAAGGTTCCGTAGGTGCCTATGGTTCTGCCTCTGAGGGTATGTCTATCTATCCTCCGGATCAGCGGGCAGTGATTGATCCAGCGGGGGTTGATTTATTGAGTCTAATCTAAACACGGTAAATCGACCCCCGAGCGCTCTCCCAGTACACCACCGCCGCGAGAGGCGCAGGCAGAGTCGACGGGGGAGCAACAGCCGTCGACTCACCGCAGTGAAGACACCGCGGTGAATAGGTCTAAGTACGTTGACTTCAGCTACGTTATTCACATAGCTGAAGTTGCATAATTTAGATCGATCCCCCCTCACCCCATGTAGACCAGGCCTGAGTATGCATAATGCTGCCTCGCTATATGCATTCAGATGCCTATCTCCTGCCAGAGCCCTAGAGTGAGTCACAAACCTGGGGGGGAACAAAGCATTCATTTCAGAAAGGGGGCTGGACACTGGCTCTCCCACTCAGCAGGCAGGTGCCCTAATCACCAGGCTACAGAATCATTCTCACTCTCAACTCACAGTATGAGTATTTATTCACAGTGGAAAAGCTTCAGCAGAAGAGACTAAGGGAGTCCTGTGTTAGAATATCCCATAGCTCAGTAGTTAGAGCAGTCTCCTGGTAGACTTCTGTTTAATTTCCTTCCCCTGCCCCTTCCAGGTGGAGGGGGCAACAGAACTTGTTTTTGCCACATCCCAGGTGGGTGCTCTAACCACGGATTAAAAGTCATCAGGTCAGCACTTTCACCTCCTGTGTGTGTAAAGCAAGGCAGAAACCTACCTAATTCTCACAAGAATCTACTTAGGTGCCTAAGCCACCTGACTATAGGAGAGGGGTTCCTGTTTGTGGATCACTAGCAGAGATAGGCACCTTGGATTTAGGTGCCTAACAGAATAAGAGGAGAGAAGTTAAGGACACATCCCTATTGTCAGCATTTTCCATTGGCTAGTTTAGGGGATGCCCAACCTAGCATGCTAGCTTTTGTGGATTGCTGTCTAAAGTGCTTTCTCTCCCCATTCATTTTATAGGAGCCTCGGTGCCTAACTCAGGCTTTGTGTATTGCAGTGTTGTTCCTGTGATTTCCTAGGCTACGTCTACACTAGAAACTTCAAAGTGCTGCCGCAGAAGCGCTCCCACAGCAGCACTTTGAAGTGTGAGTGTGGTCATGAGTGAGCACTGGGAGAGAGCTCTCCCAGCGCTCCTGGTAATCTACTTCCACAAGGGGAACAGCTTAGAGGGCTGGGAGTGTGGCTCCCAGTGCTCAGAGCTTGGCTCCCAGTGCTCAGAGCCCGTCCACAGTAGCACTTTAAAGTGCTCAAACTTGCTGCCCTCAGGGGGGTGATTTTTCACACCCTTGAGCCAGCAAGTTAGAGCACTATAAAACGTAAGTGTAGACAACCCCCTAGGCATGCCTAAGTCCCTTTGTGGATCCAGTTCTAAGTCCCTTTGTGAATCTAGCTCTGAGAACATTTAGATATAACATATTACTCCTGACAATACATTGTTTTTAAAATTAGTCTGGTCCTATTCTCCTAATGCAGTCAAAACTCCCATAAGAGCAGCTGCTAGATGAATCACAGTTCTCTAGTTAATATCTTACTTGATTTACATTTTTATGATAAATGGGGTATAGTTTTGGAAAGGGCTGATTTATTCCAGCATTTAGTGCTTTCAGGAACACACAAAAGTACAATATTCTAGTGAGGGCCATGTGCCACCCTCATTCCACAGGTGATGCGCCCACTGAGTCACACAAATTAGACATCCAGGGAGACTATTCAGTCATCTCATAAATTTGGTGGAGGCTAGCACAGGCTTGTCCCCCAAAGTAACTATCCAAAGGCTTTGTTGGGTTAGCACTGAGTGACCAGGCGTGAGGCCATAGGCACGGACTTATTCAGATCCTAGGGAGTACTTAACCCCTGCTGTGCCCCAGGCCTGCCCCCACTCCACCCCTTCCTCCAAGCCCCTCTCCCTTCTCTTCCTGACCCTGCTCTTCCTCCTCTCTCCAGCACCTCCTGCACTCAGAAGAACAGCTGATCATGGGGGCAGGAGGTGCTGGGGGGAAGGCGCTGGGAAGAGCCTACAGGCAGGGCTCCCAACAGACACTTGGGGTGGGAGGCGCTGACCCTCAGGGCTGCCAGAGGCGCTGAGCACCCATTATTTTTTTCCATGGGTGCTCCCAGAGTGGAGCACCCACGAAGCCAGTGCATATGGGACAGGCTCTTTCACAGCCGGACAGTGCTCCTTGCAGGGGTGCTGAGACCCATTTAGCCAAACTGCATGGAGAGCAAGCACTTCAAGCCAGGCGGTCACCCCGAGTTCCAGCACCTGGCTCCCTGTCAGCCGCTGCGCCTGCTTTACCCTGCAAACGCCCTTTCCAAGTCACGTCAGCCCACGCCGCTCCGAGTGCTGCCCTCCTGCCCCGCCCCCGCCAGCAGACCGCGCCCAACGCTCCCTCGCCGCCCCGCCACGGGCCACGGGCCACGCGCCACGCGCGGGGCCGTTCAGCAGCCCGCCCCCAACCCCGGGCCCGAGCCCCCAACCAGGCGGAGGAGAGGCTACGCCTGGGCCCCGCTAGCCCAGGCGGCGCGCGGCCTGACGGGCCAGGAAGGGGGGGCGGCGCGCAGCCGGGGACACACCCGCCTCTGGCGGCGGCGGCTGCTCAAACGCGGCATCCAGTTGCCATGACAACGGGAAAAGACGCTCGCCGGAGAAGGGAAAGACGGTCCGGGGCAGCCGAGTCTAGCGCATGCGCACAGCGGCGCTGCTGAACTTCAGCCTGCAGGCCCGGGGGTGGCGGCCGGGGTCGGGGAGCCAAGCAGGGGCGAGCACAAGAGCGTGTGGGGGGCGGATCCCTCCGAGGTTTCCCTCTGCCGTGAGCCGCTGTATGGGAGGGGAGGGACTGGACTGTCCCGCCACAAAACAAAATCCAGCCACTTGTAATTGATAGTTTGCAGACTCGGGGAACCCAGAAGGAGCAGGCTGGCTCCCGGTTACATTGCGGCCCCGGCCGCGCGGCGGGTGAGCGCGGACACCTTTGGGAAGGGCCCCTGTAGCGCCAGCCCCAGGTGAGGTGAAGCAGGGAGCAAGGGCAGAGCCGCTTTTCGCAAAGAAAATCCTTGTGGGCTGTCTGCGCACGAACAGGGGTTGCAAAGCCAGTGGAGTAGGACGTGGAAGAGAAGTTGCTGAGTAGACAGCTTATTTCTTTACGTAAAATAGCGAAGAGACGAGACATGCATTTAAAGGTGTTCGGGTATTTCCTTTTTCAGTTCAGTCGGCATCCTCTTTCTCACCAGAGCTTCCTCCCTCAGCTGGCTGGAAAAAAAGTGACATTCACACACCTTTTGTCCAGATTTTCCGTGAAACTTGCAAAATTCTTTTTTTCTACCCAGCTTCCTCTTGTGTTACTGCTCACAGCAGTAAGGTTTCAGAGTAACAGCCGTGTTAGTCTGTATTCGCAAAAAGAAAAGGAGTACTTGTGGCACCTTAGAGACTAACCAATTTATTTGAGCATAAGCTTTCGTGAGCTACAGCTCACTTCATCAGATGCATACTGTGGAAAGTGTAGAAGATCTTATTATATACACACAAAGCATGAAAAAATACCTCCTCAGACCCCACTCTTTTCCCCTTGTTTTTTCCTACCCCCTCTCCCTCCTCAGACGTTCTTGTTAAACCCTGGATTTGTACTGGAAATGACCCACCTTGATTATCATACACATTGTAAGGAGAGTGGTCACTTTGGATAAGCTATTACCAGCAGGAGAGTGAGTTTGGGGGGGGGGGGTGAGAAAACCTGGATTTGTGCTGGAAATGGCCCAACTTGATTATCATACACATTGTAAGCAGAGTGATCACTTTAGATAAGGTATTACCAGCAGGAGAGTGGGGTGGGAGGAGGTATTTTTTCATGCTTTGTGTGTATATAATATCTTCTAAACTTTCCACAGTATGCATCCGATGAAGTGAGCTGTAGCTCACGAAAGCTTATGCTCAAATAAATTGGTTACTCTCTAAGGTGCCACAAGTACTCCTTTTCTCACAGCAGTAAGGACTGCTAAGAAGGAAATTGAAATTCTTGTGGATTTGGTAGTTAGATAGGCTGGCCAGACAGCAAGTGTCAAAAATCTGGACGGAGGTGGGGGGTAATAAGAGCCTAGAAAGAAAAAGCCCCAAGTATCAGGACTGTCCTTATGAAATGGGAACATCTGGTCACCCTATAGTTAGAACATTCAAAATATTTCACAATAGGGCTGCAAGTTCCCAAGCCATCATAGGGCCTAATCACATCAGCCACACTATCAGAGGCTCATTCACTTGCACATCTACCAATGTGATATATGCCATCATGTGCCAGCAATGCCCCTGTGCCATGTACATTGGCCAAACTGGACAGTCTCTACGTAAAAGAATAAATGGACACAAGTCAGACATCAAGAATTATAACATTCAAAAACTAGTCAGAGAACACTTCAATCTCTTTGGTCACTCGATTACAGACCTAAAAGTGGCAATTCTTCAACAAAAAAACTTCAAAAACAGACTCCAATGAGAGACTGCTGAATTGGAATTAATTTGCAAACTGGATACAGTTAACTTAGGCTTGAATAAAGACTGGGGGTGGATGGGTCATTACACAAAGTAAAACTATTTCCCCATGTTTATTCCTTTTCCCCCTCCCCCGTTCCTCAGATGTTCTTGTCAACTGCTGAAATGGCCCACCTTGATTATCACTACAAAAGGTCCCACCCCCCCGCTCTCCTGCTGGTAATAGCTCACCTTACCTGATCACTCTCGTTACAGTGTGTATGGTAACACCCATTGTTTCATGTTCTCTGTGTATATAAATCTCCCCACTGTATTTTCCACTGAATTCATCCGATACAGTGAGCTGTAGCTCACAAAAGCTTATGCTCAAATAAATTTGTTAGTCTCTAAGGTGCCACAAGTCCTCCTTTTCTTTTAGTGTAAGGCATGTTTTCCAGACTTCAGATCACTCTTGTAACACTTAAGAATCTTTTAAGTTTGTCTACATCCTTTTTGAAATGTGGATACAAGAACTGGTCACAGCATTCCTATTGTAGTCTTACTCGTGCTGTATGCGGAGGCAATGCTACCACCTTATTTCTACTAGTCATTTCTCTGGTTACATATCCAAGGATCGCATTAGTCTTCCTGGCCACAGCTGTAAGGATAAGGCCTCTTCCTGTAGCCACATTTTAAGGTCTGAGGCCTTTGTCTGCAGCCATGAGCCAGGAAGCAGAAAGTCACATCCTCACATTCCATCTAAATTACATTTAAACAATGTACTATTGGGCTGTTAAGAAGGCGATCCTGTCCTAATAGTACCCATCACCACTAGATAAAGAAACAGATCTTAAAATGGTTAAAGAAAACTTTGTTTGATGGCATTCTGTGTAGCAAGAAATCATTTATCAACAAGTTGTGGTTGTGAAGTCCCTACTTCTTTATTGTTTTGCCTTTATAGTCTCTAATTCTCTATTGTTTACCTGTATGGTTTCTGTCTGTTGCATAACTAATTTTGCGAGAAGAAAAGGCGTACTTGTGGCACCTTAGAGACTAACCAATTTATTTGAGCATAAGCTTTCGTGAGCTACAGCTCACTTCATCAGATGCATACTGTGGAAAGTGTAGAAGATCTTTTTATACACACAAAGCATGAAAAAATACCTCCCTCCACCCCACTCTCCTGCTGGTAATAGCTTATCTAAAGTGATCACTCTCCTTACAATGTGTACGATAATCAAGATTTCCAGCACAAATCCAGGTTTTCTCCTTTTCTTTTTGCGAATACAGACTAACACGGCTGTTACTCTGAAACCTAATTTTGCTAGGTGTAAATCAATTAAGATGTGGGGTATGATTGATTAAAAATGGTTTTATAAAATGTTAGGATTGGTTAGAAAATTGTTTAGTAAAATGATTGGTTAAGGTACAGCAAGCAGGGCTCAAGTTTCACTATATAAACTGGGGCCCAAAAGCAGGTTCTTTGGAACCAACTCCGGACAGAGCCCCAAGATCAGAGCTACCAGTCCTCAATCCTCTGCTAATGACACCATGCAGAAGCTGGAGTTCACCAGCTGCCCTGATCCTGACTGGCCATCAAGAAAAGTTTATCTGCCTTATTGGAAGGGGTAAGTATTGCATGCTTAGAGTGTGCATTCTGTTTTGGTGATTGTTAATAGATAGAGTTTAAGTAGGATATTACTGTGTAAAGTTTTTTAACTGGTAAAAGACTCCGCAAACCCACAGAATGTAAGGTTATGCCTGAGCCCACAGAAGGGTAAGGGTGGGTGCCTAAATTAAGAGGGTTACACCTTGAGCCCACAAAAGGGTAAAGCTGGGTGCCCTAGAGCATAAGGTTATGTCCCGAGCCCTAGGAACAGGGAAAGGATGGATGCCTAAATTAAGAGGGTTACACCTTGAGCCCTAGGAGGTAAAGGTGGGTGCTCCTAGAGTGTGTGAGTAACACAGAATTTTGTGCGGGTAACACAGCATTGTAGTTAGAGTTCATGTTCAGTTGGTTATCCATCATGACCCCTAAAGTCCTTTGCAGAGTCACTGATTTCCAGGATACAGTTCCCCTTCCTGTAAGTGTAATCATCATTTTTTGTTCCGAGATGCATGATCTTGCATTTGACTGTATTAAAATATGTGGTGTTTGAATAAACCCAGTTTAGTATGTGATTAATTACTCTCGCTAACTGACCTCTTATTATTTACCTCTCCACCAATCTGATTCATCTGCAAACTTCACCAATAATTATATATTTCTTCCAGATCATTGATAAAGATATTGGCCATCATTATTATTTATTACATGTATTACCATAGTGCCTAGGAGACCTACTCATGGACCAAGACTCCACTGTGTTGTATAAACACAGAACAGAAAGATTGTAAGGCAAAAACCATCTAAGTATAAAACAAGACACAACAGATAAGGTATAGATAGAAGGGGAGTACTAGTAAACAATGAGACAATACTGACCAGCATGATAAGCAGTGGTGTCTGCACACTAGCAGTCTGATCAGAGGCAAGCATCAATAGCTTGACAGTGAACAAGAGATGATAGATAGAGTGGGGATTAGCTGTAAAGGACCTTAAAAGTGAATACAAACCGCAATGCAGACAGGAAGCCAGTGGAACAATTCAAACCGATGGGCTAGAAAAGTGATCTTTGCAGCAGCATTCTGATTGCACATGAGAGAAGCAAGATTACACATTTGTCAAGGCCAGAGAGAAGATGCTGCAGTAACTGACATGCAAGATGATGAGAGTTTGGACAAGAGTTTTAGCTGCATGCGTGGATGGAGTGGGGTCCCGCTGAGGGATCAGTTCTGGGTCCGGTTCTGTTCAATATCTTCATCAATGATTTAGATAATGCATAGAGAGTACACTTATAAAATTCGTAGATGATACCAAGCTGGGAGGGGTTGCAAGTGCTTTGAAGGATAGGATTAAAATTTAAAATGATCTGGACAATCTGGAGAAATGGTCTGAAATAAATACGATGAAATGCAGTAAGGACAAATGCAAAATACTCCACTCAGGAAGGAACCATCAGTTGCACACATACAAAATGGAAAATGACTGCCTAACAAGAAGTACTGCGGAAAGGGATCTGGGGGTCATAGTGGATCACAAGCTAAATATGAGTCAAAAGTGTAACACTGTTGCAAAAAAAGCAAACATCGTTCTGTGATGTTGTAGTGGGGTGGCTGCCCCACTCCTATACTAGAGGGGGCTCCAGCAGGCCAGAGAGGCTGTGCAGGTGGGTGGCCAATCAGAGGCTGAGTAAGAGAGAGCCAATCAGCCCTATATAAAGGCTGCCCAGGAAGGGAGCAGGGAGTCTCTCCCAGGCCTTCAGAGGGTGAAGGTTTGTCCCCTGTGCAAGGGGACTAGCACCAGGGACAGCGCAGTGCGGGGCAGGCGAGGGGAGCAGAAGGAACTCTAGCCTGGTATCTGCCAGGCTGCAGGCCCTGAGGGAAGGGCTGGGCCGGTGCAAAGGGGACGAAGGGGAAGTGACCCAGGGAGAGAGGCAGACAAGGGGAGAGAAGGAGGGCAGAAAGGCTGCCGCCAAAGGGTCCTTGGGTCGGGACCCAGAGTAGAGGGTGGGCCTGGGTCCCCCCCTTGCACATACACCCAGCCATTGAATGTGGCGATAGTGGACTGCACTGGACCCCTGGCAAAAGGGGTCAGACTTTGGGGTGTGGTTGGCTGCTGTGGCTGGGTGAAGTGAAAGACTGCTGATAACCCACCCCCCCGTAAGGGGGTGAACGAGGACTAGAGGGCACTGCCGGAGGGCAGTGTCTTCAAGAGGACGCCGCAAGAAGGGAGCAACCTGGGTCCAGGCGCCAAGAGCGGGCGAGAGACGGATGGGACACCACCAGTGGAGGGCGCTCCACACTGGACTGAGCTAATTCCCTGATGAGTCAGCAGGAGGCCCTGCGGTGGTGAGTCCCAATCCCGTCACAGATGTATTACCAGGAGTGTTGTAAGCAAGACATGAGAAGTAATTCTTCCACTCTACCCCATGCTGATTAGGTCTCAGTTGGAGTATTGTGTCCAGTTCTGGGTGCCATATTTCAGGAAAGAAGTGGACAAATTGGAAAAAATCTAGAGGAGAGCAACAAAAATGATTAAAGATCTAGAAAACATGACCTATGAGGGAAGATTGAAAAAACTGGGTTTGTTTAGTCTGGAGAAGAGAAGACAGAGGGGACATGATAACAATTCTCAAGTACATAAAAGGTTGTTACAAGGAGGAAGGAGAAAAAACATTCCCCTTAGCCTCCAAGGATAGGACAAGAAGCAATGGGCTTAAATTGCAGCAAGGGTGCTTTAGCTTGGACATTAGGAAAAAACTTCCTATCAGTGGAGTTAAGCACTGGAATAAATTGCCCAGGGAGGTTGTGGAATCTCCATCATTGGAGATTTTTAAGAGCAGGTTAGACAAACACTTGTCAGGAATGGTCTAGATAATACTTAGTCCTGCCATGAGTGCAGGAGACTGGACTAAATGACTTCTCACTGTCCCCTCCAGTCCTACGATTCTATTATAGGAAATAGCATATAACTGCTAATCTGTTTGTATAGTTACACTGTATTACAGATGACCAGAGGAAGGCTCCCAAACAATTTATGAAATACGACAAATAGTGGCAGAATCTAGTTCTCTGGAAATAGCACGTGTTGTGTTAAGTTACTCAATATTTATTTAGAAAGAAAAATGCATCTTTCATATTGGCCAAGTTTACTTTTAAATATCCCAGCCATTTTTGCAAACAAGCAATTTATTAGACATAATATATAGCAGTAAGGTTTATTAATTTTATTGTTAAATATGCAACTAGACACTTATTTGTATATACAGTTTGTAACATTATACACTTCTAGTTTTCTAACAAGTGCTTGTTATAAAAAAGGATATTCTGATATTAAAGGATATTCTGATAGCTGTGCATTAATTTAGCATCTGCTGTACTATTCACTTCTGATAAAAGGCAATACAATCAATCTAGGAAGATTTACAAGTAACTGCATGCCAATGAAGCTCACGTTGCTTAGGTATGGCTTTAAAGAAAATTCTATAGTACAGACTTTTTCCTGCATGCATTTTTAAAAATTGCCCACAGAGTACTTTATAGTTCGTTAAAATGTACTGATTTTGGGTTTCAGAGACGTTTGAATGCAAAGATGAAAGTACTGCAAAGTGCTACAGTGCCTGGCATTGAATTGTTTAACTTTCATTTTAGAGGCAAGTGCAAATATTTAACTTTACCACAAAATATTACGCGTGGTTTTAGCCACACAATTCCCATTAAAGTCAGTGGGAGATGAAGTTAAAACCCTATAGCGCCCCCTTGAAAGTTCAGAGGTTAGTATAACAGGGTAGTAGTTTGTGGTATAAAGATATATTTCAGACTCCATTTGATGATTTAAAATGTTCATACCATACTGTTCATAAAAATAAACCTAATTAATATATAATAGGAAGATTAAAATATGTTGCAGTTTTACTTTAATTACTGTCATGTTAAGCAAATGTACATTTGCTTGTGTAGGGCAGATTCTGACAACCTCAAAGGCTATCAGAAACTGTCCCTAAGTCTCTTTAAAATTATAGTTTCCAGACTTCTTAAATATTATGAAAAGAAAACAATTATTCCATCATATTCTATTAACAAGATCATATTAGGGCCTCCACCTGCTCCCACTGACACTAATTAGAGCAGAATCGAATCCTCTATGGAGTAAACAGCTCTATGGATGCCCAGTTTCTATCTCTACACTGTAAATCCCCAATCCTGCAAATCCTCCACTCTATGGAGTCCCAACAAAGTCATGTAAGACATGAGCACGAAAATTCAATTAATGGAAACAACTCAAGTCCTTACTACACAAAGTATTACTCAGTCAAACCTGTTGCAATCCAGTAACTAAACTTAATATAAATTTGTTGGAATCCAGTAATTTTTACGTAAGCAGTAATTATGTAAGTAATTATTATGTAAGCAGGGTATTGCATTGCAAAGTAATAATCCACTAGTTTCAAAACATTAAATATGCTAAACATTTAACCTGCTCCTGAAAAGATTTAAAAATGTATTTCCTGATAGCTGTCCTGAGGCAATATTCTAAAATAATACTGGCACATAAGAAAAAAAAATTAAACTTGAAATTAAATCAAGTCTTAACTATAAAATGTATTGAACATCAAACTAAAAACACACAGAGAAACTGACAGGATCACTCACGGGATCCTACAGTCTTCTAATAGAGGTGGAGAAGAATTTTACTCAATATATCTGGGAATACCTTTGGCATTCTTAAGAGAGCAGGTTGCCTATTAAACGTTGTTACTTGTACAGGTTTCATTGCATTCTACAGCATCACAAGTAGATTAATAACAGGTATATTAGGGATTGGTTTAAGGCACTTTGAATCCTCCAAAATCTGTTAGGAACAAGAGCATACTTTATTTTATATTTTAATCTCAATATCTTTCTTCTTGTGGTTTAGCTCAAAAATTAGAATAGCTTATATTGAAGAAAATCTCTTTATAAAAATAGATGTTATATACTTTTTAAAAAAATAACCCATGCAGCTTCTGTACAAAGTCTATACAAATTTCACAACATATTTCATTCTGAGAAACTTTCATGCACGTGAAAGGCTTCTATTTTAATTAAAACAAAGTTACTTCTGTTTAATCACAAAATACTGTTGCATAATCACTGTCCATCGCTGTCATTCATTTCGTTCAGTAGACATTAACTGGCTGTTTAATTTCATCAGCAGTTTTACGACAAGACCTGCCTAGGGGAAAAAATGAAAAAGTTATATCCGGGGTTTCCAGTTATCATATAAAACACACACAGCCTACTTAATTAGATGGTAAACAAATTTATTCACCTCTGTTGCTAACACTTTAGATGATTAAAATTGAATTTTAGGAACCGAGTTCTCTTGCCACTATTTATGCTGTTAGTTTGTCTTTTATTTCTCTCAGTGAAAAGAAAATCATCTTTACTTTAGCTCTTTTCACTTTCAGTCTTTTTTCCTTTCAGGTTCTCAATGGGAGTAGTGTTTTAATTGCAAACAAAATACAGAGAAATGTTTTAAAAACAGCAATTTATACTACAATTTAAAATTAACACAGAAACATTTGTATTGCTATTATGTTTTGCAAAGAGTTATTTTTTCTGGATCAGGTGTGACTTATAATTATAGTGACTTCTAATATTATCCGTATAAGTTTTCTCACGATTAGTGGTACCAGCTTGAATACCACAGTAAATTGGTGTGACTGCAACAACAAATTATTTTATAGAATAGATATATAATTTTAGGCAATGAGGGAGAAAAAACTAATCATTCCTAGCTCTCAACCTTTCTTTTGTATCTCAAGAGGCACCTATTTTCAAGTACTGCATCAACCTTTTTCTCCTCCCCAAAATATTAGATATGCAAAGGGATGAAGCATGTAAGACACCAAAATTTGTAATTTCCTCACAAAATTCTATAACATAGCTAGATGGGTTCAAGCAAGTATTCCCAACCTGACTCCAGCCAAAGCATTACTCAATAACAGCACTATAGCACAGAGTTAATTTATTCCATCAATTGCTACACAGTAACTTTGTAACACTGCTTTCAAAGCTCTTTATTTCACCTATCCCCAAACTCTGCTACTTTTACTAATGCAATTACCAGCTCTCATGATTTTTTGTGGGTCTCATGGTACTTAATATTTTTATTAAAACCGCAACTCTTGGATTCATGTGATTAGGTGAGATACTAAGTTTAAAACTTTCATTTTTAAAAAATTTTCTAACCCTCATCGTTGCAGAGAAACTTTAGATAACATGAACCCTAAAGGCTCAAATATCAGAAAGTAAACCACCCAAATTTCTCATTATAAAATAATCTCATGATTTTTAATTCAAACATGATTTTGGGGGCCTGACACATGATGGATGAATACTTATAGAATCATAGAAATGTAGGGCTGGAGAGACCTCAAGAAATCACAAGTCCAGCCTTCTGTGCTGAGGTAGGACCTAGTAAACCTAGACCCTCCCTGGCAGGTGGGATTATGTTTTTCAGTGTGCATTACTTTGCATTTATCATCCCTGAATTTCATCTGGCATGTTATTGCCCAGTCACCAAATTTTGTGAGATCCCTTTGTAACACTTTGCAGTCTTTTGATTTAACTAAGCTAGGTCTAGTCTACCAATCCACACCCGACACAGTTATACTGACCTAATGCTCGGTGAAGATAGCAGTACGTCAACAGAAAGGCTTCTCCAGTCAAAATAGGTACCGGTGGAGTATCTATGTCAATGGGAGAAGCTCTCCTATTGGCATAGACAGCATCTTCACTCAGCTCTACAGTGCTCTAAGTGTAAACCGGGGTTTCTCAAACTGAGGGTTGTGACCCCTCAGGAGGTTGCGAGTTTATTAGGTGGCGGTTGCGAGCTGTCAGCCTTCACCCCCAAACCCTGCTTCGCCTCCAGCATTTATAATAGTGTTTTAATTTATAAGGGGGATACTACTCAGAGGCTTGCTATGTGAAAGGGGTCACCAATACAAAAGTTTGAGAACCACTGGTGTAGACAGTCCCTTAGTATCGTATGCAAACTTTGCCACCTCACCGTTTACTCTTTTTTCCAGATCATTTATGAATATGTTGAATAGCACTGGTTCCAGTGCAGCTCCTTGATAACCCTGCTATTTACCTCTCTCCATTATGAAAACTGACCATTTATTCCTAACCTTTGTTTCCTATCTTTAATTTGCAAACTGGATACAATTAACTTAGGCTTGAATAGAGACTGGGAATGGATGGGTCATTACACAAAGTAAAACTATTTCCCCATGTTTATTCCCCCCACCACTGTTCCTCAGACGTTCCTGTTAACTGCTGGAAATGGCCCACCTTGATTATCACTACAAAAGGTTCCCCCCCCCACCCCTCCTGCTCATAATAGCTCATCTTAAGTGATCACTCTCCTTAGTGTATATGATAACACCCATTTTTTCATGTTCTGTGTGTATATAAATCTTCTCACTGTATTTTCCACTGAATGCATCCGATGAAGTGAGATCACGAAAGCTTATGCTCAAATAAATTGGTTAGTCTCTAAGGTGCCACTAGTACTCCTTATCTTTTAACCAGTCATTGATCCATGAGTGGACCTTCCATGTATGTTGCTGTGTAAAAAGGAAGCTAACTAGCTATACTGATAGTCACCACTGTTACAAAATTGCAATAAATCTTGTACAAAGTATGTTATGTATGCTATCAATGGAAAAGTTATAGACTGATAAATATTATTAGCCTATTTAAATCCATGCATCATTTTTGTAGATGAAATTATGAATATTTGCTGTGTGTTTGTATCTCAAACTTTTTTTTTCCCTTGGGTGACACCCCACAACAGATTTGCATCTAGACTAGCCAGCCTGCTTAATGGCCCATTAAGGACAATGAGCTCGCCCAGTGAGCCCCTCCTGGAGATATTTCAGAGAGCACTGAGGCAAGACATATAAGGATATGTGATCTAAGACTCCATATTTTGCCAGTAACTTTCCATGCACTTGGGCTGAAAGTATAAAAGGAGACTGGGACACTGTTTCTTTGTCTTCTGCCCTGCTTCACATCTCTGGACAGGATTTCTAACAAAGGAGAGCTTTGCACAAAGGACTGATAACCCCCAATCTAATGGGTGAACTAGAAAGACATATTACAAGCTAGCAGATTTACCATCACTGCTATGAACTTGATCTATAGACTTTGAAAGCACTTGTATATGATTCCTTTAAGCATTTAATAACTCTTTTTCTTTGTATTAATAAACCTTTATTTTTTAATTACTAAAGGATTGGCTACAAGCATGGTATTTGGTAAGATCTAAAGTATATATATTGACCTGGGGGAGTGGCTGAACCTTTGGGATTAGACGAACCTTATGTATGATGAATCTGGTTTTCAGTGACCTCAAAGACCAGATGTCTGGGTGGTGATAGGGGCTGGATTACCAAAGGGGACAGTGTTTTGGCTTCTTGTTAATCCTAGTAGAGATACAGGATCTCACTTTTGTTACTTGCTTGGTGAACTCTTAACGTTCGAATAACCACCAGTTTTAGGGTGTGACTCCTCTGTTCTTATCAGTCTATCCTTAATTTGGCATTGTCAGCTGTAGTCTCAGGTGTATTGAACTACATTTTTTCAATGCTTACCTGTTTGGTATGCACTATGAAGCTCATTTTGTTTTCCAGACTATGGATTTGAAAACATGTATCTGCATCTCCCAACTGCCACATAAAGCAACCATACTTTAGACTGATGAGCAAACCCTGCAGTGAAAAGTAGAAAATGTTGAGAATATTTTCTGAACTATAATGTGAATCTTCTCCACTTTGTCTAAATAAGGTTCTGGTATACATATACAATACTGAGTTTTAAACGATCAACTGCCATAGTATTAGGATTTCCATTTCTAAGAATTTAAAGCTGAAATTCCATATTTTTGAAGTTTTTAAACTTCAGAGTGATTGTAAATGTATACAAGATTTTAATTCAATGCTCAGATGTGAAATAAATCACCAGCACTTAGTAACTCCCCATGCTCTTAACAGCTATGTAAACTGCCAGTATAAACTGCTAACCCTCACCTTGGTTTCCATATTGAGGAGATGCAGACCTTTTACATTTACTCCTACGTACACTCTGATGACTTTATGACTGCTTGAACTCGCCTTGGTGAATACCTGTCCTGTGAAAAAAGCAGCTCCATAGGTAGGAATTTCCCAGCAATTCTGCAAGAACATTCGTTGCAGGTGATGCATCTCTTTACTTACACCTTCACTAGTGCTGAGACTCTAGAATTAAAAGAGCAAATAAGTCACAAAAAAACCTATTAACAATACACATTCTTCAAACAGGGTAAAGTCGGAGCTGGTTTTCTTGAAGGGCTTTTTCTGACAATCATCCTGAAATGATGCCACACCTGGAATAACAGCCTAACAGCAGTGTGATGGGATGTATCAAGCATTTGATACTCCCTGTTGGAGGCCCTGCAGCCTTCGTGCTCCACATCTGAAGAAGGTGTCCTTCTGGGGGAAAAGAGCAGTGAGTTCAGACCTAAGAGTGTATAGAGAGGTCACCCAGGATCAGCGCCTGGTGGAACCAATGAGAATTGGTCCTCCAGCAGTGAGAAGGGCTAGGATCAGGTAGAATCCAATCAGGGCCCATCAGGGAAGGTAAAAAGGACTGGCTGTTTTCTCTAAGGTGCAGACTAGGTGAACCTGGGAAAAAAAGGAGGAATGATCTCCCTTGTCTTAATTCAAAAGCTCAGCCTGATCAGGGATCTAACTCCAACTACACCTTTTGACTGAGTGAGCAAAAGACTGGTTTGTTTTACTTTGTGTAATTTAAAGCCCAAATGGCCATCTTGAGTTAGCTATCAATTGCCTTTGGTAAAATTAAAGGGAGTTCACTTCATGAGATGTGCCCTTGTTCAGATGAGCCCATGACAAACTCTCAATTTGTCAGAAATTCAGAACTGTTTTTTTTTTTTTTTCCCAAAAAGCACTGAAAACATTTCTATTAGATTTCACAAATTTACACTCTTCTGACTTGTACTTTATGCCTAAACTGAATTGACAGTGCCCCTTTAAGCACAGTTAGCTGGCTGGCATCAAAGTAAAAAAAAACAGATTATGACTTCAGTGACACAATTTACTGACAAACAAGTCAACTTTTAATTTTATAATCAGAAAAAATGTTCAAATAGCTCAGTACTAAGATATGTTGTTTCAAGGTACAGTGTATTTCACCTGAATATTAAAAAAAATGGACTACTGAATCAGTAAAAAAAATGATTCACTATCTATTTTTAGCCTTCCTACATTTCTGGCTTTGTATATTACTATAATGCAGAACAATAACAGAAAACTAAAGAAAAATAACTAAAGATTTTAAGACAGGATTTCCAGGACCTGGGGATAGTGTTAATGTTCTTACCTTGTATTCATGAAGTATCCTATTGGTCCAGTGAGGAGCCTTACTTTTTAGTTTGGTGACGGGTACTATAGATTTAAGATTTTCTTCACTAAAAAGCAAAAAGCAAAAATATTACCTAGTTTTCCACCACTGAGCAAAGTACAGGGTACAAGGCAGTGTCTTTCAGAATGGCAATACTAATATCTTTAAGTATCAAATATTGGGATAGACTGTCAGCCCCAATTCAAGCTGCTCTATTGTCATCTCAGCAGCTGAAGAGCTTTCCTAAAGGGGCAGCCAAGGTTTCCCACTGACCAAGAGGAAACCTTAGCTTGCATACAGCCAGTGTAGTTGACACTACACTACCTGTTTCTACCTACCCTGCACTGTGGGTGGTGAAGGGGTGAGGGATTCTAGGAATGGGATGGAACACATTATGCTCTGCCTGATTCTCGCCCAGTATAGTGGTTCCCATTAGTAAATTCTAAACTATGATGGGGGCCATGTCAGCTTACAGTCAGCTTTTTCCCTCTCCATTTTTCTCAGCTGCATCAAGTATAAACTCAGCACAGCTGAGAATTTGTCCCATTAACTTCCAACTGTTACAAATGACTTGAAACCAAGGGTATAGGTGCAAAAATCCATCAGTGCACATTAGTCACTTGGTTTACAAAAGAAAGCTCAATTTCTTTTTATGCACAATCACTACAGGCAATATCATCAGTTTAGATGTAATGTTCTTCCATCCTGAAAAGTTTTTTCACCACCTGCAAATATTATGGTCTGAAAACAATTAAATGAAAACTTGGACAATACAGGATACCCAAACTTCAAAAACTGTTATCAAATCACCAATATGGAGGAAGGGAACATTATTAAAGTTACAGATTTGAAAGGAGAGATCTTTTGCTAAATACATGCACTTGTTCTAAATAACATTATAAACAAAAATCATGATGTCTGTCTCACAAGAATAAAAAGCAGACACAAAGTAAAGTGAAAATGAGTTTTCTCAAGATTCAGAAAAAATGTTCCGTTTCCTTTACACCTAAGAACATACGAATGGCCATACTGGATCAGACCAATGGTCCATCTCGCAGAGCATCCTGTCTTCCAACAGTGGCAAGGGCCGGATGCTTCAGAGGAAATGAACAAAACAGGGCAATTTTTGAGCGATCAGTCCCCTGGCATGCAATCCCAATTTCTGGCAGTCAGAGGTTTAGGGACACCAAGAGCATGAAGTAGTGTTCCTGACCATCTTGGCTAATTGCCATTGATGGACATATCCTCCATGAACTCATCTAATTCATTTTTTGAACCTAGTTATACTTTTGGACTTCATAACATCCCCTGGCAATAAGTTCCACAGGTTGATTATGTGTTGTGTAAAGAAATACTTCCTTAGTTTATTTTAAACCTGCTGCCTATTAATTTCACTGGGTGACCACTGCTTCTTGTGTTATGTAAAGGGGTAAATAACACTTCATTATTCACTTTCTCCACACCATTCATGATTTTATAGACCTCTATTATATCCTCCCTTTGTCAGCTCTTTTCTAAGATGAACAGTCCCCGGTCTTTTTAGTCTCTTCGCATATGGAAGCTGTTCCACACCATGATCATTTTTGTTGCCCCTCTCTGTACATTTTTCAGTTCTAATATATCTTTTTCCAATGCAACCAGAACTGCATGCAATGTTCAAGATATAGGCATTCCACGGGTTTATATAATGGCATTATGATATCTTCTGTTTTATTATCTATCCCTTAATAATGGTTCCTAAGATTCTGTTAGCTTTTTTGACTGCAGCTGCACATTGAACAGATGTTTTCAGAGAAGGATCCACAATGCCTTCAAGATGTCTTGCTTGAGTGGTAACAGCTAATTTAGACCCTATCATTTTGTATGTATAAATTGGGATTATGTTTTCCCATGTGCACTACTTTGCATTTATTTAATTACTGCCATTTTGTTGCCCAGTCACCCAGTTTTGTGAGATCCTGTTGTAACTCTTTATAGTTAGCCTCATAATCAGTTTTAATAACTATCTTGAGTAAATTTATATCGTTTGGAAACTTTCCCACCTCACTGCTTACCCGTTTTTCCAGATCATTTATGAAAATGTTGAACAGCACTAGTCCCAATACATATTGTTGGGGGACCCTGCTATTTACCTCTCTCCACTGTGAAAACTGACCTTTTATTCTTACTCTTTGGATCTTATATTTTAACCAGTTACTGATCCATGAGCTGACCTTCCCTCTTATCTGATAACAGCCTACTTTGCTTAAAAGTCATTGGTGAGGGTCCTTGTCAAAGGCTTTCTGAAAGTCCAAGTACACTATATCCATTGGTCCATGTTTGTTGACCCTCTCAAAGAATTCTAATAGATTGGCAAGGCATGATTTCCCTTTACAAAAGCTGGATAGACTCTTACCCAACATATTATGTTCATCTAAGTGTCTGATAATTCTATTCTTTACTATCATTTCAACCAATTTATCTGGTACTTAAGTTAGGCTTACTGACCTGTAATTGCCAGGATTGCCTCTGGAGCCTTTTTTTTTTTTAAAAAAAAATCGGTTACATTAGTTATTCACCATTCAGCTGATACAGAGGCTTATTTAAGCAACAGGTTACATACCAGTTAGTAATTCTACAATTTCATATTTGAATTCCTTCAGAACTCTTGGGTGAATACCATCTGGTCCTGGTGACTTACGACTGTTTAATTGATCAATTTCTTCCAAAACCTCCTCTACTGACACCTCAATTTGGGACAGTTCCTCATATCTGTCACCTAAAAAGAATGTCTAAGATGTGGGACTTTCCCTCACATCCTCTACAATGAAGACCGATGCAAAGAATTCATTTAACTTCTCCGTAACAGCCGTATAAATTCCTTGAGTGCTCCTGTAGCACTTTGATCATCCAGTGGCCCCCTCCGATTGTTTGGCAGGCTTCCCGCTTCTGATGTACTTTTTAAAAAATTGCTGTTTTTTGGTGTCTTTTGATAGTTGCTCTTCAAATTCTTTTTTGGCCTGCCTCATTATACTTTACACTTGACTTGCCACAGTTTATGTTCCTTGCTATCTTAATCAGTAGGATCTGCCTCCCAATTTTTAAAAGATATCTAAAGTCTGTATTCAAACTTCTTTGCATAATCTGTATATACACCTCTACCCCGATGTAACGCGGTCCTTGGGAGCCAAAAAAAAGAATCTTACTGCGTTACAGGTGAAACCGCGTTATATCGAACTTGCTTTGGCCTCAACATTTCCATTATTAATAGTCATTTCCCGCCCCCTGACTGACCCCTCAGAATCCCTGATCCATCCAACCTCCCCGCCCCCAGCTCCCTGTCCCTGACTGCCCCCCGAAACCCTCTGCCCCTTATCCAACCCTCTGGCCCGGCACCCTTAATATGCTGCTCAGAGCAGCGTGGCGAAGCCAGACAGGCTGATGCGCTGATCTGCTGGAGCGCGCAGCCCCACCCCCCAGAGTGCTGCTTTACCACGTTATATCCGAATTCGTGTGATATCGGGTTGCGTTATATCGGGGTAGAGGTGTATAGCATACAGCAATGGGTTTCTTTTTTTGCACATTCTAAATAATTTTGTTCAAAAAGGTGCTATTCTTAGGTCCTAATCCTGTAAACTCTTATTCCTGTGTGGAACCCTTACACATGCAAATAGCCCTATTCACTTCAGTAGCACTATTTGCATGAATAAGGATTTGCAGGATCAGGCCCTCACCCCCTTGGTATACATCAGAAGTTGCCATAGTCAACATGAATGGGAAATCAATTTCTTGTATAATGGGTTATACAATAGCTGCCTCATCACCACTAAAACCACAGCTCAATGTTACAAGAATGTGATACTGTTTAGCAGCAATTAATAAAATTGACTAAAATTTTTGTTCTTTTAAATGATAACATACCCACTGAAAAACAAAGTCCTCTCGCCCTTAAGTTTTGCAAACTAGTCACACAGAATACACTTTCAATCCCAGACACAGAGGATTTGATGCACAGCTCACATTATTGATATGTGAATTAAGTGGCTGGACTAACGTGCACAGTTCTGAAGCTGTACCCCACATACTGGAGCTCAATGAGTGTGTTTAATTTCTAGTTAATACAACACACCTGCAGTTTACTTGGAAATAGTTGGAACAGTTTATATTAAACATTTCATATTAAAAATAAAACATTTTCAGTTTAAATACTCACTTTAGGAAACCTTGTTTGTGTTTCTTACTCTCATAATTTCCGTAGACTATTTGTAGAAGCAGACTTGCCAGTGTGATCAGTTTGGCATCAGGTGAAGTATAGAAGCCTTTCAGCAAATTATATCTGGCTTCGTCAAACAGGATAAGAATAGCCAGTGGATCCTCAATCTGTTTAAAAACATAAATTTTAAATATTTTTGTTTTATAAATTAAGTATAACTTTTCTCTGATTCTATAGGAGACAAAGATATGATCTTGTTTAACTGAAATGTGTATTTTATTTGGTCTAGAAGAAGAATAAATGCTATGATTCAAAAATATTGATATGCAAGTATTTCCATTTTCTGAATTACACATTCATACTGATCTAATATACATAAATTACAACTGAATATCACACTATACCAAATCAAAATCAAATCAAACACATACAAGCCAAAAAACATTTTACACTGTTGTCAAAAAAAAATCTATTTTCTCACTCTATACGACCAGTTTCTACCACCCTTTCTCTTGCCAATTAGCACCACCTTTCTCTGAGAGTAATCTCACAGATATCAATGAACTATTTGTAAGAAGAAGATTACTCAGAATGAGTAAGGGTGCCAGAATCTGGTCACTAGAAAGTGGGCAGGACTGGAGGAAAATCTGATTGGCTTAACTAAGGTTCCAATCCATAAACAATATTGGCTGTTTTGTGATTAAGTTTAATTGCTTAGGAGTATACTCGGACAAGTCTTTATTTTATTGAAGGAATAGCATTTATGAGAAACTGCTGTTTATAGGAGCTCGCTTAGTACTATTTTATTATTATTATTTACAACACATTTGTTTGGAATGTAAGTAATTTTCTGCAATTTCAAAAATAAAAGGAGAATAAACCTTAGAATTGTAAAAAGTCAGAGGCCTATTCTACCATTGTCCTGTCCCACAACTATTAACAGAAATTACAGGCTTGATCTAACTCCTATAAAAACAACAGGACTCTTTCCTTAATCTTCAGTGCGAGTTGGATTAGGCCCTACATGCACACAGGCAGAGGAACAAATCACTTTAATTGACAGTTACTCTTATACCTATTAATGTTTTCTAACAGGTTTAAATTTGATCTAAAGTCATGGGTTCTGAATCCGTAGTTTGCAACATCCTTCCCTTTCTTATTTGTCAGATGGGAAGAGGGTCCCAAAATTTATTTAAATTCTAAAACATACTAACAGATTGACATTCTAATTAACATACTGCCCAGCTGATAAAGGTTTCTGTTTCTGCACCTGTATTTGATATTAGCACTTTAATGCAGACCTTTTTTTCAACCTCCAAAGGAAGTCTCACGTCCCTCCTCAGGAAAAGCTGTGGAGTTTCCCTTTGAGGATCCAAGTTTGTCAGTTCAGTGAGTATTTCAGGCCAGTCACGAACATGCTGCAAAGGTTTGTGATATGGCTTCAGCTGGAGGCCTGGAAAATAACAACTTTTCATTTAAAATAACAAACAGGGGACTCAAGCACATAGATGCTCAAATTAACACTATACGAAAATGTTAGAACTGAGAATTCGCTTCTCAAACAAAAAACTGTTTTCTTTTTACCATATATAAAAGGTCACAAACATGGTGACAAATTTATCACAGCAGAGGCCACATCAATAATATAAAATGCATGCTAGAATTATGTTCAGCTTCTCAAAAGTGAACTGAAATTATTTTTAAAAAGTAAGTCACGTTAAAAATTTAAGTTTGTAATGAAACACATGGGTGAACCTTAAAACTACAAGTAAAAGGCTGCGGTAAGGACTGCAGGATTAGGCCAAAACACCACATCAAATAAAACATTTTAAATAATTTCCTCTTATTGCTTCTGAATCGGTTCCTTCTGCAAGTGCCTGTGGAATCACAAATGCCCAATTTGGGGTAAGGAACTACATTAACTACTAGGCTTTAATGATTGTATCAGCTAGTGATTGTTACAGTTATTTTAGGAGAAATAAGAGCCCAGTACTCAAGTCTTGACAGGAAAATATATCTTTGGTTTGTTTTAGAAACATATTTGCCATTTTATAAACTGTAATAGTTTCAGGATAGAGGCTTTGCCCTTTCTATGGTCTGTAAAGCATCATGATCCCAACATGTTGTAACCATGCAGTTTTTCCTGCTTCCCTACTCTTATGGAGGCTGAGCTACAGATCTAGATCCTTGTGCCAACCAGCACACAGCAGCAGCTACATTCAGGCAACCCATTTTCCCATCCTCCTTTCCATCATGATCTCCCTACTGCTTGCCTATCTTCTAGCTCCCCACTACTCAACTCTCCCGGACTTCTCTGGCTTCTGCACAGCTACTGCCCACTTAAAATCTTCTCCCAATTCTGCTACTGATTTGTCCTTCCCACATTTAAAACCCTCTACAATTAAAAACATCATACCCCATCATAGTTTTCTTGTTAGATTTTCATTATCTAACGTAAGATGACCATTAGTTGCTTAAATAGGCAAGCAGAAACTGAAGCTGATTTCTCAAAGTATTTTCACAGAGCATCTTGGTTTAAATCTGTTCTATAGAATTCATTGCATGGAGTCTTTTTTTTTTTTGAAAGTTCAAACTCTTAGTCTAATTTGGAAAATTATGAATGTTTCATAGAATTTACTTGTTGGTAACAAAAAATTAACAAATCAGTAATATTTCCCTGTACAGAAAATAAAACATCTCAGTATTTTGGGCAAAATAAGATGGAACACACACTCAGAAGGTAAGGACTGGGTGTTTAAATTTTTTGAAACTAGCTGTTCCACTTGGTATAAACAAACAAACAGTCACTGGGCCAGAGAGAGAGAGAGCACGCGAAATGACTCTATGATCAGCACACTCATCTGGGAAATGCAAGTTCATGTTCCTTCTCCAATGACTAATTATTTATGCACAGTGGAACAGCTTCAACAGGAAAGACTGAGAGAGACCCACATTAGAATATCCTACAGCCCAGTGGCTAGGGGACTCTCCTATAATGTAGGAGAGCCAAGTTCAATTCCCTTCTCCACTTTAGGCAGAGGTGGGGGGATCTGAACTCAGGTGTCTCACATCCCAGGTGAGTGCACTAATCATTGGGCTAAAGCTCATCACAGAGGCACTACCATCTCCTTTTTTCTCCCCTATTTTATGAATCTAGCACTTTTATTATGCCCAGAAACACAATGTTTTGGGTTGAACTAAACATCTTGCTCAACCCAAAAGTGACTCTTTCAGTTTGCTGAAATTATTTGAATTTTCAAATTTTGTTTCACCCAAACTGATATTTTCCCCACATTTTTTCAGAAATGCCAGAGAACCAAAAAAATCAATTTTTATTTGGTCTAAAAGGGACACAAGCATCACGACATCATCATTCAGCCAGGCTCCTTTCATCTCAAAGACTGTAACTCTGCATTTGTATGTCTGCTGGTGGGCCCATACGGTTCTCTACTGGTTGTGCATAACGGGAAGTTAAGTAACAGTGGTGAAACTAGGAGAAAATGGTCAGACAGAAAAACTGAAGAAAAGCATTATTTAAAACAATTTCAACTATAAACACACGCTCATTGTATTTTAAATTCCAGATATATAAAAGAAAGCAGCACTGGAGTGTTGAATTCTTAATGCGCAGCTTTTTTCCTTACATTACCACCAGCAGGGCGTCTAACCCAATTTGAAGCTGTTGAAATCATAATGACAGTTTCTCACATTTAACTGGCGTTACAAATGAGCCCCATAGCAACCTTGTCACAGTAATGCTGTTTACAGCCTTTTCTGACAAGTAGGCGTAACCATGACTGATTACAGCTTATGCACGTTTCTACCTATTTTTTTGAAATCTGGTTGGAAAGAGGTGGCATGAATGTTGCTGAAGAAAAAGAATTACAAAGATATATACCATACGTATGACACTAATCCAAGAGGAGCCTTGAATTGTATGAAAAAGCTAGCAACAGGAATAAGGATGCTTCCTGTGCTAAATATAGCTGAGAACTTGTATAAAATTTTAAAAAAAAGTTAGTGCAACACTGATTACATGAATTTATTAAACATAAGAAATAAATTGAGGTAATCAAATTTACCTTAGTTACACATTTAAGCAGACTAAATAGTCATAAAAAGTACCTCATAATACATAATGCTAGAATCAGGAAAGTAAGTATGCACTAAGGACTGTCACAGGGTGAGGAAGCCCTTTAAGGGGGATGGGACTCAGCTACACTCTGTGCCAGGCTCAGCTCACCTTCCCACGTGAAGGGAATAAAGTCCAGGGATCATATGGTAGAAGACTGAAACTAAGTGCCAGGCCTGCTGGAATGCAAAGGGCAGCATGATTTCAGGTAGCAGGCTGAAGACAAGAAGGGCTCTCCTTAGCTCCCAAACAGATGTTCTAGGAGTGCAACTCTGCAGAGAGGAAAGCTGCAGCAGAAGGGAGCAGACAGACTTGAATTAACACCCAGGCAGAGGACCTGAGAAGTGAGAGCTGCAGGGAGTAATAGCTTCTACAATAGACAACGGGCCAGGGAAAAGGCCATGATTTACATCTGGAAATTATGTTGTTTTATTTGAGAGAAATAAAAAATTCAGTGTCTGAAAAAAAAGGTACTGAAATCCTGTGGCTGCTGAGAGTTCTTTTGATGCACTGGCTTGTGAGATGGCCCACTGGCTTACAGGGATAAACTAGAATGCTTTAAAAATTACAAACTGTTTACAATCTTAAATAATTAACGCAACATATGCATAGATAACATAAGTCCAATCCTTTAATTATTACTCATATGAATAATTCCACTGAAGTTGATTAAGTTGCATATATGAGTTATGTGAGCAAGGTTGGAAGGATTTGGCCCTATACTTGCAGGCAAAGATTTTAAGAGTGGGTGCCTCAAACCAGGCTGCAAAGTCCATACTTAGGCACCTTAAGTGACATGACTGTCAAAAGCATTAGGCATCCAGCAGCTCCCACAGAAGTCCTGTGTTGTCTCTTCAGGCATCTACAGCTAGTTCTCTTTGTGGAGGGTGGCCAGGCAGACTACTGCAGCAGCTCCACTGATCTCAATGGTTTAAAGTTCCAGAAGGCATTCAAGATGATTTTCCCACAGTTTGTATTACAGAACTGTAAGATATTTCACGGTCCACAATCTTTCCCCTTCTTTCCAGTGAGAACCACTATTTTAAAAAACGTGCATGACAGGCACCAAATCTAAGCTATTGAAAAAAGTCTGTTTTTAAAGAATTTTTTTTCTAGGTATTAAAAAAAACCCAGCATACCCCCAAAACCCGCAATAACTCAACATTGCTCAACTCTGAAGTCTCATCTAACTAACAGCCAACTCTCTATCAACCTAATCATGTCTAGGTTTTTTGCAGTTGCCTCTCTGCACTACAGTTGAACAAAATTCTCAAAAATTTTTTAAAGGTCTCCAGAATGGCTCAGCAGTGCAGAAAATGACGGGACAATGTGTATGACTAAAAAAAGCCAGCAAGTTTATTGTTTGGTCTACCAGTCTTGCTTGGGTGCTTTTTTACTTTAGCAAGTCATTTACAAAAATAAATGTAAAAAAACAAAACCCAAAACAATTAAGTCCAACAATGTTGTAAGTTCTCTAACTACTTACTAAGGTTCTCAGAACAAATCCAAATAGTGAAGTACTGCTGTGTTTCTTGAGACAGACGCATTCCTTCCATTATCTGCTGTACAGTAGTATTGTTTCCATGTTTCAACTCAACAGAACGATATGACCCATCCATTCGATAAATCCGTACCTTTTCATACTGTGGCAAAAATATATAAAAATATCATTAAAATAAATGGGGACAAATTAATCATAAGTTAAAATCTCACTCTTCTATTGCTTTCACTTCCACAAACATCAATTTTTAATCCAATTTAGTAGCATTTACATTTTGAGAGAAATAATTGTGCAGAATTATTTTATATTTATCTTGGATCAGAACACCCTTCACAGATCTGTGGGGCCTCCGAGACCCATATAGCATTGTCTCTCTCTACATTTCTATACCATGCCCATTACCATAGTAGCTAAGGTGCAGATTTTTAAAGGTATTTAGGTGTTGCAATGCTGAGCAGAACAATGCATAAATACCTTCAAAAATCTGCGGCTAAGTGCCTACGTATATCCTGCCACATGCATGTAGTGTGATTACTACTACTGATTGAATATGAATTATGCACACAACTAG
Source organism: Eretmochelys imbricata (assembly GCF_965152235.1). Classification (NCBI taxonomy): domain Eukaryota; kingdom Metazoa; phylum Chordata; order Testudines; family Cheloniidae; genus Eretmochelys; species Eretmochelys imbricata. The sequence goes on along the minus strand of NC_135573.1, from coordinate 224,124,760 downwards.
TTTATATTAAAACATCTTATCGTTACCTTTTCCTCCCTCCATCCCTCTTGTTTGTTTCACTTATCCTTTAAGTCTCATCTTTTAGGCCATAAACTCTTTGGGGGCAAAGGCCTTAATTTATTATATGTTTGTACAGCTCCTAACACAAGGTGATCCCCATCTACTTGAGACCTTTAGGCACTACTACTAATAATTTTTACTCAAAACTCCCATTAACTTCAATGGATTGTGGGTGCAGAACATGTCTCATTACAGCCATGCTTTAAGCACGTGACTAACTTTATGTATGCCATAAATAATCCCATTTAAGTCAATGGGACAATTCATGTGCTTAAGTACCAAGCTGAACTGAGGGCTTAAACATCTTATCTCTACTTGTTTCAATGCTTTAGCTGTTTTTAAAAGAAGTTGCAAACGTTTATTATAATAGCAGTGTATTTCCCCATCTCTCCTCTGCTCCGTCTTTCCCAAAAAGATTCAGAGACCAACCCTGGAAACTTTTAGTCAGAAAGGTGAATGTCTTGGAAAATTATCATTGACTGAAAATGAGGTTAGAATGGAAAAGATTTTGCAATCTTAACTATAGCATTTCCTCCCACTTTTACTGTAGTAACTTCAATTACCAAACATTTAGTTTTACTATATTAATCTGATTATATAAGAAGGCAATAACATCTATTATGCTCAGAGCATACAACAACTGCTGTATAAAGGAAGATGAGAGGGATCAGTTCCTTCTTCAATAACATGAAAGTCAAATGAAAATGTGCTTAAAAACAACATATCAGCAGACTGTATCAATATATAAAACGCTGGTATACCTACAAAAGAAAACAGTGGTAGAATGATCAGTAGTGGCAGTAGAATTTGTGCTATTTTATACCTCCAGAAATCAAAAATTACATTTTAAAATCTTGTACACAGCTGTAGAGCCATAAGTATAAGATACAAACATTTAAAATGACAAATGCATGATTTTTCATAGTTCACACCAAAAATCTAAATATATGCAGAGTATGTGTCCTGTAGACTGTCGTTGCTATATGTGGACTGATCACGTCTTGGTTTTCCACTCTGAATACATTTTTTAAGACTTTAAAATATGACTACTAAACTGTTTAAAAAGTAAACACATACAGGTTTATTTATGGCTTCCTTCAGCAGTTTTGCTGTTTCTTCCCAATCATTTTGTTTGCTCTTTTCACAGACATTCAATGGGGATCTTCCTTGTTGATCAGTAATGTGCTACCAATATGAACAGAAAGACTGGCATAAATATAGTTTTCAATCTAGAAAGGAAAACGTTAACAAGTTTTGAAGATAACTAAAATACCTGGAAAAAGAAAAGGAGTACTTGTGGCACCTTAGAGACTAACAAATTTATTAGAGCATAAGCTTTTGTGAGCGCAAATACCTGGGATTTTCAAGAATATTAATTAAAATCTTCCCTTGTTCAGAAGTTTGATTGTTTAAATACTTTTCATTATTTGTACTTCTTTGTTTATTCTGTCTGTTTCTGGCAGCGTCTCCAAAGGAAAACAGGAAGAGCAGGTATGTTTGCAGGCCAAGATTGAGGTGTGTTGACAGAGTTGTATGAAAACCTTTGCATAGAGCTTGCTTAAACTAAATCTTATTCTAGTCAGCACTGTCAGCCATTTATTACATAAGCACCAATTTGACTCCATTTAAAATAGAATTTTATTATTCTAATTTTGTGCTACTGTGCATTCTGACATATATTCTACATATAGAGTAAAATGCATAGTCATAGATCTTCCATGGTTGTGCTGGTGGTGGAGAGGGGGGTTTGAAGTTCCCATACATAAGAACATAAAAATGGCCCTACTGGGTCAGACCAAAGGTCCATCTTGCCCAGTATCCTGTCTTCTGACAGTGGCCAGTGCCAGGTGCCCCAGAGGGAATGAACAGAACAGGTAATCGTCAAGTGATCCATCCCCTGTCACTCATTCCCAGCTTCTGGCAAACAAAGGCTCGGGACACCATTCCTGCCCATCCTGGCTAATAACCATTGATGGACCTATCCTTCATGAATGTATCTAGTTCTTTTTTGAACCCTGTTATGGTCTTGGCTTTCACAACATCCTCTGGCAAGGAGTTCCACAGGGTGACTGCGTTGTGTGAAGAAATACTTCCTTTTATATACAAATTACTTATTATCAGTAAATTAAATGTAATATAACTAACAACCAAAACTACTGCCCCATTTGATGAGGTTATAACTTCAGTCCTATAATGTATTTTCTATCCATACATTTTCATCACACTATGTTCATTTGTTATTGGACACAGTATGTATATACAGCAAATCTATACAAAAACTGTGCAGAATTTGATTGCTTCCCTCTCTCTACCTTTTGTATGCTGCAGAAAAGAGAGGAACTAACACCACATGTCTCTTATAAGTGTGATCACTTTGTTTGTACTTGGATATATCCTGCTCTGTTCCTCTTTATCTACTTCTTGGCTTTTTTGACTATAAGCTCTTATAGGGCCAGGCACTATCTCTTTGTGCGTTTTTACAGAGCACCTAGAAAAATGCAGCCCAGCCCTGACTGGAGCATATCGATGCGATAGCAATAAACAAAAAAAAGATTATTAACTAGACAAGTAATAGAAATGTGCAATTCAAGCAAAACCCAGAGGCTGAGGAATTTACTTCTTGATAATGAATAGGAACTTTACAAAAAGATACTGAGAGTTTCAACTGAAATCTCTAGTAAAATCCAGTTAAAGTACAGTTAACAAAGGGGGCAACTATAAATCAGTCTGGATGTTTGGGGCAGAATAAGTTTTAAGATGGAGTTTCTATGATAATTGTACAATTGGAATTTGGGAGTTTAAAACGTATGTCCTTTTTAATTTAATTTAGAGACAATTAAGAACTGAAACTATATTTATTTGTTTTTACCTTGGGAACTGGAGACATATAATATATGAGAGATATTGTAAGTGTATGATGCAACTGTAGGTAAGACTATCATTCCAGTTACAAAGGTATCTTACTCTGTCAATTTCCAGATGGTTTAGAAGAATTTTCACAATTTCAGCATGTCCTCCTCCAGCAGCAAAATGAAGAGGAGAGCTAAGTTGTCCATTCAGTAGGTTTGGATTACATTTCCCTTTCTCCAGCAACATTCGAGTGGCTTCAACTTTTCCATACCTACAAGAGAGATTAAAAGCAGAAATGGCCACAACAAAGAACACAACAAGATTTTTTAAAAAAAAACCTATTTCAGATGCTTTCAGAGATATTCCTGAATGTTTTAGACATATGGCATATTTAGAATAGGGAAATGTGGTCTGGATGCAATTACTATAATGTTGGTTCATAATTGGCTTAAAAATCATACTCAAAGAATACTTATCAATGATTTGCTCTCAAACTGTGAGGGTGTTTCCAGTGGGATCCTGTAGGGGTCTGTTGTGGGACCAATAACTTATTCAATATTTTCATTAAATTACTTGAATAATCGAGTGGAGAATATGCTTATAAAATTTGCAGAAGACACCATTTCGGGAGGGGTTGCAAGCACTTTGGAGGACAGGATTAGAATTCAATATGATCTTGATAAATAGGAGAATTGGTCTGAAATTAACAAGATGAAATTTAATGAAGACAAATGCAAATTACTACACTTAGGAAGGAAATAGCAAATGCGCAACTACAAACTGGGGAATAACTGACTAAGCAGTAGTATTGCAGAAAAGGATCTGGGGATTATAGTGGATCGCCAATTTAATATGAGCCAAAGATGTGATTCAGCTGCGAAGAAAGAAAAATATCATTCTGGGATGTATTAGTAGGAGTGCCAGATGCATGATATGGGAGATAATTGCTCTGCTACACTCTGTCTTCAAACATGTTAAGGGATGTTAAAAAGAGAACAGTGATCAATTGTTCTCCATGTCCACTGAAAGCAGGACAAGAAGTCATCAACTTAGTTTGCAGCAAAGGCGATTTAGATTAGATATTAGGAAAAACTTCCTAACTATAATGATAGTTAAGTATTGGAATAGACTTCCAAAGGAGGTCATGGAATCCCTGTCATTGGAGATTTTTTAAGACAAAACACCAGTCAGGGATGGTCTAGGTATACTTGGGTACTGCCTCAGCCCAGGGAAGGTTGAGGTCCTTTTCAGCCCTATAATTCTATGATACAAAGAATAAGAGCTGTCTTGTGAACAATTTTAGTTCAGACTACAGGAATGCAGAGCAAAATTCTTCTTTTCTGGATAACCTACTCCTCATTAAAGACTATTTACATGTGTAATTTGGTGGGAAATGCATTTAAGCCATTTGAATTTTTGGTGAGCTAAAAACATTTTATAATGCTTTAAAAAGTGTAATTTCTTTCACTCATCAATAATTCAAAAAAATAGCTGAAGAATGTTTCCTCATTTTCCATAAAAATTCACCTCTGGGCTAAGAAAGCACATAAGAATAATTATCCAAAGGACGTATTTTCAGAATGTAAGGATCATGTGAAAAGAAGGGTTATAATGAAACTTCTGGTGTAATGTTATCTATAATGGCCAGGTTACAACACTGTATAGAACCAGAAGTAAACACTGAAATAACAAAAAATAAAGGAAAATATTATTTAAAGTTCTTGCTATCTGTGTACTTTCAAAATGGAATAATCAAGCCATTGTTTAACAATAATGCTCTTCACTTCTATACCACATTCTATCTAAGGGTTCCCACGCATGACATTAAAATCAAAAGATTTTAAAAATCCAGTTTATTTTGCATCATTTATGTGATTATCTTTCTGCATTTGTCTCAACAAAGACAAAAATCAATGAAATCAGTTTCACTTTTGTTCATATGTCAGTTTCACTTTCAAATTCTCAGTATTGTAATATTTGCAGAAGAATGATTTGATTAAGTTAAAGATTAACGAATAAGTATTTTCACTGGAATTTAAGAAAATATTGAAAAATTTTTTTAGTCTGAGAGTTTGTAATATTTGTTTTAATAAAATCTAAATTTTGGGCTACATAGGAATTGGTATTCTGGATCAGACCTATGGTCCATCTAGTCCAGTAGTGTCTCTGATAGGGGCCACTACCAAATATTTCAGAGGAGAGTACAAGAAAACTAGCATTAGGCTGATGTAGGACAATGTCCCATTAGTTCTCCACCTTCTAAACCTTTTAGTCAGAGATCAGCTTAAACCTTGAAGCATGAGGTTTAATTTCTCTTTCAACATTTTTTTTAATATTAACTCTAAGAACAAATGATGACTAAAATGCTAGAGTTCGGATTTCCTGGCATTTAATTACTATTTTAAACCACACAAGTGCTTAGTGGTACAGGTTTTCAGCCGTAAATATATTCACTTGGCAAAAATACTCACCAGCACGCATAATGGATAGGTGCCCAATGGTCACTGTCTAACTGGTTGACTGAAAAGTTGTCATCTAGAAGGCGACTCAGTAATTCGGAGTCTCCTTCACAAGCACTGCGATGAAGAGGGAAATCATCTACCCACTGGCGCTCTCTAGTAATCAAAACCAAAATATGAAAAAGATGCAACTCACTTGTATTTCAACAATCAAACATAAAGAAATATAAAAATGACAACTTATGGGTATCTAATGATGTGCCCAAAGCACAAGCAGCTAAAATGTTTATACAATTAGAACTTAGGTAGACAGATGGCCAGCCATGACTAATATTCATCACTCTACAAAACACGCACTTTAGTGTTGCCTCGTCCTCCAACTGTTCCACTGCTTCCCCATATTCCACCTTACATTTGTTTGTTTCACCAATCTGTTGTGTTCTGCTGCAAGTACTTTGGGGATTACTTTTTATATAAGTCTTTGTGCAGTCCCTAGGGCAATGGGGCCCTGCTTCTTGAATGGGGCCTTAGACACTACTGTAATATGAATAAGTAATATAAAATATAATTATATAAATGTAACACAATACTTGTCTTCCATGACACTGCTCATGCTGCGTTGCCACTTTTCTCGTTTTGGAATCTGAATCTTTGAATAGTCTGGAGCTCCAAGACCAAAATATGGATTTATAACCACTTTATCAACCTAGGAAGACAACATAATATTAAAAAAAAAAGTCTGAAAAACTTCTCATTGAGACTTCAACAAACCAATCGCAATGACTTGTACGTTCTGTTGGACCCAATGTAAACATAGTAACTTGTTGCTATTAAGGGGACAGATTTTCAAATTCACACATTTGAAAATCAAATCAGGCCACAAGCATTGCACTGAGAAAACCTATGTTAAAGTTCAGTACATTATTATCAAATCCCTTTCACAACTAAAATATAGTTCATATTACCAAACTCTTACCCTGTTGGTATACTGAAGATCTGACCCGAACAAAGGGTTGTAGATACACATATCTGCTTTCTCCAGCGCCAACATTTTGCTCTTTATTTCTAATGCAGTATACCCCATGTGTAGAGAGCTCTCCGTTTGCCCAGGTTCAATAGCATATGCAGGGTTTGTGACATTAGTTTTAATCCTCTCAAGAGGAGATGGTCTGAATAAAGCTGGGATGGAATGAGATTGTGTATGTCGTTCATCTAACCATCTGCAGAACAGAATGGAAAAGTAACACTAGTATTTTGAAGATAAAGGACTAATTCTTTAGCCACACTGGGTACACCACTTTTGGGGAAGTCAAAGGTGGTTGTGTGCATGAAGAGGCTACAGAATCAGGCACTAAATTGATTACATGAATTGCTCCTCTGACTCTAAGGAGTGCTTTTACTGACACAGAGGGAGGGACCTGCCCCCTGTTTAGGTTAAGCTGGGGAGAAACATAGGGCCAGTCACACACTCCTTTTGCTGTGGTAAGATTTTGCCACCCACATATGCATTGTGGGGCATGACTTAGAGCAAGCATTCACTCTATCTTCAGGAGACTGTCTTGGCATTTAATTGCTGATTTAATGTTGTCGTTCTGTTGATCACTGTGGGTTTTTGGGGCTTTTTTTAGGGTCAAGTCATATTTGTGTGTGGGTTCTCCCATACGGCAATACACAAGTTTGGGGTGGACATAATCTATGCAGGGGAAGAATTTATTTGGTTATTTAGGCCAGGATGGGAGGGAGGTAAAGAGGGATATATATCCCCAGAATTGTGGGATTCACTGTGTAGCTGGGACAGAAACACTCAGGCAGAGGCTGCCCTAGTCTGTCTCAGTGGCAGCTCTAACCTCTCTATGGGAGGGCAGTGTGGCTTGCGGTCCAAGCCATGTGTCCAAACCTGGGTAGTATCTCTAGCTGGGTAGTTTGTTGTGACTTCGGGTTCTCCTAGTCAGGACAAAGGGTGTCCTGAACATCAGCTACCCTTTGCTGCAAAGAATACCTTAATTCCTTCCATTTGTTTACAATATTGTTTATTTGGTAAAGTTGTGGCCACTGTGCAATAAACTGTCCCTGGCTTGTGAGGGGTCTTTTGAGCAAGTACCCCATTAGATGGCGAGGGTGTTCAAACCTTTCAGAGCTATTTCTTCAGTCTGTCTAAAGACTCAATTAGATGACGTAGCATCAGTTACATTCTGTTCACATTTTCAAGGTTTTCTTCACAACCATAAAGTCTGGAAACAAATACATTAAATGGAAGCTTAGATTCTAGGGCATCCATTCAATGACAGGCAAGTTTGACAATTACCACTGTGAAGCAGGCAAAAACTGTAATGACTACCAGTGCTAATAAATAAAAAATTATCATATAACTTATATTTTGCTGTTGTCTTTGGTCCTGATCCTGTCATCATTTATGCATGTGCTTAACTTCACTCACGTGAGCCGTTCTATTGAATTCAATGTTTGTAGAACAGTTCAGACAAGCCACGCCAGTATTTCTTCATTTTTGAAGATAAAATGAAGGACTGACTGTTTTACCACTGAATGGAACAACACACGAGTAAAGTTAAGAGCGTGTGTGTTTGCAGGATCAGAATTTAGGAGTGAGTCACTTTTAAAATCTCAAAAAAAAAAAAAAAAAAAATCAGATTTCTTTGCTAAACGGAGCTGAAGAAGTCAGACTCACCAAAAATATATATTTAGCCAATTTCCAAATGATTAGAAATCAGATTAAAGTAATTATTTGTAAATTTTCATAATTATCTAATTTAAAAATAAGTGTGTAAATCTGGGGAAGATACACTATATTATTCATAAGTAACAGGTTTAATTCCTAGATTAAGTGCAAATCTCAGTGCAATCTAAACTATGGAGATCCTAAGGTGACTCCATGATACTCTGGCAAATGTTATTAGTTTATCATTGAGATTATCTATGTAAAATGTAGGTATCATTTATATTCTTGCATGGTTCTGTAATGCATTAGAAGTGAACAAGCCTCTTTTCAGGAACCTCTAGATTTAAAAAAGTATAACCATCTTCACCTCAAAACTATCCGGTGTGAAGAATTACAGATCAATCCTCAATATTTGCTTGTTTTTTTAAATAAACTTGCTAAGAAATCATGTGATATCACCATGATTTCCTTCTCAGTGATCACAAGACTACTATAAAACAGATCTAATTTTTCATGTTTGGAGACTTCCTTGTCTATTTTCTATTTCTAACCACGTATTTCTACTAATATTTCTTACTTATCCAAGGCTATTAACATTCTAGCAGTGAGTGTAGCAAAATGAGTGCTGGATTCGCTGCAGACCCTCATGATGTCCTGTAAGCAGTAGAAAACTGGGCATCCAGGACTGTATGCGTATTTTGTATTATCTAAAAAGGAAAGAGAAACAGAAAACTCTTCAACGGCAACAAAAATCCTGTTTTCCTCTTTTGCAGTTATACAATTTCAGCTAAGAGATGATATTCTATTTTTAGACTATGGTAGATCAATTTTTTCCAAATGGTAACCGATACAAATTACATATGCAGTGTTTTTGTAGCAGTTTTGGTCCCAGGATATTATAGAGACAAGGTGGGTGAGGTAATATCTTTTAATGGACTAACTTCCCAAGCTTCTCTCTCTCACCAACAGAAGTTGGTTCAATAAAAGATATTACCTGACCAACCTTGCCTCTCACAAATTACATACCAATTCTTACGTAACAAAATTCAATCCAATAAAGTTGCCCTAAATGTATTACAGAATGTTCCGTTACTGTCCCACCATTGTGATCATGTTCGTTTTCTGAGTTACTGAAAAAACTGTATAACTGTTGAAGGAAAAATAACCTGTTAGTTTTGACAAAGACCTTACGATTCAAGTGGTGTCTATTTGCCAACTTTCACTTTCAAAGCATATCACAAATAGCAAGTGAACATGTTTCCCCAGTAAAACACAAAAAACTTCCATAATATTTTAAATGTATTTTGTAGTCTAGTGGTTCCCAAACTAGGGGCACCACTTGTTCAGGGAAAGCCCCTGGCGGGCTGGGCTGATTTGTTTACCTGCCACGTCCGCAGGTTCGGCTGATCGCAGCTCCTAGTGGCCGCGGTTCGCCGTTCTTGGCCCATGGGGGTTGCGGGAAGTGGTGCGGGTTGAGGGTGTTGGCCGCCCTTCCCGCAGCCTCCATTAGCCTGAAAAGGTGAACCGTGGCCAGTGGGAGCCATGATCAGCCAAACCTGCAGACGCAGCAGGTAAACAAACCAGCCCAGCCCACCAGGGGCTTTCCCTAAACAAGAGGCGCCCCTAGTTTGGGAACCAGTGGTATAGTGTGAAATATATTATGTGAAATATATTTTGCCTTCAGAGAACTACTCAGTATTCCTTACTCAGGCAAGAATGCCCATTCACTCCAAAGGGGACTCTTCTCTCAGAAAAGATGCTGGAAAAGATCCTTTTTTATGTTTACTAATATAAATACAGTAGCCTTTGTAATAAACCAAATTTGTTTTTTTGTTTCATAATACCAAAATTAACTATTAGTAAATGTATTGAATATATAACAAAATATTGCACTGGTTCTCTATGTCTTAAAAACTTTGATTCTCTTTAAACTTTGACTAACTACATTTCCCCACTGTTTTTAGGCATCTGGAGAAAGACAATTATGGACCTCTAGCAACCTCAATCTAATTCTTCCAAACCCAAATATAAATATCATAGCAGTTAACATTTATATAAAATAAATATGTAAATTCTTTAGGAAACAAGGGCTTAACTTTCTCTAAAATACACACAACTTCAGGAATTATGTTTTAAACATTACCTTTGACAACGGTTGGAACAATGAAAAGAGAGGCTTCCCTGCCCACCTTCTCTCCATCAAGAGGAAATTTCTTCATTAATACTACTCGCTTTCCTAACATATTATTAAGACAACAAAGGAAGTCAACTGAGTGTTGGATGGACAAATGGTTGGCAGCTTGATTCTTCCTGGTTCCCAGGAAACAAAATAAAATATTATTTTCTGAAAACTGAGGAAGCAAATTAAATCTGAATAACCCTGAGCAGCTGCATGAACATATGTGTAACTCAACACACATACACAGATTGTTAACAGGTAAAGAATTACCATTACTTTCAATTTCTCTTCATATGAATTTTTCCCATTAACCTAATTGTTGCTATTGCCCTTCTCTAAACCAGCTCTAAAATCTGTAATATACTTTTTAAAATGGGGTGTGCAGCAACGCACACAGTATTCCACAACAAAGTGAACTACCAATTTATGAAATGGTATTATAATGTTTTCCATATTATTCTCCATCCCATCTTTGTGCAACCTAACATTGATTTGCCTTTTTGACCTCAGCTGCACATTTAGCAAAGTCTTCATCGGACTGTGTACTGTGATGCCCAGGTTATTTTCCTGAGTCAAACCTGTTAAGTTAGAACCCTGTAAAGTGTATCAGTAGTTCAAATTTTTCTTTCCATCATGCATGACTTTACATTTATTAACACTGAATTTAAGTTTCATTGTGTTACCCATTCACTTAGCTTGGTAAAACCCTCTTAAATTCCTCAAAGTCTTCTCTGGATTTGGCTAACCAAAATAATTTTGTGCCAGCTGCAAATTTTTGCTACTTCACTACTTACCCCCTTTTCTAGATTGTTAATAATTATATGGCCATGGTATAGCTACACCAGCAAAAATCGCCCTTGTGTAGAAGCAGTTACACTGACAAAAAAGTGCTTTTCCCAGTATAACTTATACCATTCAGCAAACAAAATGAGCTATACAGGCAAAAAGCACTTTTTGCCAGCACAGCTACATCATAAAAGAAATCACACCCCTACTCGAAATGGCTATACCAAGAAAACTTTTAAGTGTAAACGTGACCTATTAAACAACAATGGTCATAATATAGAACTTGAGGCACTCTGCCATTAAACTTTTGCCCTTATGAAAATGGATTATGTATTCTTAACTCTTTGTTTCTAATCTCTCAACCAGATTTTGATCCATGACAATACTTTCTCTCTCACCCCAGAATTACTTAGTTCCTTTACTAGCTTCTTGAGAGGGAACCTATCAAAGGCCTTGATACAGTCTAAATAAACTACGTCAAATGGTTACCCTTTATCCTCTATTTTACTATCATGGACAAAGAATTCTAACAGATAAGTGAGGCACAAATTTCCTTTTCAAAAACTGTGCTAGCTAGATACTATCATATCACGATCTTCCAGATGTTTTAATTATTATTTTATTATAACTTTGACCAATTTACCAGTTATAGTTTAAGGCTATCTGGTGCATAATTTCCTGGATCATCCCTAAAGCCTTTTTTTTAAATTGCTAATATTTTAACTATGATTAAGATTGTGTGCACTGTAATCTAGTTTTTCCAAGTATTTAGAAACTTAGCTGTAAAACTAATTTTGGACTGAAATATAGGTATGGGCACACAAGGTCTCACCTATGATAAACTTGTCAAAAACAGTTCAGGGTTTTTTGAGTTTTTTTTTTTTTTAAATTTTAAGACATTTAGAAGTAAAAGGAAAATAAAGGACAGCCTGAGGGTTCAGCTGCATGCTTCTATTTGCAGAACTTAAAATAGACCTTGATTTCTAAAACAGATATTGTTTTATTACTTCCTTTAACTGGTCTATTTTGAGTACTACGACACCAATACCAAATAAGAAAAAACAATTCTCACCTTTGATACCTTGATTAGCTGGTGAAATTGGTTTGGTGGTTTCTACTACATAATCCAAGATGCTCTGGGTTATCTCACTGCCTCCCTGAAGTTTAGTTTCCAACAAAACTTTCTTTCTCTTTTTCTTTTGTCCTTCAATGGGAACTTCAAGCAACAAAATCTTGCAAAAAATAAAATTAAGTAATTATTTAAGAATTACTGAAACATTAGTTTTATTTAACAAGCAGACTAGCAAGCTTTTGTTTTTAATTAACCAATTGTAGTGCTATGTGCAGAATTCTCTAAATAGCAAGGGTATATGGGACATTCAAAAGATGCTGTAAGTGATTTTGAATGTACTTTCACCCCACTTCTCAGGTCCTCAAAATCATGGATGACCAATTCCTGTGACATTCTACAAAGCATTTTACTGCAGACTTCACAACCACCATGAACTCTACTGACACATGGGGTTTGTCCACAAGTAATCATTTACAGAATGTATTCCTTTTTATATTTTTAGTATTTTTGATATTGCAGAAGCTGGAATGTGTTTCATTAGGCACAAATTATGCCATTAACTATATGATGAATGTTTGATTTTTCTTATTTGAAATCCTTTGATATAAAATAATAAAAGTACAAAGTCATTGTACACGGGGCTTTTTATTTATAAAATGGGTATTATAAAAGGAGAAACATAACTGGCCAGTAAAGATTCCACATTTGTGGGAACATGGTGCAACTTCACAAATTGGTCCTTGGTAGTCAATTGTAAAAGCAGTGATAAAATCCAGAAAGTACTGAATGCAAAGCAGCATCTTCTGGAAGGTCATCTCAACCACCAAAGACACAGAAACAGGAAAAGCCAAGATCCCAATCCTGTATTAAGTTCCATGCAGCACAGAGATCCACCAATATGCAACATGATACGTGACCTGGCCTTACCCTAAAAAACCTGTTAACGCTTGCACGTGTATGACAGAAGTTGTAGGATCAGATTCTAAAATAGCAACTGTTTGACATGTTCCTGCCAATACGCTGAGCTGAGGTTTGATTATTGATTTTAAGCACAAAGAAAATGTAATTAAAAAAAAATCACTTCAGAAACTTAGAAGGATGTTACCTGAATTTTTTCTAGTATATGTTGTGATTGTGGCATTTGTTTAAAGTGTAACATAACACGTTACAGTGTTTTGGTATTTATTGGGTTAGTACACTAGCCTGAGACACAGATTCAGCTCCCTCTTCTGCCACAAACTTCCTGTGTGACTGTGGCCAAGTCACTTAGTCTCTCTGTGCCTCAGCTCCCTCTCTGTAAAATACGGATAATTATACTTTCCTATGTCACAAAGGTTTTTCTAAGGATAAATAAAGAGATAATAAGAGAGATAGTGGGACACAGCAACTATGGTAATGGGAGCTATATAAGAACCTACGATTGCTCAGATAGTAAATCTCTGTTTATCTATCTAAACTGTAGGATAATTAAGGTTTTTGTTTTCCAATTATGTTATTTTTTCATATTTTCAAACTTTAATCAAAGAAAGTTTTAAAAAATTGTTTATACTTCATATGATTTAGCTCGATATTCCCGAGAATTCAGGCTAGCAGTAGTCTTTGGACGAATCACAGCAACATATGCATCTCCTATGTTTTCTGGGTTTCCCATGGTTTATTCTTTTTCATTTATTACTAGAGACAATGAAATAAACAAGAAAGGTTAGATTGAGGAAAAAAGATAAAAACAAACCAAATATGATATCACACCCTAGCATAAATAATTATATTCACTGATGTTTTCCATTTAAAACAGCTTATTCATTTTTTATCTGGAGAACGTGTTTCAATAGTTGTTACAATTCATTTTCCCTTTCATGCACTAAGAGAATGTATCAGTGAAAAACCCCTACACTGTACAGAATTATAAGAGTAAACCTGTTCTCTAACTTATTTTTATAATTAGGCTTAGAAGGATTAGATCTTTTTTTGGATAAGTGTCAGTGAACATTGATTTCACCATGCACACACAAACTGATGAAAAATATTACACCAATAATAACTGAAATTTACAGATAGGCAAAGTAACAAAAATGCTGCTTGGGAACTTATTTGAGTTTGATTTTAAGATATTTACTTTGCAAATTTTGACATGTGACATGGACAATTTGTGTTATAATGGTTGTATAGCCAACTTTTTGAATATCTGTATGTACTATATTAAATAATTGTCAGATGCCCCCACAATTGTGAAAGTTTAAATTGATAAAAATAAAAAAGCTTAAAAACAAACATCAATATTATCCACTGAAATTATAATTTAAATAAAAAAATAAAAATAAAATTCCACCAAGCCTATTTGTAATGTAAAGATGACCGTATCTCTTTCAATGAGCAGGTAGCCTCCATACAACAGAATCTCAGAGTTATAAACACCTCTAGAATGGAGGTTGATAACTCTGAACAAAATGTTATGGTTGTTCTTTCAAAAGTTTGCAGCTGAACATTGACTTAATGGAGCTTTAAAACTTCACTGTGCAGAAGAAAAATGCTACTTTTAATTTAGATGAAACCAGCATAGAAAGTTTCCTTACCTTGACAATTTTTTTTAAACTTTCCCTTTATTTTTTTAGTAGTTTATGTTTAACACAGTACTGTACTGTATTTGCTTTTTTTTTCTGGTCCTTGCTGCTGCCTGATTGCGCATTTCCGGTTCCAAATCAGGTGTGTGGTTGATAGGGATGTAAATGTTGTTAAAAAATAACCCATTTAAACCCCTTCCCCTTTGCCCCGGACAGACAGGGAAGAGCAGCTGTGCTCATATCGGGGTGACACAGCAGGCCAAGCCAGGAGCACCTGGGGCAATTGAGGGGGCCCAGCGCCCCCCCTCACATCTTCAGTACCCAGGAAAAGGGAGAATGGCCCCAGGTACCTAGTTTGTCCTGATGTGGCCTCCACAGACGCGCCGTACCATCCCAGCAGTGGACTCCCTTCCCTTCAATTATCAGCTGAAGCCGCAAGACCGACCAGCGTGCCATCCTCCTCCACAGCTGAACTCCTTCCAGTGGCACAGGGAGAGGCTGGGGACTACTTTACCCCGTGATGGGGCCCGCAGCCCTTGCCCACCCCCAGTCTAAACACACTCCCCTTGCCCAGCTGGCCACCCCCCCGCAAAGCCCCCAGACAGGTGGTTTGCTCATCCTACTTCCCTGCACTGCCAGGTGTTTCTTGGCCTATTGAGCGGTATCCTTCCATTGGGGTCGTCACCCCTGGGTCTTCGTAAGTATTTCCCCTCAGGTCAATGGGGCTGGAGGGACTGTTTTTACCAACAAAGGGGTGTACAGGACCCTCTCCCCACTGCTGGGTCGAAGACCCCTTAGGGGCTAGAGCATTAATATCAACCCGGTCCCTTTAAGATGGGGCTGAGCTCCCAGTGACCTCTCGTGATGCCCACTACTTCCTGGTTGCCATAGACACCTCTTGCCAGCATCCCAAAATGGCGTCTCTGCTGCTGCAGAACCTGTTTGAGACCAGCACGCAGGCCCTGGCCACCAGCAAGGACTTCTACCAGGTGATTGTCACCCGGAAGGAGGTGGGTGAATGAGGGAGGGTTAACGGTATGACTAATACTATTGATTAACCATTTTACCGTTTAATATTTTACATCCCTAGTGGTTGCCTGATTTGTAACTCTGTAAGTTTGTAACTCTGAGATCCTTCTGTATTTTGTAATTTGCCAAAAGCCTGAGCAACTCTAGAATCTTGGAAGGTATAAGCAACTGATAACTATTCCCAGTTTTGAAATATATCTATGCAGTGTATAGTGTATCTGATATTATAAATACCACATTTCCACCAATTCAATAACTGAAACCTCAAGAAAGAACCTGAATCTCTATTCTCCAATGGGAAGTAGAACATTCTTACCAGGATCCCAAATAACAGAGCTGGGAAAAATAAGCTCTAAAATGAAATATTCCTTTTACTTCAGTGGGGCTCTACGTGAGGGCACAGGTACACACTTACAATTCATGGCAGATTGGAATCATATTCATTCCAACTGGTTGACAATTCTTTCTGGACCTCAAAGTGATTACTTTTCCTTATATTAAAATAGATTATAGTGGCACTCCCTTATAATCCGAAATCTGCAATAAAATTAAATTATAAAATCTGCAAAAGCTGACTAGGTCTACCTTTATAATCTAGAAATAAGATAATCTCCGGTCTATTTCAGATGATCTTTTCCCTGATCCACAACTGAAAACCCTTTAATTACCTATGATCAATAAATATAGATAATACGCAAATTTGTCTCACCACAAAATGGAGATTTTATCATTACTATTTATAGTTTGCAGTGCTGCTGCATCTCTTTGGAGGATAAATAGAGGACTTCAATCTTCCATGCGTTCAATCCAGTATATTTCACCAAGATAAGGTTAACTGAAAAATTCAAAGGGAAAAGAATTATAATTAAATGTGAAATGTTATAAACGAGACCATGATTAAAAATGTTTTTCATCATTATGACAATTCCAGAATTAGATAAATTCATGGAGGATAGGTCCATCAATGGCTATTAGCCAACATGGTCAGGGATGCAACCCCATGCTCTCTCTGGGTGTCCTAATTTCCAGAAGCTGGGAGTGGACAACAGGGGATGGATCGCTCGATAATTGCCCTGTTCTGTTCATTTCCTCTGACATTGGCCACTGGGCTAGACAGACCATTGATCTGACTCAGTACAGCTGTTTTTATGTTTACGTTCTGCTAGCTTGAAGATATCAGCACTAGGATTGGAGTAAAAGTCTTTAAATATTGAATTGTATAACAGTATCATCTATGAATCCAGTCAAGCATCAGGGTCTCATTGTGCTAAATGCTGTACAGACATGTAACAAAGATGACTGTCAGCTCTCTGGAGCAGGAACTATCTACATGACTGACAGGACACATCTGGTGATAAAACAGACATATATAGTAGAGTTGAGTGGAGAGCATGAAGTAACAATTAAATGAAGAGAGTTTAGCAGAAGTCATAGCAAAGGTTAAGATTTTGTCATGGTTAATTTTAGTAAAAGTCACAGACAGATCACGGGCAATAAACAAAAATACACGGAGGCCTGTGACCTGTCCATAGGAGTGAGAGGGCTGACTGCTACGGGGGCTGAATCCCGAGCTCTGCTGCAGTGGGGTGCCTGACAGCCCAGAGTTCTGCCACATGGGGAGGTAGGGGGTGACAGCCTGGAGCCCCACCGCCTGGGTGGGGGACTGAAAGATCTAGCCCTGCTGCATGGCTGAAGCTGAAGCAGTCATGGAGGTCCATTAAAGTAACGGAATCCGTGACCTCCATGATGAAATCATATCCTTAGTCATAGCACATCGTTTGCCTAATGCCAGATGGGAGTGATTGGTAAGCATTATAGCACAAGTATGTTGTAAAGGAGGGATTTAAAGTGGTTTTCTAGCAGGATGGATAAGAGTTGATTTTAAAAAAATAATTTAATTTAGTATTTTTTTAATTTAAATTGGATTTTTACTTAAATCAAATACAGATTTATTTTAAAAAGTAAACATATTGAAAATTTAATTTGAAACTTTGACAACCTATGTTAAGTCTTAAACTTACTATAATCCATTATAGTCATTTAAATTAAAACAATAATATTAAGCAGTACATATTTGCCGGCAAATATTTTAAAAATGTCATATCACTGAAATGGTGAAAGTCCCTGGCTAAGCACCTCTATCCAGAGTTTTAAGTGCTAAGCCAGCTTTTATACAGAGTTGTCATACCCCTGTTTGTCCCAGGATATTAAAGAGACAAAGTGGGTGAATGAAGTAATATCTTTTATTGGACAAACTTCTGTTCATGAGAGAGAAAAGCTTTTGAGCTTACATGGAGCTCTTCTTCAGGTCTGGGAAAAGTACTTTGAGTGCCACAGCTAAGTTGAAACAGATTGTAAATAGTTACATATTTCAATGGACAATTCAAGGTGAAATGGCCTGTTAACTCCTCTCCAATCATGGAGGTGGGGCAGGGAAGGGACAAAAGACCTAAACTTCCTCACAGATTTCCACCACAACGTCAAGAACTACCACCCATGGGCGATGCGTAGCATAGGCTGGGGAAGGCTGCGACTCCCCAAACAGCTCCCTGTAGCTCCACCCATGTTCCGCCCCAAAGCACCCTCTTGCTTGCCGCTAGTTGCCCTCAAGCGGGAGGGGCGAGACAGGCCAGGGGCTAGCCTCCCAGGCCTGTGGTTCACCCACTGCACATGCTATCACCCATCCATTAAACTCCCTCTGGAATTCTCCAACATCAGCATCAATTTCTTTGATGCCAGGATCAGCTTCAACAAGGGAATCCTACAGCAGACAGCTATAAACAAGAAACCTACAGATTACCACACCTACCTTCATAGATCCAGTAACCACCCCAACCACACCAAGAAATCTGTTATTTACAGTCAGATACTCAGGGCATGGCTGCACTTGCGAGTTACAGCACAGTAAAGGAGCCCCGGGCGCATTAGCTCACTACCCGTCCACACTGGCAAGGCACGTAGAGCGCTCTGACTCCGTGGCTACAGTGCTGCTGGCACTCCGCCTCGGCAAGTGGAATAACATTTTGTGAGCCCCTGCTGGTGTGCCGCAGTGCCAGTGTGAACCCCCTGGTCCTATAGTGCGCTCTGATTGGCCTCCAGAAGTGTCCAACAATGCCTGTGCTAGCCACTCTGGTCATCACTTTGAACTCTACTGCCCTGCCCTCAGGTGACCAACTGTCAGACCCGCCCTTTAAATTCTCTGGGAATTTTGAAAATCCCCTTCCTGTTTGCTCAGCCAGGCGTGGAGTGCTCTCAGCGAACCTTTCCAGGCGACCATGCCTCCACACGCCAGGCAAGCCCCAGTATGGAGCAATGGTGAGGTGCTGAACCTCATCAGCTGTTTGGGGGAAGGATGCTGTCCAGTCCCAGCTGTGCTCCAGCTGCAGGAATTATGATACCTTTGGGCAGATATCAAGGGACGTGATGGAAAGGGGCCATGACCAGGACGCTCTATAGTGCAGGGTTAAAGTGAAGGAGCTGCGGAATGCCTACCGCAAAGCCCGTGAGGCAAACACCTGTTCCGGTGTGACCTACCATTTCTACAAATTGTGTTACAATAACAATGTGACTGGTGAATCTTGCCCATATGTTCAGCGTTTAGCTGATCGCCATATTTGGGGTCGGGAAGGAATTTTCCTCCAGGGCAGATTGGTAGAGGCCCTGGAGGTTTTTTGCCTTCCTCTGTAGCATGGGGCCTGGGTCACTTGCTGGAGGATTCTATGCTCCTTGAAGTCTTTAAACCACAATTTGAGGACTTCAATAGCTCAGACATTGGTGAGGTTTTTCGCAGGAGTGGGTGGGTGAGATTTTGTGGCCTGCGTTGTGCAGGAGGTCAGACTAGATGATCATAATGGTCCACTCTGACCTTAGTATCTACGAATCTACGAATCTACAAAGAGCTAGACGCGATACTTGGAAGCGACCCCACCTCCACTCCGAGTACCACCATGGACACTTCAGAGCCCAGTTCAACAAGGCGGGAGGAGGAGGAGGAGGAAAGCGGGAGCGAGGGTGCTGAGGCGGCGGAAGACACCCCGGAATCCCTAGATGCATGCAGCCAGGAGCTGTTCTCAAGCCAGGAGGAAGGTAGCCAGTCGCAGGGGTCGGTACTTGGGGAAGGACAAACAGCAGAGGAGGTTCCCGGCAAGTGGCTTCTATTTTGGGAAGGAAGTTATTTGGTGCGGGCTCTTGGGGTGAGGAGGGTTAGGACTGCATGCATGCCTAGATGTGGAATAAGGTGTTGATGTGCTCGCTCACATCATGGTAATCGGCCTCAGTGATCTCTTCAAAGGCCTCATCTGGAACTTGGGCAATGCGCTTGCACAGGTTTCTCGGGAGAGCCACTGTGTTCCTTCTCCCAGTAAGACTAACTGGTCCATGCCACTGTGCCGTGAAGGGCGGGGGGGACCATTGCTGCACACAGGCAAGCTGCATATGGGCCAGGGTGGAATCCGCATTGCAGTAGAAGACCCTCCCTTGCTTCCCACGTCACCCTCAGCAGTGAGATATCTTCCAGGACGAACTCTTGTGGAAAATGTGGGGACAGTGTTCAGTATAGGGGCCCCCTGCTGCTGTTGGCTCTTCCCAAGGCACAGAAACCCAGAGGACAGTATAGCCGTGAAACAATCAGTCATACTTATGCTGTGCTTACTCACCATTTTGGGGCTCCTGTGGGTTATGTATGCTTGGTTTGGGATGAGCAAATTATGCTATTGTGTAGACTGTGCTTGCCCTTAAGTACGGGGGAATCATTGCTCTGTCTGGTGTCAACAATGCTGCCTCTGTTAAGTGTTGCATTTTGCCTTTACAGATGCAACCTTGAGATCTCAGCCGTCTGTGTTATCACTGGCCGAAAGACTCCAAAGAATCAGAAAGAGGCCATGTAGAAGCAAGGAAGACGTGTTGCATGAAGTAATGCAGCATTCAAGTAATAAAAATGGAAAAGTGCAGAAGAGGCGGGACAGTGAAAGGAGGATCCGCCAGCAGAATGAGGAGAGCTGGCACAAAAGTGTGGTGCTCTGGCAGCAAAGCATGGATCGGCTGATAAGCATAATGGAGCACCACGCGGACTCGATCCAGGCACTCGTAGCCATGCAAGCAGAGCACTACCGTGCCCGCCCCGCCCCTGCAGCCCTTGTCCCAAAATTCTTTCCCTTGTGCCCCCTGCCACCTCCAACCCACTTTCCCCAACATCCGGGTTCTTACTGCCACCAGCTGCCTCCTACACCTGTAGCTTCACTACCCAGCCCTGAAAACTACAACCCTTACCCTCTGCACTCAACCCCCATCACCACGCAGTATAGCCATCCTGAAGTGCAGCACTCATTGCACAGCAGTCCAGACAGGAAGGCTGAGTATAACAACAGGACATATGCAAATCTGTGATTGTACCATTCCCCACCCCACCCCCTTGCCCTTTCTGTTCCCCAAGAAGTTGTTTCTTTTCAATAAATGGATTTTTTGCCTTTGAAAACATTCTTTATTATTGCATAAAGTAAAAGATACCCTAGCCCAGGAAAGAAACATGCACTGCAAGTCAGTCTAGCAAACACAGATTCCTACTAACATTGGAACCACTCCAATTCACTCCTGTGCAGGGCACCAGACATTACTGGTGGTTTTCAGCCTCAAATTGCTCCCTCAAGGCATCCCTAATCCTTGCAGCCCCACGCTGGGCCCCTCTAATAGCCCTGCTATCTGGCTGTTCAAATTCAGCCTTCAGGTGTTGAACCTCCGAGTTCCATGCCTGAGTGAATCTTTCACCCTTCCCTTCACAAACGTTATGGAGGGTACAGCACGTGGATATAACCGTGGGGATGCTTTTATCAGCCAGGTCCAACTTCCCATATGGAGAACGCCAGCGGCCCTTTAAACAGCCAAAAGCACACTCCACAGTCATTCTGCACTGGCTTAGTCTGTTGTTGAACCACTCCTTGCTGCTGTCAAGGCTCCCTGTGTAGGGTTTCATGAGCCACGGCATTAAAGGGTAAGCGGGGTCTCCAAGGATCACAATGGGCATTTCGACTTCCCCTACGGTGATCTTCTGGTCTGGGAAAAAAGTCCCAGCTTGCAGCTTCCTGACAGGCCAGCGTTCCGAAAGATGTGTGCATCATGCACCTTTCCGGGCCAGCCTGCATTAATGTCAATGAAATGCCCATGGTGATCCACAAGCGCCTGGACAACCATCGAGAATACCCCTTCCAATTAAAGTACTCGGAGGCTAGGTGGGCTGGTGCCAGAATCGGAATATGCATGCCATCTATCGGGGGGGCGCAAAAGGGACCGCTTCCCTGGGGCTCAGCAATTTAAAAGGCAGCGGGCACAGCCCCGGGCTTGTTAAATCACCACCAGAGCCCCAGGCGGCGCAGGCCAGGCAGCAGTGAAGGGTTGGCTGGGGGAGTCTAGCCTGCGCCCCTTCCAACTGAGGCACCCCCCCCCTTCCGGGAGCTCAGAACCACTCCACGACCCCACCTTACCCAGGACCCCAGCCGTCCTGCGTACTGGTAAGTCCTTTAAGTTACTTTCACCCCTGTCTAGTAAGTAAAGAGGTCCCCAAACTGTGGGGCATACCCACCCTAGGGAGGTGCGGCGGAGGCCAAGGCCAGCCCCAAAAGGAAGCGGGGGAAGGAGCGCCACCCAGCTCCACTCCTGGCCCTGGCAGCCAGCCTTGCTCCCGGGGCCCCAGCCTTGGTCCCCTTACCCCTGTCCATGTCCCTCCCCCACGAGCTATGGCCCTGCTCCTGGGCCCAGGGGGGAGGGGGCAGGAGCGGGGAGAGGAACAGATAGGAGTAAGGGGATGTGCAACCTTGAAAAGTTTAGGGACCAATGAAGTAAGGAATGCATTATTCACTATTTTCTAACATAAACAATGTAAAAGTTAAGAATTTGAATAAGAATTTGAATAAATGGAAGTTAAGCTTAATTGCTTAAATAAAGGTCTACTGATATAGCATATCTTCCTGGTTAGCAAAAAGAAGGACCAACTTTAGTGCAAAGACTACATTTAGTTGCAAATCAACATGTTGTAAGGGTTACTAACCAATGAGAAACAACCCTTAGGAAGATAACTAAAAAGTACAAATGCAAAACAAGATTAAAATTGATGACTGAAGTCAATCAAGGCATGCTGATTTAACTCACGATTAAAATCAGCGATTTAAATTGCTTTGATTTGTTTTCTAGTGAAGGTCTTTTGACCCTTCCCAATCACCTCCCATCCTTTCTTTGTAATGAAGTCTTTGCTTTAGTAGTCTCCCAAAAGAGGAAAAAGAACCAAGGTTCACCTCAGAGCTGCTGGCTTCTCATGAGATGTGAATAGTAGGTGAAGGAAGTAGTACATACTATATTACTCTACAGAGTTCCCTCCCAAGCCTTACTTCTAGGTTTTAGCTTCAAAAATATAATTTTTAATACACACACATCCCTCTGACTTGACTTGTGTCAGAGAAACTCCTTTCATTTGTATTTACAATTGGTTTGGGCATCCTTTTGGGTACAAACAACTACATACATTCGTCATTATCTATCAATCAACAAACCCATCATTTCTGAGACTCGGAGATGGGAGCAGAATACATCACTTCCTCCTCTTTCAGAGCTCAGTGTTGCACACACTGCCCCATAGGTTAACCAGAGATAATCTGCACACAGCGATTAGTTAAGGGCCAGATTCTGCAAACATTTAGCGAAGGAAGTATTTCTTACTGACGTGAGCAGCCCCACTGAAGATAGTGGATCTACATATGTGAGTAAGGGTTCTCCAGCTACTGCGGGAGCGCTCAACAGAAAAACCATTAAGTGGAGGTCTCTATAAGACAGCACAGGTAGCGTCTGGTGTGTCTGCCTGTCACAAGCGAGTGGGGTCGTTGAATTGAAGGAAAATTTAACTCTGCGCAGAACTGAGATGAGCGATTGTTTCAGTGAGAGCGCGAACAGCAGAGCAAACTCCACCCCCCACACCTGAAGGGGCAGAGACGCACACCGAGAAACCCCACCCCAGGCCCTTCCAGGCTCCCCTGGGCGAGACGAGGCTGAGCACGAGCAAGCCCGCTCTAAAAGCTGTCCCGGGGAAGAGGTCTGTGGGGAGGGGGGGCCTAGGTGGGGAAACCTCTCCGATGCCCCGGAAGGCAAAGGCGCAGCAGGGACACTCCAACTCCGTCCCCTCTCTCCCCAGCTCAGGCGGGGAGACGGCCCCCAAACTTTTTCTGGCCTGTTGATCTCTGCCCCTCCTCAAAGCTGAGACAGGAGCTGATGCTCGTTGGCTGCAGCCGCGGTGGGGCCAGAATGGGGGGCTCGGGCCCCCTCTCACCAGGTCGGTTCTCCCAATAGAGAACAGGGCGCTGCTTGTTTAGCGGCTCAGGGCGGAGCTGGCGGGCGGCCCCGGCCCGAGTTCGGCTCTGTCCCCCTCTCTTACCGGGTGGCGTCTGGACTCGCCTCCTCCTGGGAGGCCGGGACGCATCCTCCAGCGCGTCGCGCGGCTCTCAACCCGCCTCCGCTCCGCACGGGCACAGACCGAGCCGGCCCCGCCCCACTCCCTCCCCCTGGGCCGGCAGATCCGCTTCCCGTCCGGGCGCCGCTGGCCCCGGCTGCTGTCAATGAATTTCCGGGTCGCCGGCCTGAGCTGCTGCTGCTGTTGCGGCCGCTGGCGTCGGCCGCTGGCCACGAGCTGAGCGGGACTGGGCTGCAGACCGGGCCGGCGCGTGCGGCGCGCGGAGTGGGAGGGAGCGAGGCAGGCCCAGCCCGGGCTGAGGGGGAGCCGCGCCGCTGAACAAGGGCAACGACCGAGCGTCCGCTGTAGAGCCCGGCCAGATCCTACTCCCCGCCCCGGACGCGGCCAGACCCCGCTCCTCGCCTCAGCCAGCGCTTCTCTCGGGGCCTGGGGGCAGATGGAGGTGCTGGATGTGGGGAGAAGAAGCGGAGGGGAGAGACCCTCTGAGGAGCCGGTGAGTGACCCGCTGTGCCGGGGGCGTTCCCCTTCGGGCACGGCCCCGGTGCCGCCTGAGTGCCGGGAGGCGCGGGGAGTCCGCTCCCTCTCGGGTGGTGCAATGGAGGGGGGAGCGAAGAGCAAAGGCGCCGCAGACAGATAACAGCCGCCGCCTCCTCCGCATGTCTGCAGCCCTTGGCATCCCCGGGGGTGGGGCAGCAAACTGGAGCCAAATGCTGAATGCAGCAGGGCAGTGGAGATTTGCTGAGGAGCCCAGTGCAGAGGAGAGAGGAGGCGGCTCTAGGGATGTCTCGGTTTTTGCGGCCACCAAAACAAAGGAGATTGGAAAGGTAGTATGTGCGCCTATATATACTGTACACGTAGTGCTTATTAAACATTACTCTCTGGGACCAAGAAATACCGAGTTAGGCTAATTATTAACTGGTCTGAGACAAGCGCTATTTTGAAGAACCTAATGTAAATGATTTTGGTGAAGCCTTAACTGTGGGAGGCTCAAGAGACATCTCAGCTGTTTAAGGCATGTGTGTCAGACTATGGACAACAGAAGGTGTGGGCATTATATAATATGCATCCATCAAAATTTGTTGCTTATGAGGAATCCATTGCACTTCCTATTATGACTTTTCACGTCGAGTTTAGTCGCTTGTAATTCATGAGACAGTAAAGGGTTGGCAATGTGTGGTGGATTGTTTATTTGGAAATTTCTTGGATAAAGAAGTGAGGTCGTTCAGTTTTTCCTCTGTTGAATGGTATATGCAGGTATCACTTAGCAGTTTCTGTTTTTCTGGGTGCTGTGAACTGTGAATTCCTTGAGACTATTAAGAAGACAAGAATGGAAATATAAATGGTAGTTTTGTTGTACCCACAGAATTGTAAGAAACTTGAATTGTCATGGCCCAGTATCAGTTCCTTGGTTTAAAAAGGTTTCAGAGTAACAGCCGTGTTAGTCTGTATTCGCAAAAAGAAAAGGAGTACTTGTGGCACTTTAGAGACTAACCAATTTATTTGAGCATGAGCTTTCTTGAGCTCACGAAAGCTCATGCTCAGATAAATTAGTTAGTCTCTAAGGTGCCACAAGTACTCCTTTTGGTTTAAAAACAAACATTTGCATTGACTTTAAGAAGACTTTAGGAAATCTTTACAAAAGAGGAATATTATAATAGGAGAGAGTTTTTGAGACTTGTGCAGCTATAATTATAGTTATCCTTTTGATATATACCCTATTTTCAGGATGTATAGCTTTGTTTATAACCATCTCTCTAGGTTGAAATTGAGCATTCAGAGCTTCAGATTGGAATTTTTTTCCATTACAAAACTGAGCCCTGATCCTGTAAAGTTACTCATGTGCATAAGTGCTTGTAGGAGCCCTTGATTTGCATTTAAATCATAAATTCAAACCTCCTTATTTGAAAGTGTGTGGATTTTTTTTTTTAAATAAAGTAGTACCATACTAATTGATGTTTGCTGAGTCACACCCCCCCCCCCATCAAGGATACAGAATCACAAAATGCCCTTTGTTCACTTTTGAAAGTGTAGTTTGGTTTGAAATGCAGTTTAGATACTGCAACTGAATGTAAATGAGTGAACCCCCTCCATCCATGCAGAGCACCATTGGCTTCAGCAGGTCTCCATGTGAGCGCTGGAGTGAGACTTTTTTTGTTTGTTACTGGCTGTGCAGATTAATGAAGTAGAACTAATGAGATTCTCTTCTAGTATATATATTGGTTTTCCTTGGTGTGTCTGTGTGTTTTTAAATCTTAGTACATTACTCTGAGGATGTAGTCTTTCTTAGGTATTTGAGGAAAAAGTAGTAAGTGTTCTCTCTCTCTGAAAGACGATATTGCTACCTGTAAACAAGAAATATTTTCCAACTAAAAATTTTAGGGACTTACATTTGGGGTTCATGTACAGCCGCTGACCGTATACAGAGAGACTGAGATAACATAATTCAAAGCAGGACTTTCTGAGCATGGAAAGAGCAAGCAGCATGAGGAGAGGAGGAGACTCTATAGCAGAGTCTTCTGGAATCTTATCCTAAACCTTTCTGTACTCCTGTACTAGAACAATTTGTTCTCACACCTATGATGTGTCAAGGAGTTGGAATTTAGGAAGTTAATGTTGCTTTAAATAGCTTACTTAGTTGTAAATTGAAATTAGTATATCAAATGTTTCAGACCTAATTGTAAATTAAAATGTTTAAAATATCTGAAGTAATATGTAAAACAGAGGACTTGGCAATTAACTCATTTGTTGCCACCCTCTTGCATATAGTGTCAAAAACTGTGCATCATGAATAATGACTCTTAATACAATATTCACTAATATGGTCAGAATTACAGATTGGTAAACAGGATCCAGTGAGACTACTGGTAGTAATTGTTATGCCTGATAGTAGTTAAATAAAAATAAAAAATTTGCAAATTCAGGACCTGCAGTCGTAAGTCACTTGTTTTGCCTGTAAAGTTCTGTGCGTGCACACTGTCGCACACATGATTTCTTTCTGAGGAACATGCAACTTTATTGACGCAGCAAACTTAAAAAAAAAAGTCAGATTTAAAATGTACTCAATAACCTTCCTTTAGGTATTAGCCATTTTTTAATGGGGAAATTTTTTTAAAAAAGTGTTTATTTAGAACCTAGTGTACTTCTCTTTATTTGCTCTTTATTATGTGAGGCAGTTTAACAATGTTTGATTTAATCTGTCCTTGTTGATTCTTCACCCAAATAATTATCTGCAGCAACACCATTTTCTCCTCCTCTGTTGTGGAGGTCCGTCGGTTGCCTTTTGCATTGGTCAGTAGTATAGCGATATGAGCATGTTTTTTGTGATTTGGTAAGTTTGTGTGATTGTTGGATAGTTGACTTGGGACCACTGACAGTTACCTTTACCTGTCTTTCTTGGTACTTTCAAGATTTCAGCTGCCCTATGCTAAAGTCAGTATAGATATGTTGTAACCTTATAACACTTTCTAGACAGCGTGTGACTTCCTGTTGAGGGACTGATTGGCTATGTGAGACAGAGGGTCATGAATTCAAGTGGGGGAATAAGCAGATGGTGATTAATTCTACAGCAAATATATTATTATACAACAAAGATAAAGAATAAGGAAAGATACATATTATGCTTTTAGGAGTTTTCCATTAGGCTGCTGTTTAGGTAATGTTCAGACTGACACAAAATGATCAAGAATTCTTAGTGTTTCAAATTTCTGAATGCTGCCTGATAGCCTCTAACTTTCCAAATATTGTATGGGATCTGGCCACACTGCTCCGCTGGAATTCTTTGAAATTGTAAATGTAAGTATCATTAATGTTGCAAGACTTTAAATGAAAATAAATACTAAGACCTATGCTTTTCTTTAGAAATTTTATTTAATAAAAATTACTAGACTACTTTAGTAGCACTATTATTTTTATTTCAAATGGAGCTGCTGGCATCGTCTTTCTTTGTTTCCCATTCTCTGTGGGTATATCAGCCTGTCATCACTATAGTGTCAGAGGAGTAGACTTTGAATTTTTCTGCTTTACATTATTAATGTGTAAAGTTCAAAGTGTGTGGAGTACTTTAGCTAAATAAGATGTGTCCCAGCCCTAAGGTGCTTTCAGTCAAATAAGACAAAATGTGGTGTGAGGAAGAAGGGATAAACACACCTCACTCACTTAGCTTGTAAGTAGTGACATACATACATCTTGTTAATATCATGACCTTTTAAATTCCGTTTTTATCCTTCATTTCTGCCCATCTGTCCCCAGTTTTCCCTCTGTACTCCTAACAATGCTTTCCTTTCCCACTTCCTGATTCCCTTGATCCCATCATAGACCTTGAGTTGGGTGTGAGTTACATCACAAAAGGATTAAAAGAAAAAATAGTTTACCAAGTCAAGAAAAAACTGAAGTCCTAAGTGCCAATGTCAACAGATGGTCTGGTGGGATCCTTATCCTTTCCAGCATTCTATTACAGTGTTAACACTCTCATTATTTGGAAATAACTTTGAAAAGTTTAAAAAAAAAAATGGGTTTTTCAAATATTATATATAAACTAAAGATACCCAATCCTCACCTGAATAAAACCATATCAGAACATCTCTAGGTAAACTTTTTGTCAAATACGGAGTCTATGTTTAGAATTAAAGGAAAGGAAAATCACTAATTTGGAATGTTGATCTCAACATTGAATTTTCTCCTGTTTTGTGTTAAACTGTAATACTACTTAAAGTAGCCTTTTGTTGTAATCTTATTTCATTTTGCGTTGAACAAAGACCTAAACTGTAAGACTGAGAAATTTTCAGAATTTTGAAGGATGATCACAGTAAGAAAATATAGTAACAACTGATAATGGGTTATAGTGCTGTAATAGATATATCTTTGATTAATGCCTAGTTCTTAATAATCTCTTCAAGCATCTACCTCAGCTGAGCAGCTGCATGGCAACATTATATCTGTACAGTTCTCTGAGAATTTGTGATTGATCATAAATTGACAGGGATGACAGACCTTTGTTCATGGTATTATATAACTGTGTTGTTAACATATAAACACTATACCTCTTGGTGGTGGTTTAAAAAAACCCCATTACGCTTGCAGAGACCTGCTTATCCCTGTATCAGGACTGAGATGCAGATTTTGGTCTCATAATTAAGTTTATCTAGGGATATGCTTACGACTATCAGTCAGTGCTTATACACTGCACACTTTAATCATAAAGTCAGTTGAAGATGTATTACATTAAAGTAGTGTATAACAGATTATTGTAAATTAGATTTAAAATACAGATTAAAAAAAAAAAGGCAGTTCATGCATTGGCTCTATGAGTGTACTTTGTTGGATTATTCCCTCTTACAAAGGAGCTGTTTAGTTTTTAATATCTGTCTTGTATACTTGAAGAATTTTTGTTATATAATGTGCTGAACTAAATTTGCATCAATACTGGAAGTAATTTGGTTTTCCTGTTATGGCATCTTTACAGCATTCTAGGGTTTCGAGCTATATTTCTTTCTGTAACCAACTCAAGAATTCCAATTTTTCAAATGTTCAGCTTTGTGGTGCCTCTCTTTGTTGTGAAAAGAATACCCCCAAAATCATACTGTACATTATTCCAATTTCACATTTGGAACTGTGCATCTCTGACAGGGTTCCAGCCCAGAGCATGCTCTAATTGGTTCAGTTGTCCGGAGCCACTATCCAAGTTCTGATACATCCCTTCATATGTGAAAAATGTTTCCTTCTGACCTCAGTGGCCGCTTTGAACGTTCCTGTTCCCAAATCTCCTTTACCCTTTAGGGCAGGGGTGGGCAAACTTTTTGGCCCGAGGGCCACATCTGGGTATAGAAATTATATGACGGGCCATGAATGCTCACGAAATTGGTGTTGGGGTGCGGGAGGGGGTTCTGGGCTGGGGCAGGGGGTTGGGGTATGGGGTAGGGGTGAGGGCTCCAGCTGGGGGTGCAGGCTCTGGGGTGGGGCTGGGGATGAGGGGTTTGGAGTGTAAGAGGGTGCTCTGTGCTGGGACCGAAGGGCTCTGAGGGCAGGAGGAGGATCAGGGCTGGGGTAGGGGGTTGGTGCGTGGGGCAGTGGCTCAGGAATGCAGGCTCTGCGGGAGGCTTACCTCAAGCGGCTCCTGGAAGCAGCGGCATGTCCCTTCTCCAGCTCCTATGCGGAGGCGCGGCCAGGAGACTCTGCTCTGCAGGCTACCCCGTCCTCAGGTGCTGTCTCTGCAGCTCCCATTGTCTGCGATTCTTGGCCAATGGGAGCTGTGGGGGTGGTGCTTGGGGTGGGGGCAGCCTGCAGAGCAGAGCCCCCTGGCTGCCCCATACACATAGGAGCCGGAGGAGGGACATGCTGCTGCTTCTGGGAGCCGCGTAGAGCTGCCCCCGATTGTGCTTCCCAGCTGGGGTTCAAGGGCTGGATTAAAATGGCTCGTAGGGTGGATCAGGACCGTGGGCCGTAGTTTGCCCATCCCTGCTTTAGGGACTGCTTCTGTTTTTTTTGGTTCATTCCCATTATATGGTTAGCCCCTCCACAGTTTGGGAGTGTTTCCATCTTATTTCCTGAATATGTGCCTCATGAACCTTTTTCTGGTCATCTAATTCTTTCCAAAAAGATGGCATCTGTACCTGCAGTTTGTAAAACTGTCAGCAACATGGTTCTTGTTGCCAGCTTTTCACTGGCCTTTCAGGTCCCTTGAATCAAGTTCTTTTTTTTTGGCATCCCCCATTTAGGAGCTCTATTGTCATTTAGGGAAGCTTGTAGGACTCCCCCTTCTGCCCCTTGAGTGGTCTGATGTAGTTCCTTTAACAAATTATTCAAGGTCCCCAAGCTTTTGACATCATGGAATTTCCCCTAGGTATGAGGAAGTTTAAAACCCATGGCCAACCCCTCACCTTTAAGTTTACACACTAGGTATGTTTCCTTGATTACCCCATACTTGTCTGTTCCTATAGACTATTTCTTCCGCGTAGCTACAGTCCTTCACCCACAGTCCAGTTTTTTAACAGGGATCACCTTTATATGTGCTCTACTTTCCCACAACCAAAACAGATTGCCTGTTAGGCTTTACTCTTTCTTGCCCCAGACTGGGTCCAAATAGTCTTTTGTTTAGACTTTGCAGTACCCTGGGCCCCCTCCATTGCATGACAGAGTATCTTTACAGTATTAGTCTCGTCCTCCCCAATTTTCTTAGTGCACTGCAAGACCATATATGTCTTAGTCATTGTTCATATGGGGCAGACCCATCTTACATGCCCCTTCTGCTCACAGTCAGTGCACACAATTGGCAGGATCCCAAACTGCCTTCCCTTTTTATGTCTACAGTGGCTGATCCTTTCTAGTCACTTGATCTCCTCTGTGTTGTGGCTGCTGCTTGGGCATTTCCCAAAACAGGAGATGGAGCTCCCAGGGTTGCTGCTACCACTCTATTTGCCATCTTAGGGGGGTGAATATCTCACAGCTGAGGAAGGGGTCTGTGCCTTTTCTGCTCAATCATTGCTCCTTGATGGGATGGGGATCTGGTCATCTCATTGCTGGTACCAGTTGTGAGAGGGTGCCATCTGAGAGCACACCCTCTTACGCCACAGCACCCTGCGCTCAGGTTCCTCCTGATTCTCCCAATAGTTTATCCACAGCTTTATCTCTTTAAAGTATTAGCCTCCTTCTTGGGGGTCTAATTTATCAAGTCTTTATACAGTATTGTCTCCCTTGGCCCTTTAGGCCCAAACCCATTCCTTTTGGGGCTTCCCAGTCACGCTTGCAGGACACTCTGTTCCTTCCTCGTGCTTTAAGGGAATCCACAGTTCTTGTTCTTGGGCTTTGCTGCAGGCAGACTTTCTCCTGCCATGTGCCTCTCTAGGCTGTCTGTCTTCTCTCTTTCTTCTGGCTCTCTAGAGGCTTCTGTTTTTATCTCCCCAAAATTCATTATTTTAGTTACATGACTTTGACTTTGATTGTTTACTCCACTTGGGGAGGTGAGCTAAGTGTGTTATAGGCGGGGCTTAATCTTCACCATTTAAAAGGCCAGTCACTCTGTGACAATGATTTATATAAAATGTCACCAAGATATCAAATATGCATCCATAAGAATATACAGTTTTATGTGTATGAGTGTACTGGGAGTCATATGTGAAGGTAATTGATAATTTTATATAAACAGGTTTAAAATTAATGAATTTAAAACAAATAATGGAACAATATTTAACCTCTTTCAACCCCCTCCAGAATTGGGACAACTATGCAGCAGGAAGGCATATCTACATATACCAATTCTGTATGTCTTAATGAGATAAAAAAAGACTCTAATGCAAAGGCCACATTCATCACAGCATGTGGAATGAAGACTTTTTTCATTGTAGCCAAATAGTGCATTCTCCTTATAGAAAATGTACTTTTTAAACTGGAGTTAACCTAGCACTTACTTTATTGTAAATTTGCTGTTAAAAATATAATAACATAGATATTTCCAAGTCTGCATGGTTATATGTGTAGCCCTTACATTTGCTGGAGTACCCTGGATTCTGCTAGTCATAATTCTGATGCCAGTCATAATTGCTGATGACAGTTAAAAAATGTAGATCGTAAACCATCCAGAGTTTAACATTCTGGAGGTAATATATAGCTCTTGTTGGTGAAAAGAAATATGGACACAAGGACGATCCACAAGAATTTACTCTTTAAAAGTCAGTTTATTTTGTAATATTTACAATTCTTGATTTTTAGTAGCGTCCAGAAATTTTACTTTTAACGGGTTCCAGCAGTGATATATGTTTGAAAGACCCAAAGAATTTTAAGTGAACTTGAACTGTTGGAGTCAAAGATAGTAGCTGGTCATGGCTTACTCTTTCCTTTAAGCAACCTGAAAGAAGCATCAGGACTCATCCACGTGACTTTGTAAAAAAATAGGTAAGGACCTACAAGGATGAAAGGAGCTGTACTTCTGTTTCAGTTCTAACCGACTTACCCAACAAATAAGTCATTCCAAAAATCTATTTTGTAGAGAGTTTCTAGGACAAAGCAAATAGAAACCTCTCAGTTTTAACCTGATTAGTAGTTGATCTAGAACTTTTAATTCAAAAATACCAGATACAAATACAGCTGAACCCCTGTTTTACTAAATAAATAGGAATTTAGGAGTCCATAAAATCAAAAAGTTCATAAAATTGAACATCTTAAAATTATAGTGGATACGGTGCATAAGTTGTGTATGGTGCACTAGGTCACTTTCTTGTCCTTCAAGCCACTGCAGAGCTATTTCCACTGGACTGAAGGCATTGTCATGTCAAGGGATGTCTACTTGTTCTTCATTGGTGCCACTTTTGTTATATGCTTTATTTATTTTTGTGTCAGGAAAAAAAGGTTTGTGTAAGTGGTCATTCATAAGACTGATGTTGGTTAATCAAGCTTATGTTGTAAATAGAAATCGCTAACTACCACCTAAAGTTCTCTAAGGCTGAACTAGAATATTGTGAAAGTGTCCCATTCAAGAAATATTCCTTTGGATAGGAGATGGCTTCCTAGGTGTTTTTAAGGGCCTGATCCTAAGTCCGTTGAAGTCAGTGGGAGTCTTTCCATTAATTTCTATGACTTTGCTTCAGACCTTAAGAGAACAACTATGAATATTGCCACATTCAGAATAGAGTGCTTCTGCAATGGAGGCAGGAGTACAAGGCAGTTTCCCTGCTGTTATCTCCTGCTGCTCCATTTATATGGTGCCCCAGTCTCAAGGGACCAGTTGGAAAAAGAGTGGGGGAAAAGGCACAACTCAAAACAGAAGAAGTTCGTTTGTTGGGGTTTTTTATTTTATTTTTTACAACCAGTACCATAAGGCTAGGTATGTCATCAGTCACATGCAGATGGGACCTCAGAGTCCCCCAAGAGCAGTCTTGTGTTTCCCTATGGAGTCCATTCTATAGGTTAGGAACCATCATACTAATAAGAGAAATTAGAGGTGGTAGATGCTCATTCTTCATTGACATTAATGGGAAAAGTTTTGAACTTGAATGTTAACTTAAGTTGTCTTTTTATCTATGTATATATCTTCAGTGTAAATGTAGTTTTCTTTTGACGTGTATATTATTGACAGATAATGTCAAGGAATTTCAGATGAAGGCAACCTACAAAATAGCTTCCTTGGGAAATGGTGAAATTCTGATTTATTTTTTTTTTCCCAGCACTTCTGTAGCTGCAGTCCACTTGGACTGGACTGTTATCCCAGATCATCCTTCCTCTCATCCTTCAGCTTGAAACTAACAATAATTACATGGAGGAAAAAAGTTAATATAATGCTAAGGTCATACGGTTAATCCCACAGAAGTCTGGAAATGCCAAAATTAAAGTTGATGTGCAAGATTTTGAAAGTGTTTCCATGTGCATATGCATTATGATGGGATATTTAATCTCACATTGATATGCAAATATATTATTTTAACCAATCATAGGTATATATGTGTAGCATCGTGTAATGTTTTAATTCTTGGGTACTTTAATTTTGTCCTAATTATATGGACTGCTACGTTTAAGATGTATTTTATAAATTGTATCAATGCCCCTTTAGTATACATTTGAAACAAATATGCCTCATAACAGTAATTTATTATGTAAAATTTTCACATGCTGTTTCTTGGGGAAACACTTAGCATTGTATTAAACATGTATATAATAGTTTATTGCTTGAATATTTATTTTATGTATCTGATCTCTTTTTTTTAATGTAATACCTTGAAAATGTCTTAAACTTAATTTCTCTGCATAGGTGATGTACTATTCTTAAAATATTAAACTTTAATTTCACCCAAGAATTTGACAATTTATGCATATACAATAATTATTTGAAAGTTATGTAAATTTAAAACTAAAAGTAAGTTGAAAACTAAATTTTCCCATACTGCAACCTGAAAATATTTTTCCAGGTGCTGAGTATTTAAAGGACTACTATCAGCAACTAGAAAAATCACATTTTTATGAAAACTTGGTACTTACTGTAATTACAAGTAGGCCCTGTGGTCCCAGTCCTGTAAAGAGATGCATTCAAGTAGACTGTTTTTCCTGCATGTAGCCCCATTGAACTCAAATGGCCTTCAAGCGGATACAAAGTCTTGTCTGCGTGCAGCTGTTTGTAGAAGAGGGGCCAAATATTACAATAACTGAAACAATTTAGTGGGGGGGAAAACATAATCCTTGTATTTTTCAGTGTAATTTCCCAATACAGTAAGCCAGTTGTTTTCTCAACAGAAGAGAACCTTCTTTGTAAAGATATGTGGAGGAGCAAAAAAACCTTTTGGGAACCCACAATTTTTTAATAGGAACTTAAAAACCAAAAAGTAAAAACAGGATACCATATAAAGGGTGTTCTGTCAGAAATTTGAATTTTTACTGCATTAAATAATACTAATAGTGTATTTATAGTAATATGTATTAATGAAGCACACTGATAGTGACAAAAGTATTGACAGAGTTCATGTTATAAATCAATCTTAGAAAAATTATCATGACAGTTTACCAAACGGGAGACAATCTATTTTCCTGCCTTTTATTAGGATGATAGAGAAAAACACTAATCTTAGTTTCTGGCATCCAAGTAAAGTATTATCACAGACAACTGAGTGAGTAGGATATTGCAAGGCAATTGTACTTTAATCATAAAATCTTATCTGTATTGATATTGAAAACTTAACTATTTCTCTCTGATGTACTTCTGTCGTATACTAAGTACATTTTTTCTTTGTGCTTCATAGACTGCTTCTGATATAGAATCATAGGACTGGAAGGGACCATGAGAGGTCATCTGTCCAGTCCCCTGCACTCATGGCAGGACTAAGTATTATCTAGACCAGGGGATGGGCAAACTACAGCCCGCGGGCTGGATCCGGCCCGTCAGGGCTTTGTGTCCGGCCTGTGGGACTGCCAGCGCCGTGGGCCCCGCGCCACTCGCAGAAGCGGCAGACACTATGTCCCTGCGACCTCTGGGGGAGCCAGGGCAGAGGGCACCTCCCCCAAAGCTCCCAATTGTTCCTGGCCAATGGGAGCTTCGGGGGAGGTACCCACAGGCAATGGCCGTGTGCGGAGCCCTTTGCTCCCCCTCCCCCAGGGGCCACAGGGACGTGGTGCTGGCCACTTCCGGGAGCAGCGTGGGGCCAGGGCAGGCAGGGAGCCTGTCTTAGCCCCACTGTGTGCTGCTGCCACCCCAGAGCCACTCCAGGTAAGCGGCGCCGGGCCAGAGCCTGCATTCTGAACCCCTCCTGCACCCCAACCCCCTGCCCTGAGCCCCCTCGTAAACCCCGCATCCCTCCTACCCCCTAACCCCCTGCCCTGAGGCCCCCCCCACACTCCTTCCCACACCCAACATCTTGGACCCTGCATGCAATTTCCCCACCCAGATGTGGACCTTGGGCCAAAAAGTTTGCCCACCCCAGATCTAGTCCATCCCTGTCAGGTGTTTGTCTAACCTGCTCTTAAAAATCTCCAGTGATGGAGATTCCACAGCCTCCCTAGGCAATTTATTCCAGTGCTTGACCACCCTGACAGTTAGGAAGAGTTAGTACAAAGAGTACTATACAATAATAAAAGATGCCATATGTAGGTCCTGTGTACTTACTCAGTTGCACGGTAAGACCAAATTATGTTGCAACTTTTTATTCTTGTCCCCATGAAATATTCTTCATTCCCATCCCCCACAAACAGCCACAGCTCTGGCACATGGTTGAAAATGCTAATTGACATAAAATGTGTTTAATTTATAGCATGATTGTTTCTGAGGATAAGTATTTTTTTCCTCTGTGCTCTCTAGGTGGCTCCCAGACTCCTTCCTGCTTGGCTACATGGAACAGTGCAGGAAGCATACGTTAAATCAATTGGCCTTTTCTTTATGGAGAAAGCTGCAGACCAAGAGGCAGTTGCGGGAAGGTCCCAAAAGGGCAGTGTGTTAGAAAATTAATGTCTGGTGCCTGGCTCCATCAAAACAGCAGATTTCATGGCATCTTGGACCAGATGCCAAGTTATATAGCTGCTAAACTGTGAAGACTACAGGGGCCCTAACAGAGATAAATGGGGCAGGTCATATCTTAGAGCTATCATTTCATGCTTTCTGCAAATGCAGGCAGATGATACTGCTTTAGTTAACATTGTTTCATGTGTTCAAGGTTTTCTCTGTTACCATAATGGCTAGGAATGTTTTTTTAATGAAAGTTCAGATTTTGGAGCAGAGCTATGCAGCATATTTCTGACCCCAGAATACATAGGGCCCCATTGTTTTGAGAAACAATCTGTATGACAATATTTGAGCAACACTATGTATTTGTAATGTCGTGTGGAGATACTCTAGGCTTACACAGAATTAGAAGGCTAATGTTATTTGTTAAAAGAACTCCACTAATTTGCTACATGCTATAACAGCTTGTATAGTAGAGTAATTTCCACCAGTGCTGATTACAATACTATGGTAACCTGTAAGGTTTACCAATAATTAAAGATTTCATTGTATTGCAGATGTAAAAGGTGACATAATTTTAGTTGCATGTTCAACCTTAACTTTGGCATTTCTTGATGAGTACATAAGCATGTACCCTTAATATTATATGAACATTGCTTTTTGCATTCAGTTTTCTGTTTTTTAAACAGAAGTGGGCAGGGATGAGAATATTCCTCAACTGGAGCCATTTCACCATAAGTCAATAGGACCTCACTGCCCATACCTTAGTGCATGGTTACATGGGAAACTTGCAAAACGCTGCCACGGGAGCGCTCCCACAGCATCACTTTGAAGTGCGAGTGTGGTTGCCTGCGAGCACTGGGAGAGAGCTTTCCCAGCGCTCCTGGTAATCCACTTCCATGAGGGGAATAGCTCAGAGCGCTGGGAGCCTGTCCACACTAGTGCTTTAAAGCACTCAGACTTATGCACTCGGGGGTGATTTTTCACACCCCTGAGCCAGCAAGTTAGAGCGCTATAAAATGTAAGTGTAGACAATCCCTAAGGCTTCCTGAGTTTCCTTAATCTTTATTTGGCAGCTTGAATATTAAAATACTAGATCTTGTAAGTTCACATTTATTTACCAGCTGGTTAATCATCATTAAGTTACTTGGAAGTAGCTAAATTTATCCTTATTAAGAAACTGTCTTATTTAAAGTAGAACCTCAGAGTTACGAACACCAGAGTTACGAACTGACCAGTAAACCATACACCTCATTTGAAACTGGAAGTACACAATCAGGCAGCAGCAGAGACCTCCGCTCCCCCCCCCACCCTCCCACCCCCCAAAAGGCAAATACAGTACAGTACAGTGTTAAACATAAACTCCAAAAAAGGGAAAGCAGCATTTTTCTTCTACATAATGAATTTTCAAAGCTGTATTAAGTTAATGTTCAGTTGTAAACTTTTGAAAACAGCCATAACATTTTGTTCAGAGTTATGAACAACCTCCATTTGTAACTGAGGTTCTACTGTAATATTTAATCTGATTTAAAGAATATTCATTACCATTTACTATCATTAGGCTAAATTCTTTTCCTAGAAGATGTCCCAATAAAGCAGCCATTCCCGGATAAGTAGAGGATACACTATAGTTTTATCCTTTGTATATATCTTTTTTTGGGGGCACATGCTATATATAGGGCTGCAGTGGATTTTAGAGTGAAGGGCAGTAGCAAACTAGCACACAGTATATTATACAACAGTGGGGTGTTGAGGACTGGGAAGCTTTGGGTATGTCTATACTACAAATGCTACATTGGTACTGATGCGGTGCTGCAGGTATGCTGCAGTAGTATAGATAGTTGCTACAGTGACAGAAGAGATTTTTCTGTCAGTAGTAAATCTGCCCTCTCAAGAGGCGATAGCATTATTGACAGAAGAAATCCTCCACTGACCTAATGGTGTTCATACTGGGGCTGATGTCCACTTAACTAGGGGTTTGTTTACCGGGCAAAAAAAAACTTGTGGCCGTGAGTCTCAAAGCCCAGGTCTGTAGTCCTGGACTCTGATGCTCACTGCTGCAGGGTTTTTTGTCATGCAGACATACTCTATGTGTCTCAGGGATATGAATTTTTCACTCCTCTGAGCAATGTAGCTAGTTTGACTCTACTTTTAGATGTAGCTCAGACCTTTTATAATGACACCAGCACACACCCCTTCTGTGAAATGCATCATGTGCTCTTTAATATAACTGTACAGTTCAGTCTTTGTTTTTAAGTATTTGCTGGAAAATTCCATCTAATTCAAGATTTGAATTAGTGGTTTCAGTGCAACTAGGTATTGTGAAGCAAGTATTTATAGCACTGATTCATTTTCTTTGGTGCACTGATAGTGTTACATGTAGTATATTCTCTCTAGGCTTGGCAACATTTTTTTTATATCATTTTGATGGATAATATTGGTTTTAAGCATTTTAATTTTTTTTATCAATTTAAATTTTCACAGTTGTGGAAAATTATGGAGTGAGGGTTAGACACAAATTATTTAATGGCAATAGATGCTGAGATTCAAAAAGTTAAAGCTTTATAACCATTAAAGCACAAATTGTCAACATCACATGTCAAAATATATGCAGTAAATACCCTTAAACTCTAAGTTCTCAGCAACATTTTTCTTACTAATCTGTAAATTTCAATTATTAATAGAAATATTTTTCATCAGTTTGCACGCATATGGAGAAATCAACGTTTACTAATAAATTTAATCCTTCCAAACCTGGTTCTCAGTTGCTTTGTAGAGAAAGACAATGTTTTAAAAAGCATGAAATCCAAATAGCTCTTCTCCAGCTTCCATTCTTTCTGCATTGATAGATACTGATGATTTGTCATGCCTCTTGAGGTCATAAAGCAAAACAAATTTGGATCATAGAATCATAGAATATCAGGGTTGGAAGGGACCTTAGGAGGTCATCTAGACCAACCCCCTGCTCAAAGCAGGACCAATCCCCAACTAAATTATCCTATCCATGACTAGAACCTTCTTGTGTGTTGGCTTTTGGCAAATCCACAAGACCATAGTGCCTCATAGGGAATTCATTCAGTGAACTTGTGTTCCTATCTGTAAACTATGCAGTGTTGTCGTAGCCGTGTTGGTCCCAGTATATTAGAGGGGTAGTGTGTGTGTTTTATTGGACCAACTTCTGTTGGTGAGAGAAGACAAGCTATTGAGCTTATACAGAGCTCTTCTTCAGGGATGGGTAATCTGTATAATAGTATTTACAATGTTACAATTGAGTAAAAATCTGAAGCTATTTGACTTGAATGGAGAGGACTTGATATTTAGCTATATGAGACGTAAGTTTAGCCCAGCTGAGAACTGGGTTCTGTCAAATGCACAAAGTAACTGAAAATGGGAAAGTAACATTTTCTTATCTTTTAATTATAACATTAGGTGTTCCTTGTAACACTAAAGTGAATTTGAGACAGAGATGTAGTTTTTGTAGTTGACAATGTCCTATTAGGTTCCTTAAGTTGTTTTTAAAATACATATTGAAATTTGCCTAAAATCTGTGTTAACTTTAACGTTTTTTCGCATTGATCTTAATGGGGAATGACTGTTCTTATTCCTTTAACTTGTTTGCTGTAAGAAAAGTGGTAGCCTGCAAAGAATAAGTTTAGCGAGACCTAAAGCCATAAAAGCAGGACTTCAAAAGTTAAGGAATAATTTAAAAATATTCATATTCTAGTTTATTTATCTCCTTGTAGAGTGCTTCCTAGGAAAACAGGAGTGTTAAGTTTTGAGACAAACCCAAAAATCTCTGATTTCACGGGATTGATTACTTTATATCATAGTTTGATTTTTAGCAGTAAATATAGCCAGTGCTATATTTGGAAATCTAAAGGAGCTAATGACTGTTGATATTTCTCTATAAAAAGGGAGTGGATCACTGCTGATTCAAGCTGGTCCAAAAAAAGAGTACTCATTCTGAAAACGTTAATACAAACTTTGAAGAAGAAAGCTGCGAAAATCTACTTAACTGGGCCCACCCTCTTTGTATTTGAACACCCTAAAATACATTCCTATCAAACTGCTTTATGAAAAAGGAAAAATAGTTGACCTCCTAGGTCAGTTCTTACTTTGGACTGCGTATAAATAATTTCCTCCACGTGCTGTCATTGATCAGTGGCTATAAGGCTTTTTGGCTGATTCAGACCTAACGGTGTGATCAGTTGTGGCATACCAAGGTCTAAAGCAGCCTGTCCTTCATAGAGAAAACCTTGGTTAACCTATCATCATGCCAGTTTAAAAAGGAGCCTGACTGTGCAGCTGCTACTTGTGAGCATATCCCATTGAACAATTACAATTTTCCTTCATGTGCAGCAGCTGCATAATCAAGACCACAGTCCCTGTAATTCAGAAGCCATTTCCAATAAACTTAACTTTGTAGCACTACTTTGGGTCAAGATTCTTGTTTTTTTGTTAACTGAAGCAATTGTATTCAAATTCTGTCA
This sequence comes from Eretmochelys imbricata, assembly GCF_965152235.1. Taxonomy (NCBI): domain Eukaryota; kingdom Metazoa; phylum Chordata; order Testudines; family Cheloniidae; genus Eretmochelys; species Eretmochelys imbricata. The sequence goes on along the minus strand of NC_135573.1, from coordinate 224,083,238 downwards.
CTTGGGAACTTGAAAGGAATGAGAGCACCATCTAATACTTGTGGTGATGGGCATTATGCACTGCTGTTTGATTTTTTTTTTCATTTTTGTCTTGAAAAGAAAATGTCTGAGAGCTTTGGGTGGGGCCAGTGGCTATTCTGTAAAGAAGCTCCAATTAATGGTTTGGGTGTTTCCCTCTATTATGTAGATTTCATAAAAGGAAAAATGGGCAAGCCTTTGCATGGGTGAATTGTGTCAGTGTTAAATCAAAGATTTCCAGAACAGCCAGCCTCTAGAATATGTGAACATCTTTTCGGTTTCACTCCGTTCCAGTCAAAGCATATTCTGACACTCTAGTTTTATATTTTTAAAAAAGCAAACAGCATCCTGAAATGGATTTGAGGGATTGCAGTTTACTTAATCTTTTTGTTTTGAAGCATGTTCTTTTATTAGAGTAAATTCTTGGTTATGCCAGTTGTTTGAACTTATGGATATTGGAGTCTCTGATATGAACAGCTAAATTAATAGGATTTTTCTTAACATCAGTGGGAAATAACATTCCCCCTCTGTACATTTAAAAAAAAAAATTGTATTGCAGTAGCAGTACAACATTGCTGGCAGCGAAACATGGACGCTGACGAAGACAGAGGAGCAGCAACTCTCTGTCATGGAGAGGGTGATGGAAAGAATTATTCTGGGAATTTCAATCTGTGACTGAGTCCCCAGTGAAGTGATCAGACAGCAGAGTGGAGTGCAGGACATTGCTGAGAGCAGGCATAGTAAAATGCGATGGGCTGGACATATAGCAAGGCTCACTGACAACTGATGGACTGCAGCTGTTGCCGAGTGGTACGTACAGGAACTGAAACAACCATTCGGCCGACCTCCTAAGAGATGGAAAGATTTTACTGTGAAAAGACATGGCCGCAAATGGAGAAGGAAGGCCAGGATACGAGAAGAATGAAAGACTTAATGTGATCGGCGCAATCTATACGAGGGCTGAAGAACTGATTGATCAAGGTGATTGTAGTAGCATCTAAAAGCCCCAATTGGAACATGGACCCCAGTATGTTAGGCACAGTACAAGCGTGTAGAATGATATGGGGCCAGATTTTTAAAGGTATTTAAGTGCATTAGGAGATTTTCATAAGTGCTAGGTACCTAGCCCCCTTGGCAGCTAAGCACTTATGAAAATCCCACTATGCACCTGTCTGCATCTTTAGTTGTCTAAAGACCCTTACAATCTGGCCAATAGTCTCTACACCTAAGCACTTAATCTGTTGTAAAATATGGTGCAGCAAGCGGATGTGACCACAGTAGTACAGAAAGAGATGAAGGTATGCAATTGGAAGTTGAGGTTATCTTACTTGGGTTCAAAGATTCTAGAGTGCAAGTGAATGGGAGTCCATGCAGCATAGGCTTAATTTTTAACGCCTTAATTTGGTTTTCATGTTAAACTGTAGTATTTCAAAATAAAGTCTGAAAAGGAGAGTAGCTCCTGTCCAGTATATTTAAAACTGTGAAATCAGTTGTGACGATTTGGGGAGTGAGTCTGTAGATTCTGTTCTGGTTGATGCTATGTTTTTCCTCATGATATTGCTGTGTTTTTGAATACCTCAGTGTCCATATTGAATTTACCATGGGCTGTCTGGGCCTGTAGCATGTGCCCACCAAACTAATAAGAATGGCGAGTAGTTACCTTAAACAACTGTAATTTGACTGAGTCATAGAAGGATGTAGTATTCTAAGGAGGCTGGACCTGGGACACTGCACTTCTTTCAGCTTGCCTGTAGAGGGCTGGTGAAGTGTAGCTGTAGGATAAATATGAAATTAAAGAATTAGAGTTAGCTTAAATACACGTGTGTGTGTGTGTGTGTGTCTGTAGAAACTAGTGAAGTGAAATGTTTTCAATGTGTAACTTTCATCTGACGACAGGCTTTTTGGTCAAATTCAGATTCTTGGTGAATAATAGAAATCACAAACATATTTAGGCTGTTTGTATGATGCAGTATCAGGTATAAATCTGGAATGTTTCAATGAGTCATCTTTCAAATTCTTTTGTGCTGTTTGTAGCATTTTAGTAGGAAAAGGGGTCTTGGGACCCAGACATAATGTCAGCATCTTGGTCTCCTCTGTTACAGAGGCCCTTGTACTCACCAGCATAATGTTGAGGGCCCCTATGCTGCTAAGGAGGTTTCTGGCTCTGTAGGTGCCTGGGATCAGAGAATGTGATCAAGTTCTTCATAGAAGGATGTTGTTTTCCTCCTTAGCCTTGGAGCAGCTGTTTGTATCCCATACTTCATTGCATTGCATCTTTGTGCCTTAGGTTGTATCTCAGCACTGTTTCCTGGTTCAGATGTCGTAATCTGGGTCAGACACTTTATTACAAATGGTCAAGTTTTGCTGTGACTAGATCACCTCATTGCCCCAGATCTGTATGAGGATCCAGGTATCTGCCTTGGGTCAGCTGGTAGCATGTATCTAGGACACTGTGAAAAAGCATAGTTCTTGTCCTGGAAGTACTTTCGGACATCACCATTCCATCATAGCATTCTCACTGAAATGGATGTTGGTGAAAAAGTGAGAGCTAAGGTTTGTGGAGCTCGTTTTTTACAGATGAGGGAGTTTTGGAAGGCTTTCCTTAGAGATAGAGAAGCTTGATCCGACAGGCATGGTATGGTATTGGGAGGACCAATTCAAGCGGTGAAGCTACCGCACCAGTACTTGCTTTCTACACTGGCATTGCAGTAGTGCAAAAGGAAGCGGTGGTGGAAGCACATAGTGATTAGCCTTGATCGGTACAAGTTCAGTCAGAGTTAGGGTATAACTGCTGTTTCATAGTTGTAAGCACTTTCGTGTGTGGACATAAATATGTAAGTGATTTGAAGGTAAATAATGGCAAGATTTACTTGTATTTGTTTGATCTAATCAATGTTTAGATGGGGTTATAGCTGGTGGTAAATCAGTCAGTCTGTTTCTCCTGTTGGTCTACTGGACTACGCTGTCTCCAACTTGAAAATTTTGAATAGAATTCAGTCTCTCCAAAACGTATGTGCTCTAGTTACTTTTCACATAGCTCTTCCTTATTTTCAGCTTTCACTTTCAGTGTGGTGCAGTTCTGAAAACATCTGGGGCAGATTCATCAGAACAGCACTAGGGCGTTGACCTACCGGAGTTCCATGTGATAAACTGGGACTCGGTTTATAGTAATGGATATTTTTCTTCACCCCATCTTATCAATTTTAGCACAGCAGGTCATTGTTGTTTTCTGTAGAGTATCATTAATCACTAATACTGCATTAGTGTGCAATAAAATGATTGTGTGCATTGGTCTTTAGGTATTGTAAAATTTTTATGGGAAAGGAACAGTGTCATTGGCTCATTTTTCAAGGAACAGAAAAATACGTACTTTAATGTTTTTTAATAAATGCCAAAAAAGACAAGGCTTTTATCTAGAAACAGGAGGCCATTATCCTATAATAACATTCTGTTCGGGTATTCCTTACCTTTTTATATACGTGATTATATAATTTGTATGAAAAAAATAACAAAAATTTGAGCACAGATTTTTTTGGCACAAGTTAAATTAGTAATTTTGAGAAATATTTTTATCTCTGTTTAATCAGAATAATAGAAATTTAGAGCTGGAAAATACCTGCTAGGTCTAGTCCATTCCTCTGCAAGTGTAGGATTGTTACCTACAACATAGTCTTAAGTATTTTGTCCAGTCCATGTTTAAAGGACTAATGCAACTGAAATTCTGCCACTTTTCTGGCATGCTGAAGTTGAAAGTGACATTACTTGCCATTTAAAAAAAAAAAAATCCAATCAGTGTTTAGATGGGGTTATAGATGGAGGTAAATCCGTAAGTCCATTCCTTCCCACTTTCCTTTGCCTTCTCTCCCTCTCCTATTCTCACCATCTCTCTTGCTTTTCCTCTCTGTCCTCTTCCTGCCCTTGAGTTTTTCAGACAAAAGCAACTTGAGCGATAGGATAATATGCCTCAGATCTCATAATCCTAACATGCTCTGCTGTTTGCTTTCCCAATTACTTTTCCTTTTGTCCTCTTCTCCTTTCTCTATTATCCTTCCTCCTGTTCCTTCCCTTCTCTTCTATCTTAAATCCAAAATAAGATTTTATTCAAATTTTTCTGGAGGCATGCACATTTACCAACTTAAATGATCTGAGCTGAAGTAGTAGTTGGTGTACATTTGTGCAGTGTAATGATCATTATTATTGTAGCTGGAGCCTAGTATTGTAGCGTCTGCTCTATTTAGGTATGCAGAACACCTTTCTCATAATTCTCTATTTATACACGCTCTTAACTTTCTGAAACATTCACCTTTGGACTGAAGTTTTCCATGTTTGACTTATGTTTAAAGGTCAATTCTTCTGATTACCTTTTGAATAAAATCACTTCAGTCATTTGTGAATCTTGCCAGGGTTGAAAAATACGTACTTCAAATTTAACAGAATTTTAGCTAGGGCTGTCAAGCGATTAATTGCGATATTTTTTTTTAATTTTGCTATTAAACAATAATAGAATACCATTTATTTAAATATTTTTGGATGTTTTCTACATTTTTCAAATATATTGATTTCAATTACAACACAGAATACAAAGTGTACAGTGCTCCCTTTATATATTTGATTACAAATATTTGCACTGTAAAAAACAAAAGAAATAGTATTCTTCAATTCACCTCATACAAGTACTATAGTGCAATATCTTTATCATGAAAGTTGAACTTACAAATGTCAAATTATGTACAAAAAAAACTGCATTCAAAAATAAAACAATGTAAAACTTTAGAGCCTAACAGTCCACTCAGTCCTACAGCCAATTGCTCAGACAAACAAGTTTGGTTACAGTTTGTAAGAGATAATGCTGCCCACTTCTTGTTTATAATGTCACCTGAAAGAGAGAAAAGGTGTTCTCATGGCACTGTTGTAGCTGGGGTTGCAAGATATTTATGTGCCAGATGAGCTAATGATTCATATGTCCCTTCATCTTCAGCCACCATTCCATAGGACATGCATCCATGCTGAGGAAGGATTCTGCTCGATAACAATCAAAAGCAGAGCGAACTGATGCATGTTCATTTTCATCATCCGAGTCAGATGCTACCAGCAGAAGGTTGATTTTCTTATTTGGTGGTTCGGGTTCTGTAGTTTCCGGATCAGAATGTTGCGCTTTTAAGACATCTGAAAGCATGCTCCACACCTTGTCCCGCTCAGATTTTGGAAGGCACTTCAGATTCTTAAATCTTGGGTCGAGTGCTGCAGCTATTTTTAGAAATCTCACATTGGTATCTTTGCATTTTGTCAAATTTGCAGTGAAAGTGTTCTTAAAACGATCATGTGCTGGGTCATCATCCAAGACTGCTGTAACATGAAATATATGGCACAATGCGGGTAAAGCAGAACAGGAGACATACAATTCTTCCCCAAGGAGTTCTGTCACAAATCCGTACTCGGCTCAGTGGTTTGAGCATTGGCCTGCTAAACCCAGGGTTGTGAGTTCAATCCCTGAAGGGGCCATTTAGGGATCTGGGGCAAAAATTGGGGATTGGTCCTGCTTTGAGCAGGGGGTTGGACTAGATGATCTCCTGAGGTCCCTTCCAACCCTGATATTCTATGATTCTAATTAACATGCTTTTTTTTTTTTTTTTTTTACTGAGCATTATCAGCATGGAAGCATGTCCTCTGGAATGGTGGCTGAAGCATGAAGGGGCATACAAATGTTTAGTATATCTGGCACGTAAACACCTTGCAACGCTGGGTACAAAAGTGCCATGCGAATGCCTGTTCTCACTTTCAGGTGACATTGTAAATAAGAAGCAGGCAGCAGTATCTCCCATAAATGTAAACAAACTTGTTTGTCTTAGCAATTGGCTGAACAAGAAGTAGTATTGAGTGGACTTGTAAGCTCTAAAATTTTACATTGTTTTGTTTTTGAGTGCAATTATGAAACCAGAACAACATCTACATTTGTAAGTTTCACTTTCACGATAGAGATTGCACTACAGTACTTGTAGGAGGTGAATTGAAAAAGACTATTTCCTTTGTTTATCATTTTTACAGTGCAAATATTTGTAATAAAAATAATATAAAGTGAGTACTGTACACTTCGTATTCTGTGTTGTAATAGAAATCAATATATTTGAAAATGTAGAAAAGCATCCAAAAATATTTAATAAATTTCACTTGGTATTTGATTGTTTAATAGTGCAATTAATTGCAATTTTTTTAATTGTGATTAATGTTTTGAGTTAATAGCATGAGTTAACTGCAATTAATCTACAGTCCTAATTCTAACACTTACATTAACCTACAGCAAAATGGCTGTAGTTTTAAACTTGGATCATGGAGGGCTTTTGCATTTGCTCATTTTGAGAAATAATTAGTTTTACTGAAGTTCTGAGTGTTTAAAATTATGTACTAAGAAAGCATGTTGTTGCTTATTACATTTTATTAACCCAATTGGCACCCTATTGTGGTAGGAATTGTAATAAGACCTAACAAGTGACAGTCACTGCCTCAAACAGGCCCTGATATAAGACCCTGATAATTGCAATTTAATCCACTTGAGTGGATCTCTGTGCCATACAAGATCTGATTCTGGGACTGGGGATCTATAGTAAGCTCTTGGTCACAGGGATGAGCACTTACTATGTGTTTGTTCAACACTGGGTACAGTGGGGCCCTAATCTGATTGGGGTCTCTGGATGTAAGGCTACACCTTTAGAGATTTAAATAAGCAATGTTAAATTTCACTTTAGTGTTTGAGATCAGTTCAGTGGTCCCCTTACATAAACTAGGTTATAGGATTGTCCTTCAAATTAATACAGGGTAAACAAAATAAGATACAAGTAGAGGGAGTGGCTGTGGGTGAAGGAGGTTGAGAATATCAGTGACAGGACCATGCAGTTGCATAGACTAGCTACATGCTCAACTTGCAGGTTTGAGACTTTTATAAAAGATACAAATTAAGGATGTACTTTTCCTTTAGTGCATAAATGAAGAGTTAGACCCTCCCCTTTATAATGAGCTTAAATGTGCATGGATTCCATTGCTGATTGGGGGTATGTCTACATTGCAATTAAAAACATGCAGCTGTCCCATGCTTGCTCACTCAGGTTTGTGGGGTTTGGGGTAAGAGGCTGTTTTATTGCAGTGTAGAAGTTCAGGCTTGGCCTGCAGCCCAAACTGTGGGACCATCCCACCTCTCGGGGTCTAAAGCCCAAGCTCCAGTCTGAGCCCAAACATCTACACTGCAATTAACTAGCCCCTTTAACCTGAACCCCGCATGCCCGAGTCAGCTGGCATGGACCAGCTGCCGATTTTTAATTGCATTGTAGACATACCTAGAGGGCTCTGCACAGATTCAGGGGTCTACTTGCACAGAGCTCATTGCAGCATCAGGAGCTAAAAGATGCATTGTGGATGTATGATAGCTAATTAAAAGTATACTTTTCAAGTCTGGTTTGCAAAACAGCTGCATCTGACTTTCTTTAATATGAGCTTTATTGTAGATTTCATTGGGACCTGAAAATCAAGCTGGCTTGAAGAAAATTAGTTTTAAACTTCTGAATGCTTAAAATCAGCACATTCTGAAACTTTAGATTTGGTGTTTTAGATCAATTCATAGCTAGAACGCGTAAGGGTATTGGGGGCCAAAGGACTCTGAAGTACTCTAGGTTTGCATTAATCCAAAGTAGTGGTTTTCAAGGTTTTTCCGTAATATGACCCTATGTTACAATAAAAAAAGCTTTGGGACTTCTCCATTTAATTGTAAAGAAAGGAAGTGCTATTGCACCTCACCCCCTGGGCCTGTTTGTGACCCCCCATTTTGGAGAATCCATGTTGATAATTTCTAGGGCCCTACCAAATTTATGGTCCATTTTGGTAAATTTCATGTTGATATGATTTTTAAAATCTTATATTTCACTATTTCAGATGTTTAAATCGGAAATTTCACGATGTAACTGTGGGGGGCCTGATCCAAAAGGGGTTGGGAGGGGTGCAAGGCTATTTTAGGGGGGTCATGGTATTGCCACCCTTACTTCTGCACTGCTGCTGGTGGCAGCACTGTCTTCAGAGCTGGGCAGCTGGAGAGTGCCGGCTGCTGGCCAGGAGCCCAGCTCTGGAGGCAGCGCCACGGCTAACAGCACTGCAGAAGAGAGGGGGACATGGTGTGGTATTGCCACCCTTATTTCTGCACCGCCGCCAGAGGTGGGTCTGCCCCTACATGGGGGCTCCTGGGGCCAGGTAAGAGGAAGTCCCATCCCTCCACAGCCCAGCCGGGGCTAGCAGCTGGAGCCACAGTAGGAGCCCCTGGCCAGGGTGCCCATAGCCCTGCTCCTCCCAAACACTTGGGTGTTAAGGGGCCTTGGACTGGCTGTGTGTGTAGGGGGGGAAAGAGAGGGTGACCATACTGCCCTCCCAACCACATCACCCACCCGTAACGCTGTCCCTGCCTCTCCCCAAAAAGTGATGCTCCCCTATTCCATCTCACCCTCTTTTCTAAGCTGCTGGTGGCAGTGCTGCCTTCAGAGCTGGATGTCTGGCCTGCAGCCACTGCTCTGAAGTCAGCACAGAAATAAGGGTGGCAATACCATGACCCCCCTACAATAGCCAAATGTCACGGGAGAGACCAGATTTAATGGTCCATGATGCGTTTTTCACAGCTGTGAATTTGGTAAGGCCCTAATCATTTCCCTTTGGCATTTTAAATCTTGCTGGTTTTAAACTTTTTTTGATCCTCCCAGGACTTGCTGATTTTAAACTTCAAAACTACTAAACTGAATTTCTTCAAACTTGGCTTCATTTATACTTCCTGATATAATGTTCAAAAGGTTCTACCAGCCTTAAAGAATTTGATTTGGTTGTAGTTTCAAAGGCATTCATGTTTAAAAGCAATAAATGTATCCTGAACAAGCAATGCTCTGAAACCAGTGTGTCCTTGCCCAAATGCTGCCTTTTAACCTTCTGTCCTGTTTGGACTCTGAGCCCCTTAGTCTCTCTTCGTATTAATTGTTTTTTTAAGTTTATAGTTTAAAGCAATCTGGCTCAAAGTGGCTTAAGAAATTTAAACTAAAGCTTTAGATCAGTTTGAGATGATTAATATGATCAAAGCCTCTGATCAATTTCAAGGGTAAAAAGAATTCCAAAAATACAATTTTGAAGGACAACAAGGGCTGGAGAGCCAGCTGGGGAGAGGAGGTAGAATTTATGCTGAAAGTAAGGATTTTTTTATTATTATTATTTGTGCACTTATAAGAATGTACACATGGCTAGGAATGGAAGTACCAATTTAACTTGAAGTACAGATACTATTTGCCAATTGGTGAGCAAACACTTCAGCCAGATATGCCTTGAAGAGATACCTTAACCCAGTGGTTGCCACATGCTTTCTGATGCAGTTCACATACCACCAGTAATACACATATTACATTTTGAGAACCACTGACTAGGCCTTTCTAGTAGATTTACAGTGGCCCTGGCCCATCTGCTGGCTTCCTGAATCTGTAGGACTCCTGCTGCATGAACACATTTGGACTGTTACTGTATGTCTGAGGAGTTTTTCAGACTATTTGCTGGAAGGTCTTTCACTTGAGTAGCTCTTCATTATCAGAACCATTGTTATTTTTGCTCTATTACGGGGTGGCTAAACTGTGGCTCGCAAGCCACATGCAGCTCTTTTACCCTTAAAGTGTGGTTCGCAGAGCCCCTCTTCCCCCTTCTCCACCTACCAGACTGGGGGCGGGAGTGGGGACCTCAGGACCTCTGCCTTGCAGCGGCGTGGTGCAGTAGGGGCTTCTGCCCAGCGGGGAAGGGAGTCTCGGGGCTTCTGTCCACTGGGGCGCACCTGCTAGGGCTCGGGGCTGAAGTGCTGATCCCTGTCAGGTGCCTTCCGTGGAGCTCCCCAACCTCCGGCTCCCAGCAGGCGTGCCCCAGCTCTCAAACTTCTGAAGATTGTCATATGTGGCTCGAAGGGCCAGTAAGTTTGGCCACCCTGCTCTATAAGGATATGTCTTGACAGGCAAAAGGACTGTGTTTTTGAACTATTAGCTTAATATTAAAAATCCCATTAACATGCAGGTTAACATGTTTGAAGTTGTTAGCTGTCCTTGCTGGGGTATAGGCTTTTCCTTGTGCTCCAATACGGCCAGATAATACAATTTCAAACATTTCCCTGCATCTTAATGGGGTTTTTAAGTCGTGTTAAGCTAAGTTGACTGAGTTAACACAAGCTAAAAAGCACACCCTTGACCCTGTCAAGACAGGGCTTATAATGCTCATATCTCCTTCTCTCACCCCTTTTCGGTTTCTTATTCCAGTTCTCTGGATCTGTCCTGGCCTTGCTGTTTTCTCTAATAGCCATTTGTGTATTTTCATGCTTGCTTTTCCTCCTAGCAGTTTCCCCAAGGCTGGTTCTCCGTTTTCTTCATCCTCAGTCTTTTACAGTCTGTGCTTGTTCCTGCTAGGCTGAACCATGTCCCTGAGGTTGCTAGCCCTTGCAGCCCTGGACTGCTTATCCAACCTTTGACCCAAGAACCTCTTAATGCCAACTGGGGGTTGGCAAGGGGGTACAGAAATATCCTGGTTCTGGGATGTTTCGTCTGGTTCACCAAATAATGTCATGTGAGGTCTCAGATGAAAGGTGATGTCACACTGGTTATTAATATAATTGTGAAATGTATGTACAGACACTGTAAGGAGTTGAGTGTATATGTACTGAAAATATGTTCTTAGAGTCTGGATCGAGGGTATTAGTCACCAGCAGAGGTTAAAAATAGATTTTCTGTCAGACAAGAGAAGTGTATTCATCTATCTCTCTGTTCAGTTGTAAATTAAGCATTGTAAGCTAGTACAATGGTTGCTCATGTACATCACATTTACAAATGTTAACAAAGAGATGTGAAGTCCATAGGAAAGGAGCACACTGCAAAAAATAAGCTATGCCGGGGTTATCCTGTCTGTGAGCAAAGTCAATGAACTTTGGGGATATTTCTAGAAGTTAAGGCACCCCTTCATCTTGCATCGAGGAATTAGCGCGTTTACATTTGTGAAAATGGGTCTCAGCTACTCTTGGTTGAAAATGCTGAAGAGGACTTGGGCTGAGATATACTACTTTAGATTGAGGTTATCCTGTTAATTTTGTCTCTAGAAAGAGTATTATGATTTTGTTTTATATTTTTTATATATAATAGAATCATTTGTTTCTAGTATCCTAACTCACTATCTACTGAATCTCTAGTAGTTGATGATAAACTTATTCTTATTTTCACTATAAGTAGATCTCAGCGCTGCGTGTTAAGCAGAGTGTTGAGTGAGAGCTGACTCTTACAAGCTGATGTGTGCTGTTTCTCTGGGAATAGCAGGCCTGGTAACTCCATAAGTGTTTAGTGGATGAGAGACTGGGCGCTGCAGGGAAAGCTCTGAGCATCTGGGGGAGGTGTGTGCCTGTCATTACCTGTGCAGAGAGAGTGAGGTCTGTGGAGGCCTGAAAGGCAGTGCTGGTGTTGCCAGAGGCAGTTGGTTTCAGGGTGCTGATCTACAGCAGGCCCAGATAAGGCTGTTTAATGCTAAGGGGATTGGCACCTTCTCACTATTCCCCAGAATCCCTTCTTTAACTCACAGTAGTCACATTCACTGGTTACGTAGTCCCATCTGGGCCTGGCCTTGGAATTGCTAACACTTAGCCTTTGCATAAGTTGAGCGGGGAAGGAAACAGTCCTCACCTATCATCTTCTGGCTAAACAAGACCCCTGGGTGTATACAGCAGTCTTCCAGGTGTACATCAACTCCTCTAGATATTTTGCCTAGTTTTACAACAGGCTATGTAAAAAGCACTAGCGAAGTCAGTACAAATGAAAATTTCATACAGACAGTGATGTGTTTATACTGTCCTATAGACTATATTTAGGCTGACCAGATAGCAAATGTGAAAAATCGGGATGAGGTGGGGGGTAATAAGAGCCTATATAAGAAAAAGCCCCAAATATCGGGACTGTCCCTATAAAATTGGGACATCTGGTCACCCTAACTGTATTAGCAGTTCTCAAACTGTGTGTGAGTTTGTTTTAATGGGGTCTCCAGGGCCAGTGTTAGACTCGCTGGGGCCCAGGGCAGAAAGCTGAAGCCCAAGTTGTTAAATGATGTGATACTTGGGGTACACAAGACAAATCAGATCCCTGAAAGGGATATGGTGGTCTGGAAAGGTTGAGAACTACTGTCCTAGAGATCCTTATAAGGAGATCCCCACCCTAGCTGACCTGTGGCTCTTGACTGTTTGAGGCAGAAGTTAATAATCAGAAACATTGTAAAATGTGAATTTTACGATACTGATGATTTCTCTATACTGTTCCCAGAGAGTAGTTATCAGTGGTTCACAGTCGTGCTGGAAGGGCATAATGAGTGGGGACCCGCAGGGATCAGTTCTGGGTCCAGTTCTGTTCAATATCTTCTTCAATGATTTAGATAATGGCATACAGAGTGCTCTTATAAAGTTTGCGGACAACACCAAACTGGGAGGGGTTGCAAGCGCTTTGGAGGATAGGATTAAAATTCAAAATGATCTGGACAAACTGGAGAAATGGTTTGAAGTAAATAGGATGAAATTCAATAAGGACAAATGCAAAGTACTCCATTTAGGAAGGAACAATCAGTTGCACGTATACAAAATGGGAAATGACTACCTAGGAAGGAGTACTGCAGAAAGGGATCTAGGGGTCATAGTGGACCACAAGCTAAATATGAGTCAACAGTGTAACGCTGTTGCAAAAAAAGCAAATATCCTTCTGGGATGTATTAGCAGGAGTATTGTAAGCAAGACATGAGAAGTAATTCTTCCGCTCAACTCCATGCTGATTAGGCCTCAACTGGAGTATTGTGTCCAGTTCTGGATGCCACATTTCAGAAAGGATGTGGACATATTGGAGAGAGTCCAGAGAAGAGCAACAAAAATGATTAAAGGTCTAGAAAACATGGCCTATGAGGGAAGATTGAAAAAATTGGGTTTGTTCAGTCTGGAAAAGAGAAGACTGAGAGGGGACATAACAGTTTTCAAGTATGTAAAAGGTTGTTACAAGGAGGAGGAAGAAAAATTGTTTTTCTTAACCTCTGAGGATAGGACAAGAAGCAAAGGGCTTAAATTGCAGCAAGGGTGGTTTAGGTTGGACATTAGGAAAAACTTCCTAACTGTCAGGGTGGTTAAGATCTGGAATAAATTGCCTAGAGAGGTTGTGGTTCTATCAGTGGAGATTTTTAAGAGCAGGTTAGACAAACACCTGTCAGGAATGGTCTAGACTCTAGATAATACTTAGTCCTGCCATGAGTGCAGGGGACTGGACTAGATGACCTCTCAAGGTCCCTTCCAGTTCTGTGATTCTATATTAATACACTTTTTAGTCAATATTTGTTAGTCTTTCATTGTTATTACTGACTCTAATATAGCTGCAACAAGGTGGATATGAGATCTTTTATTGGACCATTAGAGCTACAACAATGGAACATAATGAATTTTGCTGTATGAAAGGGAAACTCCACAACCTGACGCAAAACTTAACAGTGACATCTATTTCCAGTCAAATGCAAGAAACAAACATCATCCCAGAGGTCTCACCATTTATAACCCTCTGACCACGCCGTACAGCGCCCATCCTGGGACCAACATGGCTATAACAACACTGCATATAAGAATGAAAGATATCTAATGTAGCTAACAGTTACTTATTTCCTCTGAGCATGGGCTGGTAGGTATTCTTTCACATTTCTTACTAGGACTTGGGTTTGTACCCAGTGTGGATAGCGCAGTACTGGTGGAAGAGCAGTATTATTCAGTTGTGAGCTATTGTACAGTGGATGCTTCATTGCACTAGCAGTATTTAGGTCATATTATAAAGTACTTTGAGTCACATCAGTAGAAAGAGCATTGTATATTTAACTAAATTCTGTCCTATATTAAAGGTTATTCTTGAGAACATTTTAAAAGGTTTTCATTTCTTTTTGCAGTCTATGATATTGACAATGTAAAATGCCAGAACTGTCATGCACGTTTTGTGTGAAGTCTGTCTTACTCCAGTAAAATGTGAAAAAAAAAATTTGCTTTAAAATACTAGTGGTATTTTCACCTCCTAGCTTATGCAGAAGAAAATTTCAGGAAATGCTGCCAAGGTTGTAATAGTTGCAGCCATGTCATAAATTCATAGATATTAAGGTCAGAAGGGACCATCATGATCATCTAGCCTGACCTCCTGTACAATGCAGGCCAGAGAATCTCACCCACCCACTCCTGCAATAAACCTCTCACCTATGTCTGAGCTATTGAAGTCCTCAAATCATGGTTTAAAGACCTCAAGGTGCAGAGAATCTTCCAGCAAGTGACCTGTGCCCCATGCTACAGAGGAAGGTGAAAAACCCCCAGGGCCTCTTCCCATCTGCCCTGGAGGAAAATTGCTTCCCAACCCCAAATATGGCAGTCAGTTGAACCCTGAGCATGTGGGCAAGATTCACCAGCCAGATACCCAGGAAGGAATTCTCTATAGTAACTCAGATCCCACCTCATCTAACATCCCATCACAGGCTATTGGGCCTATTTACCATGAATAGTTAAAGATCAGTTAATTGCCAGAATCATGTTATCTCATCATACCATCTCCTCCACAAACTTATTCAGTTTAATCTTAAAGCCAGATAGGTCTTTTGCCCCCACTGCTTCCCTTGGAAGGCTATTCCAGAACTTCATTCCTCTGATGGTTAGAAAGCTTCGTCTGATTTCAAGTTTAAACTTCCCAATGGCCAGTTTATATCCATTTGTTCTTGTGTCCACATTGGTACTGAGCTTAAATAATTCCTCTCCCTCCCTGGTATTTATCCCTCTGATATATTTATAGAGAGAAATCATATCTCCTCTCAGCCTTCTTTTGGTTAGGCTAAACAAGCCAAGCTCCTTGAGTTTCTTTTCATAAGACAGGTTTTCCATTCCTCGGATCATCCTAGTAGCCCTTCTCTGTACCTGTTCCTGTTTGAATTCATCCTTCGTAAACATGGGAGCCCAGAACTGCACACAGTATTCCAGATGAGGTCTCACCAGTGTCTTGTATAATGGTACTAACATCTCCTTATCTCTACTGGAAATACCTTGCCTGATGCATCCCAAGACTGCATTAGCTTTTTTCATGGCCATATCACATTGGCGGCTCATAATGCTCCAAGGTCCTTCTCCTCCTCCGTTACTTCTAATTAATGTGTCCCCAGCTTATAACTAAAATTCTTGTTGTGAATCCCTAAATGCATGACTTTACACTTCTCACTATTAAATTACTATTAAATTATTATTAAATAAAATCACATCCTATTACTGTTACTCCAGTTTACAAGGTCATCCAGATTCTCCTGTCTGATATCCCAGTCCTTCTCTAAATTGGCAGTACCTCCCAGCTTTGTATCATCCGCAAATTTTATTAGCAGACGCCCACTTTTTGTGCCGAGGTCAGTAATAAAAAGATAAAATAAGATTGGTCCAAAAAACCGATCCCTGAAGAATTCCACTGGTAACCTCCCTCCAGCCTAGTTGAAGGCATGTCAACATAGGTACTTTGTACCTGGGCCATAGGCTCAGTCCTCAAGTAAGTAAATTTTGGGGACTTAAGCTATTTTTTGGGTGGATATGGGTGTATAGTAGGACAGAACCATCAACAACATAATTATAGTTGCTAGACTGAATAGCCCACTAAAGCAAACTGTAACAGGCAAGGAAATAAACAATTAATTTATTCAACACTCCACTCCTCAGTTGTCTTTCTGAGCCTCTACTACCCACAGTCCACATCCACCCTCATCTTAACAACAAAGCAGACCTAAAAAATCACTTTATTTGTTGGTGATATGTTCATATGTTTTGAATACTCATATATGATTGGTTTGTTTTTCACAATTACATGGTCCATAGTTCTCTCCATGATTGTATGGGTGTGTGTAAGTGAAGCTTGATATTAAACCAGTGGCTCCCTTCTGATGAACAAGATCTTTGTTAATGGGAACAGCTACCTTTTTTCAAGAGCTTGGAAGCTCTGGATCTCTGACAAGTTGAGCTTCAACTCTCTCTGTCTCCTATCCTTCATGAACCTTTATTTCTAGCATGGGCTGGGATGGGGGTGAAGGTGGTCAGGGAGACGGGGAATTGTATGTCTTTACTGCAAAAAAATAGCTGTGTTTTTAACAATGACATACATCTATATATATATAAAATCCTAGCGTAGACAAGGTACAGGTAGTTTTTCTTTTTTTTTAACCTTGATGTAGCTAGTTGAGGTCTATCCAAGTGGTGGTGCAGTACTGATCTCGATTAGCTACATTTCTGTAATTTTGGATGGCAGTAGACACTTCTCTGACCTCAGGGCAACCCCCTCACCATATTTGAAGTCTCTGCTCCAAAATATGGAAGCTGAGTATAGCATCTCAAGGAAACTATTGTAAGAATTTTTAATATTAGAAAAGCAATGTATTTTTCAGTAACCTTGTCCTCAGGTTGAACCATTTTTGCTGAAACATTCAAAAATATTTGAGGGAGACACCTAAATGGTTAAGGTTCAGTGAAGTTACAAGCAACTTAAAAGTTGGCCTTACAATTGAAAATGTTGGACCACATTACTCCAGGCATCTCTGCCTGCTGCACCTATAATATGTACACACGCACAAATTAGAATGTTTTGTTTAAAATTTTTAAATCTGGCTCCAAGCTAAAGCAGGGATATCTTTTAGCTCCCTCATTTTCGGTAGCACTGGAGGGAAGAAGGAGCTACATTTTCCCCCTTTTGTATATTTATGAAATATAGCTGGACATCCTGGAGTTCTTAAGATGCAGATACTTCTGCATAACTTTCGATGTATTCATTTTGCAGTAGTTCATCCAGATGGGCATCATCACTCCCAAAATCAAAGCATGAATATTCTTACAAATATACACTGATCTTTTAAAATAGAGAGATGGTTGAGAGGGACAAAAGTCTATGCAAAACAAATTGTATAATAAAGAGTTTGGGGTTTAGTTTAGCCTGTGTAACCAAGAGCTCAGTGGTGGTGGAAAGTTTACCTGGAAGCGGGTTATGGTGTCACAGGTCACCAAAAAAACTCCATTCCTCTGGATGACTTATAGGTGGCTAGCTCAGTCCACAGTCAGATGGTTCTGGCCATAGAGAGGAGCCCAGCAGACTTCCCTAGTCATCTTTCATGTGGAGCTCTGGACATAATTTAAAACCATCCTGCCCAGCAGAACTTTTGGGGAGGAGCTGTGGTAAATAGTACTCTGTACAATAGCCGTATGGCATGGAGATGTGCTAATTGCACACAGCTACACGAACAGAGGTGATTCAAGCTCATTTTGGTATGTTTTTCTTTGAGTAAACTTCTACCTACAGCATAATATCTTGCATACTTGTGAAACATTTCTGTCATCCCTCCATTTTGTTCCTTAACGATTTTACTTGGATTTTAATAAGAGTTAACTTTGCAACTGTGTCTTTGTTTTCTATTGCAAAGTGGTATGTGCCAGGAGGAAGTGTTTTATGTATATTTTTTAATAGAACAATCCAAGTTCAAAGTGTGTGTGTTGTAAAAATGTTTTCCATACGATTATCTGGAAATATGTTATAGATTAACTATTTCCCTGTTAAAAGAACATGAGTACTTGTGGCACCTTAGAGACTAACAAATGTATTAGAGCATAAGCTTTCGTGGGCTACAGCCCACTTCATCAGATGCATAGAATGGAACATATAGTAAGAAGATATATACAGAGAAAGTGGAAGTTGCCATACAAACTATAAGAGGCTAATTAATTAAGATGAGCTATTATCAGCAGGAGGAAAAAAAAACTTTTGTAGTGATCATCAAGATGGCCTATTCAGACAGTTGACAAGAAGGTGTGAGGATACTTAACATGGGGAAATAGATTCAGTATGTGTAATGACCCAGCCACTCCCAGTCTCTATTCAAACCCAAGTTAATAGTATCTACTTTGCATATTAATTCAAGCTCAGCAGTTTCTCATTGGAGTTTGTTTTTGAAGCTTTTCTGTTGCAAAATTGCCACCCTTAAATCTTTTACTGAGTGGCCAGAGAGGTTGAAGTGTTCTCCTGCTGGTTTTTGAATGTTATGATTCCTGATGTCAGATTTGTGTCCATTTATTCTTTTGCATAGAGACTGTCCTGTTTGGCCAATGTGCATGGCAGAGGGGCATTGCTGGCACATGATGGCATATATCACATTGGTAGATGTGAACAAGCCCCTGATGGAGTGGCTAATGTGATTAGGTCCTATGATGGTGTCACTTGTATAAATATGTGGACAGAGTTGGCATCGGGCTTTGTTGCAAGGATAGGTTCCTGGATTAGAGTTTTTGTTATGTGGTGTGAGGTTGCTGGAGAGTATTTGCTTCAGGTTGGGGGGCTGTCTGTAAGTGAGGACTGGTCTGTCTCCCAAGATCTGTGAGAGTGAGGGATCACTTTTCAGGATAGGTTGTAGATCTTTGATGATGTGCTGGAGAGGTGTTAGTTGGGGGCTGAAGGTGACAGCTAGTGGTGTTCTGTTATTTTTTTTGTTTGGCCTGTCCTGTAGTACATGACTTCTGGGTACTCTTCTGGCTCTGTCAGTCTGTTTTTTCACTTCAGCAGGTTAGTTATTGTAGTTTTAAGAATGCTTGATAGAGATCTTATAGAGATCTTGTCTCTGTCTGAGGGATTGGAGCAAATGCGGTTGTATCTTAGAGCTTGGCTGTAGACAATGGATCATGTGGTGTGTCCTGGATGGAAGCTGGAGGCATGTAGATAAGTATAGCGGTCAGTAGATTTCAGTATAGGATGGTGTTTATGTGACCATCGCTTATTAGCACAGTAGTGTCCAGGAAATGGACCGCATGTGGAATGGTCTAGGCTGAGGTTGATGGTGGGATGGAATTGTTGAAATCATGGTGCAATTCCTCAAGGGCTTTTTTTCCATGGGTCCAGATGATGAAAATGTCATCAATGTAGCGCAAGTAAAGTAGGGGCGTTAGGGGACGAGAGGTAAGGAAGCGTTGTTCTCAGTCAGCTATAAAAATGTTGGTATACTGTGGGGCCATGTGGGTACCCATAGCAGTGCCCTGTTAAACTGTAGAATTAGAGACTCAGGCAGGTTTGTAACTATTCATATAAAGACTTTGATAATGCAGCATAGAGTTTACTTGCCTTAAGCAATTGTTCAGATACGTGTTTACAGTACATTGAATTCTGGACAAACTTCTTTAAGAAAGAGGGTTTACAACAGCATTTGAAATGAATATATAACTTTATTTATTTATTTATTTTAGGATGTGAAACATGTTGCGGACTCATAAAATGAGTGGCTGAAAGGGAAAGGAAAATAGTGCCATTATTTACTAGAATAACAACATGGGAAATACAACCACCAAATTCCGCAAAGCACTTATAAATGGAGACGAAAATCTGGCCTGCCAAATATATGAGAGCAACCCTCAACTAAAAGAATCTCTCGATCCAAATACTTCTTATGGGGAACTCTATCAGCACAATACTCCATTACATTATGCTGCTAGGCATGGAATGAACCGAATACTAGGGTGAGTATTACTATGTGATTTGTTAACATATTTAATAGTTGCTCTAGGAAATGGAAGAAGTTTAGATAGATTTATAAATCTTACTTTGTGGGTATGTCATTGGTGAACATTTTAATTTGTATTTATTTTGTGTATAAATTTTAACATGTCCAGATTATAATAAAATATGCAAAATAACCTGTTGTGACAAATTTATATAATAAAGAACGTGTGTGTTTTTTTAACTTGGGAAATGTTTAGTTTTAATTGATTTTCAATGTTTCGTTTTTTCTTACATTCATTTCAGGCATAAAAGTCTGTTAGAATAAAAACAGCTTGCTTCCTGAGGTGTCTTATTACAATTTTTTTTTATTTTATTTTTAAGACTTTTCTGCACACTTAAAAATTTATTTTTTTAGTAGCCCTTTGTAACTCTGAACCCAATGTACAGCTTTATCTAAAATTTTCTGTTTTTTCTGATCATTCATATGTGCTTTAAACATGCCTTCTGAAGTTGAATTTTTCACTTTATGGTTATCAATTACTCTTTATGCCAAAGATGTGTAGCAAGTGTAGCAAGAGCTTTTGTGATTCAGACTATAGTTGAATTTTTGATATATAGGCCTTTTCATAGAAAGTGTATTAGTGTTTGTTGTCTAACTCCTCCTGTGTCCGCTTACACAGTACTTTCTCTTTTTTGTTATTGATTAACAAATCAGGCTTCAAAATTTTTTGTGTAAGATGTTTCTTTGGTTTGGAAAACTGATCTGTGCGCTACAGTACTTGGACTGATATCCATGTCTGATTGGACGAGATTCTTTTTCAGAACATCTTTGTATCACTTTTTCTGTCAGTCTTTTGATTTTTTGCCTACTAAAATTGCCTATACAATATTTTCTTTGGGAGCTTAGTTAAGATGTTATGAACGTTGCTTAAATGCTGGTTGTGGAACCTCTTTCCAGACCCTCATACGAACAAGATGATGATCTAAAAAATTTAATGCTATATTTGTATGTTCTGCAAGGAACATCAGCTAATTTTACAGAGGATAGGGCAAATGCATGCACATGTTCTTATAAAGTTCAGACAGTTTGAATTTTTGCATTTTGTGTAATGAGAAACACAGTATCCTACAATTAGTTCTGGGGGAATTCTGTGTCACTGTGCAATGCAGAATTTGCACGGAATTAATATTCTGTGCAGAAGTTCATTGTAATAAGGAATTGCGAGATCATAAGTACACTGCAGTTCATATTTAAAAGAAAAGTATTTTATGGGTAACATCAAAACTATGAATTATAAGAGTATACTAAGACTTGTTGGAGCAGTAAAATCCACTCCAGCAACACTGAATAAAGTGTCACGGGCACTGTGAAAAGCATTTATGAGCACTCAATTTACTAAAAATTAAAGTTAATATTAAAAACATTGTTCTAGTTATGCTGTCAAACTTTTGATTATTGAAACCCTGGTTCTGGATAAGTTGAAGGTCAGACAAGTTTTAAGTGAAATGTTGATCCTGGGAAGTTTACTACTAAATTGTTTGGTGCACTAGTGCCTTAAAACTTACATTCCCAACTCTGGAGCTCTTGATGGTTCTGAAGTTCTATCTACTTAACTATAGCTTAATGTTGCAGAGTTTGAATGTTTTTATTTTATTTATTTTTTTATTGTGGTAGCATGTAGGAGCCCCAGTCATGGATAAGGGGTCCTGTACAAAGACCTAACAAAAAGACAGTCCCAGCCTCAAAGAGCTTACAATCTGTCTTTTAAGTTGGAGCCAATCCTGCCACCAATTAGTTGGAGCCCCTTAAATAGCTGAAGGCTTCATCCAACTCAACCCAACCCCCTCCCCCAATACTTTAGATAATTTGGGGTTATTCTCCGGATACAATTGTCCTCCTGATATATCCTGTTTTAATTCAGATAATCATGTGTTTCTTAAATAAGAGCTTTTAAAATTGATTTGTACACCCTTTTTTATGTCAAACAGACAAAATCTAGACCAACAAATAAGACAAGGTGTTTGAAATGCCTGTGCCTGTCTACACTAGGACTTACACCAATGCTAGCACCAGGGGTGCAGGACCTGTTCTACACCAAAAGTGAGAATTTTACAAAAAAATGAGTTTAGGTACTACCAAATTGAACTGTACTCTGTTGAGCTGCCCAGCATGGGGGAAATTTATGGACTTCAATGGATAATGCTCCTATGAACAAAGGCAAAAGGTTACTTTCTTTTTAGGTAGAGGGACTACTAAAGGTTCTACTTATGCCCTGATGAGCTGACAGACCTTGGCCACTAAATGGCAGGTAGCCCTTGGATTCAAATCTCAATTTATCTGAAATCCCCTGCAACAGTCAAAAGACATAACCTTGTTTTGGATAATCAGTGATTTTGGATAGATGAGGTTTGATGAAATGAGGTGCTGCCTATTTTAAGCTGCTGTTGTTTATTAATTTTACAGGTCCTGCACCACTGGTGCTAGTATTGGTGTAAGTCCTAGTGTAGACAGGCACAGGCATTTCAAACACCTTGTCTTCTATGCCTGCTCTGAGCATAATTAGACAACATAGGTTACATACACTATAGTTGTGCTTCCAATTGTGGATGGCTGGTGCAAGCCTCCACTGGTGCAGCAATATCCACACTGCTATACTTCATATGCTAGCTCAAGCCCCAGTAGTAGAAGTCTGTCTATTCAGGATGGGAGTCTCATTCCCAGCTGCAGTGTAGACATACCCAAAGTGTTTAAAATGCCAGTGGCCATTTTCTGCAGAAGCATTCCCATGATTGTTAATACCAGAGCAACAGGAGGAGAATACCCAACAAACCTGAGTGTAGACAAATTTTGCCAAATCAGTCAGCCTTGGAGAAATTAGCTAGTAGTCCTTTAACTATGAGTCTCTCTTACAGGTTTTAAAGTTTCCACTCAAGGACTGGAGACTTCAGAATTGGCAGAGCAGGCACCTTAATTATCTGAAGATTTTGGGTATCACATGAGATCATCAGATAATTGAGAAAATGGGGGCATAGCAAGTGGGTCCATACATTTTTTTTGTTGTCCCCTACTGCCAGAATGACTCCCTGGAGCATAG
The DNA here is from genome assembly GCF_965152235.1 of Eretmochelys imbricata. Classification (NCBI taxonomy): domain Eukaryota; kingdom Metazoa; phylum Chordata; order Testudines; family Cheloniidae; genus Eretmochelys; species Eretmochelys imbricata. Next base: position 224,060,557 of record NC_135573.1, on the reverse strand, counting down.
GCAAGTGGGCATAACTTAGAACTGTGAAATTGTTCTGAAGTTGCATTTGAGGACCAAACCAGTGTCAAGACGGGCCATGATTGGGGGCATGAATGTGCCTAAAGATAAAGATAGTTTATACCTGCTCTCAGAACTTTTGCTGAGTCGTACTCTGGCCCATAGATTTTTTTTTGATCATATAGATTGTTCTGTTTTTAAACTCTTCCACACTACGTTATGTTGATATATGAAGTACTTTTCCTGTGTGTGTGCGCGTGCGCGAGAGAGAGAGAGAAAGTGAACTTAGCTTGCTCTGAGGAGGAAATGTTCTTTTTGCAGTTAGTAGTAGAAGTAGGTACTATTTTATAAGAAAATTACTGTAAATCAGTTATTTAAAGAGTTATGAAGATAAGTGTTCAAATTTTAGACTTTGATTTGTTTGTTTTCTCCTCATCCCAGGACTAATAGGTTGTTCTTCCCCATACTCATAGAATGCATGAAGAGTTACTTCCGCAGTAGAAATTTTGTCATCATTGCCTTGGCAGGAAGTTGAATGGAGAATTAAAGACAAATTCTATACATATTGTTTAATGTGTTTTTGTTTCAGCTAGATACTCAAATAAAACAATCATTTTCTTGTTTTATTTTTGTACCAAAAATGTACCCTATTATGGGACGTTATATTAAAATAGGTGGATCTATGAAAAATCCTGGAAAAAAGAAAGGCATATAAGAGAAAAGGGCATTCTAAAAAGTAGAGCATATTAGCAGAGTAATCTGGATTATATACCTTTGATTTATTGCTTTGAATTGATGAGTCTGCCTACAATTGTCAATGCTTTGGTGTGCCATCACCTAAAGTACCATTTTTATTGATTTAAAAAAAAAATTCTTGGACTGGTACAATATCTGCCAGTCATTCCCAGGATCTACTTAATGGTATAGTACAATACATTACATTAGTGAGTCCATTACTGGATACGGTGTCCAGTTCTGGAGTCTTTGCTTCAGAAAGGATGCTGACAAATTGTAAAGGATTCAGAAAATAGCTACAAAAATGATTTAGGATCTCCAAAACATGCCTTATAGTGAGAGACTTAACTTTATTTTACTTAGTTTATCCAAGAGAAGATTAAGGGGTGATTTGATAATAGTCTACAAGCACCTACAGCAGTGGTGTGCAACCTGCAGCTCCCATTGGCCGGGAACAGCAAACCGTGGCAATTGGGAGCTGCACGTAGCCGTGCCTGCGGATGATCAGTGTGAAGAAACTGTCTCATGACCCGCCAGCGGAGTACCCTGACGGGCCATTTGTGGCCCTTGGGTCGCAGGTTGTCCACCACTGACCTACAGGGAAAAAGATTTCTGACTGTTGGCAGTTCTTTAATTTAGAAGAAAAAGGCAATGGTTAGAAACTAGATAAATTCAGGCTGGAAATAATGGGCAAAATTTTAACAGTGAGGATAACTAACCATTGGAACTTTGCAAGTTGTGGAGAATCTACCAAATCCATCTTTAAATCATGTCTGGATCCCTTTCTGAAAGGTACACTGTACGTCAAACAGAAGTTATGGGTTCAATGCAGGAATTATTGGATGAGGTTCTTTGGCTTGTGTTATACAGTAGGTCAAACTAGGTCATCATAATAGTCCCTTCTGGTCTTAAAATTATGAATTTGGGGAGACTGAACTAATAGGACTTCTCATTGCCACCTAACTTGCTGTTATTTCTCATTCTGTTTGGCCTGTGTTCAGTTGTCAACTTAAAGTACTTATAAATAACTCCACTATTCCAGCCTGATGTATAATAGGGGATGAAATTTACAGGAGGATTGTTTCACTGTAGTGTCATGATATTTATTGTGGGCCCTATTAAGAGAGCCACATGACCATCAGAAACAAATGTTAACATTCTGTTCTCTGCCTTCCCTATCTCCTTTAAATTGTATGGAGCTGTCTGATGTCTGCATGAGAGAGCAGTACCATCCTGAAAATAATTGAGGATGTGTGGAACAAATATGTTGCATTACATTTTGATGATTCTTTTATTTTATAACATGTCATAGCCATTTCTGAATTTGCATCTCTGAAGGGAAGGCTCCACTGCCACTTTCATACTCTTAAAAGCGTAGATTTCTTTCCTGAAAAAGGTTGAGTAGGCTCCACCAAAACCAAAAAAGCCTTTCTGGTATTTCTGCTCCCTGTGATGCTCAGCATATGGAAGGTATAGTACATTATCAAATAAGTTTTTACTTAAAAAGCGGCAAGTAGGAGGAGTAGAAAAGTAATCTCTCCTCAAACAAGGATCCAGAGGCTTGTTCCTGATTTTAATTCCTTTTTGCTTCTGTCTGAAATAGGATTGGAATTTAAATGCCAGTTTTGCCTTGCCCAAATCAGTTGACTAACAGTGATTGTGCTGACCTCACAATTAGTAGCTCTCTAAAAGATGAGTTTCCTTAATTCTTCTAGAATATTCAGAAAATCAGCTACAAATCAAGAAACGTAGAAAACCTCTGCAGATGTCACAAAAGACCTTTTCTGTTCGTGCACTACCCAAGGACTGTAAAATGAGCTTCTGAGAGTCAAACTGAAAGGCCTGTTTGAGATGCTTTTTAGGGCCCAGATATTCAGCCAGAATTCTTACTTTGCATGTACAATTGTCTGCCTGGCCTTTTGTGCACACAATGAATTCTGGATGTAATACTGGTAATTAGAACACATGATTTGTGAGCACAAATTGTCAATGATATATCTTGCTACAAATATTTAAGCCTTTAGGTGCAGTTGGTTGTTGGTGCAAAATTTCTCCCACGAAAATGGAGTTCCACTGCATAAAAACTGGCCCTTAATATATATGAGCTTTTAATCTTGGTAAGAGCATGTTGGTTGAATGTACTTGGAGAGTGTACTTGCCAATATCTATGTAACACTCTAAGGCTGAAAATCATCTTTGAGGGGAGCACTATAAAGAAATGTAGCCTTTTCTATCTAAAAATTAGTCTGGTTTAAAAGGAATTGGACTTTAGTGTATGCCTGCCTATAAAATAAATTGTAAAAAGGGAAAAAGTAGTTTCCCTTCGAGTCCATTTTATAAAGAGGGTAGGTACTGGAAATTGTGGAGATGAGAATTCTCTGAACATTGAAATGTTTTTTCATTTACTGCTGGGAAAGAATCGCCAAAAATAAATGCATTTTAGGCAATTTGTATTTGAAGATCTTTTCAATTACTGGAGGTCCATACTGTGTTCATCATGTGGTATATTTTTGCTTTGATTAATTGCTTTTTAAAAATAGACATGTATAATCATACTAACTTCTGCCTCTGTTTCAGTGTATTGGCATTTCACCTATGTATCATGTCTATTAAAATTTCTCATAGACCCCTATGGTTTGTAGTACTTTGTGCATATATATCATCTTTTCACTCCCCTGCATTTCAAGCTTCATTGCTTGTTATATTCTGTAAGAGGAGTAGTTATTGTATAACTATTAATATACATCTGCTGAATAATGGAAAATTATTTCTGAACACTTAAGAAACCACTACGTTAATGTAAACCATCTAGAGAACACTATTTCCAGCTTCCAGAATAAAAGGGGTAAGCTCCCTTCTCCAGGCAAACACAGCAAAAAGTATTTCAATGATTAGAACATGTTAACTTTGATCAATCAAATTCAGAGACAAGGCTCAGTATCTGTAAAATGAGCAAAATCATGGAGCTTATAAAAACATCTAAGAAAGAGATTGGTATGGATGTGAAATGGATCAGTGAAAATATGCTCCAGAAGACTTACTATTGAATCAGTTAAAATGAGGGGTGGAAGTGGGATTGGCTCCATGATGGCATTGGACACATTTTCTCCAAACTGTCAGTTGTAGAAGTTTCTTCTTTTTTCATGGAGGTTTTTGTTTTGAGCTGGTTCCCTGATGAAATAGCAATATATCAAAGGACAAAAAAATAATAGTGCGGGAAGACTTCCCCTGCATCAGCTTGATTCATTCCACAGGCTCTCTGTCCTGAATCTGCTCCAGTGTTGTGCTGTATCTTGCTCTTTGGACTGAGTTTCATACAGAGGACTTAGAGCACAATATATTTTGGACAAAACAGCTCTGATAAATTCATTTATTACACGTTTAATTGCATCACTTGCGATTAATAATCCCATTAAGTGCAGACTAGCACCCTGAATCCTTTGTATATCCGCTCTAGTTTTTAACAACATAAGTATTAACTAAATTCTTTTGTCTCTATCTGTGTTTTATTTGGTGTGAAGTACACACTGTTGTTCTCAAACTTAGAGTTCAGTAGTTGCTCCATTAAGTAGGTAAGCAAATATTTCATCAAATTTAAATCCAGATTTGACTAGCTCCTTCTGTGGGTTCAGTGGTCAGGAAATCAGATTGGAGTACATGGAGAGTAAGATGGTGCAGGTAATGGCAACCCTAGAAAAGCACATTGGTAAACTAGATAGCAGAAAAACTGTGTCCAGTTTTGGGCCCCACGCTACAAGAAGGATGTGGAAAAATTGGAAAACATCCAGTGGAGGGCAACAAAAAATGGTTAGGGGACTGGAACACATGACTTATGAGGAGAGGCTGAGGGAACTGGGATTGTTTAGTCTGCAGAAGAGAAGAATAAGGGGGGGATTTGATAGCTGCTTTCAACTACCTGAAAGGGGGTTCCAAAGAGGATGGATCTAGACTGTTCTCAGTGGTAGCAGATGACAGAACGAGGAGTAATGGTCTCAAGTTGCAGTGGGGGAGGTTTAGGTTGGATATTAGGAAAATCTTTTTCACTCGGAGGGTGGTGAAATACTAGAATGCGTTACCTAGGGAGGTGGTGGAATCTCCTTCCTTAAAAGTTTTTAAGGTCAGGCTTGACAAAGCCCTGGCTGGGATGATTTAGTTGGGGATTGGCCCTGCTTTGAGCGGGGGTTGGACTAGATGACCTCCTGAAGTCCCTTCCAACCCTGATATTCTATGATTCTGTGACCCCAAAGACCCCAAGGAAAGAAAGATCCAACATAAAAAGATTCAATTCTTGGGAAAAGTCGAGTATGTGTTTGTAACCTGAGGCTACTTAGCTTGATAAATACTGAAGAGGATTCTGACATACAATAGAACCTCAGAGTTACGAACACCTTGGGAATGGAGATTGTAACTCTGAACAAAACGTTATGGTTCTTTCAAAAGTTTACGACTGAACACTGATTTAATACAAATTTGGAACTTTACTATGCAGAAGACAAATTCTGCTTTTAGCCATCTTAATTCAAATAAAACTAGCACAGAAACAGTTTCTTTATCTTGCCAAATCTTTCCCTTTACTTTTTTAGTAGTTTACATTTAACACAATACTGGACTGTATATGCTTCTTTTTTTTTTTTGGTAGTCTCTGCTGCTAACTGATTGCATACTTACAATTCCAAGTGAGCTGTGTGGTTGACAAGTCAGTTCGTAACACTGGTGTTCATAACGCTGAGGTTCTACTGTAATTACATTTTAGGGAAAGAAGTCTCCCAGAATATATATCCACAGATGTGAAGGAGGACAGTGTCTGAAACAAGTGAGTGAATGACAAAAGTGGTGGTTATAGGTTAAGAAATTCTTTCAATAAAATGAGATCTAATGCTTTGGTATCAAGAGGATTCAGGAAACTAGCGTGCAGTTAATTCAATTATTAATTGCAAGTAATGAAATTAGACAATAAATGAATTCATGACAGCTATTTGGTCCATAATATCCAGGGCCAGATTTTCAAAGAAGCCTCTAAGTCTAAAATCTCAGATTTGCATGTCCTAACATTAGGCACTCAAATAAAAGTGGCCTCATTTTCAGAGATGTTGAACACCTTCAACTCCCATTGGATGTGAGTGGAATTTAATGCAATTCTGAAGCCGCATGCTTCTGAACCAGATGAAACTTGAAACTGATTATTGGTTATATATAGTTGAATGAAACTTGTACATTATAGCTTAACTGTTATGTATACACTAAACTGAAACTTGAATCTGGTTATGTAGTTAAATGGTTTGGGAATACCTTTGGCTGGATTAAATTAATTAATTTTATTATTATGTATTGCCATGTAAGAGCATATGCAGTCTTTGTAAACTGCAACTTTCAATTAGTGGTATGGAGTTACTTTTTTAAGCAGTAATTTGATACATATAAGGTACTTAAAGATCTTGGCGCAGATTCTCCACTCTGGCTGAGCTGCACTTGAATGTTCAGGGGAGGTGAATCTGCAGGAAGTCAGTTGCAGCTCCTTGATTCAGAGCCACCTAGCCCAGGCAGAAGTTAAGACTGAACAGGGCAGCCCTACTTTTAGGCTGCTGGCATTCTCAGGGAGTTTATGTTAGAGGAAGACCATACATAGTGGAGTTTCACTCCACTACATCTCCTTCCTGTCCTGCACACACACTGTCCCCAGAATGCCCTGATGTACCTGTCATGCTGGCTGGAGTGGCTTGTGACCGTGAGTGCCTACTTCAGGGCAGACTGTCAAAACCAAGGCAGACCCCTCAAACTGGTGGTATATGTTATAATTAGATTTCACAAACCCAGTACCAAATGTGAACTCCCAAAGAACTACAGTAGTCTATAATGAAATCCGAGAAAATCCCTTTAGACAGACAGGCTGGACTGCAATAAATGGTCACACCAAAAATCACACGCATTCCAGGTTACTCCCAGTCCCGAAAGACCAGTCTCTCACCCAGGTCGGGTTGCATCCTAGATCTCACACCAAAGACAGATGTTGGTAGCCAATTCTATAGTAAAGTAGTAAAGGTTTATTAGTTAAGAAAAGAAATGAGTTATTGAGAAGTTAAAGCAGGTAAAATATATATACAGATAAATCAGGGTCCATAATGTGAAATGGTGACAGTGATGTGGTAATCTGCCAGTTTCCCAAAAGTCTCTCGAGGCTACCCAGAATCATCATCTTTGTTATTCTGTCCTGTTAGAATCCAAACAGTCCAGAGATGAAGGATCTTTTCCTGAGTCCATATTTACAGCTTTTTTTGTCTCAAAAAACAAACCGACAGGGTCACTACCCACGTGGGCTCTTTCTTTGATTGGCAAAGAGAGAAGCACATTCCGAGTCTTTGATCTCTGATCATCCCGCACAATCGCCATGTGCCTCCAAATGTGCCGGAATTAGCGTTTTCTTCTTAAAGTTCTTCATTTGCATTACATAAGGCTTCTTTCTTGTTTGATGGGTTATTTTAGTTACAGTGTAAATGTTTGCTATTACATTATAACAGGATACAGATAAGTAGAAACAATGCATGTCCCATTAGTTTTCATGAAGTTTAAACAGAAAATACATTCTTGTACATTTAACAGTCACTTGGATCTGAACTCCTACACAAGTGAATTGGCCTGGTTTCCAGCTGTGAGTTTGACAGTTCTCAGCTGACACCTTTGGCATCTGGTCTGCCAGTGTCACACATCTTTTTATGCCAAGAGTGGTAAGGGTGGAGCTGCCCACACCAGGCTTACGTCAGTGGAGAATTCCTCTGCCATCTCCAGCCACTCTACGTCCACTTTGCACAAGTTATGCAGTATGGCCTGGTTTCAGTTGTTTCAATTATTAATAATACTTGAAAAAGCTAAAATAATTGACAGACTCAGAAAGAACCTCTTGCAGTAGCCAACTTTTATTTCTGCATCCTTATCTCTTCATGTCTCTTCTTTTTCTCCTCTTCCAAGTGGAGGACAAAGTAAGTGGGACTTGTTTAGATCATTTTAAAATGTTGCCGAGACACCTGATCTTATTTTTGTGTTCAGCTGAGTCAACGAGAATGTGTTTAAGATGTTTGAATTGCTTATATTGTTGTATTCCTTTCTGGCAACCAAAGCTCTGAGTTGATGTATTCCTTTCTTTAACTACTAAAATCAATAAATAAAATGTAGAAATTACCTCCAGGATGCTCAGTTCTATTAGCGTTCAATTTGGAAATCAATACATTGCTGTTTTGTTTGATCTGCAGCCAATTGCATTGATTGCCCACCCAGAAATGTAAGCTGCCCCATTTATTTTAGTAGTGTTTAGTTGATCATAACGAGGCTTTTGACATTAGAGTAAGCAAGTTTGTCTAAAGCACCCCCCTTAAGTTACTGAAATTTTATTATGAAACTTTCAGTGGTCCAAAAAGCAGTGTGAACACCCTGAGTCTTATTTGCTCTTTCCAGTAAATAAACACAAAATTGTGTAAATTAGCATATGAGGATTGATTTTTTTTTTCTGGACAATGTTTTTTTTATTTGGTTAAAGGGGCTAAAGAGAAGACATGTGCCTTAAAACCTGTCCAGGGAAATTTGAGCAGATTCTTGTTCCAGTCTTGTGGATTTCAGTGTTATGAAAATAAAATGGGACACTTTTTTTTTTTCACCTGTGGCTAGATCCAGTTAGTGAAGAAATCATTTGGATGCCCCTACTCAATGATTTTCTGACAATATTGTTCCCAATCTTTTGCTAAGCCACTCAGCTTACAGCCACTCAGCTTTGCCTTGATTGTAGATGGCTCTGATTTAGAGATTTCATTTCTATATGTCAGAGGATGAGACAGTTTGCTGTGTACGATGTGCTGGGACTTTGGATGTTTGCAGTTTTCCCAGGAAGCTTTGCAAGTAATGACAGACTTTTATGCCTTCTTTTCTCAGGCTCAATACTACTTTGATAAATACCTTGTGAATACACAAGGTGAAGAAGAAAGACCAAAGTGCATTACTTGCAACTGTTAGCTTTGGTCCCGGACTGAAGTGGAGGAAACTTTGGTGGCAGGGACGTTGGGGATATGGAGGGAGATCAACAGATCTGAGAAAGTCCTGTGGAACTACTTTCTTGATCAGAAGAACAAATGTTTCCATTTGGAAACGAGCTTTTCTTAGTGACAGATGTAGAACAGAGATCTACAACACCGAGCTGCTCATTTAGTAGCTGTGAAGGATCTGGAGGAGAAATAACTTTCTCTCTTTGAATGCACAGGATGACATTCTACAGGAAAAGTTTCCCTATGGATAAAAGGAAGTGGAGAGGATCCTAAAATTCAATTAAAGGTGCTTTTAAAAAATTTTCTCTAGTGTCCATCCTTCAGTGATAAGACCAACCCACCTGGAGGTGAAAACATTATTAGGCTTTTCACTGCAGGAACAAAGTCCTGGGCTGGCAAATGTGTTCACTGTCTGGCTGAGATGCCTCCACAAGAGGGTCTTGGTCAACTAGTTAGTATTTACTAGGGAAGTATGTGCTGCTTCCAGTTGAATTAAAAAGATGATTGTTCAGGTGATTCTGCCTAGCCTGAAAATTTCTGTTGTATCAAATAAGAACATAACTCCTCCGTGACTTCCTGAAGGATGTATATTGCAGCATTATCTTCTTGAGTTCTGATAAACCTTTCAGACATTTTCCTAGGGAATCTCCAAGCAAATTAATACCATCAAAGGGAACTTCAGTGAGATTGCCAACATGTTGCATAAGAAAGATGTGACCAAAAATGTTTTTAACATCACAAGCAGGTATTGCACAGAAAGTATAAGACCATCTTGAACAATTTCATTCCCCCCCACCCCACCCTTGATTCCTTTTCCTGTTGTCTTGGTGACTACTACTTCTGGGGCTTTTATGAGTGGTGGGTTGGGAAGAGGTCTGTGCAGACCTGATGTTCAAACCATGGTGCCTCTCAGAGTGATGGGGATCAGGAACTTCTTGGAGTGTGAGAAGTGCTGGCTAAGGTGTTATACAGAGAAATTTATCTAGAACAAATCTTGTGAGTTTCCTGGTTGAATTTGGCATAATTTTTGAGAGATGCTGGTAATGCATCTTTTTTCATGAGGGAATAGCCATGCTGAGTTCAGTATCTTTTCCAGTGATTTGGAAACAGGAAATATTTTTTTTTCCCCCTTTTTTTAAATTTTTGGGATTTGGTTGAGACAGGTGTTTTGTAATGTGTAAAGTGATTCAGGTCACCTGTGTTGTCACCATGTAAATGGTGACCTGAGTATTGTATCCTGAAGTTTTAGAGGAGGAAGGACAAAATGTCTCCCCTCTTCAGACATCTTGTCCTATTTCCACGCTTCCTATTTCCCATGAAAAACTAGTTTAGGACAGGGCACTGATATATATTGGTTTAAACTCGATTTAAACCAGGAATCTGGGAAAAATAATTGTATCTGTGTCCAGCAGGTTCAGCAAGTATAGAATGTATCCAAAGTTTGAAAAGGTTCATCCACTAAAAACTGAGGAATAGGTTTGGTCTATTCACTGCATCAAAGTTGGTCTTCTGCTACAGAATGCTACATGGCCAAATGGACCTGGATTGGCAATCTGAAACTCTCTGCATACTTCTGATTGCTTCAGGCCTACAACTCTGCATTCTTGTCATGTTCACATAATTGAATGTTTTTTACTTTCATTTCTTTAATATTGAAAACTGAAATATGAGCAGGATGTGTAACTTCCTTAAGAAAATGCCAAACCAAAATACATAGACATTCTGATGTTCAGTACTATAATTACATAAATTAGTATTACACCCACTACAGTTTTTTGCTTTTTATTCATGCAACTCTAAAACTCCGATTCTACTGCTTTATGCAACCCCAATTTGAGTATGTAACTACAACTAAGTGTATTGTGCTGTGTAGTCCCAGTTTAAGGCCTTTTTTATTTTAAAAACTTTTTTTCTGGGGCAGTAAAAACCACTGCTGGTAAAAACCATGCCATTCACTGCTTAACCACAAGATGACCATTCCTTCCTAGACCATCCTTCGTCTCTAACTTTTTGTTGTTATATACTTCCTGAGCAGAACTGAGAGAAAAAAGAAAAGTTTCAAGAAGAACTCTTGGTAGCTGGCATGATTAGTGACAGCTGGCAGGGGAAACGATTCAGTCCTTGGCCAAAACAACTCTGACATACAAATCTGTTATCTTCATTAGGTAACTTTGAAACATTGGAGGATTTTTTCCTTGTTATAAATCAAGAAATGTTCAATATGTTCTTATTTGATGTTGCACATGCAAAAACGGAAATCTTCAATACCAAAATATTTGTATCATTTTCTTGAATTACAGAGATTTTAACTTTTTTGTTTTAGTGTGGAAGTGTGTCCGGTTAAAAGTTTCCATGTGACGATCCTCCCCGCTTTCTCTTCAGCAGGTGACTTCTGTCCCTTCTGCTATATTAGCTGACTAACTTCTTAGAAATTCGGTCTGTCAATACCTAGTTCATATCCATCCACCTTTGAACTGCAAGGCTCAGATCTTTTTTTATTATTAAATAATTGGCTATTTTTGGTGAAGAGAACTCAAATAGAATCTGTGAATTTGAAAAGACATTTATATTGCCCTAGTTTAAAATCTTACTGTGTTTATAATTTTGTGAGATCAAAAAGAACTAATTTCAGTAGGCATCTGTAAAATAGAGACTTGTACATTGTTTCATAGGTTTAAGAGGCAAACAACATATTGGGCATTAGTTTTAGCAGATGCTACATTTAAGTATGCAGTTCCATGGGTAGTGGTGATTCATCAGCGTAATTGTTGGATCCCGATGTTCTTTGTAATTAGATTTTATTTGGATCAAAATGCCACTTTCACTGTACTTACTAAAGAAAATTTCTGATGATCATCTCCATCAACTGATGGTTGGAAATAAGTTGCCATAGAAAAAGAACTCAAACATAGTGGTCAGAATATACTGCTGTTGATAACAAAAACTTGATTAATGCTTGTTTATGACATTAGTGACAGTAAAGCATAACATATCACTGACAAAGTGATTCTATGTAGTGTCACGGATCCACAGGTCCAGTGCTCTTGAATAACTCTGGAACAGTCCCTGGGAGGACCCCTTCAGTGTGTCAGCCCCCTTAAGGTTACACACTTTCACTAGGGTAAGCTGTTTTGCTTCACTGCTTCCTGGGACTGAACCTCTGAGTTGTCAGCATGCCTGATTCACACTGTGAGCTCCCTTCAGTGAGTCCACCTGAGTTGGTCACTTGAGAGCAGGGTGGATTTGCTTTAAATCAAATAGATTTAAATTATGATTTAATTTAATCTATTTAATTATGATTTAATTTATTTAATTTAATTTAATTTATGATGTAATTATGATTTAAATTATGGTTTAGTCAGGAAGGCTCGATTTAATCATGGATTTCTACCTAAAAGTGCATTCTTGTTGGTTGTTATAACCATAATACATATTCTTCACAACTCAGAGATAGATGTAGGTTTTATTTTTAGAAGGTACACACTATACATTTTTAAACTGATTTATTTTGAAAACTTTTCAAATTAGTTATATAGATATATCAGAAAATGAATGGTTGTTTGGTTATTTCATTTACCAAAGATAATTGAAGCAGATATTTATGAAGTCATTGGGAGGTGGAATATCTCCAATTCAACAGGTTAATCATTATTGTTTGGAGGATTTTCTTGCCATGCTGTATTAAGAGGAGAACATAACCAGACAGACATTTAAATTGTTTTATTTAACTAAAACAACAATGTTATGTATTCTGGAATTTTTTTTCTTCAACAGCAAACATATAATATTTTAACAAAAAAAGCATATGAATTTTTAAGTTTAGTTAAACATTCACGTTTTTTAAAATCAGGTTTGTTTTTGTTAAAATTGTTTTTAACTAAAATAGTTAAATGAAATATAAAAAAAACCCCACAAAAGTCGACTGTCAGCCAAGTCAACATGAGAAACTTTAAAATATTGACTTCTGGAGCTAACTCAGTCATCTTCACCTTCATTTTCCTGTTTGTTCAGAATCTGGAAAAGAAAAGCAAGCTTTCCTGCTTTTTCAGGTCCCAAACAATTTCTCAGTTTGGAATGAATTAGTCCAAAGGAAGAAAATATTCTTTCTTCACTGGCAGAAGAAGCTCCTGCTGTTAAAAGTGAGATTATCACTTCAACAGTCTCTGAATCCAAGTGCTTAAGTGACTTCCACCAGTTCACTGGTGTGACTTTCTTTAAAACATCATCAGCAAACATATATTTCTTCAATGGTTCACCCTTAGCTCTAAGTTTATTATAGTTGGCATTATGGAGGGATGATTGCTGGATGTCCATGTCATAGCCAACTCCTCTTCTTCGGCAGTTAAGCTTTGACCCTGGTACCGAGTATTGAGAATATTCACAAGAAAATGAGCTGGAGATAGTGCTTGTCCCATTCATTTTTTTAATGCTTGTAATTTAACTCTGTCGTTGCATATTTCTCTTTTTAAGGTCTTACTCAGTTCCTTCCAAATTTCAACAGCATCCGCCATAAAACAGCTATTTCCCTGCATTTTGTTCAAGCCTACAGAAATAGGCTTCAGGGTGTTCAACATTTCTCTTAAGCCCAATGTTGAGAACTTTGGCTGTGAGAGCGCCATCTGTTTTTTCACGATTTTGTTTCAAACTGTCATCAGATTAGGCCAGTTCTTGATACAGTGCTCAAAACAGTCCACTACTGAGTTCCATCGCACATCTTGTGAGAGAGTGAGCTTGGTTCCTCCCCTTTTCTTCAGCGCAGCTGCTGCTGGTGGTTACGGAAGCATTTCGCAATTTCAACATGAGCCTTGATTTCTGGAACACGGAAGTCTTTGGCTAGGAGGTGCATCAAATGAGCACTGCAACCGTATGTTACTAGCTTGGGACTCTCTTCTAAATAATTTCTTCTAATCTTGGATACATTTGAAGCATTGTCTGTGAACAAGCTGCGTACTAGACATTTGAATTTTTTTTCACAGTTTGTTATAGCTTTTACTGCTGCTTGTAAAGTATTCTGCTCTGTGTGCATTTCCTGATGTATCAATTGTTTCTGTAAGGAAGACATTCCCTTCTTCTGTTCTCACAAAAGCCCATACAACAGGATCATTGTGGACATTGCTCCACTCATCAAGACTCAGGTTAACGATTCTACCCTCTAGACCTTTTGCACACTGCTCAATTTCTTTCATACGTTTTATCCAGAAATTTGCCTGTGACATCTGGTCTGTTGGGTGGACTGTATCCTGGTCTTAATACCTGAACCATGTTGTTGAAGTGTGGGTTCTTAATCATACAGAAAGGAGAGTTTGTTGCATACACAAACCTGGCAATTTTTTCATCAATTACCTCTTTTTGTAATCTGCTGGTTCTTATCACAAACTTATCTATGGTTGTTTCTGGATGATGGAGTTTTTTTTTCTTTTTGTTACAGGTGCTATACTGTGGCTATGTAACATACATGATGCGACTGAAACACTATCAGTCACTATTGGCAGATAACTCTGCAACTATAGAAAATGATGGTGCCCTTGAAGGTGGATAGTCTTCAGAATCTTGTATGTTGAGGATAAATTCTCCTAAACAAAACAAGTGAATGCAGTTATTTAATTATTATTACCATACTGCTCATTTAGTATTACTCATTGCATTCGCTGATACTCAGTACTACTTTAAAGGTGAAATTGTAAAAGGAAGATCTGCCTATTTCAGGTTTTTTGGGTTTTTTATCACAACTTTATCTAAAATGACCATACCATAGAGTAACAAGTATATTTTTTGCTCAAATGTGAGAATTCAAGAATAGTTCAGAAGGAAGACAGGCAGTCCTTAAGAAAAAAGTATGAAATAAAAAAGTTTAACAACCTGAAGATCCTGCATGTTGAGACATGTTCCTTTCATCATCTTCAGCACAGCTTCCTCCTGAGAAGGAACACTTCTCATGATCTTGTTTCATTTGGGCAACCAGGCCTTGCATTTCTTTGTTGCACTGTTTGCATTTTGCACGCATGCCTGTCTTACCCACAGGGAGAGGAACTTCGTTAAAATATTCCCAAACTGGGTCTCTTTTACGGCCTGCTGCCATTATAGGTTTTCCCTTCTCGTGAGAGAACAGTATGGTAGATCTCAAATCAATGAAGGCTACACTCATAAAGACCTCAGGACTTCTAGAATATGCTGCTCAAACAGCTTCACTTTTGTTAATTGTTCCCAGTCAACTTCAAAGAGCAAGCACTATAATTTCTTAAGTCATGTCTACACTACAAAATTGTTGACCTAAATTATGTCAGCATACAGCTGCCCCAGTAATTAAATCCCTTTTGCTTGTCCACGCAATGCCCCTTGTGTCAGCGGTGCATGTCCTCACCAGGAGTGCTTGCACTGCTTGTACTGTCAGTGGGGGGCATTGTGGGACGGCTTCTGAGAGCAACACCGTGTCTACACTGGGGTGGGCAAACTACAGTCTGCAGGCCAGATCTGGATCTGGCTCACGGGATTGCCCCTCCCCGTGAGTGGGGAATGGGGAACCATGGCCAGTGGGAGCTTCGCAGGAGGTACCCAAAGTCAAGGGCAGCACACTCAGCCCTCTGCTCTCCCCCCGCCCTTCCCCCAGGGGCCTCAGGGACATGGTGCCATCCGCTTCCCAGAGTGGCGTGGGACCAGGGCCAGGGCAGGCAGGTAGGGAGCCTGCCCTGGCCTGGCCCTGGTGTGCGCCACTGCCACCCTGGAACCGCTCCAGGTAAGCAGGGCCAGGCTGGAGCTCGCATCCCTCCTGCACCCCATTCCCCAACTCCCTGCCCTGAGCTCCCCCCTGTACCCCACACCCCTCCTGCACCCCAACCCCCTGCCCTGAGCCCCCTCGTATACCCTGCACCCCTCCTCTGCACCAACCACTTGCCCATAGCCCCTTCCTGCACACTGTACCCCCTCCCACACCCCACACTCCCTCCCGCACCCCAACCCCCTGCCCCAACCCTACATTCATGGTCCTGCATGCAATTTCCCCATCCAGATGTGGCCCTCAGGCCAAAAAGTTTGCCCACCCCGGTCTACACTGACACCACCTTGACCTTACTACATTGACACTCTGCCTCTTGTGGAGGTTGAGTTATTAAGTTGAAGTAATGGAGCAGTTTTGCCACATAGGTGCCTGTCAGGGGGTGCTCCCCCCGGCTCTGCCCAGGCCCTGCCCTCACTCACCCCTTCCCCAAGGCCTTACCCTCACCCCATTCCACCTCCTCCGCCGAGCACGTTGCACCCTCACTTTTCCCCATCCCCCTCAGCGCCTCCTGATACCACAAAACAGCTGATCTGCAGCAGGCAGGAGGTGCTGGGAGGGAGGGGAAGGTGCTGATCGATGGGGCCCGCTGGCAGCCAGGAGGCACTGGGGGGGGGGGTGGAGGTTCTGGTAAAGGGGCACCTAGTGGGTGCTGGGCACCCACCATTTTTTTCCCATGGGTGCTCCAGCCCTGGAGCAACCACGGGGTCGGCAGCTATGCTGCCACCTTCAGATTAACAGGCTGGTTGAGAGATTTAATTGAACCCTTAAAATTATGCTGAAAATGTTTGTGGACCAACACCCCAGGGACTGGGGTAAATGTTTACTTTACCTGATGTTTGCCTATCACAAGGTTCCCCAAGAAACCACAGGATTTTCCCCTTTTGAACTTGCACTATGGGAGGAGGGTACAGGGCCCTCTGAGTCTAATGAGGGCAGAGTAGGGAGATACAGTGGACTCTGTCTCACAGGTGAGTCTAAGTGGTACACGCTGGCCTTCTGGAAAAACCTCATAGAACTCATGGGTTTTGCCGTGGAGAATATAACTAGAGCTCAGGAGAAATATAAAATCTGGTATGTAGGCACTGCATGTTGTCAGACATATGGTACAGGAAACCACATTATAGTGCTCATTCCAGTGCAGACAAAGAGGAAGGGCCCTTTAAAATAATCAAACTCAGTGAGTTAAACTATGTGGTGGTGCTGTCTACTCACTCACACTGGCACCAAGTGTAACCTGTGAACATGACGACAAAGAAAATCTGGCCCTGGCTGTGGGAAGGGACGGGGAGGGAGAGGATCCCCTCTAGATCTGGGGCCATCCCCTCCCTGTACTCTATAACCATCTCCTATCACTTAATCGCCACACAGCAAGCAAAGAACAGGAGTTGTTGCAGGCTTATCACAAGGTATTTTCCAGTAAGCTTGGATACATCTCACTGGCTGTCCACTGGGTGGAGACGGGAACCAGGGCTCCAACTAAATGTTCACCCTTCAGGGTTACTGGGAAAACAGCCCAGAGCCTGGAGACCTCACCAAAAGTTATATTGGCAGGTGCTTTTGGACTCAGATTCCCAGCTCAAATCAGCATTTACCTTAATAGGACTCTTTGAATTACTTGTCCTTCCTTTTGGCCCCACCTATCCTCCAGCAGCTGGTAGATGGATTACTATATGGGACAGGGGAATTTGCCATATACAGATATTTGTATTTTCAGTCACATTTGGGGAGAGCATATGACCCACATAAGTAGGGTACTTCACAGTAGTCAGACAGCAGGCCTGACTGTAAAGGTGGAGAAATGCAAGACAGGGATTGCAGATGAAGTCTGTTTCAACCACAGATTGGGGAGTGGCTGTATAAAACCAGAACCTGCAAAAAAAAAAATGGAGGTTACTAAGAATTGGCCCACTCGTCAGACAAGAAAAAAGTACAAACCTTTACTGGGATGGCAGGATATTACTGGAGATCCATCCTGTACTTTAGTACCCTGACTGCTCCCATCATTGATTTAGGTAAGAAGGGTAAACCAGACAAGATTGCCTGGTCCGATCAGTGTCCTTGTCCTCTGGCATAGCCATGAGGAGGAGTTCATGGCTTCGGGTGTCTGGCTTTCCACAATTCAGGACTTATCCTTTGATGACATGGGCCTGTTTTCGGTGCAGATGGACTCCAGTCTCCACAGCCTAATGGATTCGCGAGCAACATTAAAATCACTGGGCCTGTATACCCCTGCTAACCAGTGAAAGCACTTTAAGCCACAACCCCTTCAGCGCTTCTACCCTCCCCGGCCAAGACAGGAAGAGGGGCAGGAATGGCAGATGGAAGCCTCCGCATCCTCTGCCCAGTCAAGGCCAGGGCTCAGTGAGGCAGTCATCGGGCTCTAAGCAAGCCTTTTAAAGACGTGCCCAGGGGTGACGCACCAGTCAACTCACCGGATCCTTGTCCTTGTTTTCTGAATCATCTGTTCCACTTTTACTGTGCTTGGTCCCAGATAACATCAGACTGCTGGGTCCTTCACACTGTAGAAGTGGGATATTCTCTCCAATTCTGCTCCTCCACTCCCTCCCACCCCCTTTCCCCGTCCCTCTTCAGGGACCCTTCTCACAAGCAGGAAGGGTCACAATTCCTCATGCAGGAAGTCCATACGCTCCTCGTCGTGGAGGAGGTTCCTCAGGAGCTAAGGGGCAAGGGATTCTGTTCCCAATATTTCCTAATCCCCAAAACCAAAGGGGGTCTTAGACCCATCCTTGACCTGCAAGGCCTCAACGGATTCATGAAAAAGTTGAGATTCCGCATGGTTTCTCTAAATGCCATCATCCTGTCTCTGGATCCGGGAGACTGGTATGCCGCCCTCGACTTCAAGGATGCATACTTCTACGTATCTATAATTCCAGCCCACAGACGTTTTCTCAGGTTCATGGTGAACCACAACTATTACCAGTTTACGGTCCTTCCTTTTGGTCTGTCAGTGGCCCCTCAGGTGTTTACCAAATGCATGGCAGTTGTAGCCGCCTTCCTGTGACGAAGGCTGGTGCAGGTATTCCCTTACCTCAGTGACTGGCTGCTCAGGGGCCGATCCAGGGTGCAAGTGGAGGCTAGCATCACGTCAACCTGGTAAGATCCACCTTCGACAGGCTGGGTCTCCTTCTGAACGTACACAAGTAAAACCCTGTCCCCTACACAGGAATAGAGTTTACTGGGGTAGTGCTGGACTCTGGTCAGGCCAGAGCATTTCTTCCCGCATCTTGTTTTCGGACGGTGACAGACATCATACAAGGCTTCAAGCAATACCCCACCACCACAGCGACGAATTGCTTGAAGCTCCTCGGTCATATGGCAGCTTGTACTTGTATGGTACAGCACATGAGGCTGAGGCTCAGACCTCTCCAGGCCTGGCTGGCATCAACCTATCAGTCAGGGTGCAACAGTCTGGACAAGGTGGTCATTCTTCTGACCTCAGTTCTTGAATCATTCCACAGAATCAAACCACTGAAAGTATGCTCAAGAGTCCCCTTTGTCAAGCCCCAGCCCTCGCTGTCCCTGGTCACAGATGCGTCAGTGTTGGGATGGGGTGCTCATCTGGGAGATCTTCGGACCCAAAGGCCCTGGTTGCAAGACGAGCTCTCGCTCCACATCAACGTCAAGGAGTCGTCTGCGTGGCATGCCAGATCTTCCATGCCCACTTGCAAGAGAAATGCACGGAGGTGATGACGGACAACACGACTGCGATCTTTTATATAAAGAAGCAGGGTGGGGCTCATTCCTCTCCCCTATGTTGGGAAGCCCTTGAGCTGTGGGATTTCTGCATAGCCCACTCAATTCATCTGGAAGCATCCTACCTCCCAGGTTCTTAGAACGAGTTGGCAGACTACCTCAGCAGATCCTTCCACAATCATGAGTGGTCCATTCACCCAGACACGGTGAACGACATTGTTCAAAGGTGGGGAGTTCCCTGAATCGACCTGTTCGCCATAAAAAGCAACAGAAAATGCTTGCAGTTCTGTTCCTTCCGGAATCACAGTCTGGGCTCCCTCACGGACACATTCCTCCTCCCTTGGATGGATCAACTGTTGTACATTTTTCCGCCTTTCCTGCTTGTCCATGAGGTTCTGCTCAAGATCCGCAGGGAGAGGGCCGCGGTCATACGGATAGTGCCAGCCTGGCCCCATCAGCACTGGTAATACCACGCTCCTGGAGCTATCGGTGGGCACCCCAATCTTGTTGCCCCTGCTTCCAGACCTGATCACTCAAGATCATGGCAGTCTCCAACGTTCAAGCCTCACTGCTTGGAAGCTTCATGGTTTAACCAACAGAGCTAATGTGCTCTGAATCCGTTAGGGAGGTTCTCCTTGACATTTTTCTTCCTGTCTTTTACCCTAAGCCACACGCTGAAAGTCAGGAACAAAGACTGCACTCACTGGATGTTCGACGACCACTGGCTTTTTATATTGAACGCACAAAGCCATTCTATAAGTCGAACCAGTCATTCATTGTGGACAAAATGAAAGGCCTTTGCTTCTCTGACACAATGGAGCTCTCAGTAATAAGAGTAAAGCTCATATGTGCTGGAGAGAACTTTCTTGGACGGCAGTTGGAGTCTTTTGAATTAATCCCCCCAGGTACAGAGCTCCCCCTAGTAAAGTGGAGAGGATAGAAACTGATAAAGTATAGGTAGGAAATGGAAAAAAAAAAAAAAAAACAGGCAAGTGAGAGAGTCCCATTCAATTACATCACATGAAAGCAGACCACTAATTATAGACAAATTTTGTAAGTGTTTGTCAACAAATGCTATGGCTGAACTATAGTGCCTCATGTTCATGAGGAGCTGAGTATAAATAGGCATCACAGAAACGGGGTGGAACAATGATACTCAACAGGACTGGGAAGTACCAGGAATTCAACCATGCAGAATATTATGCACTCTGTTGTTTGTTTCAAGGTGCAGATGGTTTGTTTTATATGAAAATTTTATAACAGAAGAATTTTCACTCTTGAAGGAGCCCACCATTCTGTAACCTGGACTGCTACCATATTGTTATGGGTAGAGCTAAGAATAGCTATTTGGTAGACTTTTGGCACCCACTTAGGGTTGCCTGGTGTCTGATTTTTAACCAGAAAGTCTGGTAGAAAAGGGAACCTGGCAGTGTCTGGTCAGATGCACTGACCACATACTAAAAGTCCGGTTACTGGGGTGGGGTGGGAAAGTGGCGGTCTGTCACCTCGCCCTGAAGCAGTGGCTCCTGGGGTAGCATGTATGGACCAGCTTGGTCCACGGGCAGCTCCTTTGAGGAGCATGGTTTTCAGGGCTGCAGTGGAGGAGAGTCTGGGGGCTCATGGCAAGTGGGGTACAGGCTCCCAGCAGGCATGGAACATTGAACACGAGCTGCCCTGTCAGCCATCCCTTTCCCTGTCCAGACCTGGAGGGCTCGAGCAGGCATGGAAGGGGACTGCTAGGCAGGCAGCACAGAGGGAGGCAGGAGGCTGCTGTTCAGGAGGGCCGCATCCTTGCTTGCCAGTGGGGCTGCGTGGTTGCTCCCATGCAGCTGCAGTGCTCTTCTGATCTGTACTCCCAGGTGGTCTGCTGGAGCTGGGGTTTGCAAGCCTGTTGGTGCTACACATGCTGGAGATGAGGCTGGAGAGCAGTGAGCAATGGGGGGAGAGAAGTGAGCAGGGGCAGGCCTTGGGGAGAAGAGGTGGAGCAGGGGTGGGGCCATGGGAAGAGGCGGAGCAGGGGCGGGACCTTGCGGGGAAGAGGTGAGGCAGGGCCTTGGGGAAGGGGGCAGGGCCTGGGGAAGAGGCAGGGCATGGGAGGGTTCAGTTTTCAGATATTAGAAAATTGGCCACCCTACACTCCATAAAGCTCCTCATTTCAGCAGTCTTCCTTTAACTCTGGTTGTTTGCTACCTTGTAGTCAGATGAACTCCTGCTGGAGACTTCCACAGATGTAGTGGTACCTGTGGGATCCAAGTGGACACACTCCACTGCAGAATGGGCATGGCTCCTTCTGTCGTAAAACCTGCTCTCCTGCTGGTCACATTGTTTGTTTAGAGAAAGAAGTCTTTGTGACGTGATAAATGAAGATAGAAGAGTGGAGGCAATATTTGTTGGGGCTAGACTCCAAATAAAAAACTGCTCAAGCATACTGGCTTGGACATCAAGTAGTAGTCCATTTAAAAAAAAAAATGACAGAGTCCACAAGTCAGCATATTCAAGATATTTGTGTTTCTTTCAGGCACAGAGCTTTTCCAGTGCCATAACTTCCCATGTTCTTTGGGGGAGAAATCAGCAGTTGTTGGTGAGAACAGAGTTTTCCACTGCAGGCCAATATGCTCGTACCAGCCTTGATAATAAAGTGTGTGCTTGAGACATTTTAAAAAAAGACTTAAAAATGTGAAGAGATCACAATTATTTATTTTTCCATTTTGCTATTCTGTCTATTTTTGAGACAGTAGACAAGATTTCAGGAGAACTGCTGAAGAGAAAAATCTTCTTTATACTTTCCATTTTCTGTTAGTTTAAAATTATTACAGATTTAATTGGAATGTGGAAACATGATAGTAAGGTCTGTAGTAAAAGAAACTGGAATAGGGAATTAACAGAAAGGGGAAGGGAACCAATATATTATAGAACAGATTTAATTATAAGAGAAGGGCATGGAATGTGTTTTACTGCGAACATCCACAAAATTTCACTTTCCCAAAAACCAGATCTGTCTTTAGCTATCTAAGTTGTTGTATTGGTACCCATCGCTGCAGTATCTGAGGACCACCTTTTATTTCCTCCACTCCTTTTCTACCCATTTCTGTAACTCCTTTCTTGATTGAATCTTTTACGTTCTCTCTTCTTCTTCTTCTTTGCTTTACCACAGCTGTAACTTAAAAAAAAAAATACAAAAACCTCAAAAAAGTGAGTTTTTTATACTTCATTCTAAGAAATATTGAGAGTATTGGCCATTCTTATGTCCCCTTCAGTGATGAGTTCCAAAGCCTTGGATCTGTTGCCAAGAAAGCTCTGTCTCAGGCTTCTCCCTTGAATTTGATTGCTTTGTAGTTCCTGAAGAATGCAGCTGCTAAATTGTTGTGGAAGGTGAGAGCAAGATGTTCTCTAAGCTTCTATCTTCATTCCAAAAAAGGTGCATCTTGCTCAGTGTCAGTGTGATGGAGTTCACAAACCCCAAAATAAGGCTGAGAAAAGGGAAGGGCTGGAGCCGTACTGCTCCTGGGAGAAGGCCAGTATAAAGGGATCTTCAGCATCCCGGGCAAGAGGGCAAAGAAAGAGGCTGTTTCCTGGAGGAGTACCACTCCGCAGCAACAGGAGAAGAAGCTTCTGCTGAGTCTTCTCTCTCTCCCCACTCCTTCTCACAAAATGGAGGGAGAACTGGGGCAAAGACTCAAAAAGGCTGCAGACATCAGCCTTAAACTATGGGGTTTAGAAATAAAGTTTAAGTCCACTATGGCCACACCCCAAACTGAGACACAGGCATGGTATGGGGAAGGTGAGCAAAGGGGCCAGCTGAACATAGGCCAGTGCACACTGCTTCTCTTTCAGGCACTTGGGTTGGAACTCAGTGGACAGGGAGGGCCTGGGTTCTCCTACCCACCTCAGACCTATGACCCTTTTTCTCAGGAGTGCAGAGCTAGGTATGATGTTTAATGTTTTATGGAAATATGCTTATGAGTGTAAATATAATGTAACTGGAATATGCTTCATGCAAAAGGTCTCTTGTAAGGTATCATTACAAAGCTTATGATCTACTGAGTGTGTTCATCCTATTTGTTTGCATGTATTATCTCTGTGTCTGAAGTTAGGAAAATAAGATATAAACTTGTATTACTGATGTAAACCCATTAAGGGGAAGCCATTAAGGGTGCTTCAGAATCAATGACCTGTAAATGGCTCCGTTTACTTGCAAACCTTCCCGGGTACGTGTGGGCCAGCCCTGGAAGAATGGAGGCTGGGGTCTCACAGGACATGTGAACATGTCACCTGATACTGGAATCCATGTTAATCCTGGTGCTTTTCCATTTAGAAGGAGGGGTGGGGACCCAGAGAGACAAAAGGTTCCTGCCTTGTGCCAAAGTTATAAAAGGGGATGGAACGGAACAAAGGGGGAGGCGGCCAGTCATGAGAACACCCCTGCTTTCCACGTAATATGTCTGCTGAAACTAGCAAGGAATGTACCGGGGAAAAGATTGGGCCCAGACTAGGAAGGAGTCTAATCTGTGAAAGGAGTTTTTTGGAACGTCTCTGAGAGTGAGATTTTACCTGTAATCAGTTTCTTAATGTATTAGGCTTAGACTTGCGTGTTTTTGCTTTATTTTGCTTGGTGACTTACTTTGTTCTGTCTGTTATTACTTGAAAACACTTAAATCCTACTTATTATACTTAATAAAATCACTTTTGTTTATTAATTAACCCAGAGTAAGGGATTAATACCTGGGGGAGCAAACAGCTGTGCATATCTCTCTATCAGTGTTATAGAGGGCGGACAGTTTATGAGTTTACCCTGTATAAGCTTTATACAGAGTAAAACGGATTTATCTGGGGTTTGGATCCCACTGGGTGTTGGAGATAGGTGACCTGCTGTGCAGTTTTTGGTTAAAGTCTGCAGCTTTGGGCATGTGGACCAGACCCAGGTCTGCAGCAGACTAGCGTGTCTGGCTTAACAAGGCAGGGTTCTGGAGTCCCAAGCTGGCAGGGAAAACTGGCTCAAAGGTAATTTCAGCATGTCAGGTGGCAGTCCCAAGGGGGTCTCTGTGACCGAACCCATCACACTAGGGATTACTGTCAATGAGGCCAGTCCAGCTAAGACCTCATCCAGAGGGTTTGGACACCTTGAACTGACATAAAGGTGGGAGTTGGAGTCACAGACCAATAGGCCCAAACCACCCCACTATAGTCAGTTTCAGCCAGCTGTTTTGTAGGTAGGTCAGTCTCAGCCAGGTTTTGGGATAGTTGAAAGGTGGTGCTATTGGAATAGAAGGTATATCTGTGTATTGTCCGCATTGTCAGCTGCCGTTTGAGACCATGGCATCTCAATCTCTCCCTGTGGTCAACTGTATCAAATGCTATAGAGAGATTGAGGAGTATGAGTATAAATGTTTTTCCCCCTGTTTATGGCCAAGAAAAGGAGGTGGTCATCTGCCAGCGCTATCACTGCTGTCTCTGTTTCAGGACCTGACCTGAAATCTAGCTGGGAGGGTATCAGGAAAATATCTGTAGAATGGTCTGTTTGGAGACTATTCCATTCTTGAGCTCATAATCAAGAAAGTAGGGTGGAATTGTGTGAGAGATGCTGAATCAAAGGAAAGGCTTCTTCAGTATAGGTCAGACTGTTACATATGTAGAGTGCATTGTTTCCTGGAGGAATACCACTCTGCAGCAACAGGAGAAGAAGCTTCTGCTGAGGGGACCTGGCTGTGACTCCTCCCTCCTCTCCCTCCCCCCAAAGATAGAAGGAGAAATGGTTAGCTGCTGTTAATCATTGCTGGACCAGTAGTAGCCTTTCTGTACATTAAAAAATGCTCAGCTTTACAGTTCAACTCACATTCTTGCAGCGTTATGCATGTGAGCTCTATACTGTTGGAAAGGGGAGATTCCCAGCTTCCGCAATGGGACCAAGACCTTTAGCCCTCAAATATTAGACTTTAAATTGTGACATTTTATGTACATAAAAATTAATTTAGATAATTCTTACGTGCCTTTATGGGTTGCTCTGAGGTCAGGATAGTGCAATCTTGGTGAATAAGGCAGTTGACTTTATAGGTAGAGGGATAAAAAATAGTTCCAATAATTCTTTTTTAAAACTCTCTAAAACATCTGTAAAATAGATTTTGTGTAAAATATGTAGCATATAAAAATACTTGATTGTGCGGTATAGTATAAAGGTTCTGTTGGCGCTCATTTGGGAAGACCTCCTTAATTCAGTCATGACTTCACTGCTCATTAGTAATGGCAATCCCAAATTCATGCCAATTAATCCTTTACACCGCACGACATGTGCACTTCTTTAGAACTTATTTCTGCCACCCTGACTACGCATGGAGTAAGGTGTGACAGAATTGAAGCTACACTGTAATAATTTATGAATATTGTATGTTGATCTAGTTATTAGGATGTTTACTGTATGAACGTTGGTTTAGTTACAGGGGACTGTAAGGAAAATGAGCAAGAAAGAAAATAATGGTTCAAGATAAGCCACCTCTGGGGTAAACACTTAAGGGTTGTTAAAAAACTATGCCTGTGCTATTGGCTTTGAAGATTCCACCTCCTGGCTCCAGCCAATTTACAGAACTGTTTTTGGCAAACAGGGCTAAGGACTGGGAACCAGAAGATCAAAAGGACTGGAGCAGTTTAAAAAGACCACCCTCTCAAGAGATGGTAATTGTTTTGGGGGAGTTGTTCAGGGGGCCCAGACTGACGCAGGATGTGCTGGGGTGTCTGAAGAAGTTAGGCCTGCCTAGGGTACCATCAGAGGATGGAAAACCTTTAGGTAAGATAGACATTCAAGTAGACTTTTTGTTTTAAAATCCTTTTTTGCCCTAAATGTTTTGTTCCTACTGTTAAACAATACTTTGGTTATAGACAGCTGTCTGCTTGCTGTATACAGCACTGGTCACAGAAACCCAAAGGGAAGAACTGCAGGTGCTGAACCCAGTCAGGCCAGCTGGGTAGGCACTATTAAGCGTGTATAGGGTACTGTAGCACAAGGCCTGGTCTAAGAGTGGGAGAATTGCAGATTTTCACCCTAGGAGAGAGAAAGGCACAAGGCCTGATACCTAAGGGGGTGCACTCAGAGAAGGTGGAGAGAGGTGCAGTTAGCCCTATAGCTATGACATAAGTTACGACTCCAAGTGAGCAATGGTGGGAAAATTAAGCTGTTATTCACTATCAAAGTTGCTGTAACTAATCACTGCCCATTTCCATTAAGTTGGTAAATATGGCGAAATGTTTCCATAACTAACTTCAGTGTAGCATGGAGTGCTTCATTTAAAACCGGGGTTCTCAAACTGGGGGTTGTGACCCCTCAGGGGGTCGTGAGGTAATGATGTGGATGGTCATGAGCTGTGAGCCTCCACCCCAAACCCCACTTCACCTCCAGCATTTATAATCGTGTTAAATATAAAAAAAGTGTTTTTAATTTATAAGGTGGGTCGCACTCTGAGGCTTGCTGTGTGAAAGGAGTCACCAGTACAAAAGTTTGAGAATGACTGACTGATTTAAAATCTGGAGTGTTTCAAGGAAAGCTTGAATTCTGAAAGGTCACTATACCAGACTTAAATGTCTCTGCTTGCAAATTTTTACATTATTTCTTATATCCAGTCTAATTATTGCTTCATAGATATTATCTTTTATAAAGACCCATTGTCATAGTTAATTAGTACATGCAATAACTGTAAACTAAAAGATACTTGCTATTATATGTGCTTCAATTTTCCATTTCTCTCTTAACAGAAGTTGTTTGTTTGTTGACTAAAGTGTTTTACAGATGAACAGTCTGTAGTAAATCTAATCCAGGGTCAGATTAGAGGTCATACTAGGAAATTATGGTAGGAAATTACTGCACAATTTTTTTGATAGTTTAATAATGCTGTCTATCATCCTAAATTTGCTAGAAGAATGTAAAGTCTATCTACCCTGAAAACATTGAATGCACATGTCACACTGTCTGGAGTAGCTTACAACTGTGACTGCCTACCTTAGGGCAGACTGTCAGAAACAGGGCAGATACCCCAAGATGATGGAGTGTTCTATAATTAGATTTCATCAAGCCTTGAACAAATTCCTGGATCACCATACCAGTCTTACATGGAGTTGCAGACAGTCTCCTTAGATTCTCCAGCCTATCATGCCACCCAGACAAGCTGAACTTTGTGTTAATGGTCACTTAAACCAAAAATCACACCACATCAGATTTCTCCCAGTCCCAAAAAAACCAGTCACTTACCCCAGATCAGTTGGTACTCCAGATCTTACACCAAAGACAATGCTGGCAGCCAATTCTGAAGTAAACTAACTAAAGATTTATTAGCTAAGAAAAAAGAATGAGAGTTATTGAGAGGTTGAAGCGGATAAAATATATATACAGGTGAATCACAGTTTGTAACTCCAAATGGTAGCAGTGATGTAATAAACTGCCAGTTTCCCAAAAGTCTTTGGGGATCTCTGCTTTGCATATGGTACATTCCCTGTAAGAGTCCAAACAGGCCAGAGATGAAGGATCTTTCTTTGAATCCATTTTTATATCTTCGTCTGACAGAAGACAAGCTGACAGTGTCTCTGCTCACATCGGCTTTTCCTTTGATGATGATGAGTGAGGAATACACAGTCTTTTGACCTCCAGTCATCATCACAATGCCTTTTGTTTTGGAATTAGCATCTTTTCTGATAAAGTCCTTCATTAGCATTTCACAAAGTTTCTTTAATGGGTTATTTTAGTTCCATGGGTATACATGATGCAAACGTTTCACTAGTTTTCATGAAGTTTAAACATTTGAATACATACTTATACATTACTCACTTAGGTCTATATTAATACAACCAAATTGGCCTGTGGCCCTGATCTGACCTGGTCTGCTAGCGTCACAACATATGCTCTTTCTTTCCAAACACTGAAGTAAATATGAGTAAAATGAAAAAGCAGATAGTATAAAATAAGTCACCTTTTCAAATATGGCAGACTGAGAGCACTTTAAAAAAAAAATCACTCTCTCCATTTTTCCTATAAGGCTGGTGTCCAATAAGGCTGGTGGCTGAAAGGAACTGGTGACTTTTTAACTGGCTTTCAGGTTATTTTTTCATGCCCTTAAATGTTGTCATAAATATAAAGGGAAGGGTAACCACCTTTAAATCCCTCCTGGCGAGGAGGGAAAACCCTTTCACCTGTAAAGGGTTAAGAAGCTAAGATAACCTCGCTGGCACCTGACCAAAATCACCAATGAAGAGACAAGATACTTTCAAAGCTGGAGGGGGGGAAAAACAAAGGGTCCACTCTGTCTGGGTGATGCTTTTGCTTTTGTCAGAGCAGGAATGCAGGTCAGAACTCCTGCAAGAGTTAGTCAGCAATCTAGTTAGATATGCGTTAGAATCTGTTTTGTTTAAATGGCTGATAAAATAAGTTGTGCTGGATGGAATGTATATTCCTGTTTTTGTGTCTTTTTGTAATTTAAGGTTTTGCCTAGAGGGATTCTGTATGTTTTGAATCTGACTACTCTGTAAAGTATTTCCCTTCCTGATTTTACAGAGGTTTTTCTTTTACTTTTTCTTTAATTAAAATTCTCTTTTAAGAACCTGATAGTTTTTTCATTGTCCTTAAGATCCAAGGGTTTGGGTCTGTGTTCACCTATGCAAATTGGTGAGGATTTTTATCAAGCCTTCCCCAGGAAAGGGGGAGTAGGGCTTGGGGGGATATTTTGGGGGGGAGACATTTCCAGGTGGGCACTTCCCCTATTATTTTTGTTAGACGCTTTGGTGGTGGCAGCATAAGGTCCAGGGACAAAAGGTAAAATAGTTTGTACGTTGGGGAAGTTTTAACCTAAACTGGTAAGAATAAGCTTGGGGGGGTCTTTCATGCAGGTCCCCACATCTGTACCCTAGAGTTCAGAGTGGGGAAGGAACCTTGACTTGTCTTCAGTGAAATTCCAAAATACAGTTAAAAATTAAGTATTTGGGGTTCTTTTAGTTTTCACAAGCTGTGAGGAGGGAGTCCGAAGGCCCTCACATTAAAGCAAGCAGCAGTTGGAATATGGGTGGACAGAGAGTTTGGCTGATTTTGCATGTGGCTGGGGTTGGAGTAGTTGAGAGTATCTCTGCAAATGACCTTTTCAAATGCATGCAAAGTCCCTGGTCCATCTCCTAGCTCCTCCCAGATGATCCATCCTGCTTAGCTCCATGCAAAGTCCTTGATTTTGCTTTCCACTCCATTCCCTGCTATTATCTTTCTTTTCCCTTGAATTCACTACCCTGCTGCAGATTCCTCCCAGCCACCTACAAAGACCCCATTTTCTTCCTCCCACAAATTGCCAATTGCTTACCCTCCTTTAAGGATAATTTTTTAAATAAAGACCAAGGGCCCAATCAAGTTAGAACCCAATTGTACTGGTGTAATGTGCCCTAATTCTCTTCTTTCAAAACCAGATTGTAATTTTATAATCCTGCCTGTGTAAGGGGCAAAGTAAAGCGGGGCAGGAACCAGATTGTGACTCCAGGAATCACAATCTGTTGCTTTCCCATAACCTCAAAGGAGAAAAAGCTGCACCTTTTCACTGGTACAGATTACTTCCCCATCTGGACTATCTCTGGGGCATGAAATTTTGCATTGGGGGCAGGACAGAACCTCGGCTCTTCCCACTCCCCACTCGATCCACTTCCCACTCATTTGCTTGGTAAGGAGAGTACCAGGCTGGTAGCCCCTACTTAAGCCCCTCATTCCTCAGAACGGGGAGGGGCTTATTACTGAGACCTCTGAGTGTAAAACTTTACGTATTGTGGAAGAAACTTTTCTCAATTTTTGCACTGCTAGTAGGAAAAAAAAATAACTATCTTAATTTTAAAATACTTCTGAAATACTTTGAAGAAAGAAAATCTTTGGTACCTTTGTCTTGAATGAGTTTACAGCCTGGTGGAGGAAAAAATAAGAAGAGGTTTTGTTAAAAAACACTGACTGCACTTTAAAGGTGGAAAAGTTTGTTTGCAACTGTCAGCATGCCTTTGCAAATCATGAGCTATATCAGTATTAAAACAATAAGTACATAAATAGAAGTGATCCATGTCAGAATATTTACAAATTCTGCTTAAAACATGAATTTTAATGTGTATTCTGAATCGTCTTCTGTTTCTTGGTGTATCAGTTGAATTTATTGCACAGAAGATTTTTTTTCTTGCATTGTGAGTAAAATACACTATTTAGGGGTGTTTTAGTGGTGCTGTATTTTACTGCTACTCTGGGATTAGAGATTATGGCTGATTTTGACAGTAACTCACTTCCAAGAGTAAAGGACAAGGGTTGGGAGTAATTGTGCCTGGAGGGAAGAAACACACCTCAAGTCTCTCTTGAATGACCTACTACAAGTGAGCATTCAGACCAGGATGCATGAACTCTGGAGTGAGTTACATCCAGCCTTTTTCCATGGAAAGGAAGGTCAAAGCAATTTGGGGCCTTTGGAAGAGAATAAAGGGGGTAATTAAAGCAACCCAGGAACACCACACAAATGAGAGAGATTAGTAATATTTTTAGTTTTACTTCCATATTTGAGCAGCACAGCTCAAGAGACTAAGATCATAGCCAGCTCTTCACACTTGTGAAATATTTTTAATTTATCATTGAATAGGATAAATGAAAATCTTGGCTAGAAGAGAGTAGCAGCCATAATGAAAATTCTTTGCTTTGACTTACTTTATCAAAATAATAAATTACATTATATACTGATTATTTTTCTTCATTTTTCTATGTAGGACTTTTCTTTTTGTTAGAGATGGAAACCCAAATAAACGAAATGTGCACAATGAGACATCTATGCACTTGCTGTGTATGGGACCTCAAATTATGATAGCTGAGGGAGCTCTCCATCCTCGCTTGGCACGACCCTCTGAAGATGATATCAGAAGAGCAGATTGTCTGCAAATGATCCTAAAATGGAAAGGAGCAA
The DNA here is from genome assembly GCF_965152235.1 of Eretmochelys imbricata. NCBI lineage: Eukaryota > Metazoa > Chordata > Testudines > Cheloniidae > Eretmochelys > Eretmochelys imbricata. Next base: position 224,029,376 of record NC_135573.1, on the reverse strand, counting down.
AGCTTGACCAAGGAGAATATGAACGAGCAGCTATTGATGCTGTTGATAACAAAAAAAATACACCTTTGCACTACGCTGCTGCCTCAGGGATGAAAACCTGTGTAGAGGTAAAAATCAGATATAAATATACAGATTTGTGGTTATATTGTGGTATTTATATATGTATTCAACAAAGCTATTACACAAAGAGAAAAATTTTAATACAAACTTAATAATTACAAAGATGGGGGAAAGTCCATTTAGAATGCTACATTTGTAAATCTGAAAGAAACAGAACAATAAACTATCAGGTAGCCACATGAACTGAGGAGAGATCAAAGGAAAATCAAACTACATATACTTATAACATTAACTTTATAAGATTAAACCATATAGTATGAGGAAGAACCATACTAGTTATTAATAATAATAGTTAATTAAAGGAATTTAATGTTCGAGAAATACGAAACAGAAAAATGGAATAAATAGCTACCTGAGCCAAATTTTAGAAGCTTGTTTACCCTACTCGATATGTGAAAACAGCTGTGACTGGAGGAGTTTTAACTACTCACCTCCTGCCTCAAGAATACCTTATACGTGTGTAGGCCATAGTCTCCACCTGCTGATTGAAGAATGAACTCTACTCTCTGTGCTAGCATAACTGCAGTTTACCAACAACAACAAATTCTAATGTATGTGAAAATTCTGTATAGTATCTGCCACTAATTCTGGGCACTCTTAAAACAGGTCTACACTACAGCTGTAGCACATCTGGCAAAGATGCTCTAAGCCAACAGGAGATAGCTCTCCCATTGTCTTAATAACTCCACCTCCATGAGACACGGTAGCCGTGTTGGTGGGAGGATCTCTCCCACCGACATAGCACTGTCTACACGGGGTTAAGGTCAATATAACTACATCGCTCAGAGGTGTGGATTTTTCACACCTCTGAGTGACATAGTTATACCAAAGTATGTATGTAGTGTAGACCAAGCCTTTACTGGGAATTCCTCTTAAATGGGAGGTCTGCAAAGGAATCAGTTTAAACCTGATACTAAATGGCAATGGCTGCTGTGTAATTGGACTGGTAATTCCACTTAATTTAGTGCCTTCAGGTGATTTAATAGTGCTTAGGTCTCTGATTGTATTCCAGTTTCATGCTGATACTGCCTGTTAGCCCCGTTTCAGCTTTCAGTCTTTTCTAGTTTGGTACCTGCAGTAAATTTTTGATATGATGGAAAGAAAGAGTCACTGCGCTCTTCAGTTATTCTCTCCTTTCAACTCCCTTGGTCTGACAGCCTGATGGGCTCTGACCACAGTGGCTTTTAGTCACTCATAAGTCTACCAGCCTGCCTTCCCCAGCATGGCTCTTGTTTTCACAACCATCTGATTTTTGAGCATTATTGTACAGTGCAACAAAATGTACATGTAATACATAGGAGGAGGAGGTAACTGTGCCTAGCACTCTAAAGATCTTTGATCTTTCCCTGTGCCCACACAGGCTAATGCCAAGTTCCTTGTTTAGAATCATAGAATCATAGAATATCAGGGTTGGAAGGGACCCCTGAAGGTCATCTAGTCCAACCCCCTGCTCGAAGCAGGACCAATTCCCAGTTAAATCATCCCAGCCAGGGCTTTGTCAAGCCTGACCTTAAAAACCTCTAAGGAAGGAGATTCTACCACCTGCCTAGGTAACGCATTCCAGTGTTTCACCACCCTCTTAGTGAAAAAGTTTTTCCTAATATCCAATCTAAACCTCCCCCACTGCAACTTGAGACCATTACTCCTCGTTCTGTCATCTGCTACCATTGAGAACAGTCTAGAGCCATCCTCTTTGGAACCCCCTTTCAGGTAGTTGAAAGCAGCTATCAAATCCCCCCTCATTCTTCTCTTCTGCAGGCTAAACAACCCCAGCTCCCTCAGCCTCTCCTCATAAGTCATGTGTTCTAGACCCCTAATCATTTTTGTTGCCCTTCGCTGGACTCTCTCCAATTTATCCACATCCTTCTTGTAGTGTGGGGCCCAAAACTGGACACAGTACTCCAGATGAGGCCTCACCAATGTCGAATAGAGGGGAACGATCACGTCCCTCGATCTGCTCGCTATGCCCCTACTTATACATCCCAAAATGCCATTGGCCTTCTTGGCAACAAGGGCACACTGCTGACTCATATCCAGCTTCTCGTCCACTGTCACCCCAGGTCCTTTTCCGCAGAACTGCTGCCTAGCCATTCGGTCCCTAGTCTGTAGCGGTGCATTGGATTCTTCCATCCTAAGTGCAGGACCCTGCACTTATCCTTATTGAACCTCATCAGATTTCCTTTGGCCCAATCCTCCAATTTGTCTAGGTCCTTCTGTATCCTATCCCTCCCCTCCAGCGTATCTACCACTCCTCCCAGTTTAGTATCATCCGCAAATTTGCTGAGAGTGCAATCCACACCATCCTCCAGATCATTTATGAAGATATTGAACAAAACCGGCCCCAGGACCGACCCTTGGGGCACTCCACTTGATACCGGCTGCCAACTAGACATGGAGCCATTGATCACTACCCGTTGAGCCCGACAATCTAGCCAGCTTTCTACCCACCTTATAGTGCATTCATCCAGCCCATACTTCCTTAACTTGCTGACAAGAATACTGTGGGAGACCGTGTCAAAAGCTTTGCTAAAGTCAAGAAACAATACATCCACTGCTTTCCCTTCATCCACAGAACCAGTAATCTCATCATAAAAGGCGATTAGATTAGTCAGGCATGACCTTCCCTTGGTGAATCCATGCTGGCTGTTCCTGATCACTTTCCTCTCATGCAAGTACTTCAGGATTGATTCTTTGAGGACCTGCTCCATGATTTTTCCAGGGACTGAGGTGAGGCTGACTGGCCTGTAGTTCCCAGGATCCTCCTTCTTCCCTTTTTTAAAGATTGGCACTACATTAGCCTTTTTCCAGTCATCCAGGACTTCCCCGGTTCGCCACGAGTTTTCAAAGATAATGGCCAATGGCTCTGCAATCACATCCGCCAATTCCTTCAGCACTCTCGGATGCAACTCGTCCGGCCCCATGGACTTGTGCACATCTAGCTTTTCTAAATAGTCCCTAACCACCTCTATCTCCACAGAGGGCTGGCCATCTCTTCCCCATTTTGTGATGCCCAGCGCAGCAGTCTGGGAGCTGACCTTGTTAGTGAAAACAGAGGCAAAAAAAGCATTGAGTACATTAGCTTTTTCCACATCCTCTGTCACTAGGTTGCCTCCCTCATTCAGTAAGGGGCCCACACTTTCCTTGGCTTTCTTCTTGTTGCCAACATACCTGGAAAAAACCCTTCTTGTTACTCTTGACATCTCTCGCTAGCTGCAGCTCCAGGTGCGATTTGGCCCTCCTGATTTCATTCCTACATGCCCGAGCAATATTTTTATACTCTTCCCTGGTCATATGTCCAACCTTCCACTTCTTGTAAGCTTCTTTTTTATGTTTAAGATCCGCTAGGATTTCACCATTAAGCCAAGCTGGTCGCCTGCCATATTTACTATTCTTTCGACTCATTGGGATGGTTTGTCCCTGTAACCTCAACAGGGATTCCTTGAAATACAGCCAGCTCTCCTGGACTCCTTTCCCCTTCAAGTTAGTCCCCCAGGGGATCCTGGCCATCCGTTCCCTGAGGGAGTCGAAGTCTGCTTTCCTGAAGTCCAGGGTCCGTATCCTGCTGCTTACCTTTCTTCCCTGCGTCAGGATCCTGAACTCAACCAACTCATGATCACTGCCTCCCAGATTCCCATCCACTTTTGCTTCCCCCACTAATTCTACCCGGTTTGTGAGCAGCAGGTATGCTTTCCTTTTCTTTCCTTTGGGTATGGGGCCCACATTCCTTTCACATTTGACTGAGTGACTAGGTTGGTTTCTCAGTCCTGTTCTGTTTCCTTTCCTTGGGAGCACCTAACAATACACAGAAAAGTTTGTCTGTACCAGTTCTTTGAGTGCTGGTACCTATGTGTACTCTATATTTGGGAATGCATGCACACCATGCAACCAATTCCCAGAGATTCTTAACAAGCTGTGTCCATTGGCCAGTGCATATGCAGTCAATCTCCTCATACTTCAGACCAAGGGCATAAGAGGCTGATGTCTCTCCAGTTCCTTCTTACCACTGCATGGCTTGAGTCAGAATCCTCTGTGTCCGCAGATTTCTCCAGCTTTTTTTATAGCCTGTAAATAGATATCACAAGTAGTTTTTAGGCTAGCATAGTTATATTTTGTATAGTATAGTTTATGTATCTTGTTTTTCCCTTTGCTGGGAAGTCCTGCTCATGGTCTGGATCTATGCCTAGAGTCCAAGAATTGGGTCTCTTGCCCTTGTTCTTTCTGTTTGAGCGACGACCACCAACCTCTACTGTTTGGGTAAGATACATATTTCCATAAAGTGCAGCATCTTTCGCTCGTTTCCCCTGTGAACATGTGAAGCTCATCAGCTTTGGTTGAGGAGACACCCAGAAGGCTATGAGACCTCATTCTGATCTGAGCCAGGAATATCCACTGTATGTTGGCCCCAACTGATAAGCAGTGGCCCTCCGAGCATGAGCTTGAGAGCAGAACCTAGATCTGTGAAGCCCAAGGACCCGTCTTCCAGGACTTCACTTGAGAGTAAGGGGCACTGAGTCCGGAACCCCTTGTTACTTTCGCTCTTAGCTTGCTAAGATAGTTATTTCTCCATGTATATACATGTACATAATTTTTAGTAGTTCTAGTATAGTAGAAGTGTTAGTCTTTCCTCAGCCTGGGGATTCCACCCCAACCGGGGACTATGCCCAGATTCTGGGCTTTAAAAACCATGTCTCCTGCTGTGCTCATTCTCCGTGACCAATGAGCACCAGTAGTACCTCTGCTGTCTGGGCGAGGTGCGTGTCGGCCTTGCTGGAGCCCTAGACATACCTAACAGTGTGAATCAAAGGCTGTGAACCGGAGGACGCCTGCACATTCCTGACCAGAGAGAATGGTACAAGAACGTCCAGGTTCTCAAGTAAAAATATAAACACGTTCTTAAGAGATGGTACAGGAACACACCAACCTCTTGTAAGATAAGGATGGGATAACAGGCTAATGGATAAAGACATTTTGTTTGAACTAGCAGGTACAAGGTGTAGGGTTGGTAATTAACCACGTCAGGAGCATAATATGTAACTTATTTGTATCAGTGTATAAAAGGAGAAGTCATAGGAGGGGCACCTATGTCCAGCCTAGGGGGCAGCATCCTAGTATGCTGACTGACCTGGTACCATTGTTGCAGGCATATATTTGTTAGTGTACCTGTAACCACGGAGCCAGGACACTAGTATCATGCTTCGTCAACAATAAACTTGGCTGAGTGCCTTCACCACCGAACCAAGCCTGCGGTCTTTCTTTGAGTAACATTGAGGTCTGCTGAATTAGCAGACTGTGCTCTCTGCTCACCCTGATAATGCCAGAGATCCAAGAAGGGAAGCACTGAGCAGCTGTAGCAGCTTAGCAGCCTTAACAACATTGCAGGAGCAACGACATTCCATAGCACTTAGCTCACTGTGCTGAGATGTGCGCTGCTGTTATCTGAAAGTCCTTCCTGCCCAGGACCAGGGAAGCCTGTGATATCTGTCTCCGTAAGCATCTCATGGAAGAGGCTATGTGACCCCGAGCACACTTGGATCCCGGCCCAGGAGGACTCCCTGTGGAGCAGCCACCTCTTACCGCGAGCACCTCTCTGAGCACCACTTACGGTGCAGAACCATTGATACCAAAGGCCAAGGACAAGTGCTTGTGTGAGAGTAAAAAACACTCACAGTGACAAGAGCAGGTCCCCGCAGAGGACTGCTCGTAAGTGCAGCATTCCCTCCCCAAGCCTTGCCATGCCAGGTTGGGTGAGACATTGTGCATGGATCCTGCCAGGTTGGCATCGAAGACCCTTGGCTGGAAGGAAAAGCAAACACAAACGGGATCCAAAGGCAAACCCAGTACCGAAACATCCAGAATGCTCACTGATGCACATGACACCACCTGCTCTGACAGCGTCCTGCAGTCCAGCTGACCCCACACACTCCACGAGGTACCTCACCCATCTCGATGGGTGCTCCATGGACCCCTGGCCAAGTGGCAGAGAAGTTGATCCTCCCCTACGCACAGTATCTGCTCCTCTTGGGCCCTCCACTCAGCTGGGACATCCCCATGCCGAAGGATGAACCCCTGCTCTTCCTACCATAGAAACTGCTCCTTTCATGCTGCACTGCAACCTTCTGGTACAAATGGTCCTGCCATTGATAGCACCATCGTCTGACTCAGAGGACTTGTCAGATGTGGAACTGCCATCTTCCCTGATGCCAGGCCAGAACCTGGTTGTGCGAACCACACCTCCCTATCCTCCAGCCTGTGATCCTTCCCATGGGGCCTGCCACAACCAATAGACCCCCTCCTTCTGGCCTTTGGGGACCAGAGACGTCGAGAACCATTCCCAGGTTTCATGCCAGGCATCCCCTGTACACCTGCTTACCTCGTTGGTGTACGAGGCAGGGGAGGACATGGAGCTGGTACTACCGATTCCACCTGTCCCTACCAGAGCATCCTCGTTGCTGGATGAAGCGATCATCCCTTTCCCGCTCTCTGTCAGATGATCACTGGCAATACCAGGACTTGCTACAGAGGGTGGCAGCGGACCTGCAGATTCCTTTGGAGGAAGTCCAGGACTGACATCATCAGCTGCTGGACATCCTCCAACCCCCAGGCCTCTCCAGGGTGGTGCTCCCCATCAATGAGGTCACCATGGAACAGGCCCATGCAGTGTGGCGTGCACCCACACCCAAGCGAGCAGAGAGATGGTACTTTGTGTGGGGTAAGGAGGCCAAATTCCTATTCACCCGCTCTTCTCCCAGTTTCCTGGTTGTTCACACGACTGCTGAACGGGCAAGACAGCAACCACAAAAATCCACCTCTCCTGATAAGGTGGCCAAGAGGCTGGACATGCTGGGCAGGAAGTTTTTTTCATCTGCGGGGCTGCAGTTCCATATTGCCAACTATCAGGCTCTGCTAGCCAAATACGATTTTAACAACTACAACAGGCCAACAGAGTTCCAGGACAAGAATGCTAGAGCAGTTCTAGACACTGAATACTAAGAGCAGTTCTAGACACTGGTGGTTGAAGGGGGGCTAGCAACCAAGGTTGCCCTCCAGGCAGTAGTGGACGCAGCCGACACCGCCTCTCGATCAGTAGCCACCGGTATGGTCATACACAGGGACTCATGGCTCCAATCCTCTGGCTTCCTCAGGGAGGTGCAAAATACGGTCGAGGTCCTCTCCTGTGATGAGTCCAACCTCTTCAATGAAAAGACGGAAAAGTCCCTGCACTCTAAAAATTCGAGGTCCACGCTACGTTCCCTTGACATTTACGCTCTGGTCCTAGATACAGACACCAGAAATAACCCTTTCGCCTGCAGCCACACACATCTTACCCAGCCTACTATCAGCACCTACAAGAGCTTCCACTTTGACAGCAGCAGTCTGTACCACGACCACCTCTTGGACCCTCTCCCAGCTGCAGGCCAAATTTTGATGTGCAAGTCAAGACCTGTGAACTTCTTCAGCATCACACCACAGGTCATCTTCAGGGGCCATCTCGCCCTATTGTTGTTGGGACTAGACCACAGCGGACAATTGGGTATTGGATATCATCCACCACAGATGCGCGATAGTTCCTCTCCTTCCCACCTCATCGCCCTCCTACCAACTCCTTCTCCAACAAGAAGCAGACATTCTACTCCTCAAGGGGTGTGTGTGTGTGTGTGTGTGTGTGTGTGAGATAGAGTGTATCCTGCCCCAATACCGTGGGGGAGGCTTTTACTCACAGTACTGCCTCATCCCAAAGAAGGGCAGAGGATGCCACCCCATTCATAATCTTCAGTTACTGAATATGTTTATCAGGAATCCAAATTCCAGATGGTGAAGCTGGTATTGATCATCCTCTCCCTCCACAAGGGAGCATGGTTCGTGGCTCTCGAAGATGCTTGCTTCCACATGGACATCCACCTGTCATACAGGAAGTTTCTCCATTTCAGGGTGGGACACCACAACTACCAATTTTGGGTCCTTCCATTCAGCATAGCAAAAACACCAAGAGTGTTCACAAAGATCTTCAGAGTGGTAATGGCCAGATGTGATGCCTAGGCCACACAATACCTTAACCTCAGTACCTTAACAACTGGCTCCTGGTGGCACAATCTCAACAGGAAGTGCTCTCTGTGATCTGCTGTGTTCTCGGCCTCCTGGCATTCCTGGGTATTTGTGTCAACAAAGACAAGTCTATTTTGACATGCACACAGACAATATACTTCATAGGGGCGAGGCTGGACTCGATCGCAGCATGATCCTTCCTCTCGGCAGACTGCTTCACATTGATAAATGCCCTCATCATGTGCCTTCGCCTCAAACCCCATACCGCAGTCCAATAATGCCTCTCCCTCCTAAGTCGTATGGTGGCCTGCACTCACATAATGTCGCATGGATGACCTTGCATGGTCTACAAGTTTGTCTTCTCTCCACCTACAAGCCCAGCAGAGACCATATCCCGTGCCTGTGCTGACCTCCCTCAACTGGTGGTCAGATCCATTCCAGATCATGATTGGCACCTCCTTCAGCTCCTCCGCACCACAGGCCACTATCAAGACAGACGTTTTCCTTGTGGGGTGGGGAGCCCATTTAGGCTGCCCATAAACATATTAGAACTCAGGGTAGTCTGTCTCACATGCAACGCCTTCCTCCCGCTCATATGGTCCCTTCACATTCAGCTTCTCTGACGATATCACTGCTGTGGCATAAATCAACAAACAGGGTGGAGCCAGGTCTCCTTATCTTTGCTCCAAGTCTATCCGTCTCTGGAACTGGTGCATCAGGAACCAGGTCACACTTCAGGCCACGCACCAGGCCCCCAAAATTCCCTAGACGACACGCTCAGCAAAACTGTATACTTCAACCAGCTACATGATACCATGCTCCACAACCTCTTTACATTGTGGGGCACCTCCCGGTGGGACTTCTTTGTCTCTCAAGGACTTCGGAAAGTCCCCCTCTATTGCTCCAGGGGAGTTCTAGGCAAGGGCTCTCAAGGTGACACTCTCCAATCCTGGACGGGCGACCTGTTATGCCTTTCACTCCATTCCCCTCCTGCCACAGGTTCTCCTCAAGATTCGCCGGGACAAGGCCACCGTCATCCTCACAGCACCCTACTGTCTGCAGAAGTTCTGGTTCACTGACCACCTATCCGTCTCTTCTCGGTCCCAGATCTCCTCACACAAGTCAGAGATGACTCTATCATCCCAATCAAGACCTTCACATCACAGTCTGGTATTTGGATGGGCATCAAGTGTAGACTGTGCATGCTCCACTCCGGTTTGGCAAACCTCACCCAAAGCAGGAGGGAATCCACCAGAACATGCAACTGCACTAAATGGAGATGCTTTCTAGACGCTTCCATCGCCACAACTACTCAGGGGACACAGTGACCATCCCAGTCATCCTGGTCTATTTCCTTGCCCTTTAAAACATCGGTACTGGCTCTCAACTCTATTTGAGTGCATCTGGCAGCACTTAGCACCTTTCTCCTGCAATGGATGGCCTGTCCGTCTTTACACACCCCACCACTGTGTACTTCAAGAAGGGCTTGATCAACACCTTTCCATCGATGATGAAGCACATGCCCTCATGGGACCTCAACCTCGTTCTTTCTGCCCTCATGAGACCACCCTTTGAACCAACGGCAATATGTTCTCTATGCAACATAAGAACATAAGAATGACCATACTGGGTCAGACCAAAGGTCCATCCAGCCCAGTATCCTGTCTGCTGACAGTGGCCAATGCCAGGTGCCCCAGAGGGAGTGAACCTAACAGGTAACGATCAAGTGATCTCTCTCCTGCCATGCATCTCCACCCTCTGACAAACAGAGGCTAGGGACAACGTTCCTTTTCACCAAATGAAATTAATGGGCAGCAGGTTTAAAACAAATAAAAGGAAGTTGTTCTTCACACAGTGCACAGTCAACCTGTGGAACTCCTTGCCCGAGGAGGTCAAGAAGGCTAGGACTATAGCAGGGTTTAAAAGAGAACTAGATAAATTCATGGAGGTTAAGTCCATTAATGGCTATTAGCCCGGATGGGTAAGGAAAGGAATGCAAGTGGCATTCTTATTTGCCATTACCTCGGCCAGGCATGTCGGCAAGCTTGCTGCCATGATGCCAGATTTCCCCCCCCCCGCACCACATGATATTTAACAAGGAGAAGGTGTCCGAATTCCACCTCAGTCAATCCATGCACTTGCCTGTGTTCTACCCAAAGCCACACACCTCTCCCGCCGACAGAACTCTGTACCTCCTTGGCATCCATGCCTGAATATTCTACCTCCACAGGACTTGCCTCTTTTGGAAGTCACCTAAACTTTTTGTTGCCATCATCAGACGGTCAAAGAGACAAGCCCTCTCATCCCAGTGAATCGCTAAATGAGTGTCGGGGTGCATCCTTGAATGCTACAAATACTCCAACCTATCTTCTCCTGGCAGAGTCACAGTGCATTCTACGTGGGTGGAGTCTGCCTCCTTAGCCTCACTGGCGGATGTGTCACGGCAGGACATCTGCTGAGTCACAACATGGTGCTCTGTCCGCACATTTACAGCATACTACTCCCTAACGCGTTCAGACGTGGGCCACACTGTATTGCCAATGGCAGTTCCATTGGCATCCTTGTACCCACCTCCGCACTGATCACTGCTTTCAAGTCACCCACGAGTGGAATACACATAGGGACCATCACTCGAAGAAGAAGAGGTTGTCACTTATCTGTAATTGGAGGTTCTTGAGATGCGTAGTTCCTATCTATATTCCATTACCTGCCCTTCTTCCCTTCTGCTTCAGACTAGAGGATGCAATGTTAAGAGGAGAAACTGGAGTGGTGTCGACCTATGCTACCTCTTATACCCTTGGCTAGGGGCACGAGGAGACACACTACGCGCTTGCAGGTCTATGGACGCTACTAGGAAACACTTCTGGACTCAGGTGCATGGCACACATGCACATCCACATGTGAAATACAGATAGGGATCACACATCTCGAAGAACATCCAGTTACAGGTAAGTAACCTCCTCTTCCCAGATCTTCTAACTTAGGAAGACTGCAAAATCAGACACCCCAATTCAGATCCAGTTCACTTCATGGTGTGGTGTTTGAAATGGCATCAGATCTACAATGTTCATGTTCGGAAGTCGTCCAAACCATTCTTACTCAAAATAGGAAAGATTCTGAACTGCTGTCTAGCTAAATGGAGACATTTTTCTACCTGAGCACAGCACAGTCAATCTTCCTCAGGCTCTGCAGATATTCCAGTCACTTTAGATTATCTTCTGTCATTGAAGAACTTGGGTCTTTCCATCAGTTCACTGCTGGTCCATCTCGCCACAATCATTTCCTGCCTTCCTTCAGTAGATGGGTGTTCAATTTTTACTTGCCCAACAAACAGATTAATGAAGGGCTTAGTCAGGATCTTTCCAGCAGTGGTCAGGCCTACACCTTAGTGGAACCTCAGTCTCATCCTGACAATACTCACTAGACCACCATTTGAATCTTCGACAACACACTCTATGCCCCCCCTTTCAATGAAAGTTGCATTTTTAGTTGCTCTTATTTCTTCCTGAAACCCCAGGTTTTGGTTGAAGAGAAAAGACTTCATTCCTTGGATTGTAGACATGTCCCAGCATTCTACCTGCAAAGGACCAAATGAATTAGAAAATGACCAAGACTGTTTCTCGCTGTAGCAGAAAGGTTGCAAAGACAAGCAATATCTTCTCAGAGAATCTCTAAATGGACTTTGGTTGTATCATTATGTGCTACCAATTAGCATATGTCCCTCCCCCAAGAGCACAAGCTACTTCTACAGTATCTCTACAGGAGGTACTTATACTAGACATATTCAGAGCAACAACCTGGAGTTCTATTCACATGTTCACAAAATATTATGTGCTAGTTCGGGCCTCCGCTGTGGATGCAGTGATGGGGACTGCAGTTCTTCAAACATCTTTGTTGCTGGCATCTTCACATCAACCTCTGATCTGAGTACTGCTTGTCAGTTACCGACATGTGGAATAGACGTATGGACCAGCGCTCAAAGAATAAGTGGAAGTTCTTCATGATGTGTGGTCCCTGTCTGTATTCCACTATATGCTCTCTGTCCCCTCTGCCTTGGATCATATTGGATTTGCTGTAAGAAGAGGAACTGGAGAGGAGTTAGCCCACATTGGCTCTTATACCTTTGGTCTGGAGCATGAGAAGAGCAACTGTGCATGTGAAAGCCAATGGATGCTGCTTGTTAATCTCCAGTCTGGCACCCATGCATACCCACGTGTGAATACAGATAGGGACCACACATCTCAAAGAACTTCCAGTTACAAGTAAGTAACCTCCATTTACAAATGCCTTAACAAAAACAAACTAGTAGGCATGTGATTAAAAATAAAGAAAAATATCCATCAAAAATAAAATGTAAACAGAAGACAACCCTAGCAAGACTATTACTATGGGAAGTATTGATAGCCTGGCTGGAGCTTTTAATTGCAATCTATCAAATAAGGAGGATTAAATCTCTTATTTCTTGAAAATGTGTTTACTTGATTAAAGCTTGGCTTTGAGCAGAACTTTATCAGGGGCCAGCCTGAGACTAACATGAACTGGCCCAGGAATGCTTACAAACCTCAGCACCTTTGTTCCAAATGCAAGGCGCCTTTCATTAACCTTGCCATGTCTAACATAGATACATAACACACACATTTAAAATAAAAACCATCTATGACCCTACCAAAACAAGATACTCCATTGCATGCACTTCTCCCCTGGAGAAGAAGATGAGAGAACAAAGAACATATGACAGATGAGGGAGCAAACTGACATGATGAAACATCTGTTGGAACTGCAGGAAAGCCAACAAGAGCACAGATCCCCACTGCATCCATTGTATAACTGCCTGCCCTCCTCCCCAAGTTCCATATCCTCCTCACCCAGGCGCCCAAGAACGCGGGGTGGGGGAAGCTCCAGGCACCCAGCCACTCCACTCCAGAGGATGGCCCAAGCAACAGGAGGCTGTCATTCAAACAGTTTTGATTTGTAGTGTGGCTACAGTAAGCAATGTGGCCTTGTCCTTCCCTCCTCCCGCATCCCACCACACGCAGGCTACCTTGTCAGTTATCTCACTTTTTTTTAATTAATAAAGAATGAATGCATGGTTTCAAACTTTATTTTTTTAATAAAGAATGTGTTCTGTAATCCCTTTGCAATTATGCAAGCTTCCTTTTGTATACTTTACATACTAGTCTATATTTGATCCCTGTTTATTAATGTTAGACATCTTTTAGAGTCAGTAATTCATAGGTGTTGACTTTTGATTTTTGCTTTTAGCTTCTGGTAAAACATGGTGGAGACTTGTTTGCAGAAAATGAAAATAAAGATACTCCCTGTGACTGTGCTGAGAAGCAGCACCATAAAGACTTGGCCCTCAACCTGGAATCTCAAATGGTATTCTCACGGGATCCTGAAGCTGAAAGCATTGAAGCTGAATATGCTGCTTTAGACAAAAGACAGGTGCAGTGAAACTTTTAATTGTGTGTACTTTATGGTTTTATAAATCTGTGTATGTAGCAACACTTGGTGATAGAGGCAAAAATATCTTAAGCATGAGTTTAACTCTGGGCACACTTTTAGATCCACGGACTTCAGTGGCACTACACACACGTTTAAGCACACTGCGGAAGAGCAGTAGTGAGTCCATAGTTAAGAAGAGAGCTTTCTGTTCTCAGTATTTCAGAAAGCTCTAAATTACATACGCAATGCAGGTTGTCTTGGAAAATTGCTGTGCCACATTAAAGCTAGGGGTAGAGTTAGTGGTGCAAATTTGGGGTCATTTGGTCAAGTAAGTTGTGAGATAAAGCTCTTCCAAAAATGATCAACTTCTAAAATTTTCAATTTCTTATGATTTTCTGCCCAAAGATGAGGTGGGGAAATAGAAGAAGGATTCACAGCATGTTTCCTCTAATTTCAACTAGTGAATACCACCAAGAAGCAGCTGCAAAGTGCAGTATTTCAAAATATATTAATTTTTCTTTCTGGTTCTAGAGGGTTGTGCCTGGAACTGCTGCAAACCAGATCTTGTACAAAAGTAGGAGAGCATGTAATTTTCATGTCCATTTTTAAAAGTGCTCTAGAATTCATAGGCGCATTCAGATCAGATTAAAATTTGTTTTTGGAGTAAATTAGGTATGTTTTGATTAGGGGGGTTCCCATTTTAATTGCTTTCCAATCATGACCTGCTTTTTAATAAAGTGCTCTAAAATGCACATCAGCTGGTTCAGTTTGAACACTGGATTGTCAGTGGAGAGACCCAGGTAAGAGGTAGTAGTGCAGTCTTGGAGCGGCTTGATTAAGGGATCACACCCACACCCACACCCACACCCACACACACACACACACACACACACCCCTTCGCTCCCAGAATGAGTTGATTGTACTGTGGTTCCATGGATCACGGACGAGAGGAAGATAAGGAGTACAGGCAAAGCTGCAAGGGCGGAACACCATGCCAGTTTCACGGAACACCATGCCAGTTTCACGGCACTTCTTCAAAAGAGTTCTAAAATTCACAGGCTAAGTCAGATCAATGTGGAATTTGGTATGCCAGTTGAAGACCTTGGATGCAGTCTGTGGGGTAAATTTGCGTAATTTGATCTCAGGTTTCCAAAATGACAGGCTTTTATTTTTCAAAATGCTTCAAAATGCACGTGCATAAGCAGATTGCCTTGGAAATAGCTATGCTACATCAAGATCCAGGGTAGACTTTGTGGGATCATTTAGTCAGGGAGTTTCTAATATAAAGGCCCACTCGTGACCTACTTTTAACTATCAAAATGCTCTAGAATGCACATGCAGAGCCTGATTGGCCTGGAAATTTCTTTGCCAAGAGAGAGACCAGCGTAAAGACACTGGTAAAAAATTGGGATTATTTGGTCTGAGCATTCCAATGATACAGCTCCCTTATGTATTTCTTTTCAAAGTGTTCTAAAATACATGAGTGTAAGTAGATTGCCTTGAAAATAGCTATGCCACATCAGAGTCCAGAATAGATTGTGGGTTGCAAATTAAGGATCATCTGGCCAAGAATTCCCAAAATAAAATCCTTTCCCCAGATGGTCTGCTTTTGATTTTCTAAGTGCTCCAGAAGCAGGCACTCAGCACAGGAACTGAAGTGGTAACTGAAAACAGGAATGCTCCATGCATGCCACAAGCACACAGTGCTGAAACTACATTAGGCAGTTAGGAATAGACTTGCTCCGTGTATGCCACAAGCACTCAGCTCTGAGTGGAAGCTGAGGATAAGCAGGCTTTCTTAGCTCAGGCCACAAGTGCACAACACTGAGACCAGAGGTTTAGGGAAATTGCTCAGACTCAAGATCAGTGCTGGCTCAGGCTCTGGCTCAGCCTCCTCAAGGAAGGGTTCAGTGAGTGAGAAGATCTGTAAGCAACCCATTCACAAACTTAAAATCCATTTGCATATCTCTTACAAGAAGGTTAGCATTTCTGGAAAAAACCAAAATATAAACTATGGAAAACCGTGAATTATAGTGTTAAGGTGACACTTTCCACGCAACCTGCCTGGATGAAGATGGCAATAAAACTGGGAGTACAACAGTATCTTAACCCTCCCTAACCAATCCTGCCATTTTATCTGTGCCCAGCACAACTTGAAATCCGCACTCTTACTCATACAGTCCAGTGGACCTGCACTGAGATCTGTGCAGCATCTTTGATGCAAAGGAGTACTTGCTGCTGGCTGGCAGAGGCGGACAGAAGGCAGAAATCAGAGTAACAGCCGTGTTAGTCTGTATTCGCAAAAAGAAAAGGAGTACTTGTGGCACCTTAGAGACTAACCAATTTATTTGAGCATAAACTTGCATCCGATGAAGTGAGCTGTAGCTCACGAAAGCTTATGCTCAGATAAATTGGTTAGTCTCTAAGGTGCCACAAGTACTCCTTTTCTTTTTGAGAAGGCAGAAAGGTACTGTTATATTCCCAGTTCCTATTGCCATCGCCTGTGGACAGAGTTAAGTGTTCTTGCATTATAGTAACAATATCTTAATTTCAAATGGTTGTAGCCAATTCATGTCATTGTTCCTATTCAGATGTCATCAAGGAATTATAAGGAATGCTTACATTTAGAATTGAACCATTTGCAATGAAGAAAATAAACAATTTGCAAAGCTTAAAGTCATAAGAATGTATAATTTCTAATTGCTGTGGGGCAGAACAAAAGCTTTCCACCTTTAAATAAGATGGGAGTCAGTAGTGACTCTACAACTTTTGCAAGTGTTTCCTTACTTTGAATATTTTTCTCAAGAATATTTCCTATTTAACTGTTTCTGATGAAAATAATTGTTTAACATTGTTTATTTGAGCATAAACTTGCATCCGATGAAGTGAGCTGTAGCTCACGAAAGCTCATGCTCAAATAAATTGGTTAGTCTCTAAGGTGCCACAAGTACTCCATTTCTGTTTAACATGAGTTCATTCTAGAATCTTGTTTTCCATTGGTACTGGTTGAAATGCACATTCTTCTGAGGAGACACTTCTGTTTTAATTTTGTCTTTTTAACAGATCTTGGGAACCTTTAATGATTAAATCTGAGTTTGCAATTAAAAAATGTATAGCAAATGCAAGGTCATAATAGTTTAATTAAATATGTTCCTACATAACACAATATCGAAGCATAGGAATATTAAACATTTACAAAACAAGATATAAACTTAAGAACTATGGCTCTGTGTAAAACACCGAGACACAAAACTTTATGACTAGAGTCTATTCTTTTATCCTTATGGTTAGGTGAAACAAAAAGCATCAAAATGGGTTATGTCTGTGTTGGTTTTTTAAATAGAAATCAGGTCAGGGGAAAATTCCAAAAGATTTCCCTTGCCTCTAATTTTGTATTTTTATTTCATTAATTGAAACAACTTACAATAAAAGAATTTGAGCAAACATTGCCTATACGTATAATGTGTAAGAATATAAGAAATATTTCTCTCTTAAAATGTATTAAAGGTGAAGTTAGGCTAGCAGTAACCCAAATAATATACACTGTAATTTAATCTTTTTAACTAATTATTTTTGCATCGATTTTGATGGCTTCACATTCATAGTTCTCTGGTTCTCTGCTTATTCCTAAAATAGAAGTAGGTTCATCTTTGCAGTGTAGCCCCAGGAGGTAAAAGGCACTTTCATTTTAACCCCATGCTGCAATGTATTCAGTACATGCTAAGGAACACCTGGGAAAAAGCAGAAATTCAGAGCAGATCATCCAGTCCAGGTTTAGTTCTGTGCCAGACACATAGAGCATTATACTGCACAATAACAAAACAATCATTTTCTTCAGATATTTAATTTATATTTGGAAAGGATCTGTTCAGTTCCAATTGAAAGCCATTTAGAAAGTAGTATAAGCATAACTTTAGTGTTCATATTTAAGAAAGTGAAAGATGTTTGCACTCTTAAAATAACCCACTTAAAATTAGTACATGGAGATAGAAATAGCCTTTTTAAATAGGAAGAGAAAACAAAAGTACAGCGGGCTTTAATGTCTCCAAATTTATATATTACATAGGTGCACGTGAGTGGTAGAGGCAGTGTCAGATAATTTTTGAAAATATATAGCCCCAATTTACAAAAAGGATGATATATAAAGTAAATTTGGCATCATTTGGTTACCATCTTAATTGCACAAAAAGGAATTGTTTTGTCTTCTCAATTTTTAACAGTATATTAAAAATAGAAAAATCACTTTAACATTAAATGAACTGATAAAATAAAACCTCTATGCAAATACTAAGATATTAATAAACACTTTAACATAGTTTCAAATAGCAATTTGATAATAAAAGAATTGATGGTATCTTTGCTTTTTGTATCTGGCTCAGAATGTTAGAGGTAAAATAAAAGGAAGGTATGCGTGTGTGTGCTCAGATGTGTGTGTATGTAAAAGGAGGAGTATATAGAAAATATTACAAGAATTGAAGATAGTGGAAAACTGTTATTCCATGGGTTGAAGAAGTGACAGAACATAGAACATCCCTAAGTTACTGTTTTCCATAGTTTATATACTGTGAATTATATTGTTAAGGTGTTAAACTTACAGTATAGTTTAAAGATCTGGAGATCTCTTTGTTAAACACAAAGGGCAAGTTTTTCAGTACAAACCTCAGTTCTAATCTAAGGGCTTCTGCAGATGGAATGAGTTGAAGGATTTCTTCTGTGCACTTAAGGTTTGATCCAACATTCATTGTAATCGTGGGAGTCTTTCCATTGACTTCAATATGCTTTTGATCTGGGCCTATATGAGTTATTCAGATATGAGCTACACATATATCTGAGGTCAAAGAAAAAATTGTTTGAATTACGCTGAGAAACAGTACATGTTCATATAATTAAAGAACATATTGTCTTGCCAAAGAGGACATATTAAAAATTTTCTGTGTGTGCAACATTAGTTACCATTTCCAGACTTCTGACTGCTTAACTTTGTCTCCTTAATGTTTTTTTATGGAATAACATATTACTTTGTGAACAAAATATATGTATTTTTAAAACACGGTCATAAGGAATATTTCCCACATCTTTAAAGAGCAAATTAAAAATTCTTAAAACCAGAGAATCTAAAAATCCTTTCTGGGGCTTGTGTGGAACGTTCCAACAGAGATAGTATAACACTTACTACTCAAGAGAGATAAGTGCCAGTGTTCAACCTAGAAACAGCCAATTAAACATAATTTAGAGCAATTGTGCACTTCAGATTAAAATGTTAGTTCCTTTAATATACACTTGTTTCAGATATCATTAAGAAATACCTTTCCCTTATAGATTTAAAAGGTGGTGATTGTCATGCTGATGAAGCTAATTTATATTCTTTCAATGATAATTCAAACTACTACTTTATCAGTTCAGATAAAGTCTAGAGAGTTTAGTCATTGTCCCAATTTTTTTAGAGCATATCCATGCAAATGTAATCACTTGAGCACCCAGCTGTTTGTAAACCTGTCAATTTGACGTGTTTTCATAAGTTATCTCTTTAGTAAGAAATTAAATAGGTCAGTCAAATTCCAGAATGCTGTCTAGCAAACGACCCAGATTTACTCTAGCAGGGACCACTAAGGATCAGAATGTTCTTAGTCCTTCCATAGGTGTGCACCAACAGGAAGGCACAAGGAAACTCTCCCCGGTTTGTGCAGCCCACATAAGGAAATGCAGGAACCACTTCCATCATGCTTTCCCAAAGAGGGCAAAGAAGAAGCAGGGCTCTGGGTCCATTTCTTCTGTTTACACTAGTCTGGGGAATTGGCCAGTACCAATAAGGAGAGTAGGCTCTATCATCAATTGAGGCTAGTTTATGTTGCTGATGGATCCTACTGCTCAAATAAATTGGTTAGTCTCTAAGGTGCCACAAGTACTCCATTTCTTTTTACTGCTTGTACGTAATTACTGGAGTTTGTTTATTAGATGTATTTTTTGAGGGTTTATTGTGGATGTCCAGTGTATGAGATGGACTCTTTTGTTTACTGTAGTGTAAATGTGAATTATAAAAAACTATTAAAAAGCCAGTTTTTCATTTTTTGGTCCCTTCCTTCTCTCCTGGATGGTGTCTGCATGGGCATATAAAGACTTAATATAGACTTTATTTTTTCCTGTGTTATTTTTAAGGAGTAAGGATGCAGCTCTCATATCTTGGCCATAGGAGCTGGACTGTGACCTCAGAGTTGCTGCCTTTTTGCCTTTCCACCTGACCCTATTGCTAACACTGTAAGAGAAGATGCCACCCTGAAACTAGCAGGGGGATTGAAACTGGTTCTCACCACTTAAGGTGGTGAAGTCCATTGCCACTGCTGCCCAAACTGCACAGTTGAACTTCTGTACTTGCAATGGATCAGCCACCTATAGCTGTATGCTCAGACCAATCAAACAATCAATTACCTCCATTCCCACTTCTGACTAGGTGCGTGCTGCCTCACGTGATCTGCAGTCTGACACCAGCCAATTATACCTTCCCTTTCTTTCTATCCAAGTCTTCAGCATTCCTGTCCCCAAGATAATGCCAAGGTAATGGCCCTCAAACATATGAGGTCAGTAAAAAGTAATCCAGCTGCTACCTATGTTTGCATTTTTGCCAGGCCAAGTAATATCTTACTTCAGATAATCCTGGATCTAGCATTCTTTTCTTATCCATCCCTCAGGAATAGATTTTGAACAGCTCCAGAATTCTACTGGCTACCTAATGAGTTAACTTTTCCAATAAAAATTATTTGGATTTCCTGTCTTCATCCATATCACCAGCTGGGTTCCATGCAAACCTAGTAATTTAGATTCTTTTCTTTTTTTAATC
Organism: Eretmochelys imbricata; assembly: GCF_965152235.1. Lineage (NCBI taxonomy): Eukaryota > Metazoa > Chordata > Testudines > Cheloniidae > Eretmochelys > Eretmochelys imbricata. The sequence continues at coordinate 224,008,933 of NC_135573.1, read as the reverse complement.
ATTTGACATAGATTGAGACCGTCTCAATGACTGAACTCTAGAAATATCAGAGAACTGTAGATATAGCTTCTTTTGGCTTTGAAATGCATAAAGTTGATGCACTATAAATAAACATCACCAGATTACAGTGTCTTCATAGAATTTGATATAGTTGTCAATCTGCACAGTCATGCGTCAAACTAAAGAATTCTTCTCCAACTAACCTATCAAGAGAGTAGTCTCTCCATCTGCAGTTTGAGAGAATTGTTAGGTAGCAGAAATGTTTAAACTGTTGTTGCCAGTTTAATGCAAAATTATTGGTTCACTGGAAAATCTCTACTTCTGAAGAGCTAACCTGTCTTTTTTTCTTTTCAAAGCCATATGAGGGACTAAGACTTCAGGATTTGCGAAGGCTAAAGGATATGCTGATAGTGGAATCTGCGGACATGCTTCAGGCCCCACTGTTTACTGCAGAAGCTCTTCTTCGGGCACATGGTAATCAAAAACTAATAAAGTATTCAGACAGTTTTAGAAATTGTCTCAGCAAAATAAAAGTCATGTTCATGGGTTTTTTTCTTTTTTTCCTAGCTATAATTGAAAGAAAAAGAGAAAATAATTATTAACAAAATGTGTATTCTTTTTTGAGTACATTCCCACTCTTGGGATAGTTTGCCAAGCAGTATTATACAGTGGAAGGAGGGAGTAGAGACCTAATTAAACAATGACTGAAGCACCGCTCTGCCAAGCTGTGCTTCCGATCTGGATGGCAGATACTATGCATAATGTCTTGTAAAGGTGTGAATTGGACTTCATGTAGCAGCCCAGCAAGAGGGATATAGCAACCACTCTAGGAGAATGGGCTCTAAAAGGAATAGGAGAAGAGAGTGAAGCTTCTCTATAATATTCCCCAATACATGGTCAGATCCGTCTGAGAGACATTGCGCTGAAATGGCCTGACCCTTAGAGGTGTCGATATACAAAATAAACAGCTTAAGAGAAGTCCTTACATTCTTAGTTCTGTCCAGGTAATACAAGAATGTTCTCTTTGCATCTAAAGGATGTAACCAGATTCTTCTTCAAGTGATTGCTCATGTGCATTCCACAGTAGGTATGCGTGCTCGCCATGTGCACCGGTGCCGGAAGTTTTTCCTATAGGGGAGCGCCCCTAGTGACCCCTGGAGTGGCACCGCTATGGCACAGCGTAAGGGGCACTGCACGCTCCCCCAACTCTCAGTTCCTTCTTGCCGCTAGTGAAGGTGCTTCGGAACTGCTGTGCTCCAGCTTTCTGCTGTAGCTTTCCCTGTTGGATTGTTGTTTAGTTCGTAGTTAGTTAGTACCTGTAGTTTTTCCTTTTAAAAAAAAAAAAAAGAGTATAGTTAGAATAGAAAAGCGTGCCCGAGTTGGGGTATGTTCCGCGCTTTAAATCATGCGACACTTGTAAATGGCCTATGCCAGTAAGTGTTTCGCACACTGACTGTTTATGCTGTCTGGGGGGAAACCTACCTCAGCGACCGCTGCAAAATTTGCACATCTTTTAAGCCTGGGACCACAAAGGAGCGGGACATACAGCTCCAAGACATCTTGATGGAGTCAGCCCTGACCCCGACACCGCTGCGCTGCTCCGAGTTGGCACCGAGCACCATGGCATCGGTGCGCGGTGACCCAGTGGTGTCTTCAACCAACCGGCACCGCTCCCCATCCACGGGACACTCTAAGAAGACAAAGAAGAGATCTTCTCTGTCAAGGCTCTGGGGCAAGGTTGGGGGCGAGACTAGACCCGCGTTGGGCAGCTCTCAATCCTCATCAACCTCACGGCCTCCGACTCAAGTTGAGCGGAGTAGCCCAGCCCACTCTGGGACGACCTCCCTGGACGCCAGTGGCCACATACGGGTGCCCTCCATGCCGGAGGCCCTGCAGGGGGCTCGAGACATAATGTCTCTACTGGTACCTGTTGCACCAGCCCCTGGTCCAGAGACAAGCCAGTGCTCGGACTGCCACAGTCGCCTCCTGGACAGTTCAGTTCACGGTCAAGGGAAGGTTTCCGACATAGTTCTCCACTCAGTGACTGTCCCGCTGGCAGCCTGCACCGGTCCCCATCGACCCCCACCAGGTTGTCTGGCTGGGTGCCAAGCAGCAGGGGATCCAGGTACTGCTCCACTTCGAGGGAACGCAGTCCTAGCAGTCAGAGCTGGCTCTGCCGGGACTGGGAGAGACGGCACCGGAGGTCACCTACTCCGAGAAGCCATCATAGCCCCTTGCGGTACCAACGTAGAAGCTGCTCACGCTCTTTGTCCCAGTCGAGGTCCCTGACACGGCACTGCTCCCACAGCCACAGGCGTAGATCACCGGCAACTGGCAGTCACGGAACTGCCCGACGGAGCCATTCACGGAGCAGCTGTTACAGACCATACTCCTGCTCCTCCACACCAGAATCACGGTCTCGAGTCCCGCACTGCTCACAGCACCTTTATTCGTCCCCATCCCAGGATAGCGGTCGATCGTATGTCATCCCGGCCTCCTTCGGAGTCGACAGTCAGTGAACAGGTGAGTCCGGTGGGGCAGCCTGCTCCAATGGTGCCACAGCAGGTGCAGTGGCACCGGCCTCCCTGGCCAGCGTCCTGGTACCAATGGGCCCCGGGGGTCCCGACGCAGCCCCCGGTGGTGGCTTGCTTGGTGGCCAGAGCCTCAGAAAGGCCATCAGCCTCCCTCTCTCAGCCCCCCAGGAAGGGGTCAGCAGAGCACTCTGGCCCAGCCCTGCGCTCAGAAGAGAACCAAGCTTTGGGATCTGTGGCACGGTGGGGACGCAGAGTACCATGCCCACATCCTCATCCTCCCCTGATGAAGCAATCACGGTGAGGCAATCCCCAGGAGGACACACAAGCCCACCAAGAGCTGTTGAAAAGGGTGGCTTCAAGCCTCAATCTACAGGCTGAGGAGGTGGAGGAGCCTTCGGACTCCCTCTTCAATGTCCTCTCAGCTACAGTGCCAGACAGGGTGGCTCTCCCTCTCCACGAAAGGGTGGCGAAGATCTCAAATGTCCTGTGGCAGACCCCAGCTTCCTTGCCCCCCATCTCCCAAGAGGGCAGAACGAAAGTATTTCGTGCCTGCCAAGGGGCACGAATATGTATATACCCACCCCACCCCAACTCCCTAGTGGTTGAGGCAGTCAACCATAAGGAGCGTCAAGGCCAACCCGTTCCTACCCCTAAGAATAAGGACTCAAGGAGGCTAGACTTGTTTGGTAGAAAGCTTTATTCTTCCTCGAGCTCCCAACTGAGGGTGGCAAACCACCAGAACCACCAAGTCCTGCTGGGCAGATATGACTTTAACCTGTGGGGCTCAATGCCAAAGTTTGTGGACTCCCTCCAGGAGCATGATAGGAAGGAGTATAAGGCCCTGGTAGAGGAAGGCACAGCTACTGCCAGAGCGTCCCTTCAGGCAGCCTCGGACCCTGCGGACATGGCTGCAAGAACTATGGCCTCTACGGTGTCCATGAGAAGGGCCTAGTGGCTCCTGCTGTCCAGGTTCTCCAGCGAGGCACAGAGCTCTTTGCAGGACCTCCCCTTCGATGGCAAGCCCCTGTTTGCGGAACAAACAGACATGAAGTTACACGGTCTCAAGGACTCACGCACGACATTAAAGACCCTTGGTCTCTATGTCCTGGTCCCGGCCAAGACCAAGTTCGAGCTGCAGCGGACCCGCAGCCAGGCCACCCACTCCAGATGCAAGCCCCCTTATAAAAAATCAAGGGACTATAAGAAACACCCACAGTAGCAGTCTCGGCTTGCGCCCCCAGCCTGGCCCCTCCAAGGGCAAGCAGGCGGGTAAGTGCCAGTTTTGTTGGGACGCCTGGGGACGACTTACCAGTCTGTACCAGAGATCCACCTGACCTACCCTTCTCCAACCGTCTATGTACATTCCTCCCGGAGTGGTACATAGTACCAGTAGCGGTACACTACTGACCTCAGACCAATGGGTCCTCAGCACCATCTCCTGGGGTTATACCCTCCAGTTTCTCTCTACCCCATCCACCCACCCTCCCTCCCCGTCCCTCTTCAGGGACCCCTTTCACGAGAACTTACTCAAGGAAGAGGTGAGGCGGCTCCTTCACTTAGGAGCGATGGAGTTGGTGCCTGCAAAGTTTAGATACAAGGAGTACTACTCCCATTATTTCCTTATCCTGAAGGCAAGAGGGGGACTCAGGCCCATCTTGGACCTGCGAGGCCTGAATCAGTACATGGTAAAACTCAAGTTCTGCATGGTCTCTCTGGCCTCCATCATCCCCTTCCTGAATCCCTGAGACTGGTATGCAGCCCTCAATCTCCGGGACGCATACTCCACATTCACATATTCAAGGGCCACAGGCTTTTCCTCCACTTCACAGTAGGACAGGAACACTACCAGTTTACCGTCTTCCCGTTTGGCCTCTCAACGGCACGCAGAGTCTTCACAAAGTGTACGTCTGTGGTAGTGGCCTACCTCAGGCGTCAGTGGGGTCCAGATCTTTACCTATCTCGATGACTGGCAGGTCAAAGGCAGCTCCAGATCACAGGTACAGGACCACATAACACGTTCACCACACTGGGACTGCTGGTAAACAGCACCAAATCCACGTTGGTACCGATGCAACAAATAGAGTTCATTGGCATGATTCCAGATGCGACATCGGCCAGAGCCTCCCTCCTGCTGGATAGGTTTGACACCTTGAGGGACCTTCTAGAGGTGATCACGAGGTTTCCTGTGACAACCGCCAGGTGATGCCTCCAACTACTGGGTCATATGTCAGGGTGCACGTACATGGTTCGTCACACCAGACTCAGGATGTGGCCCCTTCAGCTCTGGTTGGCCTCGACATTCTCCCAGTCCAGAGACAGGCTGGACAAAGTCCTCACTGTGCCCAAAACTGTGCTAGCCTCCCTCAGTTGGTGGTCCACCCCGGGGAACATGCTCCGAGGAGTCATGTTCAGGAGCCACCCCCAACTGTAGAGTTGGTGTCTGATGTGTCGGACTTGGGGTGGGGAGCCCATGTGGGAGACCTCCAGACCCAAGGTCTGTGGTCCGTGCAGGAACTAGCCCTGCACATAAATGTCAAAGAGCTAAGGGCGGTCTGTCTGGCCTGCGTGGCCTTTCACTCATGCCTTGCAGGCAGGGTAGTCGGGGTTCTCACGGACAACACGGCCTCGATGTTCTACATCAACAGGCAAGGTGGGGCCCGCTTCTCTGCCAGGAAGCCCTCAGGCTGTGGGACTTCTGTATAGCCCACTATATCAACTTGGAAGCCCACCACTTACCAGGCTTCCGGAACTCTCGGGCAGATCGGCTGAGCCGGGATTTCTCCTCCCAACACGAATGGTCGCTGCGCCTGGAGGTGGCACACAGGCTTTTCTGAACGTGGGGCACTCGTTCTGTCATTCTGTCACAATCAGACAGAACCGTCCATGCCCTCAGTTTTGCTCCAGGGGAGGCCTGGGGCAAGGGTGCGATTTCCGACTCCTTTCTTCTGTCCTGATCAGGTCAGCTTTTATATGCCTTTTCTTTTATATGCTGATCGGCAAAGACCTGGAAAAGATTAAGACAGACAGGGCTCGCGTCCTTCTGATCGCCCCGGCGTGGCCCAGGCAGCACTGGTACGGGACTCTCACGAGCCTGTCAGTTGCGCCCCCGTGGCCGCTGCCAACCCGCCCGGACCTTCTTTCTCAGTACCAGCGTTGCTTCCTCCACCCCAACCTAGCAGCCCTCCACCTCACAGCGTGATTGCTTAATGGTTAGGCCAGGAGGAAAGGACCTGCTCGGAGGGCATCCAGCATGTCCTCCTGGAGAGCAGGAGTCCCTCCACGCGTCAGGCCTACCTGGCAAAATGGTCTCGGTTCTCCCAGTGGGCCGCTGATCGGGGTGTCTCGCCAGGGGCTGCCCTGAACCAGTTTATACTGGATTACCTCCTTGGTCTCAGAGCCCAAGGCCTAGCCCCTCGTCCGTTTAAAGTGCATCTGGCAGCCATATCGGCCTTCCACCTGCCAGTACAAGGCCACACAGTATTTTCTCATGACATGACCAGTAGGTTCCTTAAGAGCTTGGATCGCCTCTTTCATTATGTTAGACCCCTGGTCCCGCAGTGGGACTTGAACTTGGTTCTGGCCAGGCTAACAGGACCTCCATTTGAGCCGCTTGCTACATGCTTCTGGTCCCACCTCTCATGGAAAGTAGCCTTTCTTGTGGTGATCACGTCTGTTAGGAGGGTCTTGGAGCTCCTGGCCCTGACCGTTGAACCCCCGTACATGGTATTTCATAAGGATACGGTCCAGCTCCACCCACACCTTCGTTTCCTCCCTAAGGTGGTCTCCACCTGTCATAGGGGCCAGGACATTTTCCTGCCAGTGCTCTGTCCCAAGCCCCACAGGTCTAATGAGGAGCGCCGCCTCCCCATGCTAGATGTGAGATGGGCCCTGGCATTTTACCTGGAACGGACAAAACCATTCAGGAAGTCTTTGCAGCTGTTCATTGCCACAGCCAAACGCATGAAACGCTGGCCGATCTCCACTCAGCGGCTCTCCAACTGGATCACTTCCTGTATCCATACTTGTTATGACCTGGCGGGAGTTCCCCCACCGCCAATTGTGAGAGTGCACTCAACAAGGGTGCAAGCCTCGTCGGCCGCCTTTCTGGCTGACGACCCTATTCAGGATGTTTGTAGAGCTGCCACGTGGTCTTCGGGCCACACGTTCATCTCACACTATGTGATCTCCCAGACTAGTAAGGACGTCGGGTTCGGCAGGGCAGTGCTCCGTCCCAAGTTTCTGTGAACTCCTACCCACCTCCAACAGATATAGCTTGGAATCACCTGTTGTGGAATGCACATAGACAATCACTTGAAGAAGAAAAGACAAGTACCTTTTCCATAACTGGTGTTCTTCGAGATATGTTGCTCATGTCCTTTCCACATCCTGCCCTCCTTCCCCACTGTCAGAGTTGTCTGGCAAGAAGGAACTGAGGCTGGGGGGAGCACACAGCACCCCTTATACCATGCCATAGCAGCGCCGCTCCAGGGGTTGCTGGGGTGCTCCCCTACGGGTACTGCTAAGGGAAAAACTTCCGGTGCACGTGGAGAACACGCACACCTATTGTGGAATGGACATGAGCAACACATCTCGAAGAACACCAGTTACGGAAAAGGTAACTGTCTTTTCCCCTTTACTTGTGTGGAAGTTGAGGAAAATACAGGTAAATTAATACTCTGATTTACATGAAACTATGAAATCATTGTAGGAAGGAATTTTGGGTATGGTCTAAGAACCACGTTATCTTTATAAAAATGGTGTGGGGGAGGTTCCTCTGTCAATGCATGTTACTCACTAACTCGTCAAGCAGAAGTGATTGCTATTATAAAGCCTGTTTTCAGAGATAAATGAAGGAGCAACTTGCTACGGTTTCAAAAGGGCAAGACCTAAGATGTAATAGAACGAAATTCAAATTCTATGGAGGGAGCAGGTCCTGTACTGAGAGAGAAATTCAGTAAACCTTTTAAAAAGGTTTTTCACCAGCTTGTGCAAGAAAATAGATTTTTCCAGTATTGTCAGTATGCAATGGTGCTATTGCTGCTAAATGGACTTTAATGGAGGAGAGAGACCACCCCATTGGTTATAAGTGCAACATATATTCTAAAATGAGTTGTATAGAAACAGTAACTGGTCAACGTTTCTACCAGATTGGCCAGATAACTAATCTTTTTCCATTTAAAATTGTAACTTTTTCTGGTAGATAGTTCTTATTAATGCTCAGAAATCATCTGCTTCTTTGAGGAGCAAGGTCTTTCTAAATCTGTCAAAGTCCTGTTGTCCAAGCCAATAGCTGTAAAAACTGAAGATCTGGATGGAATACCCTTCCCTCCTGTTGGGAAAGTAAGTCTCTGGAAAACAGGAGTGTCTTGTATTTGACGTTGGATAGATGGAGCAACTCGGTGTACCATTGTTTCCTTGGCCATGCTGGAACAACTAAAATCACGCTGGTTGAATCTTGTTTTATTTTCTTCAGAACTTTGAGAATTAGAGGGAATGGGATAAATGCATACATCAGACCCATTCCTCAATCTAGGATGAATCCTGGAGACATTTCATATTGAATCTAGTGGTGAACAGATCTATGTGCAGAAACCCCAAAAGACACAAAATGTTCTGAATCACGAGTCCTTTAGAAACTACTTGTGCATCTGTGAGGAATCTCTACTCAGATGATCTGTATCCTTGTTGTTTCTCCCATGTCATGAAAGGCAATTGATTAAATATTGTATACACCAGTCCCAAAGCTTTATCACCTCGTGGCATAGCTGAGAAAATCGAGTTCTGTCTTGTTTGTTCAAATCATATACTGCAGACATGTCTGTGACCACCTGGATTACTGCATCCTGTATCTGTAGAAGAAACGCTTTGAGAGCCTGATGGATTGCCCTCAGTTTTAGCAAGTTTGTTTAATAAGGATTTTGTGTCATTCCAAAGACTTATTTGAAAAAGGTTGGGGAGCACCCCACTGTGACCATCTTGGACACATCTGTGGTTACTGTTGACATAGGAGTAGGTGGGTTGAACAATACTCCTTTGATGATATTCTCTGCGTTCAACCACCGTATTAGAGAGAGATGAATTTTTCTCGCACTGGTATTTTTCCATATACAGTCCCTAAATGGCATTAAGTTCTGTAACAGCCGGTGTTGAAGAGGCCTCTTCTTAACTTGGCATATGGAGTCACATATGCTGTGGATTCCATGAGGCCTAATAATGCCAGAAAATACATTACCCTTTGAGAGGGCTGCAGAAACTGTGTTTATATAGTGGTGGTGATTTTCAAAAACCTCCTCCAAAAGCTCTTTTTTCTAAGGAGTCATAGATCACTCCAATGAAGGGAATCCTGTGTGATGGAATCAGAAGGGACTTCTCTTTGTTTATGAAAAATCCTAATGCTCAAAATAAAGAACAGGTCATCTGATTGGCTCTCTGTAATTCTTTTTTGGATGGAGCCTTCAGCGTCCGATTATCTAAGTAAGGGAAGACGAAAACTCTTTGCCTTCTCATGTGCTGCTACTGAAGCCAGGCATTTGGTAAAAACTCTGGGTGCAGTGAAGAGGCCAAAGGCTAAAACTCTGTCCTGGAAATTTGTCTGAATCAAAGACAAAACATAGCTATTGCAGTGAGATGGTCTTATGTGGATATGTAAATATCTGTGAGACTGAAAGCACCAAACCAATCCAGAGTAGACAGAGGGAATGGTCAAAGCCAGAGGATAGTATTCTGAACTGAAACTTTCTGATGTATCTGTTTAGAGTTCTGAGATCTAAAATTAGTCTGAGACCTCCATTCTTTTTTGGGATCAGAAAGTAATGGGAGTAGAACCCTTTGTTGTTGAAAATAAATAGTACTTCTTTAATAGCCCCTGCATGCAGTAGAGCTTGTACTTCCATTAATCTGCCATGGGAAGTGTCCCTGAAATGACAGGGACGGGGGGTTACATGAAAGGAAAGGATTTGAGTTGGAAAGTATAATCTTCCTTTATTGTGTGTAAAACACATCTGTCTGAGGTGGTGATTGTATGCAGTGTTGTTGTAGCCATGTTGGTCCCAGGATACTAGAGGGGCAAAGTGTGTGAGGCAATATTTTGTTTTGTAAAACTGGGACAGACAGGATAGGATTTTCTGAAATTGGTTGAGAGCTTTCGATAAACCTGTCAAATGTGAAGTCTGACATTAGGCAAGGAGGATTTGTCTGAGCAATTCTTTGACCTCATCCTCGGCTTTCCTTCGTCTCTTGTATTTGAGAGAATGCTTGCTGTTGGTGTTGCTGTTGATAGTCTGATTGCCTCTTCTCATTACAGAGAGACAAGGTGGGTGAGGTAATATCTTTTATTGGACCAATTTTTATTTGTGAGAGAGACACGTTTTTGAGCTTTCATAGAGCTCTTCCTATAGTAAGACAAATAAGAAAATGGTGTGTGGTATTGCCTGTGATGCCTGAACATAGGCATAGGTGTTCTCTGTGGATAGGGAGATGGTTGCTGTGGAACACGTCTCCTTCATCTTTTCCAGTACCTCATCAGTTTTTGCATTAAATAGTCCATCCTCTTTAAAGGATAGATCTATTTTAGATGCTCTTTCCACAGAAAGAAATGATTGTAGCCATGCATGCCTACATAGAGCTATTGCAGATACAAAAGATTTTGAGATGGTATCAGGGACGTCAATCGATGCCCTCAGGGCATGCTTAGCCCGGTTTTGTCCCTGTTTGTTGAGAGCTGATGTCAACTTCCTGTAATCCTCTGGGAGATTTTTAGTAAAGACTCACACTTATCTCACAGTTGAAACTAATACCTGGCCATCACCTCTTGATAATTTGCCACATCTGTGTTTAAAGAAGCTGAAGAAAACATTTTTCTACCCAGAGTCCCAATTTTTTCCCTTCTATAGCATAAGGGGTAGAAGGTTGAAGACTTCACCTTGTTCTGCTATAATCAGAGTTTGGCTGAGGGCTTACATGAAAACAAGAGAATCTTTCAAAAGGGATCTGGTATACCTTGTCAACCTTTTTTGAAATTGGTTGGCACAATAATGGATTGGACCACAGGAATTTTTCTGGTTGCCAAATCCCTTCTAACATAGGCAACAAAACCCTGCTTTTTGCAGTAGACCCCAAAATGTCAGACTGTATGCATAGCTTCGTTGAAAGCTACTGATGTTAATTTTAAAGTTTATACTATCCTATCAACTAGTTCATGAAATTAGATTGCCTTTGCCAAAGAAGACGATGCTGTAACTACTCCCACGTTGTCCTCTCGCGATGAGCCACTTTCCAGTTCCATGACATATTGGAAATCTTCCTGTGGACATTCCTCCTGGTGGTCTTCAAAAAAGTATAGCCTGTGCCAAAGAAAGGGTTCCATACCACTTCTTCAAAGCTATGTCCTCAGAACACGTTCATATGCTGGGGGCAGGGAGGGAGTTGTGTGAGGACCTTAACACACACTGCTACCAGAATTTCCATTGTCCTGGCTGCTCCTCCTCTGCGCATCCCAAGAGTGGGAATATGCAGAGGACACTTAGAAGAAGAAAATTTTATTACAGTATTTTGTTGTAACATAACTCTACCACTCAGCTAATCTATTTAGCAATTGAAATTTTTGTCCAAAATGTAGATTAGCGCTGAACATTGTGGTAGAAAATAAAACCAGCTTCTTTTTGAAGTAGCATTTCCATTTTAACTGCGTTCATAAAGATTGTTTTATATCCCCGTTTATTCAGACTGTCTGCAATATATCAAAAACGTTCAGACAATCAGGGGAATTAATAGGAAAGTGATTGAAACTGGGGATCATAATCTAAAAGTTTTGAGTTAAAGCTGTTTGGAGAAACAAGGTTTTATTGTTTCAAAATTGAGGCCTAAAAGTGGAACTACTTAGACCAGGGGTCGGCAACCTATGGCACACGTGCCAAACACGGCGCGCGAGCCAATTTTTAATGGCATGCTGCTGTCTGCCGGACCCGGGCAGACAGCAGTGTGACACTAAAAATCCTGCTCGGCCTGACCCGCCCTTTTCCACCCCCCACCCACAGCTCTCTCCTTGCAGGGCAGGCAAGCTTCCCCTCCCCCCGCCTCTTCCCTCAGCGTGCGGGGTTCCTGCCCCTCCTTCTCTCCCTCCCTGCAGCCAATCAGCTGATGGCCCTTGCTACGATAAAAGCGGGGGAGAGGTAAAAGCGGAGCTGCAGCACCTCTCTCTGCTTCGGGGACGTTGGGGAAGGGGGTGGAATCAGGGCATATCCCCTCCAGCCCCCTGCCATGAGCCGTTCAGGGCAGGGGGCTGGGAGCACCCCCACAACCCCAGCCCACGCCCCCAGCCCTCTGCCCTGACCTCTGCACCCGCTCACACACCCCCAGCCCTCTTCCCTGACACCTGAACCCTCCTTACACACACCCAGCCTCGTGCCCTGACCCCTGCCCTGACTCCTGCACCCCCCACACATACCCAGCCCCCCCCGACTCTTGCATCCCCCAGTCCCACCCTGAGCACCAAACAGGAGCTCCTGCACCCCTCACACCAAATGGAAGCTGCCCAGGTAAGCGCTCCACACCCAAACCTCCTGCCCCAACCCTGAGCCCTCTCCCTCATTCTAGCTCCTGGCCAGATCCTGCACCCCAACCCCCAGCCTGCTCCTTCACCCCCAGCCCTATTTTCAGCACACTCCCACCCTCATCTCAGTGCAGAGAGAGAGGAAGAGAATGGCTAGAACCAGGTAGAAGGTAGGCACCTACTCTATGTTGATAGGGCCGGGACTGCAGACCGGCAGCAGGCTGAGCGGGGCCAGCAGCTGGGACCCTGGCTGACAGGAGCCGGTGGATGGAACCCCAGACCGACAGCAGGCTGAGCGGCAGTACGCTGAGCTGCTCAGCCCACTGCCAGTCTGGGGTCCCAGCCGCCGGCCCCGCTCAGCCCACTGCCAGTCTGGGGCTCTGGCTGCCTGCCCCTTGCCAGCCGGGGTCCCAGCCGCAGGCCCCGCTCAGCCCACTGCCGGCCTAGGTGAACAGAACCCCAGGCTGGCAATGGGCTGAGCGGGCTGGCGGCATAAGATCAGCATTTTAATTTAATTTTAAATGAAGCTTCTTAAACATTTTGAAAACCTTGTTTACATATGACAATAGTTTAGTTATATAATATATAGACTTATAGCAAGAGACCTTCTAAAAAATGTTAAAATGTATTATTGGCACGCGAAACCTTAAATTAAAGTGAATAAATGAAGACTCGGCACACCACTTCTAAAAGGTTGCCGACCCCTGACTTAGACAGTTGATCCCATATTGAAGTTCTGACCTTCATAAAAGTCCATTCCTATATTTATTTAGTCAAACCATAGTGGTTTGCTGCTAAATATGGTGTGTGTGTGTGTGTGTGTAGTGAATGTGTAAAAACAGATCCGCTTCTTTCTGTTGTGTTCATTATAATAGGTTTAACATGGATGTGACCCAGTGAGACTGAGAGCACCAAACCAATCCAGAGTAGACAAGAGGGAATGATCAAAGCCAGAGGATAGTATTCTGAACTGAAACTTTCTGATGTATCTACTTAGAGTTCTGAAATCTAAAATTAGTCTGAGACCTCCATTCTCTTTTGGGATCAGAAAGTAATGGGAGTAGAACCCTTTTGTTGCTGGAAATAAATAGTAGTTCTTTAAAGTACTTTACTGACCCAGTAAAGCACATTAGTACGTGCTCACTGTATGGATGTGAGTAGTCCCTTTAAGCACGAGTAGTACCAATGAATATAAAGTTATGCATGTTAATCCCCTTGCTAGAATTGTCTTTAGTTATTTTTTTGTGAGTTTCTTGCATAGCAACTGAAAAATTTAAAATAGGGAAGTGTGATTTTAAAACAACAGAAATTGGCAGAATGTCTGACAAGTGGGTGTGTGGTACCTGAAACTTTTTTTGTTATTTTTAGTTTTGACTAGATTTCAAGTTGATAGTCTCTGGTATAATTTTCTATTAAAGGTACACTAACTTTTATCATTGTGTTTAAATGATAACCTAATCACATACGGGTCACTGATATTGCATAATATTTTTTTAAATTTAGCTAATTTGCTTTGTTTCTTATATGGTATTAATATATAAGTGGAACAATATTTTGAATTTTAAGAGTACTCAGTTAAGACTGAAGATTCACAGCTGGCAAATTCTGTAACCTATTCAAACAACAAGGAGTCCGGTAGCACCTTAAAGACTAACAGATTTATTTGAGCATAAGCTTTCGTGGGTAAAAACGGTCTTCAAAGAGAAACAGAACTAAAATTCATTTGCAAATTTAACACCATTAATTTTGGACTTGAATAGGGACTGGGAGTGGCTGGCTCATTACAGAAGCAGCTTTGCCTCTCCTGGAATTGACACCTCCTCATCTATTGTTGGGAGTGGATTACATCCACCCTGATCGAATTGGCCCTGTCAACACTGGCTCTCCACTTGTGAGGTAACTCCCTTTTCTTCATGTGTCAGTATATTTATATCTGCATCAGTAACTTTCACTCCATGCATCTGAAGAAGTGAGATTTTCACCCACGCAAGCTTATGCTCAAATATATCTGTTAGTCTTTAAGGTGCCACCGGACTCCTTGTTGTTTTTGTGGATACAGACTAACACGGCTACCCCCTAATACTTGTAACCTATACAAACATTCTGTAGAACAAAATGTTGGCAGTACTATGTATTACACACCATGCCGGAAGTCTGAGTCTCAAAGCAATGAAGTTGATGTAAACTGTGCAGACATGTCTGCCGCCATCTAGAGAGCAGTAATTGAGATTTGAGAAGGAATCAGTCTGAGTTGCAAGGTCATTCTCTTGTTGTTGCCTTCATGGTGTAGCTGTAACTTAATGCAGTTGAACATTACCTAAAGAGAAGTACAGATATAATTTGCAAGTCATGAGAAAGCAGGCTCTTTTGCCGTTAGCTTATTCATTATAAATTAGAAATTATTCAGCCAAGCATAATTAAAACTTAATAATGTGTTTGACATAAAAATAAGGACATACAATTGGTGTGATTATGTAACATAACTGAATAACTGATGAATATGTTCAGCTTTAAATTTTATTACAAAAATTAAGATATAAACCAGAAGCCACTCTGCATAAATTAGCATTGCCAGACTCTAAATATTTTCCCATTAATTTTTTTAAAAGAGACAAAATAATAATAAGACTGTCTTAATTTTAACTTTCTTAATTCAAAGAACATGAGCTAAGGTATTTTTCTTATATTTAAAAATAATGCATTTTACTCACCTTTTTAGAAACTTGATGTTGAAATCTATTTACTTGACAAACTTTGATTTCCTCTGTCACACAAAAGTATGGATTTGTTAGTACAGCTTGTTCGTGAGAGCTGGGATTGGGATTTTGTTTTTTCCCCCACTAATAGAGCACAGAAGATTTATGGGAGAGGGATGGAAAACAAATTATTACATGAAAAGCAACTAGAGAAGAAAAAATTAGTAGGGGTTTTGGGTTTTTTTGGCCCTAGAACTGTGACATTCTATACCTTGGGGGAGCATACTGTAAACCCCACATTTTCATATAATCATGATCTTAAATATAAAGCATGCCTTGGAAGGTATCAGGGGAATGGTTATGATCTGCTGAAAGTCATTTCTCTCTCCATATATGTACATCATTAATGCATATGAAGTTATGAGAATTGTGTTATATGATTGTCACTAAAACATGCTGTAAATTGGGAAATCAGCCAGATATTAGCTCCCCAGAGGCAAGAGCAAAGAAAATAAACCAACACACAGGCGGGGTGTTAAACAACCCATCAACAACCATTGTCTAGCAAGGGAGCTACAATTCAATGACTCACCTTGTCTGGAGACTCAGCTATGCACCCAGGCATGCCTGGACTTGTGTTTTCCGAGCACATGGACTGAGGATATAAAACAGACACAGTGGCCACATGCTGGGTCGGTCGTCTTCACCCACGTACACTGCAAGGACACTCTGAAGACTCCAACTGAGGGGACTGGCCCAGATTTCAGGGGTGAAATCTGTGTACTGTAAACTGCAATATGCAGTGGGGTGAGAAAAACTGCTTAGTCTAGTTGTTGTCCAGTGTAATAGGGTTGAGAGTTTAGACTGCATGCTTATATTTTATTTCTTTTGGTAACTAACTCTGACTTTTTACCTATCACTTAATATCACTTAAAATCTATCTTTTGATATGTTTTACTGTTTCTTTACCTGTGAATTTGCCTGAAGTGTGTGGTAAAACTGCTCAGGTTTTGCAAAGACTGGTGTATGTCCACTTTCATTGATAAAGTGGTGAGCCAATTAATAAGTCTGCACTGCCCATCTTGAGCAGTGCAAGACTGTATATTCCTGGGGTACAGTGCTGGGAGCTGGGGGGGATTTGACGCAGGTGCCTTTCCCTGTGTGATTCATGAGTGGCTCGGGGAGCATTCATGCAATCTAGCTGGGTGTGGGGTCTTCACATGTGGTTGTGCTGAGTGATAATAGCACCTGGAGGCATTGCTGGTCACTAGCAAGGCATTGTGAGAGACAGCCCAGGCTGGAGAGAGTTCAGGGAGCACAGCGGTCTCTCAGTCCCAGACTGCACCCCAGGGAATCCCATAACACCAACCTTTATATTACTATCTCTTTTTAAACTTCATTCTTGTAGGATGAAAGGTAGAGCACTCCAATTTCAAATTCAGCTCATACTAAAATAATTGATTTCAGGGTAAAAGAAGTACAGTTCAGCTAATAACCTACGCTGCAGCTCATGATTTACTAAAAAGAACAGTGGAATCCAGCAAGCAGGACGTCTTTGCTCCGACTACTAATTTAAAAAGGCACTACATATATCGGTATTGAGGACTTCTTATAGCTCTTAGCAATATCTCAAGTTCAATAAGTTCCTGTTTAAAAGATTATAAAGACAAGATAATGTGTAAAATGGCATAATATGTTATGCTGGTAATAAAAGTAGCAATTTTTTGTTATTGCAATCTAGTAATGTTACACAAGTATCATAACCTTAAGCAGATGAAATGGAATCAATGAAATCTTTAAAATGTTGTACAGTTTGGACAAATTATGCAAACATGTCTCCGTAACATTTTCATTTATATGAAAAATCAATAAGCAAATTTCAGTGTGATTGACTTACTGATATGCAAAATGAATACTTTGATAATATCACTATTGAATAGGGCTACTTATATTTTCTTCTTTACTTATAGTACACATGCAATTTTTATTTACAATAACTTAGGGAGTTTTATTTATGAAACATTTGCTTTGGAAAAATTGAAAATTTAGGGTTTTTCTAAACATCAGATACTTATGGTTAACAAATAAAATGAACTTTTGTGAAATTGACAATGTTTGAAAATTTTGTTTTTTTGAGACTTAAAATCGCAGCGATATGGTAAAGTATATCAGTTCAAATTTGTCTTTCAGTCTGAATCTGTCCATGTACGTGGATGCTCTTTACACTATTGGTATTTTTAGATTCAAAATAATCTAAAAATAGGCACAGAAATTTGACAAACTAACATTGTTGAATGTTTAGTTTGTTTTTAGATTTGAAATAAAGTAGTTCTAAACTTTTTTTAAAAAATCACCATCTTTGTTTGTAATCTTAATAACTGCTGATATATTCATTTATGCATACAATGTTGTTGCAGCAGCTGTGTTACTTCCAGGATATTAGAAAGACAAGGTAGGTGAGGTAATATTTTTATTGGACCAACTTCTGTTGGTGAGAGAGACCAGCTTTTGATGTTACACAGAGCTCTTCCTTAGGGCAGATCTGAAAAAACTTGTCTCTCTCAGGTTTGGTCTACACTAGGGTAGGGGATCGATCTAAGATACGCAACTTCAGCTACGAGAATAGCGTAGCTGAGATCAACATAGAATCACTTACTTCACGTCCTTGCGGTGCGGGATCAACGGCTGCCGCTCCCCCGTCTACTCCGCTTCCGCCTCTCGCCCTGGTGGAGTTCCGGAGTCGACAGCAGAGCGATCGGGGATCGATTTATCGTGTCTACACTAGACGCGATAAATCGATCCCCAATCGATCACTATCCGATGGGTCGTGTAGACGTGGCCTCAGCAACTGAAATTGGTCCAATAAAAGATATTACTTCGCCTACCTTATCTCTCTGTATACATTTGTTTTACTGTAGTTCATTCGTACCATAGGAAACTTTAACTGTGAATTTAATATTTGTACACATGAAAACATGGAAGGGTCACAATAATATTTGATTGTAGAATTACAAAAAATCCTAGCAAGGATAAATTAATTCTTTTTCAATTCAAATAATTTTAAATTTTGTATTTAAGAAATATCACATATTCAAACTGACTGTTGTATAGATGGCAAAAGCTTCAGCTATTTCAGGTCAAACTGAATAACTTTCATATGTGGAAGTAAAATTGTTTCAATGTAATACTTAGACAAAAGCCTTCATATTGTAAATCCTTAAAACCAAATAATTTTAACAATCTCAAAAGAGATATCAATATGTCAAACTTTTCACAGCTATAACATAGGAAACTCAGACTGCTGGGGGACAATTCCCCCAATTCATAGCATTAGAAAATGCAGTTTTATACAATCAGAAGTTAGTGAAAATGGTGACAACTGCTGCACACAGAACTTCCAGTTTTGTGGATGGTAGAAACTTTCATATGCTGATATTCTGCCCCTTTTTAGAAGAGGTTAGGGGAATTATGATTATAAAAGCAAGATTGTCACTTGTCCTCTGCCACAGTGCAGGGCAGGAAGAGCGTATAAGGCATCTCCATGCTTCTTTCCTATGTGGGCTGGCCTGTCTTGACAGTCTGTGCATAGGAGACAAAAGCAGGCTCCACATTTCTCTCTCTCCCCACACACAAATGTACTGGCAAGCAGAGCTGAGCCAGCACAGAGTGGGAAAATAGTAATCTGATACAGTTATGGGCCAGTAGCAGATTATTTCCTGCCTAGAGCAAGGAGAGAAGTAGATGGGGAATTGGCACACTAACTCGCAATTCCTTCCTGAATTGTTGTTGAGGCATTGCATCTACCTACAGCTTCTTACAGAAAATTAGTAGCAATGGATGAAATCCTGGTCCCATTGGGTACATTTACACTGCAGTTAAACTCCCAAAGCTGGCCTGGGTCAGTTGACTTGGGCTTGCGGGGCTCTGGCTGTGGGATTGTAAAATTTCTGTATAACGGTTCAGGCTCTTGCTGGAACCCAACCTCTGGGACCCTATGAGAGGGCAGGATCCTAGAGCCCAGGCTCCAGCCCAAGCCCAAACGTTACACAGCAATTTTTAGCCCCGCAGCCCGAGCCAGCTGACCCACGCCAGCCACAGCCATGCCATGGGTCTTTTATTCCAGTGTAGACATACCCTGAAGTCAACAAGAGTTTTCCCACTGACTTCAACAGGGCCAGAATTTCTCCCAGTGTGTCAGTCTACCCCAAGATGCTAACATTTGATAGCTGTAATGACTTACTTTGTAAGTGTCCATAAGTAACTTCTTATACTTCTCCATATCAGTAACTCTGATCCCATGAGTAGTCTCACCGAAGATGATGGGACTACTGTGCATGAGAGCTTGCAGGAACAGGGTCTTAATGGCTGTTCTGCATTGTTTATGCCCAAAAAATTCTTGGTGAATTCAGTGAGAGTTTTGGGTGTGCAACAAATGCAGAATCAGATATAACATGAAGAAATTATTACTTGTAATAATTACTTGTTTCATATATTTTCATGATACCTGTTGTGAACATTTGTTTTGAAAGTTTTCTTCTTCCTTTGCTTTTAACTCTTCACTTGAATCAATAAAAATGTGGTTCTTAAAAAGAAAAAATAGAATTGATCTAAACTGAATGGTCAACTTTTATCATATGAAAGTGAGAATAAGTTTTCCATTTAGTTTATGGTTGACATTAATAGAAGGGATACTAGCAGTGGTGTTAGCTGTAAATAATGTATATTGTATGTTATCCCAAAATATATACTGTAAAATTAATGTCCATTGAGGGCTGCAGTCTCCAGTATTTCAAAAGTTATGTTCACCTCTAATTTTATTAGTAAAATATAGATCTTTTTAATGATGCAATCATAAAATGTAAACAAATCCATATCCTATAATAGTTAAATAATTTTATTTATATATTTATTGAAGACTGGGACAGGGAGAAATTACTTGAAGCATGGATGTCTAATCCAGAGAACTGCTGCCAACGTTCAGGTGTTCAAATGCCAACTCCACCTCCAAGTGGGTATAATGCCTGGGACACACTCCCTTCTCCACGAACTCCCCGCACCACTCGCTCTTCTGTGACCTCCCCTGATGAAATCAGTCTGTCACCGGGAGACATTGAGACAATTCTGGTATGATTTATTCTTAAGAAAGATTACCTGCCTATTACTTTGTGAATAGTTAGAGGCACAAAGTAATGTATTAAATATTATTAAAAAGTTGTTCTGGTATATAATGCTTTGCAACTTGTGAGAAAGTCTTCCATAATCATTGTGCAGTTGGTTTTTAAAGTATGTTTTTAGTGCCTTACAAATAGGACTGAAATTAATTGGGAAATTGAACTGACTTCCCCCTCCTGTTTCTCTCCCCCCCTCTTCCCTTTCCCACCCCCCCCAATTTAGTGCGAGAGAACTATTTTGTCATTTATCTTTGCAAAATAACCTTGGAAAGGACATGAGAGTTTTTTCTTTCTTTCTTAAATGTAAGCAAACACTGAAGTGTGTGTGGAATCATAGAAATGTAGAGTTGAAAGAGAGTACAAGAGGTTGCCTGGTCCAGCCCCTTGTGCTGATTCATTTTAACAATTGGCTTTATAATGACACACATTGAGCATGTGGCTGGAACAAGGGACGCTGTTTTCAGCTTGACTGCATTATATTCTGATTTAACAAGATAGGATCATATCAAGTGTGTGTAGCTCAGCATTTCTTTGGAGACTTTTTATCTAGATGTTCAATTCCATGGTATCCATTTCCTTGAACATACTTAAATGCTTTGAATCTTCCCTTTTTATATTTTTTGTTAGGAAACAAAGTTTTCTTTGTTTGTATTTTAAATGTCAGCCTACGACTGTACTGTAAGATTATAAATAATTTTGCTGTGTGCGGGCTGCTTTAAGCAGTTTACAAGGCTATCACAAATTTAAAATATGAAAGCATCTTTCATTAAAATCAGTAATGTTCTTTTGGAAGACAGAACTCTTTTTAGTAATCCACAGCTGTAACTTTATAAAATTTGTGCTCAGTGACCTATTTTTCTAGGAGATGCATAGTTTTGTAACTGGGTTATCCCTGGACAACATATCAAAGTAAAACTTTGCATTCAGTATACAGACAACCCTTACTTCTTTAATTTTAAAATACTACAAAAAAGGTATATGGCATTAGAGTTTATCCTTTGTTATATCTGCTGTAATACTTTTCCTGAAAAGTACTAACTGCATATGAAATGAAGTGACAAATGTATGTTGTATTGTATATTTCCTTTTCTTAGTATTGGGGCTTATGATGGGAATGCAGGATCTGGATTTAAATTGTGTGTGTGTGTGTGTGCGCGTGTGTGTGTGTGTGTGTGTGTATATACACACACATTTAGATTATATATAGGTAGTTTACTGCCTGTTTTACAGTCTTCAATTGTTAAAGTGAATCTTTTAGGAAACTAAAGAAACAAGTACGATTGTTGTTAGAATTTCAGATTTTACATAGAGATTTTTTCTATTAAGATGTTTCTCACTTAAAATGGTCATCTATACACAAAAAGACAAATCCTGGGCCTCATTAACATCCTTATGTGAGACAAACACAAAAATTGATAAGCCTAGGGCCGGACACAGCGGCTGCTTCCAAGAGCAGTGCGGAGCCAAGGCAGGCACAGAGCCTGCCTTAGCCCTGCTGCCCTGCCAACCGGCAGTCGCCTGAGGTAAGCACCGCCCGGCCAGAGCCTGCACGCCGAACCGCCTGCCCCAGTCAGAACCCCCTCCAGTACCATAACTTTCTCCCAGACCCTGCACCCGCACCCCTGCCCCAGTCCTGAGCCCCCTCCCACACCCAAACTCCCTCCCAGAGCCCACACCCTGAACCCTCTCCTGCACCCCAGCCCAGAGCCAGCACCTCCTCGCTCATCCTAACCCCCTTTCCCAACCCAGTGAAAGTGAGTGAGGGTGGGGGAGAGCAAGCGATGGATAGAGGGGGGCTGGAGTGAGGAGATGGGGACTCAGGGAAGAGGTAGGGGCAGGGGGCAGGGCGCAGGGCATGGGTGTTTGGTTGTATTCAGTTAGAAAGTTGGCAACCCTACCCTGGCCAGAGCCCCGTAGACTGTTTGCTCGACGCTAACC
Organism: Eretmochelys imbricata; assembly: GCF_965152235.1. Classification (NCBI taxonomy): domain Eukaryota; kingdom Metazoa; phylum Chordata; order Testudines; family Cheloniidae; genus Eretmochelys; species Eretmochelys imbricata. Next base: position 223,987,044 of record NC_135573.1, on the reverse strand, counting down.
CCTGGTCGGAGCCCCCTAGCTGTTTGCTGGGTGCTTACCCCTGCCTGAGGGCTGGAACCCAAGACTGTGTTTGGTACCCTGCCCCATCTGAAGGCCAGGGTACCGAGACTATACCTGACTATACCCCGTCTGATGGTTGGGCTTTAGACTGTTTGGTGCCCCGCCCTGCCTGAGGGCTTGGGCCCCTGAACCACTCATTGCTCTACCCTGCTGGAGGGATTGAACACTCAGACTGCTACTTCCCCATTCTCTTAGACTGTCCTTACAGGGGCCTGACAGCAAAGAGACCTGGCTTCCCTCTGAGATTGACAGCGAGGGAGCGCCACACCCCGACAGGGTGCATTCAGTCACATACATATCTCCTTATGTGTTTGCAGGATCAGGGTCTTAACTTTCAATATTCTGTTTTTTTTCTGATAGCAGTTTTTATAAAATTCAAATAAGATATCCTACCACTAACAACATGGAAGGAAGGAGCCTTTATAATTTAGCTCATTATACGTTTTGAACTAAAGACGTAAAGTACAAATTTTCAAATCAGCTTTACAAACCTCAACCTGATTTTTTTTTTTTTTCAATCAAGTGATTAAAATCATAACTTTAATTCAGTTGTTTAAATTGCTCCACCCTGCCTTGGGCCTGATTCTTTGCGGGGCAGCATACCTCCTATGACATACGACTGACCTTGTCTACCAAGTCCTGCTCCTGCTGTTGAAGTCAGTGGCAAAACTCTCATTGACTTTACTGGTGCAGGATATGGCTACTGTCATCTTTATTGGGAGCTAAGAGTGCTCAACATCTTAAAGGCTGGAGGTGGCGGAGATCCCAGAAGGCAATACAAAAATTTGTTGCACAGGTTCCTAAAATATTTACTAAATGTTTGTGGAGAGGTGTGTGGAGATGAAGACATACACCTTTCCATTTTCAATTTTTTTGAACATAAAGCAACATTTTCTCCTTGATACATTCACAAAAGATTTTTCCCTACTTTGTACATGGCCTGTTTTCTTACAGTAGTTTGGTTTTATATTTTTATTATGTAATTCTCCTGAGTTCTGCACATGGCACACAGGAGTGTGTTTTTCTTTCCTTCATCTGTATTTTTTTCTTTATCTACAGTGTGACATTTGTATGTGTAATATTTCTGTATTTGAAGACCCAGTGGATATGCCTTGTGGACATGAGTTTTGCAGATCATGCTGGGAGGCGTGAGTATATGCATTTAGCACTTTTTTGAAAATGATTTCAATTTTAAAGAGGGGGGAAATCACAACCAATGCATAGCCATTGTCAAATGTTGAGATGTAGCTGTCCTGAACCATATGGAATACTTTCATATGTATTGTTCTTAATGGCCATTAACTGGCTTATGGGTACATAGCGATGGCTTTGGCCCTGGTACAAGCTTAAGTGCATTGCCAAATAGGGATGGATTTAAGCATGTTGTTTAGTGCTTTGCTGAGTTGGGGCCTAACTGTCTGAGAACTGGTGTACACTTAAAAGTTTTACCAGTATAACTATTTTGGTTAAGAGTGTGACTTTTACTGAAATAGACTAGTAAAAGCCCAAGTGTGGATGCAGCGATAGTGGTATAAAGATGACCTTATACCACTATCACTGCATCCACAGTAGGGAGGGTTGTACTGCTTTAATTATACTGTTAAATTTAAAGTAATGCAACTTGTCTAGTATAGATAAAGCCTAATTCCAGTGCATCCATTATTGTGGTGTTTTGTAAGAGCATTAAGCTCGTTACAACCTTAAATGTGAGTTACTATTTAAAACGTGGATTTTAGAGCATGTAGAAAAAATCATTCATGTTCCTATTGTATTGTAAATTGGTGTGCTGTATAAAGATCTGGTTAGGGCTAATGCTGCAAATCTGGAGTTATTTGATCAAGGGGTTTTTGGGATACAGTGTCATCTACCCCCCACCCCCAAAGACCTTGTCAGTAAAATTGTTGAGTTCTTACTTCTTTTTCTCTTCTTTGCATACACATGGCTAAAATATGTTGTTTATTGACCCCAAACTAATATCACTGATCAGTTACAGCTCAGCTAACATCAGGCATCCACTATCACTTTGGGGAAGCAATATATTTAAAGATAGTAAGGGTTATCATTAGTTCTACAAACTGCTTTTGACTTGGGTGATATGGCACAGACAGTAATTTGCGCATGTATGCAGGTCATATGCTCTGTGGTGAGGCACAGCTGACATCAGGTCACTGGGTAGCTCACACAACATGCTGTAGCTGTTGAACCCAAACAACGCCTGAGAGTTCAAGTACTGAGTTCAAGTCCTACCCTCAGCAGACTTCTGAGATTAATCTCTGCCTGCGTTCTGTTTGTGGGTAGGAGCTGCAAAGGGGGTCCTTATGGAAGTTTGGCCCTAAGGGCAGAGCTTTCTATTTAAGAGCTGATAATTTAAATTGCTTCAAAATTGCATGCATATTTTGACTGTTTTGAAAAATTCTGTACCTCATCAAGGCCAGGATAGTGTTAGTGGTGCAAGTCTGGTTTCATTTGGGCAAGGGGTTTCATCATATACAGTCCATCCAAAAGTTCTATACAAAACCAGTGTGTGTTCTGGTTATAGAGAGTTTGCATCTGTTCAAGCTTCCTCAGGAACTCCTTTGTGAGGGACAGTCACTGAGCAATGATCGTTACATGGTTTCTTGAGGAAACAAGCACTGCACTTTGACTATGGACCATCAGTTTGTTTGCTCTCCTAGGGAGACTTTTGTGTGCTGTGCACACTTAATGTAACCAATTTGCCATTTGATTGGTGTTCAGGGCTCAGCGGGGCTCCTTTTGGAAGTGTGAGTGGTATGTGCAATTTTGAAGACAGTCAGCACCCCACAGGTCTCCCTCAATGCCATGTACCCAAATCCCACTCTAGGACAGTTAGGCAGGCAAAACTGTGTCCGGGATATGAAGCCCAGCATGATGTTAGGTCAATTGATGGGAGAGACTAGATGTCACATGGAAAATGGTATCGGAGAGGTTGACACAAGAGTCTCAGCCAGGATGGATCAGTTTTGAGCTGGGAGGGGCTCATTGAGCTGCTTTAAAGTACTCCTAGGCATGGCAGACAAGATCTATACTGGGAGCTGGGAACAGGCATGTTCTGTGCATGCCCGAGGCACATATAGCTGAGATTGACAGGAAAGAACTCCCAAAAAGTTGAATGAGGAAGTTCACACATCTCAGACCTACTGTTGAAAGCTCTGTTCATCTCCAGGAGGTGGTCTCATTCATTTTAGACATCCTTTTAAGATGAATGGGCCACTTCACACTTCTGTGAGCCTCCAGTGCTGCAGACAGGTGTGCAGAGCTCCTTTCCACTATGCTAGGGATTTTGGGACTCTCCTCCTCTCCCTGTTGCTGCTCCCAGCTGGAAGAAGTGTTCCTTGCAGCCCTTTCACCAGCACTTTGCCTCCTTCCGTGGCCCCTCCAGCCCTACTGGTGTTACCTGGGGTTCTTTCAACCCAAAGTTCTTGGTATCTTTACTCTGTGGAAGGTGGTGTCAGGAAATAAATCAAGGGAGGCACGCTGTTCAACTGATAGATGGCTGGCACAAACAGGACAACACAAGAGTGCTCTCATTTAAAGCTAACCTTTACTTAATCTCACACACCTGCAACAGGTTAGTAAAACACCCCCAACTCTCAATAATTACCGAAGTAGTGTGTGGCTCTCAAGTGGCACAACGTCAGTCTTCCGATGGCCAATCTTTCCTCTGTCGGGGGAGACCACAAGATGTGTCGAGAGGGAGAGTTCCTGAAGAGTCCAACTACCCCAAAATTTCTTCCCTTATTTATTCATTAGTATTACAATAACACGTCACTCAAAGAAAACTTGTTGACCAAGCAATTTCAAAGATTAAGCAAGAGGTTTCCTTCTGATCATCAATTAGCCAGATGTGGTTTTTTCAGAATTTGCATGCCTTTAGGCCCTGACAGACACATCCCTGAGGGCACATATAGACAAGCTTCCTGTTTTTCCTAAAATATGCATCTCACCCATTTCAACAGCGATCTCATTGGGAAGGACACAGGGTCAAGCTGCCCTTTCTGTGGCACCCATTTATCTTTGTCCAAAGGATCCCGTCTGGGATATCACCTTTTGGTTGCCACTGACTGAGCCTTGTGGTGCACTGTGATGTGTGTTAACAAGCTGCATGAAAGCTTCATGGCGGTTTGCAAATCCCAGTGCCAGTGTAGAGTTTTGATGGGCACTGAGAATATGCTACTCCTGGGGGGATTCTGCACCACTGCGCAATGCAGAATTTGCTTTTTTCTTGCAGAAATGGGCTGCAGAGCTGCAGGCCACCACTATGGGCTGCTGGACCCAGCAAACCCCAGCATCCCAACTCAAAAATAAAAAACACTGCCACAGGGAAGGGGAGGGCGAATTAGTTGGAGGATTCCCAGCTGCTGCAGTTCCTGGCATTACTGAAGGAAGGAGGCAGCATGCAGGGAACGCCACACAAGTCCAGGACCCAGTTTCTCCCTCTGGATCCCTGGGCTCTGGAGAGTAGGGGGAGTGAGTGTCTGTGCTGGGGGGGCCTACATCTGGGCTCTGGGGGAGGAGGAGGTGAGGGTGTCTGGGCAGGGGGCACCCTGGGGCTGGGCTCTGGGGAGAGGGCTTCTGGGTGTCTGGCCCCTTAGCTGGGCTCTGGGGGGGGCAGAGAAACAGGAACTGGGTTGTCATAGGGGTTTCTTTAACTCTCTACTCCAGGGGAAATTTTTTGTGTGTGTATGTATTGTTACAGACATAGTTGCTAAGCAGTATTTGGAAATTACCGAAGTAATTGAAACTGGTGTGATTATATAGTATTATTTTGACAAAATATGCAGAATTTTGCAGAATTTTTATTTTTCTTGGAGCAGAATTCCCCCAGGAGTAATATGCAAGAGAGTGTTAGAATGGAGTGAAAAGAAAAGGAGGACTTGTAGCACCTTAGAGACTAACAAATGTATTTGAGCATAAGCTTTTGTGAGCTACAGCTCACTTCATCGGATGCATTCAGTGGAAAATAGAGTGGGGAGATTTATATACATAGAGAACATGAAACAATGGGTGTTACCATACACACTGTAACAAGAGTTTTCAGGTAAGGTGAGCTATTACCAGCAGGAGAGTGAGGGGGGTGGGTGGGAGGGAACCTTTTGTAGTGATAATCAAGGTGGGCCATTTCCAGCAGTTGACAAGAACGTCTGCGGAACGGTGGGGAGAGAATAAACATGGGGAAATAGTTTTACTCTGTGTAATGACCCATCCACTCCCAGTCTTTATTCAAGCCTAAATTAATTGTATCCAGTTTGCAAATTAATTCCAATTCAGCAGTCTCTCATTGGAGTCTGTTTTTGAAGTTTTTTTGTTGAAGAATTGCCACTTTTAGGTCTGTAATCGAGTGACCAAAGAGATTGAAGTGTTCTCCAACTGGATTTTGAATGTTATAATTCTTGACATCTGATTTATGTCCATTTATTCTTTTACGTAGAGACTGTCCAGTTTGGCCAATGTACGTGGCAGAGGGGCATTGCTGGCACATGGTGGCATATATCACATTGGTCGATGTGCAGGTGAACGAGCCTCTGATAGTATGGCTGATGTGATTAGGCCCTGTGATGGGTGTCTCCTGAATAGATATGCGGGCACAGTTGGCAACGGGCTTTGTTGCAAGGATAGGTTCCTGGATTAGTGCTTCTGTTGCCTGGTGTGTGGTTGCTGGTGAGTATTTGCTTCAGGTTGTGGGGCTGTCTGTAAGCAAGGACTTCCCTGTCTCCCAAGATCTGTGAGAGTGATGGGTTGTCCTTCAGGATAGGTTGTAGATCCTTGATGATGCGCTGGAGAGGTTTTAGTTGGGGGCTGAAGGTGATGGCTAGTGGTGTTCGGTTTTTGGGGTTTTTTTTCTGTTGGGCCTGTCCTGTAGTAGGTAATTTCTGGGTACTCTTCTGGCTCTGTCAATCTGTGAATGGAATGAATTACACTTATAGTTCCAAAAAGAAAAGGAGGACTTGTGGCACCTTAGAGACTAACAAATTTATTTGAGCATAAGCTTTCGTGAGCTACAGCTCACTTCATCGGATGCATTCAGTGGAAATAGTTCCCTATCTCCTTGACGTAACCATTGGCATGTTAGCTTCTGGGAGGTGACAGTGGCAGTCTAACAGCCCTGAACTTCATGCATTCTTAGGTTTTAGAGCCAAAAGGGGCTATTGTCAGAACTCCTGCATAACGGAATCCTGGATCCCTTTAGCTGCAGGTGCCAGACATTGCACTGTCATCTAAGGAGATCTGGAAGTTGGTGAATCTAACCTCGGATTAAAACAGTTACATCTAACACAGTGGTCAGTGCACATACGCAAAAAAGCATGTCCAGCACAATTCCATATCATCATAACTCAGAAAATAACAGATTTTGTTAGAGATGCGTCTTTTTTGGTTTGTTAGAACTGTGGGGGGGCTGTGCTGCAGAACGCATTACCAGAACACACCATTCCTTGGTTTTCAAAGGTTTACATTCAGCTACCCTCCATGTTGTGGAAGAGTACAAGGAAGTACTAGGCAACCTTAACGCTGTTAATGATGTTTTTTGCCAATGAATTTTGGTGTTTTTCAGAACAGTATTGTTATGGTGCATGAAAAAAATAGGAAGAAAGCTTTAAAAAAAGGAAAACATAATAGTAGAAAAAAGATACTCTTGATATGTTTTGTGAGGCCTGGTCTACACTTAAAACAGATACAGGTATAGCTATGTTAGTTGGTGTGAAAAAAACACACCTAGCCTACATAGCTGTGCCAACAAAACCTCCAGCATAGATGCAGAAATGCCATAAGAAGAGTGCTTCTGTTGACGTAACGAACATTGTTCTGCTGGCATATGTTGCATCTACACTAGGAGGCTCTGCTGGCATATTTATGCTGTCAGAGGATCTGTAGTATAAACATAGCCTAAGTTACAATAGGCTTAAATAATCTTTAAGTTTGACTATCTTTTTATGATCTCACAAGAAGAGTCTTCTTTCAAGTACTAATTAATAGCTGATGGGAACAGGTAGCCATTCCAAACTTGATTTAGTCTAGCTAACTATTAATTTGTTTAAATCAAGCACTTACGTGTTTCAAACCGTATTTTGACAAGAACAAGGATTACTATTTATTGTAAAAACTAATTACTTGTCAGACTAATTAGTGCATACATTAAGTACTGGTATATACAACTTTTGGGGACTTAATGAAGAAATTTTTCTCACTTTTATTAAATATTGTACAGAGGGCTCTTGCCAATGGGAGACAGGTATAAACCACACATACATACATTCAAGTACTTTCTTCAGTTGCTCACTTGTGGACTCTTCATTTTTTTTTCACCAAATGCCTCCTCAAATCTGAGGTACTTGTTGAGTGTAAAACCAAGGGATGATTCATATTTCTTGTTTTAAAAAGAGATGTAAATGAAAGTGTATATTTTATTAAGTTAGTATAAAGACAATGAATTTTCATCAGTTTCTTGACTTATTTATTTTTTTATCATCAAATTCTGACTGACACAATTCTGGCAGGTTTTTGAATCTGAAAATTCAGGAGGGTGAGGCTCACAACATTTTTTGCCCAGCATATGATTGCTTCCAGCTTGTTCCTGTAGAGATCATAGAAAGCGTGGTTTCCAGGGAGATGGACAAAAGATACCTACTGTTTGACATTAAGGTAAACTGTCAAGCTGTTCCTGTGTGACTAGAGCAGGGGTGGCCAACCTGTGGCTCCGGAGCCCCATGCGGCTCTTCAGAAGTTAATATGCGGCTCCTTGTATAGGCACCGACTCCGGGGCTGGAGCTACAGGTGCCAGCTTTCCAATGTGCCAGTGGGTGCTCACTGCTCAATCCCTGGCTCTGCCACAGGCCCTTCCCCCACTCCACTCCTACCCGCCCCCTCCCCTGAGCCTGCCTGTGCCCTCACTCCTCCCCCCCTCCTCCCCAGAGCCTCCTGCATGCCAGGAAACAGCTGATCAGGAGGGAGTGGAAGGCGCTGATTGGCAGGGCTGCTGGTGGGTGGGAGACTCTGGGAGTGGGTGGAGGAAGCTGCTGGGGGGCTGCTGACGTATTACTGTGGCTCTTCGGCAATGTACATTGGTAAATTCTGGCTCCTTCTAAGGCTCAGGTTGGCCACTCCTGGACTAGAGTGTGTCTGACTTTCTTATTCCAATTACAATGCAACTTCTGTGTGAAATATGACTGCACCTTTTCTAAGTAGAGTTTAATAAATTAATACTGTAGATCTGAACTGTATATAATTTACATATGGTAATGAAGGAGTTGGCATGCTGTTGAGGACATTTTAAAAAAGGAATAATTATATTTTTCCTCAAGCACAGAAACTACACTTCCATGCTGGGCAATTTAATAATCTTTCTCAGTACTTGTAAAATTGGTTGATGAAAATAATGTCCAGAAAAGGCAACACATAGATTTTAAACTGCCAAGAATATTTTGTTGGCACATCATAAAAAAATATTTTAAAATGAGTTTCTGTAAGAATATTTTGATAAATGAGTTACGGTACTCTTTCCATTCACAGTTTCTGGGAAATTTTTACTGTACCTGAGTACAGTACCTGCTATTCACATCACTAGAGTTTTGCTCGAGCCCATACTTTCAGAAGATTCCTATATAACCCAGACAGGAAAAGAAGTTGGAAAATCTTGATTTGGTTCATGCTTAATTTTATTTTCTCCATTGCTGCAGAATGCATCTTTAAGAAATAACCTTTTAATTAACTTTGCAGGTTATTGGCCTGTAGTGTAGATCCTTGAAATAACTTGTTAAATTATTCACTGGGTGGAGAGGGGAGAGACATGTTTAGTACAAGGACTGACTTAGATATGTTACAAGTCACTTTGGCATGAGGTCATAAAATTTTATACATCAAAGTGGGGATCTGATACCCAGATTTGATCCAGTGTCCTCCATTGCCTCACTTTCAGAGTGACATGCAAGTCAGCAAAATTTTGAAGGGGAGCAGCCAGAGGTTCCTTTTCTTCCACATAATTTATTTTAGATAATTAATAAAAGGGAAAACATTCTACACTGACAGGAAAAAATTGAGGCAAATTTCTGAGTTACTTTATTTTGGTTCTTAAAAGTTTATTGCAGTTAATTATATTGAGATTGGTGATAGAGAGCATAGGTTTTATTTCTTAATCTGCAGTACAGTTATGCACTGTAAAATTTTAAAGTTTATGTATTAAATACATTTGTAATAATAATGGATTATCTGCAGTAAGACTTGTCTACATGGCAAATTATTCCAGAATAGCAATTCCTGATTAACTCGATGGGTGAACGCTCTTAAATTTGGAATAAGGTACTCTTATTCCAGAATAAGTGTGTCCATATGTTGAGATAATCAGGAACAGGTAATCCATTTTAAATTTACATGCTGTCTTTTTCTGAGTTAACTTTCATGTGTGGCCAAACCCAAATCTTTTCACAAAAGAAGAGACTTGTACACATTAAGCATTTTGCATGAGGTGTAGATGTTCAGGTCTTAGTGTGAATCTTAAGTGTTGCTATAGGGAAGAAATACAATTTTTGAGCTAGTGATTAAATAATTCTCTTTTTATAACTATTTTTAAAATACCATACTGGTTTAATTACGAGACTATCTTATGCTCTTTGGCTTTGCTCCTTCAGAGGCAGATTGTGATCAAAGGTTACAGTTCATATCAGTGATGAGGATCTATTTCCAAATGTTAAGTAATTTTCTTCTCCTTTTTTCTTCTTTTCAGGCCTTTGTTGAAAATAATCCTGCTATTAAATGGTGTCCTATACGAGCCTGTGAAAGAGCAGTCAGGCTAACAAGACAAGGGTCAAATACAACAGGTTCAGACACACTTAACTTCCCATTGCTAAGAGCCCCTGCTGTGGATTGTGGAAAAGGGCATCTCTTCTGCTGGTTTGTATTAGAAATTTGTATATAACTATGTAAAACTATCACAGCTGCTGCCAATCTAAAGGTCAAGAGACATCTCCAGCCGGCTGCCATGCTGCAGAAGTCTACTGGAAACTCTGTAGGTGTTGATACAGCAAATTATTGATGTATAGTTTGACATGAATATATTTTCATACATACATAGGCTGAATATTAATGTGTGTAGAGTGTGGGCAAAATTATCCATTCCTGCTTTTCTGCACTAGGCAGGACACCAAAAATAAGAAGGTTTCCACTTACCAAAACCTTTTTTTGAACTTTGGAACTCAAAAATTCCTCCTCCCTGAACCTTAATTACTCACAAGTCATAGCAAAACATATGCCAAATCTTAAACTAACTGCAAGTATAAAAACAATTCTCCCTCCATCTCCCTGGTCTACACTAATGTGTGTGTATCCTTTAGGGCAGCAAAGGGTATAATATTGTCTACTTCAATATATTAATAGCTGTGCTGGACACAAAACAGCTGCATGGAGCTCTAGGCTTTTCAGTTCTATTTTCATGGTAGAGAAACTTTTTTGTGCCTCTTTTAGAGGTTTGCAGTATAATCAGAATAGATGTTGGCATGTTCACAATTATATTCCAGAAAACCATTAGCTCATGCTTTTTTAGAATCCTGGGGTCATGGGATTGCATCCTTGACCATCTTGGCTAATAGCCATTGGTGGACCTATCCGCCATGAACTTATCAATTTATTTTTTTTAACCCAGTTATACTTTTGGCCTTCACAACATCCTCTGGCAACAAGTTCATTAGGTTGACTGCATTGTGTAAAGAAGTCCTCCTTACATTTGTTTTAAACTGCTGCCTATTAATTTCAGTAGGTGGCCCCTAGTTCCTGTGTTATGTGAAGGGGTAAATAACACTTCCTTACTCACTTTCTCCACACCATTCATGATTTCATAGACCTCTACCATATTCCCCCTTAGTCGTCTCTTTTCCATGCTGAACAATCCCATTCTTATTAATATCTCCTCATATGGAAGCTGTTCCATACTCCTAATTGTTTTTGTTGCCCTTCTCTTTACCTTTTCTAATTCTAATATATCTTTGAGATGGGGTGACCAGAACTGCATGCCATATTCAAAGTGTAGGCATATCAAGACTTTATGTAGTGGCATTAAGATATTTACTGTCTTATTATCTATCCCTTTTCGAATGGTTCCGAACATTGTTAGCTTTTTTGACTGCCTCTGCACATTGAGTTGATGTTTTCATGACTCGTCCACAATGACTCGTAACAGAATGCTGACTCACAACCGCTGCGCCTCCTGCTGGCCGTCCTGGGAAATTAGCTCTTTCGGCCCTGAAGTGCTCTCTGTAGGCTGGTGTCTCACCCTCTGTTACCTGCCCCTCTGCAGTCCCTTTATCTCCACCATGTGTAGGCCCCACATCCCTCCCAGACCACAGTGCCCCTTACCTTGGGGTGCTGCCCCTCACCAAGGGAACCCCACTCCCCTGATCCCACCTCGCCTCAGTGACCCACTGCCAGTCCTCATCTAGCCCCTTTACTCAGGGGCAAACCGCAGTCTGCAATGGCCACTCATCATTGGCTAGGGGGTTGGACTGCTGCCTTTCCCTGCAGCCCCAGTACCTCCTTAGGCCTTCCTGTCGGGCCTCAGCCTGGGAGGTACCAGGCCTGAGCTCTCCAGCTCAGCCTGCCCCTTCCCCAGCACTGCTCTGTTGAAGGTACCCTGTGCTCCCAGACAGCCCAGTCGTTCCCACCCCAAGGCTGGAGTGAGACTACCTGCCTCCTAGCTCGCAGCCCTTCTTATACCAGACCTCGTGGGCCCGGACTGGCTGCTACGTGCCCTCCCCTGATTGGCTCCTCAGGGCAGCCCTTTCCGAGAGCTGGTTTTAACCCCTTTCTGACTGGAGCTGGGTGACCACCCCTCTACAGACTCCAATATCTCTTCCTTGAGTGGTAACAGCTAATTTGGATTCCATCATTTTATATCTATAGTTGGGATTATATTTTCTAATGTACATTACTTTGCACTTATTAACAATGACTTTCATCTGTCGTTTTGTTGCCCAGTCACCCAGTTTTGTGAGATCCCTTTGTAACTCTTCACAGTCTGCTCTGGATTTAACGATTTTGAGTAATTTTTTATTGTGCAAACTTTACCACCTCACTGTTTACCCCTTTTTCCAGAGCATTTATGAATATGTTGAACAGCAATGGTCCTAGTACAGATCCCTGGGGGACCCCACTATTTACATCTCTCCACTGTGAGAACTGACCATTTATTTCTACCCTTTGTTTCCTGTCTTTTAACCAGTTGCTGATCCATGAGAGGACCTTTCCTCTTATCCCATCACTGTTTAGTTTACTTAAGAGCCTTTGGTGAAACACGTTGCCAAAAGCTTTCTGAAAGTCTAAGTACACTGTATCCACTGGATCACCCTTGTCCACATGCTTATTGACCCCCTCAAAGAATTCTAGGAGATTGGTGAGGCATGAGTTCCATTTACAAAAGCCATGTTGACGCTTCCTCAACAAATTGTGTTCGTCTATGTGTCCGATAATTCTGTTCTTTACAGTAGTATAGTTTCAACCAATTTGCCTGGTACTGATGTTAGGCACTGTAGTTGCCAGGATCGCCAGTGGAGCCTTTTTAAAAAATTGTTGTTACATTACCATTAATACTTAGTTCTTCTTCAAGTGCTTGCTCATAGGGATGCCATTCTAGGTATGCCTGCGCCCCTTAGAAGATTTTTGCCTTAGCAGTATCCATAGGGTCAACAGTGGTGCCGTGCTCCTGTGCCGGTATATAAGGCACTGCTGACCTTACGCCCTCTCTGTTCCTTCTTACCGCCCATGGTGGTTAGTCTGAGCGCCTTCACTTGCATTGCAATGGCTAGTGGTTTTTGTCTACTGTCTTTGAGCCTTAGGGCCTTGTAAATAGTTCTGCTCATAGTAGTTAGTGTTAAGTAGTTGTTAAGTATAGTTAATAATTAGCAGTTAGGGTTCCAGCAGGGACTTTGGGTCTCCTGGGTTTAAGCCCTGCGCGGACTGCAACAGGCCTATGCCTGTAAGTGACCCCCATAGCAGCTGCCTCAAGTGCTTAGGGTAGTCTCACTTTAGAGACCAGCACCGAATTTGTAAGAATTTCCAGCCCCGCACACAGAAGAAGTGGGATATTCAGCTACAGGCTCTCCTCATGGAGTCCACCTTGCGTCCGGCCCCCGTGCAGCCCCACCAGGACTCGCCGAATACGTTGGCCTTGGTGTGCAGTGCCCCCCGGCGCCAGGCTCTCCCCATCATTGTTCCCCGGCACCAGTGCCCAAAAAGAAGACTAAAACCCCAGCACCAAGCAAAAAGGGCAAAAGACCCACTTAGTGCTGCCCGGCCACTCCAGAGCTGCATGCTTGCACCTCCCCGGACGGGGCCCATAGCCCTGTGAAAGGTCCACCCGGTACCGACTCCCGGGAGCAGCATGGGATCAAAAGCCCTGATGGCACCGACGCCTTTATAGGCTCCCCCAGCCCTGAGAGAACACAGGCCTCCACCGATGTAGCATGCGTCCCAGGACCAACAAAGGCTCCCCACAAGGAAAAGCCAGCCACTAAGACCCCTCGGAGGGCAATGGAACGCCGCTGATCCCCCAAGATGAAGCAGTGCTCTCCACCTCTGCGCTGCAGGTCGCCAGAGTTGCAGCCCAGAAGCTCTGGGGCTCGCCCTCGTTTACCAGCGCTGCGTTCGCAGTTGCTACCGTCTCAATGCGGATCACCTAGAGCAAGACGCCAGTCTCCATATTATCGACGCTGCTCGCCCTCCCGCAGATCATCCTCTAGGTGCAGGTCCCAGTCGTGTGCATCGTGGGAGTGCTCCCCGTCATGTCTCCAGTCCCCATGGCACCGGTCCCCTCGGTACCAGCACCAATCACCTCATTCTGGGCACCGGTCCCTGACGGCAATGGTCAGCAAGCAGACCCAGGCGTCGACGGCCCCACTGTGGTCACCAGAAGGGGATTCCTCTGACATGGAAGATCAGTTCAGCCCCTTGCCTAGTCTGCACTGGCGCAAATGGGAACCCGAGGCCACGGCGACAGCACAGACTTTGCAGCACGGCCAGTACAGTGGCCTTTTTGCGGCACATAAGGAATGCCAGTTGTGGTGATGACCCCTTCTCACCACAGATCAGCCGCCAGCTCAGAATAGCAGCTGGCAGCACTGGGATGGGTGCACGAGAGATGCCTGGCGGTTGAAGCATAGGGAATGGTGCCCACCCCTAAGCCTCCCTCCCGTGTGGGAGAAGATGCCCCAGAACCTCCCCTGGCGGAACTTGGGCCTGGAGGTGGAGGAAATGGCTGAGCAGATGCACACCTTGTTTAACCTTTTGTCAGCCTCCACCCCAACCTGTGTCACACTGCCAGTGCATGAAGGTGTCTTTAAGATTGCCAAGGGTCTCTGGCAAACTCCTTCCTCCATTCCTCCCACCTCAGAGAGGGCCGAAAAGAAGTATGTTGTCCCGCCAAGGGGGTTTGAGTACCTCTATATCCTCCCTGGAGTTTACTGGTGGTCTCTGTGGCCAATGAAAGAGACAAAAGGGCATACCAATTTCACCCCCAAGAATAAAGAGGCCAAACCGTTGACTCTGTTTGGTAGAAAGATTTATTCACTGGCCAGTTTTTCAGTTCCAGGTGGTGAACCATCAGGCTCTTTTGGGCCGTTACAAGTTTAACTTATGGGACTCCCTCCATCAGTTCAAGGAATCCCTTCCACAGGGTTTTGCCTAGGAATTTGGCACGCTGGTGGAAGAGGGCACTGTGGCTGCTAGGTGCTCCCTCCAGATGGCATGGGACAGGGAGGACTCGTCAGCCAGTGGTGATGAGGCGCAGCTCCTGGCTTCAGACTGCAGGTCTCTCCCAGGAAATGCAGACTTTCATCCAGGACCTCCCCTTTGATGTGAATGGTCTCTCTTGAGACCAAACAGATGCGAGGTTACATGGGCTGAAGGACACCAGGGTTACCCTTCGCTTGCTGGGAATGCATATTCTGCAGCCTGCAAGGAAGTAATTCCGGCCGCTGCCTAGGCCTTGGCAGTCTCGCCAGGGACCTGCAAGAAAAAGGGGCAGAGACGCTAGTTTCAGCCGTCGTCACCCTTCTTCCTCCCGCTGTCCTGCGTTGCCCAGTCTGGCAAAACACCCCGGGGGCCAGAAGTACTTGTTTTGAGGGTGTGGTCGAGAGCAACGCCCCAGCCACCTGCCAAGATCCACCCCACTCTTTCCTCAACCGTCTTCGTCTCTTCCGTTTGGCCTGGTCCCAAGTCACCTCAAATCGTTGTGTGCGGGACATAGTGTCTCATGGTTACACCCTGCAGTTTTCGGCTGCCTCTCACTCCTGTCCCTCTCCAGGAACCCTTCTCACTAGCACCTCCTCATTCAGAAGTTTGAGAACCTCCTGCACCTAGGGGCAGTGGAAGAGGTTCCTTGGGACATGGGACATTCCTCCAGGGGAAAGGGGTTCTATTTCCATTACTTCCTAATCCCGAAAGCAAAAGCAGGCCTGAGACCCATTTTGGACCTGCGACACCTCAACAGGTCTCTCAAAAAGTTGAAGTTTTGCATGATCTCCCTGGCCTCCATCATCCCCTCCCTGGATCCGGGAGACTGGTACGCCACTCTCAACTTGAAAGACGCCTAGTTTTACATCTCCATGTTCTAAAGTCACAGACATTTCCTCTGTTTTATAGTAGGCAAACACCATTTCCAATTTATGGCACCCCTCTTTGGCCTCTCTTCGGCTCCAAGGTTCCAGTGGCCACTTACCTCAGAGGTCAAGGGGTCCAGGTTTTCCCATATTTCGATGTCTGGCTCATTAAGGGCAGGTCTCAGAACCAAGTACAGAGAAGCCTCGATCTCATGCATACCACCTGCCACAACCTAAGCCTGTTGATAAAAGAGAAAAAATCCACTTTAAGGCCAGTCCAATACATAGAGTTCATAGGGGCGGTTCTCGACTGCATACGAGCCAGTACCTTCCTCCGGGAGGCGCATTTTCAGGCCATGTAGGACTTGATCTCCCATGTGAGGAACTGCCCACTCACCATGGCTCTCACCTCCCTGCAGTTGCTGTGGCACATGGCCACCTGTACATGTGTGGTCAGTCATGCACGGCTCCACCTCCGGTCTCTGCAAGCGTGGCTGGCGTCGGTTTACTCCCGCAAAAGACAAGAGCTAAACTGGGTGATTAGGATGATTAGAGTGTTGGATCACATCCTGTCATCCCTGTATTGGTGGTTGGATGCCAGGTCAGTGTTTCAGGGAGTCCCCTTCGCAACCCCGTCTGCATCACTAACCCTAGTCTCCGATGCTTCGGACCTGGGCTTGGGAGCCCACCTGGTCAAGCTGAGCACCCAGGCCTCTAGTTGCAGGGCGATCTGGCCCTCCACATCAATGTCAGAGAGCTCTGAGCGGCTTGTCTGGCCTGCCAGGCCTTCTTGCCCCACCTGAAGGGCAAGGTGGTGCAGGTCCTTACGGACAATACTGCTGCAATGTATTACATCAACAGACAAGGTAGAGTGATGTCGTCAGCCCTCTGCTAAGAAGCTCTGAACCTTTGGCACTTCTGTGTGCAGCACGCCATTCATCTGGTAGCCACAGACCTGCCCGGCACCAAGAATGTACTAGCGGGTCCCCTCAGCAGGACCTTCTCATCTCGCCACAAGTGGTCGCTCCATCCGGAAGCAGCCAGTATAATCTTCCAGAAGTAGGGGACTCCCCAGGTGGACTTGGTTGCCTCCCTAAAGGAAATGCTACGTGTTCTGTTCGCTCCAGGGGATAGACCGGGGTTCCCTGTTGGATGCCTGCCTGCTTCCTTGGTCGGGAGCCCTGATGTACGCCTTCCCACCAGTGCCGTTGATCCACAGAGTCCTTGTGAAGATCAAACGGGACAGGGTGAGAGTCATCCTTATGGCTACCGACCAGCAACATGCCGAACCAGTGCTGGCGAGGCCACTTGCGAGCTAAGCCGCTGAGGCTCCCTCTCTGGCCAGACCTGCTGGCCCAGAACCATGGCAGTCTCCTGCACCTGAACCTGGAGGTGCTGCACTTGACAGCATGGCTTCTGCATGGCTTAATATAGACAAGCGGGAAATGGGTAGGAGAAAGTCCTCCACCAGAGCAACCTATGGGGAAACGTCAAAAAGATTCACATGCTGGGCCTCGGATTGGTGCTTCTGGGCTGAGTAGGCCTCCCTGGAGCTGATTCTGGACTATCTCCTGCACCTTAAGCTCCAGGGCTTGTTGCTGTCATCAGTTAGTGTCCACCTGGCTCCTATTTCGGCTTTCCACCCTCCCTTCCAAGGCAGGTCATTCTTCGCTTACAACATGACAGCCTGGTTCCTGAAAGATCTGAAGATTTGAATCTCATGCTGTTGAGGCTCATGAGGCCTCCCTTTGAATCTCTGGATTCCTGCTCTCTTCTCATTCTCTCCTGGAAGGTGGCATTCCTGGTGGCGGATGCGTCTGCCAGCAGTGTGTATGAGATCAGGGCACTTACGTCAGAAGCACCCTATACAGTATTCTACAAGGATAAGGTCCAGTTGCGGCTGTACCTGGCGTTCCTGCTCAACGTAGTCTCCCAGTTTCATACTGGCCAGGACATTTTCTTAACGGTCTTCTTTCCAAAGCCCCACAATTCCAAAGAGGAGCACAGGTTACGCACCCTGAAGGTCCAGAGGGCGCTGGCCTTCTATATCAAAGGGACACGGCCTTTCCGTAAGTAAACGCAACTGTTCGTTGCAGTGGCAGACAGGATGAAAAGGTTGCCCAGTGTCTGCTCAGAGAATTTCATTCTGGATCGCAGTCTGCGTTCGATACTGCTACAAGCTGGCAAATGTGCCTCCACCTGCCATAGTCAAAGTGCACTCAACTAGAGTGCAAGCGTCGTCAGCGGCCTTCTTGGCTCAGGTGCTGATCCAAGAGATTTGTAGAGCTGCTACGTGGTCATCTGCCCAAACATTTATGGCCCATTATGCACTGACCCAGCAGGCCCGGAACAATGCTAGCTTCAGCAGGGCAGTGCTGCAAGACCGCAAACTCTGAGCCCACCTCCATTTGCACTGCTTGTGAGTCACCTAGAATGGAATTGACATGAGCAAGCACACGAAGAAGAAAAAAGTTACCTATCTTTCGTAATTGTTGTTGTCAGAGATTGTGTTGCTCATGTCCATTCCATTACCCACCCTCCTGCCCCTCTGTTGGAGTTGCTGGCAGGAAAGAACTGAGATAGCGTAGGGTTGGCAGTGCCTGATAAACCAGCACATGAGCGCAGCTCTCAAGGGGGCGCCACTGCTGACACTACGAATACTGCTGAGGCAAAAATCTCCAATGACCACGCACATGGACGCGTGCACACCTAGAATGGAATGGATATAAGTAATACAGCTTATACCCTAATCTACTTAGTAGTGTCATCGAAATTGGGACAAAGCTGACCAATACTGCACCTCAAGTAGTTATCCATTTTTAGAAAATATAACTCTGTTTTCAGTCTCTTAACTTGAACGGGTTTATGGGTGGTCAGCAAAGGCATTCCTTGCAACAAAGAAGGTTCAGGATTTCTATGTTTACACCCTGAATCCAGTCTCTAGAAGAGTACCTAACATTGTCTCTCAAGGAAATGCAGCTGTAATAATTTGGGTTTTCCCCTTTCTTCCTTTTTAGGCTGTTTGCGTTTCAAAATGTACACCAAGATTCAAGCAGTGTTGACAATCTTATCTGTATTTCTGTAATTCCTGGTTCATTCTCTTTTTAGAGTTGTTCAAGGTCTCTGCGGGTATTCCAAAATTTAGGATTTGAAGTGAGTCTGTTCAAAAGCTCACAATCCACAGAGAAGCCAATGCGCATGTCTTTGTTATTTTGTTTGTTGTATAGGGTGAATTAATCAGCCTTTAGGTAAGGGGGCCATTCTCTTGTTAGTTCCCTTTCTGCTAATTTTGTTTTCTCTGTATACAATTAAAATTATCCAAGAACAGTTATTGTGGGTGAAGTCTAGCCCCAGTGAAGTCAATGGGGCCAGGATTTCATCCTATGGCTCAGATTGACCCTCACCTTATTTCAATTGTACAGGTAGAAGAGGGTGGCTCAGAAGGTTCTCTTTTCTTTTTTTCTTTTCTTTTCTGTAGTTTTCTTTAAGCTTTTTTTGCTCACATGTTCCCTGTTGTGATGAGGACAAAGGAGATAATGAGTATTCATTCAGCTTATGACATTGCATTGTAGAAAGTAGTTTACCATTTGATCCTCAAAAGACAATTTGCATTTTCTTTGATACAGCTGGTGTCCATGTGGAAATATACCCCATTTGTAAACTATTTGTGTATTTCATGTGGCAGATGTCTCAAGCTGTTTTGCTGTATTTCCAGTAAAAGAGCAAGTCGTGACAATTCTGGAATCCATGTTGACACATCTACACCCAAGCACCATCTGGAAGCCATGTATCTGATGCTGTATACTGACTGCCATCCTGAAAACTAGCAGTAGTAAATCTGGAAAAACTTGAGGGATCCACTGTTAACTCCTTATGTGTCCATATGATTTCAACCAATATCATCTCCTTTCCATTTAGGGACTCTGGGAAGGGTAGAAATCCAAATTCACTCAGCATTAGAAGAGTGTGAAAGCAATGGGGATTTACTAAAGCAATGGGGATTTACTTAAGCACTGACCTTGTTATTAAGGATTAATGATCACCAGTGGACATGGACAAATAATTCTGGATGACATTCATCCCAACTGTAGAGGGCCTACTCAAGGCCCTATGCACCACATAAACTCCACTTAAACTAGGAGTTTATACTTAGCCAGAAAGGTTTTTGGAGCAGGGACTTTGTCTCACTATATGTTTGTACAGTATCTAACACAGTGAGGCTTCAATCGTGATTGGGGCCTTTGGAATATTACTTTAATATGAATAATAAAGGCCTTTCATAGTCCATCTGCACTGAGGTCAACTTCACCCCTTGTACAAAAGCTACATGACCATTTTACATGGGCCTAGATTAATTACTGGTCAGCCCATAAAACATAGTGCATACCAGCTGCTTTTGAGATTTTCTCCATCATAATTAAAAAGCATTTTTCTTTCCTGCCTCACTTAATTCTCTCATTAATTTTCATGAAGCTCTACCTTGGGTTGTGAGCAAATGTAATAATGTTTTAAAGTGAGAGTAATTGAGTAGGTTTCTTTATCTTCCTGTCTTAGAGTTTTAATGTGCCTTCATTATTTTTCAATTTGAACCAATCTAAACAATTATCTACTGTATTTATGACTTAATTTTTCAGGGAATGTCTTGGTGAAGCGCATGAACCTTGTGACTGCCAAACATGGAAGAACTGGCTGCAGAAGATATCAGAAATGAAACCAGAAGAACGTAAGAGTGGTTTTTGTGGGATTTTTAACAGCATTAAATAAGAACTGTATGGTAGTTAAGAAATGATGTGAAAGAGGGGGGAGGAACAGGTTTGATCATTTGTCCTGTAGAAATCATCTAATTGAAAAAATGGTGCTGAAAACTGTGTAATTCTTTATTTTCCCGTTTCTTTAACTCTGAATTTCCTTGCTCATGTCTTAAATCAAACCCTACAGATTAGAGGTTTGTTTTGGGTAACATTATAGGGGGAAAAGTTACCTAAAACATATATGTTTTTAAAAAATCCTAATACAATACATTTACCATAAAGTCAGAAACTGGTTTTACAAGAGGAGCAGCAGTGTCCATGTAAATAACTAACCTGTTTCCCCAGGCCAGGAAGGATTAAATGCCATGCCCAGAGTCTCTTCAGGCCTTTTCTTCTAGAAACTATTTATTGTTTGCACTGAACGTCTTGAGCACTTCCCACTTAAAAAACAGTTCAGCATAAATGCAGTGACCTCTCCCCTGATCCAGTGGCTTCCTTGCTAGCGCGTCTTCCTTAGTTAATCTGTGGCAGAAAGTGAATTATTTTGGTAAATTGGAGTTTCAGCCAATTTTGAGTAAAAGCACAGTAGGAAAAAATAGACTTTCATATATCTATTTCTAGATAGATTGATAGATCTTGTCAGAATTTAAAGGGAAGGGGTTAAAAAGCTCTGATACAGTACTATAAAATTCTCTTACCTGTAAAGGGTTAAGAAGCTCAGCTAACCTGTCTGGCATCTGACCAAAATGACCAATAAGGAGACAAGATACTTTCAAATCTGGGTGGGGGGAAAAAGGTTTTGTCTGTCTGTCTGATGCCTCTGCCCGGAGACAGATCAAGAAAGCAAGCAATTCAACTCCTATAGAGTTAGTAAGTAATCTAGCTAGAAAATGCATTAGATTTTGCTTTTGTTTTTGACTTGTGAAATTTGCTGTGCTGGAGGGAATGTGTATTCCTGTTTTTGTGTCCTTTTGTAACTTAAGGTTTTGCCTAGAGGGATTCTCTGTGTTTTGAATCTGACTGCCTATGAGATTATCTTCCATTCTAATTTCACAGAGGTGCTTCTTTTACCTTTTTTCTTTCTAATAAAGTTCTGTTTCTTTTAAGAGCCTGACTGATTTCTCTATGATCCTAAGACCCAGGGGTTTGGGTCTGTGATCGCTTTGTAACCAATTGGTTAGGATATTATTTTCAAGCCTGCCCAGGAAAGGGGGTGTAAGGCTTGGGGGAATATTTTGCGGGAATAGGAACTCCAAATGGTCCTTTCCCTGATTCTTTGTTAAATCACTTGGTGGTGACAGCGTACCCCCCCAAGGGCAAAAAGTTTGTGCCTTGGGGAAGTTTTACCCCAAGCTGGTAGAAATAAGCTTAGGGGGGTCTTTCATGTGAGTCCCCACATTTATACCCTAGAGTTCAGAATGGGGAGGGAACCTTGACAGATCTATTTTAGCCAGAAGATTCAAAATCACTTCTTCTCAGTTAAGTCTATTTCTATACCAAATATTCTGAGTAGTTTCAATGGCAGAGCTGTTTTTGTTTTTCTTTTAAATCACAAGATTTTTTTAAAATCTTGTGATTTAAAAAATATATATATAAAATATAGGCGCACGTGCGCGCACACACACACAGCTTCCCCCTTCACAGTTTTGATTCTTTCGGTTTGGATATGGGAAATGCATCTTACAACTGGAATGAATTGGAAATCCAAGACTTTCATAATTGTTGTAACGGTAAGCTCTTCAAGTGGCCTTCTGCACATTCCTACTCTGGCATGTGCCCATGGTACCATCAGGACCGGAGGAAGCTTCTAGTAGCAGTGCCTGTTGGAGCGCTCTTGCACCTTCTTCTCCTTTTTCTTCCCCTTGTGGCTCTGTACGTTTGGAGAGCGAAGCTAGAAGTGGGTTGTGCATCAGCCACCTCCTCCAATGCTGAGTTGGAATTAGAACTCCAAAGAAGAATCATTCCAATGTGCAGTGCTGCTAGAAGGTTCCATTTCTGGCTACGCCATGAGTACGTTCTAAGAATGCAAATGTGCAGAGGCCACTTGAAGAACTCTGGATACAGGTCAGTAATCTTTATCTTTATAATGTTAAAAATATTGGTTATTTTATCAGTGTAATTAGATTGATTGCTTACAATTTTATTCTGATTTCATGCCGGCTTATTGCTGTAACTCTGTTGCCGCTCCTATTTTACACCAATGTTAAATGAGATCAGAATTAGGCCCTTTGTGTGTCTACAGCATTTAGAACATATAATGTGGTATGTAAATGTTAATTATGAATATAAAACCATTGTTAAATTAACTAAGCATTTTAAAATAGAAGTTTGCTTGATATCTTTGAAAATTTCAGATTCCCTCTTCATGCTATTTTGAGATATTTCCTGATTTTTTACTTTACAATGGAAAGTCCAATTTAATAAATATCATCTCCCATTAGCCCAATTTACATTTGTATTTTCTTTCTGTAATTGTTTTAAGTATGCTTTAAAACTGCTGTAGGCTAAAACTGCTTTCACACAGTTTCGTCAGGCAGTGTGGATGAGGCCAAAACGTATTAAAAACTTCCTCCGCCCACCTCCCAAATTGTGTTCTAGAGCTTGGTAGGAAATCTTGTAATCCCCAAAAGAGTCCCAAAGGGCTGAGTATTTATTTTCTAAAGTATTACCTATTGTACATGGTTTGGCTTTTAATGCTATGTCCAGAAGTCATTTCCATAAATCTTAGAGAAATAGAAGCAGCTGATACTTAAGTATAAAAAAAATGGGGGAAGGGTGAATAAGTCTATTTAGAGTGTAAACTTTTGGGGTAGGGACTGTCTTTTGTTCTGTTTGTACAATGCCTAGTACAGTGGGGTCCTGATCCATGACCAGGGCTTGTAGGTGATACAAATAATATTACCATTATTTATTAATTAATGTAGAATAACATAGGACACACACTTATTTGGAGTGATCCGTAGAAACAAGTATAAAACTTAAGTATCAACAATGATTTTTTTAAATTCCTAGCATGGGTCTTGGACTGTGTTAACATCTTATAGTATATTTAATAAATTATAATGTAAAGCATAATAAAATATACAGATGCATTCCCGAGCTGATTGAGGTGTGGATGTGACCTTTGACTTTTGTCGTATTTGTTAAAGCATCTTAATTTTTGCCTTACATTACTTTTGTAACGCATGCTGTAGGTTTATGAGGAAATTAATGTGCACTGTCAAGAATTAGGGAAACACGCAGACTTCTTAACCTACTTTTTACAAAAGTTGATATGCAGATAATCTAACTTTTCTATTTTTTTTCCACTTTTTTCTCCCAAAGTTGTGGGAGTTAGTGAGGCTTATGAAGATGCTGCCAACTGCCTATGGTTACTAACTAACTCCAAACCGTGCGCCAACTGCAAATCTCCAATTCAGAAGAATGAGGGCTGCAACCACATGCAGTGTGCAAAGGTATAAAGAAGTTTATATTGTTTATGGTGGAAAGCGTAACTCAAGTTGTATATACATGTCTATTTTGTAAATGCAAACATACAAAGTCTCTGAAATCATAGGCATGGGATCTAGTGGAACTTCTAAACCAAATTGCAACATTGGCAGATAGAAAGAAGCTCTAATGTATTAAGATAAAAGCAGAGTATTTGATATGCAATTTCATTAAGTCTTTCTTACAAGATACATTTTGGCTTGGCAGTGAACACTCATTACATGGGTTGAAGGACAATAAACAAAGAGAAATGACGAGCAGTAAACGAAGAATAAAATAGGAGGAAAGACTTAGAGGAAAACTATACAGATCTTTGCATTGCCACTCTTCTTTAATGACCTAAAAGAGAAAGTGAATAGCATATTTAATTCACAGAAGATACTAAATTTTGAGGCATTGTGAACACTAATGAAGATAGAGAAATAATACAAAGGGAAATAAGGTGAGCTGAAAATATCAAAAGAAGGTCAGCTTGGAAAAATGTAAACATAGATTTTCAAAGGGAGTGAGAAACCAGGAGAACAGTAATTCCAAAAAAGACTTTAAGGGTAATAGTAGACAGAAAATTAGATGCAAGTTTTCAATACTTCACAAAAATAAATAGGTTTTGCATAGCAATATTTTCTATGTCAAAACCTCTTTATCTAACATTATAATACATCTCAGACAACTCTTTTTTCAAGTGAACTAAAAGCAGAAAGTTAGAGTACTTGCTTTTTAGTCAATGGATAGTGTGACAAAGTTTCTCCTCTGCCTTGGTGGGTCCTGCGCTTTCCGGCGGATTTGCTTGCCTCAGAGGTTCACGGCAGCCCTCAGTTTGGCCACTTTTGCCACTGGCTCAAACCTGCTGTTCACTCAGCTAACCTCATGACTAGCCAGCATGGGACACAGGGAAGAGAACAATCCCCGCAGTCTCTGTTGTCCCACCTAGTGGGTCAGGGACAGGCTAGAGACCTTCCCCTCTGATATGACTCTCAGTCCAGGTCAGCTTCTCTTGTGTCAACTAGGGAGTTGAGGGAATGGGGGGAACCTGGGCCCACCCTCTACTATTGGTTTCACCCCACGGCCCTGTGGATCGCAGCTGTCTACAATGTCTCCTGTAATATCTGTGTGACAACTACAACTCCCTGGGCCACTTTCCCCATGACCTCCCTGCAGCACTTTCTTTGTCTTCACTGCAGGACCTTCTTCCTGATGCCTGGTAACATTTTTATTCCTCAGTCCTCCAGCAGCACATCCTCTCACTCCCAGCTCCTTACATGCCTCTCCCTAACTGAAGGGATGTCTTTCTTTTTTTAACCATGTGCCCTGATTAGCCTACCTGCCTTAATTGGTTCTCGTAGCTTCCTAATTGGCTGCAGGTGTCCTAATTAGCCTGCTTGCCTTAATAGGTTCTAGCAGGTTCCTGATTGTTCTGGAATAGTCCCTGTTATCTTACCCAGAGAAAAGGGACCTGCTTAATCTGGGGCTAATGTAGCTACCTTCTACTACTCTCCTGTAGCCATCTGGCCTGACCTTGTCACAATAGGTTATGTGAAAGTAGCAAAAACAGCTTATATGTCCATTTAATAATGTCAGGTTTTCAGATTAAGAAAGGGGTGTCTGTCACGACTCAGGTTTCAAACACTTATTTGTGTAGGTTGGTTGGCTTCTATCAAAATATACCTTGGGTTAGAAAACAGTTCTTTCTCTCTTTTTTCCAGGAGTCTGTCTCTCCATACCAAGCAAATGGCTTTTTCTTTCTGCGCCCATCACATTCCTCCTCACTTTTCCTCTGCTATATTTAGGGATTTTGTTGTTTATGCTACCAGCAGAAACAGATCCTGCCTTGCCCTCACTGGTTCATTCTAGGTTTACCATTTATCTTTTTCTTTCTTCAAATGAGCTCAACTCGTGCCAATAAGATCAACTCAACAAGATTTCAAGCGTTGCATACTATAGGCTTGATTGGCTTTCACCATTAAACATAAGTTAGCGTCACTACTTCAGTTCTACCAGCATCTGAGGTACTAACTAGGGACCAGATTCTCCAGTCTGCTAAGAGCGCTTTGCACCTTGTAAGCAGCACAAAGTGGCTTTAAAATGGCTAGAGATAACTGGTATTGAATTCCCCTTCTGTAGGGGAACTCACCATCATCAGAAAGCTGATAGAGGCAATTCTGCTACTTCCTGTACCAGCCTCCCCTCTTCCTTATATAAGAGGAGGGGGAAGGGTTATGTGAGCTGTATTTCAGGGCTGGGCCCCATGGCGGAGTGGAGCTCCCTTATATACTTGTTCATCCACTTGCGTAAGTTCTGTTACAGACTTTAGGCCTTTGGCAGCAGTTAGAGTAGTCTCCCTGCTGCTCTAATTTCTGCCAGATCCTAGTGATTGAGTATTAGAAAATCAAAACTGGCTCCCTGCAGCTGCCACACTCCGTTTTATATGTCCACACAACCCAAAGTGCAGAATTGGGTCCTAAATGTTTAGGACCATGATTTTGAGAAGTCATTGGTTTTTCACCAGACTGTCTCTTTATTGGCTGTCATTTATTCCTTATATACGCTAAATCAGTTCAGGATTGTTCTTTCTGTATCCTTAGAGGTCTTCTAGCATTCTTCTTAATATCAAATAGATGGGGAAGCATAAGATTTGTAAAGGACATAATAGGGGAGAGACCTCAGTACTGATGCAAAAAAAGTTTATTAATAAAACAGTTATAATGTATTATAATTTTAGGTTATTATGTAATTGGCTTCACTGTTACTGAATTTTAGGCCACTGTTATTTTCATACGCAAGATGCTTGGGGAATACAATAGCTCACATGCTTATGTTTTTTGGTTAATCTGGGTTCATTATAAAATAATGAAATGTTCAAGCTAATTAAGGAAATTCCTAGGAAATGTCTGCATTCTGTCATCAGTGAGAACAAAGTGTCAAAGAGGATGACACCACCTTGCCTGTAAAACTATATTTATTACCTTCGTGTGTGTTCACAGACTCTTGTATGCAGCTTTATAGCTTCTGTTTTGTTTTACCATTCTGTACTATTTTCTTTTTACATTTATCCTTTGGAAGATGTATATAAATGTTAGTAATTGGGATTTTGACCTTGTATAGAGTATTTGATAAGTGTCTTCAATTGCAAATTGTGAACATACAACAAATACTAGGTTGTAAATCTAGGAACCATTTGCTCAAAAGGCAAGCAACCAAGAAGACTCATTTATGGTTGATAAATGTTTTATGGAAGATATTGGTTACTTCTAACTCATGTTTCTACTCAAAGGTGAAAACCTTTGTTGTCCTTCAAATGCTTAATATGTGTGACAGGGTTGGGCCGGATGGCTACAGGAGAGTAATAGAAGGCAGATATATTAGCCCCAGGTTAAGTAGGTCCCTTTTCCCTGGGTAAGGTAACAGGGAAGTTTCCAGAACAATCAGGAACCTTCTGGAGACAATTAAGACAGACAGGCTGATTAGAACACCTGCAGCCAATCAAGAAGCTGCTAGAATCAATTAAGGCAGGCTAATCAGGGCACCTGGGTTTAAAAAGGAGCTCACTTCAGTTTGTGGTGCGCGGGTAAGGAGCTGGGAGCAAGAGGCGCTAGGAGCTGAGCGTGAGAATGCATACTGTTGGAGGACTGAGGAGTACAAGAATTATCAGACACCAGGAGGAAGTTCCGATAGTGAGGATAAAGAAGGTGTTGGGAGGAGGCAATGGGGAAGTAGCCCAGGGAGTTGTAGCTGTTGCACAGCTGTTCCAGTAGGCACCTAGACAGCTGCATTCCACAGGGCCCTGGGCTGGAACCTGGAGTAGAGGGCGGGCCCGGGTTCCCCCCAAACCTCCCAACTCCTGGTCAGACACTGGAGGAGTTGACCTGGACTGTGGGTTCATAAAATGGCCAAACTGAGGGCTGCTGTGAAGCCCCAAGGCGAGCAAATCCGCCAATAAGCGCAAGACCCACCAAGGTAGAGGAGGAACTTTGTCACATATGCTATAAGCTTATTTTGACATGTATATTTGCAAATATTGTATATGTAAATGTGGGCCTTCATATAATCACTGCGTGATATCATTATATGAAAAGTTTCAGAGTAACAGCCGTGTTAGTCTGTATTCACAAAAAGAAAAGGAGCACTTGTGGCATCTTAGAGACTAATCAATTTATTTGAGCATAAGCTTTCGTGAGCTACAGCTCACTTCATCAGATGCATACTGTGGAAAGTAAGAAGATCTTTGTATACACACAAAGCATGAAAAAATGGGTGTTTACCACTACAAAAGGTTTTCTCTCTCCTCACCCACTCTCCTGCTGGTAATAGTTTATCTAAAGTGATCACTCTCCTTACAATGTGTATGATAATCAAGGTGGGCCATTTCCAGAGGCATATCAGAGGCTCGTTCACCTGCACATCCACCAATGTGATATATGCCATCATGTGCCAGCAATGCCCCTCTGCCATATACATTGGTCAAATTGGACAGTCTCTACGTAAAAGAATAAATGGACACAAATCAGAGGTCAAGAATTATAACATTCATAAACCAGTCGGAGAACACTTCAATCTCTCTGGTCACGCGATTACAGACATGAAAGTTGCGATATTACAGCAAAAAAACTTCAAAACCAGACTCCAGCGAGAGACTGTTGAATTGGAATTCATTTGCAAATTGGATACAATTAACTTAGGCTTGAATAGAGACTGGGAGTGGCTAAGTCAGTAACCTATTTCCCCTTGTTTTTTCCTACCCCTCCCCCCCCAGATGTTCTTGTTAAACCCTGGATTTGTGCTGGAAATGGTCCACCTTGATTATCATACACATTGTAAGGAGAGTGATCACTTTAGATAAGCTATTACCAGCAGGAGAGTGGGGTGGAGGGAGAGAAAACCTTTTGTAGTGGTAAACACCCATTTTTTCATGCTTTGTGTGTATAAAAAGATCTTCTATACATTCAACAGTATGCATCCGATGAAGTGAGCTGTAGCTCACGAAAGCTTATGCTCAAATAAATTGGTTAGTCTCTAAGGTGCCACAAGTACTCCCTTTTCTTTTTGCATTATATGAAAAGTAAGATATTTTACGTACAAATATAGCTAAGCCATTTGATGCTATAACTGGTTACTAATGTAAGAAGCCATTTGAGTATAGAAATTATTTACATTAATTGGGAAATTAGTTAGTTACCTGGCAATGCGTAAGCAGCTCCTTATCAAGCTCTTAAAAACCAGAAGAAACTTTCCAAGGATGGTACAAAGAAAAGACAATACTTTCTTTGACCATTTACATTTAAATACTCTCTTTAAGAATCTTTTATATTTAAAAAGGCTGTTTTAAGACCTGAAAGACCTGAAGACTATTTTAAGAGCTGACTATTTCAAGAGCTTTTATATAGGAAATAGGAGTATTTTGACTCATTTGAAACGTAATTTCTGCTCCTATTAAACACTGGCGGATCTAAAGGGGTAGCTCAGAAAATGAATTGATTTAAAAGAGAGAGTTAAAACTTTAAATATCAAAAATCAATATACCCATAAAGCTGAAGAAGAATAACAACTCTGCTACATATGCAATAGCAGCTTTAATATTCACGAGCTGAAGATGGTACCAGCACAGTCCAATAAAGATGTTGAGCCAATGGAAGATGACAGCAGCTGATATTTAAATCCAGCTATACCCCTGAAAGAGGTCTGTCTTCCATCTTCAGCAAGGCCATGGAAAAAGAAATATATATAAATTTCTCTGAACTGAAACACACTCTCTTGTGCTTATACCCTTACCCTTATGTACTGTTACACACACGTGCTCACTTACACTCCAGCTCTCAGCGCTCATCTTAGTTTAGACTGTTAATTTAATCTTTACAAGCAAACAAAAAACAACAAGACAGCTAAGAACAATAAAACAACAGCACAGTATCAAGAGGAAGCAACCTTCCCAACCCACCACTGCTTCTGCAATGTCATCACAACATCGAGAATTCAGCATCACTGGTGAGATGGAGTTTGCCAAAGCACTGCCAAGGGATTAGATTTAATTTGTTCTTGGACTAATTTTAACGCAATATTGAAATTCTATTATAATTTCAGTGGTTAACAGCTTTTAGTGTTAAACCCCAGATTGTTTAAACTATATTCCTGGAAAAGAGACATAAGCAAATATTGATAAACGGAGAGAAGTTGTGGGATTTAATTTGAGTTTAAGATCATTAATATCAATTTGCATGTCTTGACCACTGCTTGAATGGCTTCTTTTAAGTAAAAAGAAAAGGAGTACTTGTGGCACCTTAGAGACTAACCAAGTGATTTGAGCATAAGCTTTTGTGAGCTACAGCTCACTTCATCGGATGCATACCTTAATCTCTAAGGTGCCACAAGTACTCCTTTTCTTTTTGCGAATACAGACTAACACAGCTGTTACTCTGAAACCCTTCTTTTAAGTAAACAACTTAAATACCTTCTTTAGGACTTATATATATAGGACTTAAACTGACTTCCATGATTTCAGTGGGAGTTAAGCACCTAAATATTTCTGAGCATCTGGGCCTTAGTTAAGATCACTCATCTTTCTTATTCATAATAAGATTCACAGATCAATGACATTGAGTCTCTATGCAGCCCTGGAGACAGACCAGACCTATCAATTAGAGACATGGGATGTGTGGCTCCACCTCTGAGGAACCACCAGTTTTTCATCTGTCTCTTCAGCTTCAGGCAGGCAGACCATCTCCTCCCTGCTGAAGAGCAAATTTGAAGAAGAGGAGGAAAAACAGGCTTAAAGTCACTAGGCTGTCTTGGTCTGCTTTTATCAGCACAGGGGGATTCCCTTTCTCTTCAGAGTCACTGGGACTCTTCATGCCCTGGCTCATCCATGTGGAGTTCAACCTAGTGGAGAAAGCTAAGAAGGCCAGATGCTGTGTCTCCTGTATCTCCCCTGGATAGAGATTTGTGCCTTCTCTGCAGAGACTCAGGCACCTCTCAAGTGCTAAGGCTAGGATACAGTTTTCTATGGCCTCCCCCCTCAAGCAGGAGAGCTTCCAAGAAGCAGCAGCAGCCCTTCAGCTGCAAAATCACCCTTGGGACAGGTAGCAGCCCCAAGAATGATGGCTCCTTCTTCCACACACCCGCATCTGGCAGGAACATAGGTTAAAGTAGAATATCAAAGGGCCAAGGAAGCTCCCCTCCTCCAGCTGCTGGAGCCTCTGCTCACAGCCCTGAGTGTTGACCATGGAATAGCTGCCCAACCTCTCCCACGAGGTTGCTGTGGCAGCAGGGAGCTACTGATAGGGATGCAGAGCAAGGAGAGCCTTTAGCCAAACCTCCCTCCATTCTGCAGCCTTTTCTATGATTAGCTTATTATCTCTGACAATTTCAAAACTTTTTCCAAAACCTTTGAGTTAAAAAAGAAAAAATCATAGAAACTGACTCAGCCTCACAAACAGTTTCAAACAGTGACAAACTGATATTTTTCAACAGAAACATCATGTTGATATATTCCCATCCAGCTCTACTCAACATCTCGTTCTGTGCATCCACCCCAGACTTAATTTATAGAATGCAAAGCACTCCTGCCCTATGTCTGAGAATCAACCAATACTTTTTATATGGCACCATAGACCTATTAAAATGTATATAGCAGCTTAGAATACATCTGCTCGGAGGGTCCTTGGCCATTTTCTTTTGACATATAAACATACAGGGGAATGTACTATTCCTGTGAATTCTGTCCCTTCAGTTGGTTGTGGTGGAATAATGATGCAGTACTGGAAATCTGTAACATGATTGGATGCGGGTATTAGTTTTGTTTTCTTCTTTTGAAGTGCAAATATGACTTTTGCTGGATTTGCCTAGAAGAATGGAAGAAGCACAGCTCTTCTACTGGAGGCTATTACAGGTGCACTCGCTATGAAATCATTCAGCATGTAGAGGAACAGTCCAAGGAAATGACAGTGGAGGTAGGAGATTAAACTGTATTGGCTACAATAAAATACTTAGGCTGTAATTTTCTGTCTTGCCTAAGATTCTGAATTGGTGTTCCTGAGAAGAATTTGTTAGACTTTAATTTTCCCACTCCTAGGTCCACAGTGGGAAAAAAGTGAATTATAACTCTAAATATCATATTGAGATAATAGGAGGAAAATACTGTCTGGCTTGTGTTATACTGGGAACAAAGACAACTGGGTTCTCGATTCTGGTACTAACAAACTGTGTGATGTTGGGAAAGTCACTTCATCTCTCTCTACCGTGGTTACCATTCTGTGCAATGAGTGTAGTAGTACTGTAATTACCCGCTGTGCTTCAGAGGACTGTTATTTGGCTTAATCGATGTTTGCAATGTACTTTGAGGACCACTGCTTAAAGATTGCTCTATAGCAGGGGTCAGCAAACTCTCAGAAGTGGTGTGCCGAGTCTTCATTTATTCACTTTAATTTAAGGTTTTGCGTGCCAGTAATACATTTTAACATTTTTTTAGAAGGTCTCTCTCTCTATAAGTCTATATATTATCTAACTAAACTATTGTTGTATGTAAAGTAGACAAGGTTTTCAAAATGTTTAAGAAGCTTCATTTAAAATTAAATTAAAATGCTGATCTTACGCTGCCAGCCCGCTCAGTGACCCGTATGTGATTAGGTTATCATTTAAACACAATGATAAAAGTTAGTGTACCTTTAATAGAAAATTATACCAGAGACTATCAACTTGAAATCTAGTCAAAACTAAAAATAACAAAAAAAGTTTCAGGTACCACACACCCACTTGTCAGACATTCTGCCAATTTCTGTTGTTTTAAAATCACACTTCCCTATTTTAAATTTTTCAGTTGCTATGCAAGAAACTCACAAAAAAATAACTAAAGACAATTCTAGCAAGGGGATTAACATGCATAACTTTATATTCATTGGTACTACTCGTGCTTAAAGGGACTACTCACATCCATACAGTGAGCACGTACTTATGTGCTTTACTGGGTCAGTAAAGTACTTTAAAGAACTACTATTTATTTCCAGCAACAAAAGGGTTCTACTCCCATTACTTTCTGATCCCAAAAGAGAATGGAGGTCTCAGACTAATTTTAGATTTCAGAACTCTAAGTAGATACATCAGAAAGTTTCAGTTCAGAATACTATCCTCTGGCTTTGATCATTCCCTCTTGTCTACTCTGGATTGGTTTGGTGCTCTCAGTCTCACTGGGTCACATCCATGTTAAACCTATTATAATGAACACAACAGAAAGAAGCGGATCTGTTTTTACACATTCACTACACACACACACACACACCATATTTAGCAGCAAACCACTATGGTTTGACTAAATAAATATAGGAATGGACTTTTATGAAGGTCAGAACTTCAATATGGGATCAACTGTCTAAGTCAGGGGTCGGCAACCTTTTAGAAGTGGTGTGCCGAGTCTTCATTTATTCACTTTAATTTAAGGTTTCGCGTGCCAATAATACATTTTAATATTTTTTAGAAGGTCTCTTGCTATAAGTCTATATATTATATAACTAAACTATTGTCATATGTAAACAAGGTTTTCAAAATGTTTAAGAAGCTTCATTTAAAATTAAATTAAAATGCTGATCTTATGCCGCCAGCCCGCTCAGCCCATTGCCAGCCTGGGGTTCTGTTCACCTAGGCCGGCAGCAGGCGAAGCGGGGCCTGCAGCCGGGACCCCGGCTGGCAAGGGACCGGCAGCCAGAACCCCAGATTGGCAGCGGGCTGAGCAGGGCTGGCGGCCAGGACCCCAGACTGGCAGTGGGCTGAGCGGCTCAGCCCGCTGTCAGTCTGGGGTTCCATCCGCCAGTTCCTGTCAGCCAGGGTCCCGGCTGCCAGCCCCACTCAGCCCGCTGCCGATCTGGGGTCCTGGCCCTGCCCACATAGAGTGGGTACCTACCTTCTCCCTGGTTCTGGCCCATTTTCTTCCTCTCTCTCTGCACTGAAATGAGGGTGGGAGTGCACTGAGCACAGGGCTAGGGGTGAAGGAGCAGGCTGGGGGTTGGGTTGTAGGGTCTGGCCAGGAGCTAGAATGAGGGAGGGGGCTCAGGGTTGGGGTTTGGGTGTGGAGTGCTTACCTGGGCAGCTCCCATTTGGTGTGAGAGGTGGGGGTGGGAATGTGGGGGGTGCAAGAGTCAGGACATGAGGTGTGGGGGGTGCAGGAGTCAGGGCAGGGGGCTGGGAGATGTGAAGGGGGTGCAGGAGTCGGGATGTGGGGGGCTGGGTATGTGTTTGGGGTACTGGAGATAGGGCTGGGGTTGTGGGGGGTGCAGGGCAGAGGGCTGGGTGTGTGTGAGGAGGTGCAGGGGTCAGGGCAGAGGGCTGGGTGTGTGTGAGGGGGTGCAGGGGTCAGGGCAGGGGGCTGGGGGTGTGGGCTGGGGTTGTGGCGGTCCTCCCAGCCCCCCGTCTAGAGTGGCTCACGGCAGGGGGCTGGAGGGGATATGCCTTGATTCCACCCCACGGCCCCATCCCCACCTCTTCTCCGCCTCCTCCCCAGAGCAGCGAGCACGCTGCGGCTCCGCTTCTCCCTCTCCCCCGCAAGGGCTATCAGCTGATCGGCGGCAGGGAGAGAAGAAGGGCCAGGAACACAGCACCTGGGGGAAGAGGCCAGGGAGGGGGAGCTTGCTTGCCCTGCAGCAGCAGCCAGCAGGACCAAGCTTCTTCACCCTGCCCCTGCGGGGGGGCCGGAGAAGAGCGGGCCGGGGCAGGCAGGATTTTTAATGGCACTCTGCTGCTTGTCGGGGTCCCAGCCTGGGTTCAGCAGCAGGCTGAGCGGGGCCAGCGGCTGGGACCCAGAAGGCAGCAGTGTGCCATTAAAAATTGGCTGGCATGCCGTCTTTGGCATGCTTGCCATAGATTGCCGACCCCTGCTCTATAGACACACAATCTCAATTCCTCAGTTCTGATGGCTGTATCTGTCAGACTTCTGATTTCAAAACATTACCTTTCTGTCTGATTTAGACTATTCCTGGGGGAATTCTGCGCCACTGTGCAGTGCAGAATTTTGCAAAAATTAATGTGCACACAGAATTTCCTTTCCCCCACAGAAATGGGCTACAGTGCTGCTGGCCACCACTAGGGGCCACTGGACTCTGCAGAGCCCAGCTTGCACATAGAAGACACTGTTGTAGGGAGGGGGAAAGGGAGGGAGCTGGAGCATTCCCGGCAGCTACAGTTCCCTGAACGCTCTGAGAGAAGGACGCGACTTGCAGGAAACTCCACACAAACCTGGGATCGAGCATCAGGCTGTTTTTTCCTCTAGATCCCTGAGGGCGGGTGTCTAGGCTAGGGGGCCCCTGCAGATGAGCTCTGGGGCGGAAGGGAGTGTGGGTGTCTGGGAGAGGGGGCCCCTGCAGCTGGGCTCTTGGGGGAGGGAGACAGGTGTCTGAGCTGGGGGCCCCTGCAGCTGGGCTAGGGAGGGAGGGGCTTCAGGTGTATTAGCTGGGGTCTGGCCCTGCAGCTGGGTTTGCTGGGGGGGGGGGGGGAGGAGGAGGTGAAACAGGAACTGTGTTGTCATAGGGGTTTCTTTAACTCTCTACTCTTGGAAGAATTTTTTGTGTGTATGTCTGTATTGCTACAGACAAACTTGCTGAAAGGTATTTTGAAATAAATTACCAAAATAATTGAAACTGGCATGATTATATAGTGTTATTTTGACAAATAAAATTGGCAGAATTTTAAAATTTTGTATAATTCCTCAAGGAGTATGTCTTAAACAGTACCCATTACCATGGTATTTGTATATAAATGTCTAATGTTCCCAGCTGAAACAGCTGACTATAGTTTTGTATTTGCTGATGATTGTGAAAATAATATAAGTCTAATAGACTCTAAATGAATGATTCATGTTTGAGTTCTTATTTTCTAGGCTGAAAAGAAACACAGACGATTTCAAGAGCTTGATAGGTTTATGCACTATTACACGAGGTTTAAGAACCATGAGCTCAGCTATCAGGTATGGTCCAAACAGTTTCTAGTAAATTTTTCCCCACTTTATTAGTCCAGAAATTAGATGAATTTGTTGAACTTTATTTTTGTCCCTTTTTTTAGTTAGAACAGCGCCTTCTAAAAACTGCCAAAGAAAAGATGGAGCAGTTGAGTAGAGCTCTCAGTGGAAGTAAGTAGTTTGTTAGTATTTACTGATTTATAATGGTGGTTTGAAGTCAAATATCTCTTTACACTAAAAGAAAAAATTTTGTTCTTCAGATTTTTCTTTACTTATATTGATGCCTACAAGAAACGATATATTTCAGACTGCTATTTCTGTACATTTAAGGCTTTGAACTTTCAGCCTTTGTCAGTCCTCAGTTCATCTTGATAACTTGAGTTTGAGTCCTTTGTTGTTAAGGAGATAACAATTCTCTTTCAGTGTTTATGTGCAACAGCACCCCACACCTTATTCCATGTATTTATTTAAAATATGTGGGAGAAGGGACAAAACAATGTTGAAATTGCTTGAGGAAACAGTGAAGTATGAATTTCAGACTTTTAATGGTATCTTACATTTATGTAGTGACTTGCACTCTGAAGGATCCCAAGGTGCTTTAGGAACTACAGCATGTATTCTATATAGAAAGAATCACTTGCTTCTGAAATGCAGTCACCTTTAGGGTGAGGAAAGGTGATTTGATTCAACCAGTGCACAGCACAGTGCACAACTTGTTATATGTGAATCTGTTCTGCATCAGTTTATTTTCTTACTTTGTAGAGAAGTATACCCATAATAAAGAAATAGTCTTGATCCTCCAGTGAGCTCTGCGTGTACGTAGGGGTTGCCCACGAGGAGCTCTTTGCAGGATCATGGGCATAAGTCTGTATTGAAACTGTATGAAGACAACCTGCTATGTCACCACCTGCAAGAGTGGAAATTCAGACCTGGTCAGGTCGTCACTGCTGGCAGTTTTACCCAGCTGGCCCAAGTGAGCAATCTTATCTGTCCTTCTGGATAAGCCTTTTATTGATAGGGCTCATTAGAGCCTATTACACAGTGTAATTTCTCATTCTGAAATGTTAGTGTAAATAAAATGTGGTAAAAGCTTCTATTAGGAAGTAGAATAAGCATATGAGAGGCTAAATACACCCAAGGAATAGATCACTTGAATTAGAGAGAAGCTAGTGATACATAGTTAGTTTTTTTACCATAACCACACTTACCCATTTACAGTATGGACTGGATTTTATTTGGAAAATATTTCTGATCTTACATAACTTGTACTTCTTTTGGGGGAAACTCTCATAATAAAACTAATGAGGTCAGCAGAAAAATGTTTTTACAATGCTTGTGTTACTGAACAGCTGAAGGAGGCTGTCCTGATACCACTTTCATTGAAGATGCAGTACAAGAGCTCCTAAAAACTCGCCGCATTCTCAAGTGTTCTTATCCATATGGATTCTTTTTGGAACCTAAAAGCACAAAGAAAGAAATATTTGAACTTATGCAGGTAAAATAAGTATGTTTTGCTTTTTATGACCCAACTAATTTTTCTTGTAATACTAGTTATCCATCTGGCATGTTTTCTGACTACATAAAATTCTTAAACTTAGTTCAAAATGACAAAGATATGGGAAAAAATGTGTATAATGAACTGTTTATTTTGCTGTAACATTTAACTCATTGTTGGGTCAATATGACTTTGAATTCTGTCTTTAGAGGTTTTAAGGCTACAACCAAATTAGGGGGAAGGGAGTGAAGAATAGTTTTGGCAGGATTGTTTAGTCTATAATACAATTATTTTATTACAAATATTTTATTGCAGCTTTAAAGACAGATTCTTAATGAAAAAATATACACTTGTAATTCAGCTTTTCTGAAGATATATGAACAGGATTCTCATTCCTGGATTCGGTTGAGACCAGCAGATCTCCCTCAATTCTAAAATAATTTTGATTCCTGAGGGCACTGGCTTTGGGTATAGTGCAAGCCAAGCCCTGCATTGACCATCAAATCTCCTTTCTCTGCTGGGTGTAAATAATGTCCTCTAAATGATCTACTCAGTCCCTTCATTTGCACAGGAAGTGAAGCTCCCTAGGATGATAAACCAATATGAAATGATTAACCATAACCAAAAATATGCCCTCCCCCCCAAAAATAGAATCAACGCATAAACATTAAAGAAGATACCTCCCCATAGAGTTTGGGAATTATGTGGTGAATGAAAGTTATGTCAGAATGATGCTTTTTTCAACAGACAGCCCCTTTCTTGATGGCCAATCAAGAAGGAACTTTCTGGAATTAGAGGGCAGTATTTATTACACCCAGCGGGGGATGGCATGCAATGGCCACTAGAGGGCTTGGCTCACTATACCTCACAACTTTATTTATTTATATGTATTTCCATAGTACCTAAGAGCCCTAGTTAAGGACCAGGACCTATTATGCTAGACACTGTACAAACACAGAACCACAAGACAGAACCTGCCCCAAAGAACTTACAATTTAAGAACAAGACGGGATGGATAAAGACAAATGAGGAGTACAAGGAAACAACGAGACAGTATTGGTCAGCATAATCAGCATGGTCTTAGCACACCTCTGTCCTCAGTGGTAAAAATTCTTTGAGGGCTGAGGGAGTTCCATCAGTTTCTTGTTAAGAGTGAGAATCCTGTCAGGATGGTGTCTTTAGAAAAATTGAATTATTCAGTATAGTAACCCCTCACTTAATGTCGTCCCGGCTAACGTTGTTTCATTGCTGATCAATTAGAGAACATGCTTGTTTAAAGTTGTGCAATGCTCCCATATAACGTTGTTTGGCAGCCACCTGCTTTGTCCACTGCTTGCAGAAAAAGCAGCCCATTGGAGCTAGCTGGTGGGGGCTTGGAACTAGGGTGGACCATCAGCTCCCCGCTCCCCTAAGTTCCCTGTGAGGCAGCCACCCAGCAGGCTATCAATTGCCAGGCAGTTCAGCTGTCCCTCCCCCCACTGCCGTGTGCTGCTCCTGCCCTCTGCCTTGGAGCTGCTCCCGGGAGCCTCTTGCTTGCTGTGCAGAGGGGTGCTAATGTCAGGGTGTTCCCCTGCCCCCCCTTCCTTTACCCCATCTTCACTGAGCAGAGGGAGACACATGACAGGGCTCAGGACAGAGGGAGCTTGCTGGCAGCAGCTGCTGTCTCAACTTGCTGATCTACTTAAAAAGGCAGTGTACTTAGAGTGGGGTCAGCGAACTTAAAGGGGCAATGTGCAACACACACACACAGTGTGTGTATCTCCCCTCCCTCCATTCGTGCTGCCTTGTAGAGTATGAGGCTACATTAACAACAATGGGTTAATGCTTGAGGGCTCAGCCGAGTGCTAGTTCATCATTTAGCAGTAAAGCATTCCCTGGGAAATATCCCACCCTCTTCCACCCTCTGACTTCACCACCTCAACCAAGCTTCACAATCATCATTGCTGTGTACAGTATTAAATTGTTTAAAACTTATATTGTGTGTGTGTATATATATAATATATTTTTTTTAATTGTCTTTTGTCTGGCGAAATTTTTTTTCCTGGAATCTAACCCCACCCCACTCCATCCCGGATTCGCTTAACATCGTTTTGCTTAAAGTAGCATTTTTGGGAACGTAACTACAGTGTTAAGCAAGAAGTTACTGTATAGCATGTTTACAGTGCAGTTATGCCAGTTTTTCATTTAACTGTTTTATTTTGTTGTAACATTACGTGGTATACTTCGTTTATTTTCTGTTGCAGACAGACTTAGAAATGGTCACTGAAGACCTTGCTCAGAAAGTAAACAGGCCTTATCTTCGTACGCCTCGTCATAAAATAATCCGTGCAGCATGTCTTGTGCAGCAGAAGAGGCAAGAGTTTCTGGCCTCTGTGGCCCGGGGAGTTGCCCCTGCAGACTCACCAGAAGCTCCAAGGCGCAGGTAATTTAGGCATAAAAAGCATGTGCAAACCAAAAAAGTTCAGGTTACAGCCACCAAGCTCTGTAAACCCACCCCTCAAACTAGTGCTTGCTTTGACATACACCTCAAGGCAAAATAGAGCTGACAGAATTTTGTAGTTGTAGGTCACTGGCTCAACAAACACTTCCTTCATTTGATTTGTGTGAAATTACACCCTTTCACTTTAAACTTCAGCATGTGAAACTCCGTTAAACTGCCAAGTGTCTCTCACTTTCATTTTGGAACTGAAAATGAGGAATCTTGGCTGACTTTTAAATTTGTAATGAAATCCAAAACCAGGCAGGATTTTTACCAGTGTGTTTTTTTTTTTCTTTTTTTTTTTTTTTTTGGGCCGGGGGGCGGGGGTGGTTTGCCAACTCTTTCCACACAGGTGCAGTTGCAATATTAGCATGGGAGATAGAGCCCATGCTTTGGTAGAAATCCACCCCTGGAGTTTAGGAAGTTGCAGAGGCTGACTAGATCTGTGTGGGGAAGTCATTGATTTCCTCCTCTAGCTAGAAAGCCAAATAATCTCATTCACAGTTCCTATATTTTTGATTAGATTGGCATTTTCATTTCACTCTTATGGCACCTTGTGGATGCCAACTCAAATTGCTGTATACACTTCCATTGCAGTCTGGTCATCTGACAAGTGAAAGGTGTTAAACTGAAGACAGCTTGTTAATAGAATAAAGATCTTAATAGAGTAATGTGATTGATGGAACTGATTCAGAGAAGCAATATTTTTGCTACTCGGTGTTCTGTTTAGATTACATTTTAATTGTTTGAAGTTACTCGTAGGTTTGGTGTGTGTATACTATTTTATCCCCACATTTCTCTTCCTTTTCTTCTAGTGAAAGGATGTAGACCTAAAAATCATTCTCTTTTAGTTTTTTCTGTTTTTTTTTTAAATTACATTAAGATATGCCAAGTTGTGAATTACAAGAATAGTTAATAATAAGTATAATTATAACATATATGAACCCACTCAATTGTTCTACCCTCCAAGCCATTGTGACAGTGAAGCATAATTTGGGTGTAATGATTCTTTCCCAGTTTAGTCAGTGTACTAGATACGAATTTTTATAGTATAATTCACACCCAGTTTTTTGATCTCTTAATAGCTAGCTGAGTGCTTGTGGCCTCATTTCACATCCTGTACTTCAAAATAGCCACTTAAATACTTGGCACTCACCAAACACTATTTAAATAACTGCTGAGAATAATTTTCAAAATCTAGAATTTTAAATAATTTACTTATCCAATCTTCTGAAACATTTTTATAAATGTATGTGTTAACCAGATGAGGAGTTCACCTCAAGGTGGTTTACAGTTGTAGACAGTTGTTCATACTTTATTCTGCTAATAAATTACATGATGTATCTAATTTAATTTATAGCTTTGCTGGTGGAACATGGGATTGGGAATATTTAGGATTTGCATCCCCTGAGGTAAACTATTTCTTTTTTTACATTTTTAATGTCACTCTGCATATTATAGGAACCAGGGTGTAATTCTGTTTTGCATGGAGAGATTCCAGATTTTGTTTCATATTGTACTGAGGTTTGCAAGGTTGGGTTTAAGCTTTCCATTTTCTTTGCTTCACAATAGAAGGAAATATATGCATGGGTAATTGGGCAGTACCTAAACAATGAGTCTTATGAAAAGACAGCTCTTAAGGATGGCATCAGACCAACTCTTTTGCATTGTATTTTTTCCAATCTCAGAGCAAGGCAATAATCTACGAACAAAACATGCCTGCATTTGGGGCAAGATTTTTATAGTAAATATTCAAAAATCTGTATAATTAAAAATATACTTTTGAATGCAATACCAGTCCAACAGAATTTGACAGAGAACCTAAATGAAGTGGCACACTATCTTCCATTCTTTACTGATTTAACAATTCAACAAAAAATTAAAGATTTAAAATTAAATGTTCTGTTTAAATTTTAAACAAATATTATTCTGAATGTAAAAGTAGTATTAAAGAGGAAGGAAACTAGATAATTTCTGATATAATTAGGGCTGTCAAGCAATTAAAAAAATTGATTGCAGTTAATTGTGCGATTAATCGCACTGCTAAAGAATGATAGAATACCATTTATTTAAATATTTTTGGATGTTTTCTACATTTTCAAACATATTGATTTGAATTACCACAGAATACAAAGTGTACAGTGCTCACTTTATATTATTATTTTTGATGACAAATATTTGCACAGTAAAAAACAAAATAAATAGTTTTTTTCAGTTCACCTAATACAAATAATGTAGTGCAATCTCTTTATCATGAAAGTTGAACTTACAAATGTAGAATTATGTACAAAAAAATAACTGCACTCAAAAATAAAACAATGTAAAATTTTAGAGCCTGCATGTCCACTCCATCCTACTTCTTGTTCAGCCAATCGCTCAGACAAACAAGTTTGTTTACATTTGCAGGAGATAATGCTGCCTGCTTCTTGTTTACAGTTTAACCTGAAAGTGACAACAGGTGTTTGCATGGCACAGTGGTAGCCGTCATCGCAAGATATATTTACGTGCCAGATGCTCTAAAGATTCATATGTCCCTTCATGCTTCAACCACCCTTCCAGAGGACACACGTCCATGCTGATGACAGGTTCTGCTCAATAACAATCCAAAGCAGTGTGGAAAGATGCATATTCATTTTCATCATCTGAGTCAGATGCCACCAGCAGAAGGTTGATTTTCTTTTTTGGTGGTTCGGGTTCTGTAGTTTCCGCATAGGAATGTTGCTCTTTTAGGACTTCTGAAAGCATGCTCCACGCTTCATCCCTCTCAAATTTTGGAAAGCACTTCAGATTCTTAAATCTTTGGTCAAGTGCTGTAGCTATCTTTAGAAATCTCACATTGGTACCTTCTTTGCGTTTTGTCAAATCTGAAGTGAACATGTTCTTAAAATGAACAACATCTGTTGGGTCATCATCTGAGACTGCTAGAACATGAAATATATGGCAGAATGCGGGTAAAACAGAGCAGGAGACATACAGTTCTCCCCCAAGGAGTGCAGTCACAAATTTAATTAACACATTTTTTTTAAACGAGCGTCGTCAGCATAGAAACATGTCCTATGGAATGGTGGCCGAAGCATGAAGGGGCATACAAATGTTTAGCTTATCTGGCACGTAAATTCCTTGCAATGCCAGCTACAAAAGTGCCATTTAAATGCCTGTTCTCACTTTCAGGTGACATTGTAAATAAGAAGCAGGCAGCAGTATCTCCTGTAAATGTAAACAAACTTGTTTGTCTTAGCGATTGGCTGAACAAGAAGTAGGACTGAGTGGACTTGTAGGCTCTAAAGTTTTACATTGTTTTGGTTTTTTCAGTGCAGTTATGTAAC
Organism: Eretmochelys imbricata; assembly: GCF_965152235.1. Lineage (NCBI taxonomy): Eukaryota > Metazoa > Chordata > Testudines > Cheloniidae > Eretmochelys > Eretmochelys imbricata. The sequence goes on along the minus strand of NC_135573.1, from coordinate 223,943,919 downwards.
AAAAAAAGATCTACATTTGTAAGTTGCACTTTCATTGTAAAGATATTGCATTATGGTACTTGTATGAGGTGAATTGAAAAACACTATTTCTTTGTTTATCATTTTTATAGTGCAAATATTTGTAATAAAAAATAATAAATATAAAGTGAGTACTGCACACTTTGTATTCTGTGTTGTAATTGAAATCAATATATTTAAAAATGTAGAAAAGCATCCAAAAATATTTAATGAATTTCAATTGGTATTCTATTGTTTAACAGTGCGATTAAAAGTGCAATTAATAGTGATTAATTTTTTTAATCGCGATTAATATTTTTGAGTTAATTGCATGGGTTAACTACAATTAATTGACAGCCCTAGATACAATATTATGTTAGTCGTGTCACAAATAAGATCACTTTTTCTGCAGGATGGACTACTGCTGACAGGATTAGAAAAAGCAAAATACAATTTTTTAAAACAATATTTTACCATTTATACATGGTGGAAGAACATTTATGTGATTGTCAAACTGCACTGCATATAATATGTGCATTTTCCTTTCAAGTTTTCCTTTCTCTCCCTAACTTGAATTAAATATTTCGGGGGGTTTAAATCAAACCGTGAGGTTAAAGGAGAAATCTCACTTCTTCATTTTTCTTATGAGCCAGTCACTTTCAGACACACTGGAAAAATACCAGGTCTTATAAAACTCCATTTTCTATATATTTCCTTTCCTATTGTTGCTGGTTAGCAATATGCTGTCAGAAAAAAACAGCTTGCTTCTTATAGTGTAATCAGCTTGTTTCTCCTGTCCAATTGCTTCAGTTCTTCCTTTGTTCCTAAATAATTCAGTGTTTTGTGAGACTGAACTATATCTGTGATGTTACAACAGCCCAGGAGGAACAGGGTAGGAGAAAAGGCAGACTAGAAAAGGGGAAAACTTCTGTTAAACAATAAGTAACATGGCAGTCATGTTTAGATGACAGTTGATTAGCCGTTATAATTTGCCCAAATATGACACCGTCTGATTTCAATTGGATCCTTTGTACCTCAGCTGCCAAAGATACTTGCAACCACCTGAGCTAAAGGAATTCTGTAGCTAAAATAATTGTCCTTTTTGTATTTTCCATTAAATTCACTAGACAAACTTTTTAGCACAATTATGTATTTTGACTGATACCAAAGTAAAATATTTGCGTATACCAGATCTTGTTACCACAAAATTCTACCCAGAATAGAGAAAATTTGAATGTTTTCAGTAAAAAGCACTATATTTAGGCCAGTATATGAAAATTCTACTTTTCAGTGCAATAAAATTAAAATCTATATTGCTAAAATATATAACATCTTTCTAAGTAATCAGAAACAAAATTATATCTCTATGAGTGGAGATATCTGTCTGAAGCACAAATATATTAAAGAAACAACAATTATTAAAAAGGCCATAAGTGAAATCTGTGACCTTATTGCAAACATAGAGAAAATTATATTTTATGTAATATCTGCAATGACTTTCAAATCTTAATACTTTATGGACTCATTTCTGATCATTCTCAATCCCCATGGTGGGTGTGTGTATATTTATAAATTAATATGGATCTCTTTACTTAAGGAACAGGTGTATATGGTGTAAAGAATACTAAGTCAATTGTTAGGCATCAAGATCTGGAAATTAAGGTCCTGATGCTGCACTTGAATCAGTGGAACTTCACACAGGAGCAAGTGTCTGCTAGCATTGATCCTATTGTGGTGAAAGTGCTTACAGCTTGTATTTGTTGTTAATGTGTAAGCACCTGGGATGAAACTCTCCATAGAAAGAACTGAAGAGGCCATGAAGTAACTGTCCGGACTGTTGGTCCTTTCTAAGTTTCTTTTATGTTGCAGAGCAGCTGTACAAAAGGAGGCTTAATGGTTAGGCTACCTTTTCCAGGCCACACAGTACAAGAGAAGCTTTGGAGTAGGAGTTTCCCAGGTGTAAAGTGCAGGGGCTGACGGAGAAACTAAGTTTAGTATGTGTTTAACTAGTTAGATTTGTTTGAAATTGGTGTGAATCCTAGAGAAAGACAGAAGTTGGAGACAGCTGCTTCTTGGGGCAGACTATGGTGCCTTACCTGCAGTTTCTGATAAAGGGAATTAACACCTAAGTGCAGTTTTTTGCCACCTCTGTTCAAGTAAAATAAGATTTGTGTACATTTTGTAAATAAACAAATCACACTAAGAAACATTTGCAGTCCCTACTCTGATGCCCACACCCACCCTGACTTGTCAAAAGTGTTAAATAAGTAGGTACGATGGCATGCCTCTTTTTATCACTATGCAGTGGATGAAATCTAACCCCAGTTAGAACATAAGAACGGCCATACTGGGTCAGACCAAAGGTCCATCTAACCCAGTATCCTGTCTTCTGACAGTGCCCAATACCAGGTGCCCCAGAGGGGATGAACAGAACAGGTAGTCATCGAGTGATCCATTCCCTGTCGCTCATTCCCAGCTTCTGGCAAACAGAGGCTAGGGACACAGACCAGCCACTTTGTACCACAGATTTGTGTTAGCCCTGCAAATGTAGGCCGCAAGTCAGTAAAGCACTTTAAGCACGTGCATAACTTGACAATTCCTTGAAAACAGGCACAAATTTAAGTGTTTTGCTGGGTATGGGGCCTTAGAAGGTAGCTCCTTAATGTCTAATGTTAAACAAAAAAGAGAGAAGGCTCATATTTAATCAGTTGTATGTCTAAAAATAATTAAAATTTGGTATTAAAACTTGTGAACAAAATTAACAGAACTTGGAATTATTAAAAAAAATGGAGATTGCAAGTATTCAGATATCTGCAACTAGCAGGCTTTGCTCGTTAATAATTTTGTTCATTTAGGATTACCTGCTGTCTTTTTTTTTTCTTTTTCTTTTTTTTAATTTCTTGCATGACAATCTGCGATTTATTTTCTAGGAACAGGTGATTTTATAATAAATGTATAAAATCACACATTTTTCTTAATAGAAAATGTACTGTTGGTTATGGGAGAAAAAATATTGCATGTTCCCCTGTATTTTGTAACCTTTGATTTATGCAGGAATATGCTGAATTTCAGTATCGGAGGAGGCATAGACAGCGTCGACGTGGAGACATACACAGTCTGCTCAGTAATACTCCAGACCCCGAAGACCCTAGTGAGAGCACATTAGGTATGTTTTTTGTTTGGCGTAAAAAAGAAAAAAGAAATGTATCTCAAATTGTTAGTAGAATCCACTATGATCCTTAGTTTATAGATAGATTAAAAAAAGATTATGGTCTCAGTGCTGCACTTGCTTAATTTTACTTCAGTGTGACTACTCCTGTACAAAAAGAAAAGGAGGACTTGTGGCACCTTAGAGACTAACAAATTTGTTAGTCTCTAAGGTGCCACAAGTCCTCCTTTTCTTTTTGCAGATACAGACTAACACGGCTGCTACTCTATTCCTGTACAGTTGAACATACCCATGAATATTTGCAGGACCCTGGCCTTAGACCATCCACCCTTACTTAGAGCAAACTTATTTTTCTGTCTCTGAAGACATTTTCAGCAGTAAATACATCACGTAAGATTCTCATCCCCATACCAAGCTCCTTTATGCCTGATAAAAGGGCCAGAGTGACATAGAAGGGTTCTAAAACCCCTGTATCCACCTAATAGAACATAATATAAATTCACTGGTTTTTGTCCAATGAGATATGCAGGAGAAGCATGGAGGGACAAAATCAAAGTGTGGATTAAAATAATTCCAAGACTGCAGTTTAAAATAACTGATGCAAAATTGCCACCCATTTTGGCTTTTTACAAGATAATTTGTTTTTATGCCATCAAGTTAGTTGTGATTAAGGGACAACCTGTTGGGATCTCACTTTTATTTCATTCTAAATTTTCAAGTTAAAATGGTAAATCCTATTACCATAATTCAAAAGATTGATATTTCCCTCTACTGTGGAATGAGTTTTTTCTGACAACACTTATTTCATTTTTAGAATTTTTTTTTAAGAACAGGAATGTCACTTGGATTCACAGGGGAAGCAATAGCAACATTACTCTTAGAAATGCTGACACATCACAGTAAAAAGAAATGTGAGCAAAATTCTCAGTTTGCAGCTGAGCTACAGTGTGCACATGTATATCTGTGACCTGCATATTTTGGCCCCTGTCTTAAATTAGAACAGCTTCATGGCTGCTCTAAATTACACTCAATTGCCACAATGTGGTAGGGGCCACTCTGCAGCTAAGACTAGAGGAAGAGAACTGCTAACATGGATTTTGGCAAATAGGAAGGAGGCAGACAAGCACAAAGGGCCAAATCCAGGTCCCTGCATTAGGGGCTGAGAGGGAGTGACTAAGAGCATTCTGGCAAATCTACAGCATCCAGGGAACTCTGTTATGCCAAGGGTATTTCCCAGAGGCACTTTCCACAAGGGAAAGCGTAAAGAGGCCAAATCATGATGGAGAGTCTGGTCCCATATTTAGAAGGAAAATCTCGTTTTCAAGCAAATGTGAGGAGGGGAAGAAAGATTTGTTTTTTTACCAAAGTGTTCCATAATGCACAAGTGGGTTTTAGAAGCCCTTCTGCCACCTTATCCATTGACTTGTATTATTGACCATGAGTCCCATTCCCATAAAGAGAGGAAGAATGCAATTAAAGGAGCAGACACGCACAAAGGGGTAAAATCAATCCCATCCTGTGCAGCCATGGAGACTCCCAAAGCAATGTAACTGGTACTGTTCCACTGTACATGAGTTGGGACTGGATGGGGGGGGAGGTTAGTGTGCTGTGCACGGAGCAAGGCCAGAAGAACCATTTGTAACAAGGCTCCTCTTGTCTCCTCCACCCCCCCCCCTCCAAATCCAGCAGGGATTTGTTGGTGCCATGGGAGCAGCTGTGCAAGCATCCTAAGGAGGGGATGGGGAAGCAGTCCTTTCCTCTAGCGAACAGCCAGTTGTAGGGGCTGTGCTCTATATTACAGGATTTGGGCCAAAATGAGGAAGAGAGCAAGATCATACACTTGAAGCCAAATTAATAAGAAGCAGGAGGTTCTGCCAATAAAAATGGGGATTAAAAATGGAGAGAGGTTTCGTGTTCATACTTAAATGTTTTTGTTTAAATTATTTTAACAGATACTCAGGAGGGTGGTAGCAGTAGAAGACACGGTACCTCCATGGTGAGTTCAGCTTCTATGAGTATTCTGCACAGCTCTTCACTTCATGACTATACCCCTGTCAGTCGCTCTGAAAACCAGGATTCTCTTCAGGTATCTTCCCTAGTCTCCTGTCCATTTGCTTTGCTTTCCTTCCTATATTTTTCTTCATCATATTTTCCTGCATCCTACATTTGTTACATGACTATTTATGGTGGTGAGAGGTGTGGAATTTAGCATAAGAAAATATGAATTTACAAAGTATTGTTAAGCTACCGTAAATGTATCATCATCATCAAGGATAAATCAACTTTTAGAATTGATTTAAAAACTTTACTGGAATACATTTTTCAGACATTTTAAACAAAATGCAACAATATACATTAATTTTGAATCCAAAACTTGATAAAAGCAAAAATTATTTAATTTTGAAACTGATCTTGTATATCTCCATAGGCTCTTAGTTCTTTGGATGAAGATGACCCAAACATCCTGCTTGCTATTCAGTTATCATTGCAAGAATCTGGCCTGGCTATTGATGAAGAAACTAGAGACTTCCTTAATAATGAGGCATCATTAGGAGCAATAGGTACATCTTTGCCTACAAGGTTGGACTCAGTTCCTGTAAATATAGATAACCCTAGGGCGGCTTTGAGCAGCTCTGAGTTGTTAGAACTTGGTGATAGTTTGATGAGACTAGGGGCAGGCAATGATCCATTTTCAGCTGATCGCCTTAGTTCACACCCTTTCAGTGATACAAGAAGTGGATTATACTCAGCATCTAGTGATGCTGATTCAAGTAGCCAGGACCCCAATATTAATGAAAATCTGCTCGGAAATATCATGGCCTGGTTCCATGACATGAACCCTCAAAGTATCGCACTAATTCCTTCAGCAAGTACAGAAACTGATGAGGATTCACAGCAACATAGTATCGATGATGGGTCAGGAGGACAACCAAATCTTTTAGAGGTAGGACTGGAGCCTCAGGAAGAGCATGCACTTTTTGAGGATGCCCTCAGAAATGAAGGCAGAGGAACCCAAACAGAAGTGAGTATTTCTGAAGAAAACATCATTCCAGGGGAAAGAGTGCCACAAAGTGGTGACTGTACTGGGGAAGCTATTAGCAGTGTGGATACTTCAGAAGATGTTTCAAGTCAAACTCCTCCGACCTCAAATGAATGGATTGAGCATGTACATTTGGTATGAACACAAACTAGTTTTTGATCTTAAATGGATGGCTGTTACAGATGGTACAGTATGTGGAGTAAGCATTATGGGGACTTTGATCCACATACGTACAGCTCAGTTGTAAACCACTGACATAATGATGGAATACATAGGCGTTCCCTTGAATTGAAGTTCTTTAGACTAATAATATGAACCTTTCAAGGAATATCCTTTGCATTTAATTAGGTAGTGTTTGCCTTTTTTGCTCTGAAGGAAGAGGAATAAGTAAGTTGTACTCCACATTCCTAATACATTGCACCATCTGTTTAGCCTTACGTTGGTAATCCTTAATTTGAAAGTATGGATTAAAGGCTTACACTGATTATTTTTGTTATTTAGCCTCAAATAGTTTTTTCCATTTTTAGAACTCAATCTTTCAGCAAAATAATAACATTTAGCAGTTCATTTACATTTTGTTTTTGCTTTTCCATAACTTTTTCCTTATTTATCTTTCATTTTTTTACTAGCAGAGTGAATTGAGGTATTTTATGCTTCTCTTTAGTGCTGCTCCAGGAACAAGAAAATGGATATTCTTTTAATATTAAAATTAAAGTTTTTTTTCATGTCTATTTACAGTCCAAATGTGCCAAACTGTGAATAGCTAACTTTCACCCAATACAACAGGTGTACAGCGTGCCTGTATCAAAGTAATCCCATGATTCTTAGCAGTGAACCACTGGGTAGCATTTCTTCTCTAAATTAAATGGCATTTATTGCCATGGTGACTGCATTTAATTAAATGTAGCCTGTACCTTAAGTTAATTAAACCTCATGCTGCTGTTAAACAGTTGTTTTAAATATTAAAATACAGTTTATTAGCAACAGCTATGCTGTATTTGAGACACTTTAATGGAAGTGCAATCATAGTTCTTTTTCATAATTTTACAATGCATTTTATGCACTAATGGTGCAATTAATTTTAATGGTAACATTTTATAAAATATAGAAATATGAAATTTTCATATTATTGCTTGTCCCACAATTATTAAAGTTCAATAATGCATTCTGTGCAACATGTTACCGTGCCTTTGCCGTAACCCAAATGGATAGTTGCCACAGTTAAATAAGTAATTCAGATTCAGTGTCTGTTCTGGAGTAACTATGCTATTAATTGAAAAGACCTCCATAAAACCACCCATGGCCTTGCCTTTACAGTAAACAATGACTAAACGTTCAGTCAGTGTTTTTGCATAAGTAACAAACACTGCTAGATATTTGTTCAATTGCACAATATTCACTTGCTGTGTGATTACTGTTTAGTAGAAAAACTAAACAAAAAAGACCCTTTCTGGTTGTTGTACTGTGAAGAAAATATTGGTTTTAGATATGCTTAAAAGCATCAAAATTACAGTTAGTGGTAAGTGAGATACAGTGGTACAGTATGTAATTACAACTAGAGTAAATTGTTGAAAGTGCTGTTTTACTTGCATATAGTCAAAACCTGTCATAATATAAGGAAAATCAATACACAACACTCCATTGTAAGATTTGCTTGACTGTTAGGAGATTTGTTGTTATAAAAGTTTTTCACTGCCAAGCGTGTATAGGCAAGTATGATGGCAAACAAAGATAGATAGATAGAGAGATTACTGTGAGTGTTTTGGTAACTTTTTCATTCAAATCCTACTTCTGGAACCTTGTAGTCAGAAGATTCATATTAGTAAGGAGTTATATATGAATATTTTATCTCCAGGTGCCACACACAAATCTTTTTCTCTTTAGCAATGTCTTTAAAGAGAATGATTTGAGGCTGTTATACTCTATAATTCCATTACATTTTCTAACTTTACCTCTAGGGGCCCCATTCTCAAAAACATTGATGTTGAACCCTTTGTCATCTTTGGAAAATACCTATTTTAAAATGTTCTATGCTATAAACTACTATAATCTAAAATAGTTCTTTAAAGACTGTCATCATGAATTGATCCAAAACTTAAAAATGTTTGACTCGCATAGCGTCCTTGAGTTGTAATTTCTGAATACAAAGATTCTCACAAAGATTGTGTATTACATTGAGATGTGTCTTGCAAAGCTACCCGTAAGATATGTAAGAGTGCTCTGTGAAGATAGTGAAGTTTGTGGGTTCTGGTTTTTCTGTACTTTGTTTAGGTTGTGCAGTATATCCACTGTTTCTGTGATACTCTATTTCGAGCATGAAAATAAGCATATTAAATTTGTATTTTCTTAGTACTTTATTTTAAAAATCACCACAGTCATTCACTTTACAGTTCAGAAATAAAGTTTGGCAAGCCTATTTTGTAAACCTATTAATTTTATAATGTAAAAAAATTACTCTAACCTTGAATTGTTGTTTGCACTTTCATAGTCTATACTTGATACATTCCCACTTTATATACAGTAGGATACTACAACGATGTAGATGTTTGGCCAAAAGAATGCTGTTAATATGTAAAATTCTTTGATTAAACATTTATTACTTAAACTATTTCCCTTCTGTCTCATTACATCTTGGACTTTATTTTAGCAAATTCCGAAGATAGATTTGATTAATTTGGTTCTTAGACTATGAATATTTCATCCTACACTGTGAATGGGCGTTGCAGACCATATACAATCAGGCATTTCTTGATGCTTTAAAAAAAAAAAAAAAGGATGACAGTATAATGTATGGTTTCAGAGTAGCAGCCATGTTAATCTGTATTTGCAAAAAGAAAAGGAGGACTTGTGGCACCTTAGAGACTAACAATTTATTTGAGCATAAGCTTTCGCATCCGATGAAGTGAGCTGTAGCTCATGAAAGCTTATGCTCAGATAAATTTGTTTGTCTCTAAGGTGCCACAAGTACTCCTTTTCTTAGTATAATGTATTTAACTGAGGTGACCATATTTTATTAGAAGTTAAATTTAAGAGGGAAAAGCCATCCAAAATGTACTTAATTTTTTGTTTAGTCATTAGGGGTCAGATTACTCAAGATCTTTCATCACACTGAGTAGTGTTGCAAACCACAACTTGTGCTACTGAAGTCCATGGAACTACTTATGGAGTAAAGATATCACAATCTGGGAACAACTCTGAACATAGGGGCATATGAAGGCAGAACACAGTAGAACCTCAGAGTTACAAACGCCTCTGGAACGGAGGTTGTTCGTAACTCTAAAATGTTTGTAACTCTGAACAAAACATTATGGTGGTTGTTTCAAAAGTTTACAACTGAACATTGACTTAATACAACTTTACTATGCAGAAGAAAAATGCTGCTTTCCTTTTTTTAATAGTTTACATTGAACACAATGCTGTACTGTATTTGCTTTTTTTTCTCTGTTGCTGCCTGATTGTGCACTTCCAGTTCCAAATGCGGTGCATGGTTGATTGGTCAATTTGTAACTCTGAGGTCCTGATGTATAAAGCGTAGATATTGTACTCTCTCTATAAGAGAAAAGCTGCAGCCGCAGTGACCCTGCTTTTTTTGTATCTGAGCTCCCAAATTCCACAACCTAAGGAACACCTCCAACCCCCAATACGGTTCCAAAAGATTAAACTTCTAGCCACACCCTTTGTGTGAGAGGTTAAATAGGAGTATACGTATTCGGTTATTACCAAGTATCTTCCTCCAACTGGTATGCGGTATCAGCTTTTATTTTGAATGTACTATAATAAACATACTTGAAGTCTTAAACTGGATACTAGAATTTGCTCTTAAAATACTGGGCCTTGGCCAGTTGGAGAAGACAGATCTGAGCTTCCCTAGCATCACAAACTGATAATAGCTGTTAAAATTAAGAAAAAATATTTCTTGAGGGTCTTTTTAAATAACAAGCATGCAGAGTTGGCAACCCATTATGGTCCAGGCTCAATGTTCTGCTTAATTAAGTCTTCTCATGATGGCCTCTTCCTCCACTCTAGGTTTCCTACTCTTGTGACCTCAGGTGGTGGTAAGGGTAGAAGACTTAGGGAACACATGATGCAGGTAGCCAGTGTTTTTTACCATGTTGTCTAGAGCTCTTATCAGGGCTAAACAGTAGTAAAAACACCAGCTATTAACCTGTCTAGACTAGGATTCCACCACTGCACTCAGGCAGTGGTGGAAAACTTTCAGCATAAAGGCCCAGATCTTCAAAGGTAGTTAGGTGCCTAATTCCCATTCCAGTCATGAAGGATCTGGGCCTAAGAGACTAGTGGAGATGCATCCCTGAGAGACATTTCACTGCCCCTGACACTTTCAGCTTCAGAATAGTGGACGGGTTATATTGAAAGAAGGGGGCAGGATCTGCTTTACTTGCTGCACATGCCATATTTCTAGCAGACTGTGATGACAGAGGAAATGCTTTAAGGCATAAAAGTGGATAAGATATGGTATACTTCAGCTCAAATTTAAGCTATTTCAAATGCTGTGCCTATGTATTCTATTAAACAATTGTCTATGAAAGTAGCAATGTATGTCTATATAACAAGACACTGTAAGAAGTTTGTTTCAGATAATATTTTGAAATTGTTTTACAGGTAGTGTTAAAATTTGTTCACAAATACTGTACATGTATTAAAGGAGGAAGTTGTCCTGCCTCTCTATTTTTTAAACAGCTGCAAACCTCCTTTCTTAGATTCTTCATATAGAATTGAGGCTACATCTCACCCTTTACATTCATGTTAAAGCTAATTGTTGGTAGGATTATGTCATTGTAAATGCATTTAGTTCCAGCTGTAAAAGTTAAGATTTACCTTTTTTTTTTTTTACTGCACTTCTACTGAGTTTTTTATATTACACCACAGCTTGAATTTTTGTAAGTGATTTTCCTTAGCCTTATTCTAAAATATTTTGCCTCACACTGTTCCTTTTCTCATTTCATGCTGAAAAGGATTTTGCATATGAAAGCCCAATGAACTGGAGTAGATAAGAAAATATTCTTCAGGATTCAGACAGTAATGGTGCTTTCCTCCCAGCATGAGTTGTGAATCTGTCACAAGATACTGCAAGATAACAGATTTCAGTTTTACATGTGTAATGTTAAAAAAAGCATAAGAATAATTCACCTGACCCAGAAACTAAGTAGTGATTTGCAAGATTTGAGTTTATGGACCCAGGTACTTTTCCACAGAGCTGATCAAGTGACTCATGGAACACTTTTTTGTGGCTCTAGCCCATATGTGTGAATTGTCTGATCAATAAAAACAAACAGTTTGAAAAGACCAGTTTTTACAAATTTCTGTTGCTGATTAGTCTGCAATTTGTGTTTACTTTGGCTGGCTGTTTCTACTCCCCACATGGAGCTTTTTAAACTAATTCTACTTGGCCAACACCAAAAGCCTCTTAATAGGTGTAGATATTTATATAAAGAGACGTGCCCCAAGCAGTCATGTACATCTCTCCTGATATGGAAGCTGTTCCATACCCCTAATCATTTTTGTTGCCTTTCTCTGTACCTTTTCCAATTCCAATATATCTTTTTGATATGGGGTGACCAGATCTGCATGCACTATTCAAGATGTGGGTGTACCATGGATTTATAGAGGCAATATATTTTCTGTCTTATTCTCTCTTTCCTAATGATTCCCAACATTGTTAGCTTTTTTGACTGTAGCTGCACATTGCGTGGATGTTTTCAGAGAACTGTACACAAATGACTCCAAGATCTCTTTCTTGAGTAGCAGCAGCTAGTTTAGACCCCCACATTTTATATGTATCGTTGGGATTACGTTTTCCAATGTGCATTACTTTGCATTTATCAACATTGAATTTCATCTGCCATTTTGTTACCCGGTTTTGTGAGATCCCTTTGTAACTCTTCACAGTCTGCTTTAGACTTAACTAGATTGAGTAGTTTTGTATCATCTGCAAATTTGGCCACCTCACTGTTTACCCCTTTTCCCAGATCATTTAGGAATATGTTGAATAGCACTGGTCCCAGTACAGACATCTGGGAGACACCACTATTTACCTCTCTCCATTCTGAAAACTGACCATTTATTCCTACTCTTTGTTTCGTATCTTGTAACCAGTTATTGATTCCCGAGAGGACCTTCCCTCTTATCCCATGACAACTTACTTTGCTTAAGAACCTTTGGAGAAGGACCTTGTCAAAAGCTTTCTCAAAATCTTAAGTACACTATATCCAGTGGATCCTCCTTGTCGACATGCTTGTGACCCCCTCAAAGAATTCTAGTAGATTGGTGAGGCATGATTTCCCTTTATAAAAACCCCTGTTGACTCTTCCCCAACAAATTATGTTCATCTATGCATCTGATGATTCTGTTCTTTACTATAGTTTCAACCAATTTTTCCCAGTACTAAAGTTAGGGCTGTAAGTGCTGGGATTGCCTCCCGAGCCTTTTTTAAAAATTTGTCTCACATTAGCTATCCTCTGGTACAGAAGCTGATTTAAATAATAGGTAACAAAGCATAGTTAGTAGTTCTGCAATTTCACATTTGATTTCCTTCAGAACTCTTGGGTGAATACCATCTGGTCCTGGTGACTTATTAACTGTTTGTGTAATCTGTTCCAACACCTCCTCTAATGACACCTCAATCTAGGACAGTTCCTCAGATTTGTCACCTAAAAAGAATGGCTCAGGTTGGGAAATCTCTCATGTCCTCAGCCATGAAGACCACTGCAAAGACTTCATTTAGTTTCTCTGTAATGGCCTTATCTCCCTTGAATGCTCTTTTAGCATCTTGATCATCAAGTGGCCCCACAGGTTGTTTAGCAGGCTTCCTGCTTGTGGTGTTCTCAAAAAAGATTTTGCTATTACTTTTTGACTAGCTGTTCTTCAAGGGGTTTTTTCCTTCCTAATTACATGTTTATGCTCCTTTCTATTTTCCTCAATAGGTTTAACTTCCACTTTTTCAAGGATGCATTTTTGCTGCTCACTGCTTCTTTTAATTTGTTGTTTAGCCATGGTGACATGGTCCTCTTATTGTGTTTTTTAATTTGGAGTGTACATTTAAGTTGAGCCTCTATTATGGTGTCTTTAAAAAGTTTCCATGCAGCTTGCAGGGATTTTACTTTTGGCACTGTATCTTCTAATTTCTGTTTCATTAACTTTCTCATTTTTGTGTAGTTTCCTTTTCTGAAATTAAATGCTACTGTGGTGGGTTGCTGTTGTTTTATTAAGTTATGGTCACTATTATCAAGTGGTTCAACTGTATTCACCTCTTGGACCAGATCCTTAGGACTAAATCAAGAATTGCCTCTCCCCTAGCTGCTCCAAGGAGGAGTCATTTAAGGTGTCAAGAAACTTTGTCTCTGCCTCTCCTCCTGAGGTGACATGTATCCAGTCAGTTGGGGGATAGCTGAAATCCCCCCTTATTGAGTTGATTTTATAGCCTCTTTAATCTCCCTGAGCAGTGCACAGTCACTATCACCATCCTAAACAGGTGGTTGGTAATATATCCATATTGCTATAGTCTTACATAAGAACGGCCATAATGGGTCAGACCAAAAGGTCCATCTAGCCCAGTATCCTGTCTTCTGACAGTGGCCAATGTCAGGTGCCCCAGAAGGAATAAACAGAACAGGTCATCATCAAGTGATCCATCCCCTGTTGCCCATTCCCAGCTTCTGTCAAACAGAGGCTAGGGCCACCATCCCTGCCCATCCTGGCTAATAGCCATTGACGGACCTATCCTTCATAAACTTATCTGTGTCTTATTATTCAAGCATGGAATTACTATCCATAGGGATTCTATGGTACAGTTTGGTTCATTTAAGATTTTTACTTCATTTGATTCTATGCTTTTTCACATATAGTGACATATAGGTAGAGGGACATGGCCAGAGGAAAACTCTTTAAATAATGCAACTTTTTTGAAGTCTTATGTTAAAACAATACGCGTTACAGGAGGTGTCTCTTGTTATGCTGTGTGTCAAAAGGTATGCAACTGACATAAATTGAGCACCAGCAAGAACTTTTAATTCTAACTCAATTTCTGTCTACATTATATAGCTCACAGCTGCTCAGGTAACTGTAGCCAGGCAGAAGCCATGCTGAAATTAGGCTGGGGCAGCAGGACTAACCCTCCTGCTCTGGAGGATACACTCAGGACAAGAGCAAGTTCAGTCCCATTCTCCATTACCTTAGGCCTTGTGCTGCAGAATGTCAGCACAGTTTTGTTGTGCTGAGGGAGGGAGAAGCAAAGAGGAGACAGTTCAGGAGCATGGATCCTTGCATGGTATACATTCCTGTTCCTTGTGACAATGCAGATGGCATAAGGACAAAGATCCAGCGTGCTGTTGATCATCCCTAAAGCCTTTGGGGATTGTATTCTAGGAGTCAGTGTGCAAGACAACCGAGGGGCAGAGTTTCTGTAGATTAAGAAACCATTAAAAAACAACAATTTTCTGCACCAAAGATCAGTGTTCCATTGGAAAGAAATGATAGCAAATGTTTACCATAACTGAGTGAGTTTAAGTCAGTGCCAATGCCAAAATCAAGTAAGGGAAACCCAATGGTAATTGGTCAGGTACAGAAAAGCTGTCCCCTAATTGACCATTCTATTGCAGACTTCATAAAAAGATACATTTAAGTTTCCTTGTACAAACAGTGGTCCAGTTTCATCCCTGGTGGAACTCCAGTGAAGTCAATGATTTTCTCCAGGATGAGTTTAGCCCTGCATTGTGTTGTAATGTCAATGAGAGGGCAGGGGAGGAGGGAGGTGTTTAGAGATGAAGTCTGAAAAGAGAGATAAAGGAATAAAGACACAAAAAGTCTTTTTTTCCAGAGGGCAGGAACTGCAGAGAAAATTCTCCCACCAGCCAGTGGCAAGATTGTTGGAAGCAGATAGAAGGTAGCAGTAATGAGCTTTTCTGAGGTAAACTAGAATAAGATCGTGGATAATTTTTAATTGAATGTGGAAGCCAAGAGACATTCAAGATGCTGTAAGCTTTCATGAGAAGTAACAAGTGAAGCATACTCACAAATGATCATATGATGGCACAAAGAATCCTGAAGGCCAACAGCATCAGGAGCATAATCATGAGGATTCCAGGTGCCATGGTAAAGTCCCACTAATGATAAAAATGTGACAAACCTCAATTTTCTTAACTACCACATCAAATCAGCACCTACTCACCTGCTGCCCCCATGTGGGATAAAGGGGACAAGAAGTCAGAGTTAGCCTTTAGGACACAGGTAAGCGCCACCTCCTTCACAAGTCTTGCCAGGAGTACAGAGCAGAAGAGGGGCAAAACTAGGAACAGCAGCTCCAAGACAGGAATTCCCTACCTGAATGTAATACTGAAACCATCCCATTAATGTAGTAGTTGCTTCCCTCCACATCTGAAAGTGCCTGAGGAAGATTCCAAGTTCAACCTGTGGAAAAGCCGCCCCTGGTAGTACTATCATGAGGAGGAGACAGGGCAGAAGTATGGAGTAGCTGAAAAGGTCCTGTGCCTGCAATGTTCCCAAAAGATCTGAGGAGGTACGCCCCTACTATTTACATATGGGAGAACCCATATCCCAAGGGAAGAACTCATAGGAAATTCCATGAGTTGAAACTCACCAAGAATCCTGTCCTCATTCAGAGGTGGAAGTATCCCAAAAGGGCACTACAATGGATTGAAGGGACTAGTATTGCCACATTTGAAGCATAGTTAGTTTGAAGCACAATGGTATTACAGCAGTGATGGTAAATTACTAAATTGCTCTGGCACTTTAATCTCGAAGTTTGCAGCTTGGAAGAGTTCCCTTACAAATGTTTTACTACCTGTCAATTACAGTCCATGCTGGTTGCTGCTGGGAGTCAGTATTTGCTTGTAGTTACTGCAGCTGCTTCTACTGTAGCTGTGAGAATATATTTTAAAATAAAGTCGCACATCAAAAATGTAATTTAGCATTTGAGTCATAGTTCATTAGTGGTTGGATACTTTTGTCTGAAAAGCAAAACATGAATCGTCCCGAAGCCACTAATGGAGTTGCACCTACAGACCATATCACTGCGTCAGCATCAGAGGTTGAAACCCAAGCACACAGCAGAATCTCAGTGAAATGCAGTTAAGCTGGTACAATCAATTGAAAGTCTGGTCAATGACTAATACTTTCTCCAAGCATGAACCCTTCAAGAATGGTCTAACAATAAAGCTGCTAGCTCTGCTTATTATTAAGGTTGCCCAACACGTCTCATAAGACCCTGGTTTCGGTGATTTATAACTTAAGTAAAATTTTAACAATTTTGACAAATATTCCATGGCCAGTTCTCTACCTCAGCCTCATTGTGATAGTTTTTTTGTTTTAATTTCAGTTCAGCTGTTTCCAAGAACAAGATCAGGGAAAATACATTTTGCCCCTGTTAAGTTCCGGTCACCTTTTCTTTGAGAAGTTCTATACCCCTGGGACTTGAAATGTGACAAGCTCCTGGGCCCAGGATTGTGCTTTTGCTGTACCTGTGAAAATCTACTCAAGCTTAGCCAAGTTATAAGCCTTTGAAAAATTTCAAGTTGCATGTGCTCAACAGAGACTTGCACAAATTTAACAGATTCTGTCCTCTCTGACCTTGCTCCAGCCTTTCAACTCCTAGTGCTGACCAGACAGCATACGCGCCAGCCCCACAGGCAAAGGATTACAGAGATTTGCCCCCCAATCCCACCTGATCCTCCTCCCTTTCAGGCACCACCCCCAACAGCCTGACCCCCACTGGCCCATTAGCCCCTATATGCACCCCCTCCATATCTGAGGGAGTGGCGTTGCAACTTGGCATGGAGGGTTGCAGCACTACTCAGGTTTGACTGAGCCAAAGAGTGGCTGGGCCATGACCCGAGGTGGGTCCTCCAGTCCAGGGCTAAGCCAGACCTTTCTGTAACACTGCAGTTCTGAGCTGGGACCAGGGAGTCTGTCTCGCCTGTGCTCTCAATGACCTCCCTGCTGGCACCCTGGCAGCATAGGGGAGGAATCCATCTGATTAGAATGCAGAGAGGATAAAAGCCTGACCTGGGAAGTGGAGGATAGAGAAAGGAGTAGAGATAAGTACTCTGGTGAGACTGGGACTGGATGAGGTGGAGGGGGAAAAAGAGAAACACCCATACTGGGGAAGGAGATTTGAACTAGGAATCAGTGGGGTGGAGTGGAGAGGGAGGAGAGACGTCTGACAAGGAGCTGCAGTCTTGGAGGTACAGACTTTTGGGGCAAAGACACTGGGATGAGGAGCCTAGGGGGGTTGGGAAGAGAAGAGCCAAAGCAGATGAGAAGCTGGGTGGGGAAGAACAAGAAATGGGAGAAGCAGCCTGCGGAATCAAGATGAGGGGGGGGATAGGCAAGGAAAATTGTATTGGGACAAAGAGCCAGGTATGGGGAAGAGACAGGACTGGGACAGGCTGGAGGAAAAGGGTACAAATGTCTGTGCCCACTAAAGACCACTAGAGCCTGGGACAGAACTGAAGATTTCTGACTCACTCTTCTGCTGTCAGCAAATATCTGTGAAACCCACTGACAGAATGTGTTTCATTCCCCTCTAGTGCTGGTCCACATAAACAATGACCACCTATAGTCTTATGTAAAATAAATATAAATTAAAGAATGTTACCTTAAGTTTGGTTAAGGAAATATATGTGTTGTAAAGAAAGGCCCTGACTAGCAAGCAGAAGGAAGGCCTTGAAAATGAGTGATAAGACCAGAAGAAATGAAGTATGGAGGCTGTCTGGTTCAAAAAATAAAGGAAAGTGTTTTGGGGTTTTTTTTAAGAAAAACAAACACACAAAAACAAAGAGGGCCTCTGAACAAAAGGGGTGACTGCACATGGTTTTAAATAAGACAAAGAGAATTTATCTTAAAGTGAGCTAAGTACTCTGAAAAATAAGGCTTTAGTCATCTCAAATGATCTGGAGAAAGGGGTAAACAGTGAAGTGGCAAAATTTGCCAATGATACAAAACCACTCACGATAGTTAAGTCCAAAGCCAAGAGTTACAAAGACTGTGAAGGGATCTCACCAAACTGGGTGTCAAGGTTCCTCCCCCACTCTGAACTCTAGGGTATAGATGTGGGGACCTGCATGAAAACCTCCTAAGCTTACCTTCACCAGCTTAGGTTAAAACTTCCCAAGGTACAAATTAATTTTATCCCTTGTCCCTGGATCTCCACTGCCACCACCAAACTCTAACTGGGTTTACTGGGAAATGTAGTTTGGACACGTCTTTCTCCCCAAAATTCTCCCAACCCTTGCACCCCACTTCCTGGGAAAGGTTTGGTAAAAATCCTCACCAATTTGCATAGGTGACCACAGACCCAAACCCTTGGATCTGAGAACAATGAAAAAGCATTCAGTTTTCTTACAAGAAGACTTTTAATAGAAGTAAAGAAATCCCCTCTGTAAAATCAGGATGGTAGATACCTTACAGGGTAATTAGATTCAAAACATAGAGAATCCCACTAGGCAAAACCTTAAGTTACAAAAAAGACACACAGACAGGAATAGTCATTCTATTCAGCACAGTTCTTTTCTCAGCTATTTAAAGAAATCATAATCTAACACATACCTAGCTAGATTACTTACTAAAGTTCTAAGACTCCATTCCTGGTCTATCCCCGGTAAAAGCAGCATACAGACAGCCCCAGACCCTTTGTTTCTCTCCCTCCTCCCAGCTTTTGAAAGTATCTTGTCTCCTCATTGGTCATTTTGGTCAGGTGCCAGCGAGGTTACCTTTAGCTTCTTAACCCTTTTCAGGTGAGAGGATTTTTCCTCTGGCCAGGAGGGATTTTAAAGGGGTTTACCCTTCCCTTTATATTTATGACACTGGGTGACTAAATTTCATCTGCCATTTTGTTGCCCAATGTTGATAAATACAAAGTAATGCACACTGGAAAACACAGACCCCATCATTTTATATGTATAGTGGGGATTAAATTAGCGTTACCACTCAAGAAAGATGTTGAAGTCATCATGGATAAGTCTCTGAAAAACATCCACTCAGTGTGCTGCAGCAAAAAGCTAACAATGTTGGGAATCATTAGGAAAGAGAGAATAACAAAGAAAATATCATATTGCCTCTATAAATCCATGGAATACCCATATCTTGAATATTGTGTGCAGATCTGGTTGCCCCATCTCAAAAAAGATATACTGGAATTGGAAAAGGTACAGAAAAGGGCAACAAAAATGAACAGCTCCCATATAAGAAGAGATTAATAAGACTGGGAATTTTCAGCCTGGAAAAGAAACAACTAAGGAGGGATATGATACAGGTCTATAAAATCATGAGTGGTGTGAAGTAAATAAGGAAGTGTTTTTTTATTCTCATAACACAAGAACTAGGGGATACCAAATTAAATTAATAAGCAGCAGGTTTAAAACAAACAAAAGAAAGTATTTCTTCACACAACACACAGTCAACCTGGTGAACTCTTTGCCAGAGGATGTTGTGAAGGCCAAGAAACTAACATGGTTCAAAAATGAACTAGGTAAGTTCATGGAGAATAGGTCCATCAGTGGCTATTAGCCAGGATGGGCAAGGATGCAAAACCATGCTCTGAAGTGTTCCTAGCCTCCCTTTGCCAGAAGCTGGGAATGGGCAACAAAGGATGGATAACTTGATGATTACCTGTTCTGTTCATTTCCTCTGAATTACCTGGCATTGGCCACTATCAGAAGACAGGATACTGGACTAAATAACCATTGGTGTGACCCAGTATGGCCATTCGTATGTAGAAAGACAGGGGAACTCCCATGAATATCTTTAAGTTATTATGCACACGTAAATATGCTGCACCACACACTGTTTATTGGATACTTGTGAGATTCCAATACAGGGTTGCTGTGTAGGAGACACATCACTGGTTTCCCCAAGAGGGAGGTCTCCATTTAAAAAAAGAAAAAAAGTTTACAAGCTAAGTGTCCTTTGGATCAGTTCCAAGGAAGCCAGAACAGGATGGGGGTCAAGGGGCCATGGTCCTCCCACTTTTTACAGGCAGAGAGGAGCGAGCAGGGGCTGGGGCCTCAGGGGGAAGGGTTGGTGTGGGGGCAGGGGCGGCACAGGGATAGGCCCACAGTTCAAGCGCCAGTGCCCCACACACACTTTTAGGGACCTTCTGCCATTCCTGATCAGTTCCTTCCCTGCTCTCCCTTACGAGAGAGATCGGCTACCCACAGCACAAAGTCCAGGTTGGATATTCACCCTCCTACCTCTGCAGATAGTCTTTTCCAAGAATTGGATGGGCAGTTCCACAGCACTCTGGTATTCTAAGAGATTGTCCTTCCAGATAGGTATTTGGTGGCAATGTAAGCACTTGAAATTCCTTCTTCACCTGGCTGCTGCTGGTAGACTCGGGGAGGCAAATCAGAACATAAGGCGAAGAACCTGCTGGATAACGCTTGCTCCAGCATTGGCCTCCCTGCTCTGATGTTTGCTCTTGCTGTATGGTGTCTGTCTTCCATCTCCAGGATAACTTGCTGATTCATTTCTCTCCCTCTTCAGACATTAAAATTCTTTCTGCTCCTTCACGATAATTGAAACAAAAGCTGTTAGTGGCATTATATTCATGAGCAGAATATTTTAAACACCTGAATCAGTGAGTCGGGGGTGGGGGTGGGGGAACACCAGCCTTTAACTTTGTATTACCAAGACCATTTGTACATACACTTAATGGAAAAGCTGCACAATGCTTCTACATGACAGGAAAATACTGTTACAGATAAATAATTCATGTTTACCATAGTGAAGACCTGATCACTAAACACAACTATTAACACTGTCAAATTGAGACCTATTATTAACTTGCTTTTATTTTTCCCTGCTAAAGATCAGACTTTCTTTGTATTAGAGAACAAAAAAGACTGAGTCACTAACAGGAATAAGGAACCACCTTATACGAAACTACTGATCAATTTTCATCACATCTGATTTCTTTATCTCAATTAAGAAATTATTTACTTGGTAGGGAGCGTTTACACAGAGCTAGATAAAGATCTTTGCTCCTTTTTGTGGGCCATGACAGTTTAAAAGTAAATGTGAGAAAAATAATTGGTTACTGTAGGTTTATTTGAAGCTGTGAAAACAAGACTGCTCAATTTTTCTCCATTATGTACAGCATTGTGAGCTAGGCTGTTGCCATAGTGAGGAGAACAGTACTAGTGGTATAAAAGGGGCACAAAGTCATACAAATGTAAGACGTTATCAGAGTGAGATTAAACACCGTATGTTGCTCAATTCCAATAAAACTGGCTTCCAGCATGCCAGGTGTTTGCCGCAAAACCAAACACCTCTGCTAGGTGCTTGTTAAACATATGAAGACACAGCCTCTGCCCCAAAACACTTAAACATGTGAGTAGCATGGGAAAGAATCAATCACACTTTAAGGTTATTCTGACCCCAGCAGTCCTCCTCCTGTGCTCTTACTAGCAGTTTAGTTTCTGGTAGGCATTACAGTGAAAGTGGATTATGGAGGAGCAGTGCCTTATGGATAAAATCAGGGGCATCATGGACAAGTGTGAAGTGAAGTGTCTGCAGTAATCAAAACAGTTCCGTGGCTTTTATATCCTTAGGGTTGCCCAGGGCGGGCAGGTTTGTAGAAATTTTGGTGGTGCCCAGAACACCCAGAAACCGCCCCCCCCCCAAACTCCCCACACACACCTGCCTAAGGCTCTGGGAGGGAGTTTTGGTGGGGGGTGGGGTCTGGGGTTCAGGCGATTGGGGTGCCTGAGGGGGTGGGGATGCAGGCTCTGGGAGGGAGTTTGGGTGCAGGGAGTGTGAGGGGTCAGGCTCTGGGAGGGAGTTTGGTGGGGGACAGGTCTGGGGTGCAGGCTCTGGGCTAGGGCAGGGCATTGGGGTGCAGGCTCTGGGCTGGGGCAGGGCATTGGGGTGCAGGCGGGGTGCAGATTGCAGGCTCTGGAAGGGAATTTGGGTGCAGGAGTGAGAGGTCGGGCTTTGGGAGGGAGTTTGGGTGGGGGAGGGGGTCTGGAGTGCAGGCTCTGGGAACAAGATTGGGTGCTGGGTGCAGGCTCTGGGCAGCGGTGCAGGGAGGGAGTTTGGGGACAAAAGTAGGTGCAGTGGAGGGGTGGGAGTGCAAGAGAGAGTTGGGGGGGTGTGGGGTGCAGGAGGGGGTGAGGGGTGCAGGCTCTGGAAGTGGATGGGGGGGGGGTTCGATGCTCACCTGGGGCACCCCCTCCGGCAGCGACTCCTAGGCGGGGCAGGCCGGGGAGTCTCCTCACGCTGCTGTCTCCAGGCACCGCCCCCGCAGCTTCCCATTGGCCCTGGGGGCGGGGGCAGCGCGCAGCGGCACAAGCCCCTCACGCGGGCTGCAAGGACCTGGGGGCAGCCAGGGGGAACCGGGGCGCAGGAAGCCGCTCAGCCCCGCTGCGCTGCTGGGGGGCGGCGGGAGCCCCCCGCATGTTTTAAATCGCCCGGGGGCGGCAGGTGGGGCCGGGGGAAGCGCGGGGCGGAGGAGGGAAACTTTGCTGGAGCCGGGCCCCTGGGACAGGAATATTCCTGGTGCCCGGGCACCAGGGGCCCATAGAACTCGCCGCCCATGGGTTTGCGAACCCCCCAGGATTGGCCTGGAGTCTCCTGGAATCGGTATCCCTCGCCCGGTCGCTACTGAAACAATCCAGATTTTAATAGGATATTTTAAGAAAATGACATTACACCATGTTGGGGAGGGGGCAGGGGGAATCTGGAACAGCTTCAGTCAGAGTTGGCAACCCTATATATCCTACACTTTTTTCACTGGCAGAAATCACTGCCACTGTATTTGGAAGTATCCTTTTCCCTACACATACAGAACCCAATCCTGCATTCCTTATGAACTGAACTCCTAGAGAATCAGTGGAAATTTTAGGTTTGCAGGAAATACAAGATCAGGCCCATAAATATTAAAAGGGACTAAAGCCCCTTACTCTTAGCACATGTCTACACTAGAAATGTAAGTCGACCTTACAGCCATAAGCACTGACTTCTTCTCTACCCAGGGGGTGCTCGATCCCGCCTCTGCCCCAGGTCCACCCCCACTCCACCTCTTCCTCAAAGCCCCACCCCACTTCTTCCCGCCCCTGCTCCGTCCCAGGCCCCACCCCGCTCCACCCCTTCCCCCAAGGCCTCACCCCCACCCTGCCTCTTCCCAACCTCTCCCCCCGAGTACGCCCCATCCCTGGTTCTCCCACTCCCAGCGCCTCCTGCACGCCATGGGGGTCACCGGTGGGTGGGGAGCAGCTTGGCTTGGCTGCTGGTGGGTGCTAAGCACCCATGAAGTCAGCGCCTATGGTTACAACCACTGCAGTAATTACTGCGGTGGTTCATGTCCACATTGCCCTCCCTCTGTCAGTGGTGCACGTCCCCACCAGGAGCACCTAGAACTGACTTAAGAGGGGCAGTGGGGAGGCTGGGGGGCTGAGAGCCCCAGCTCTCAGCTCTACATGCAGCTCCCCACTGGGAGTCCGGCTGCCGCCCCGGCCCTCAACCCCCACCACCAGGAGCCCCACTGCCCCCCTGGGCTCTCAGCTCCCCCCTGCAGCCAGGCTCCCAGCAGGGAGCCGGGAGCCTCTGGGCTGCTGCCGGGCTCCCAGCAGGAGTCAGATAGGCACAGCCCAGCGGGTAGCAGCATGCCTCTGGGCAACAGTTCGACTGGCAGCAGGGCGCCAGGCAGGTGCAGCTTGGCTCGGAACCAGGCACTAGCTGGAACCCGCCCCATGGCTGGAGCCATGAAATTGACAAGAATGACAGCCAACAGCCAATGTAAGTAATGCAGTATCTACAAACACAGTGCATCGCCCTCACTACACCAATGTAAGCCCTACACCTCTCCTGGAGGTGGAGTTACTATGTTAGTTTCAGGGCACTTAACGTCAGCAGGAGCAAGGTGATAGTGTGTACACTGATATAATTAGGGCAATGTAAGCTGCCCTACGTCAACCTAACTCTGTAGTGTATGCCAAGCCTCAAAGCTTGTCTACACTACTGCACGGGGTTGATCTAAAATAAGCAACTTCAGCTACGTGAATAGCATAGCTGAAGTCGACGTACTTAGACCTACTTACCGCGGTGTCTTTACTGCAGTAAGTCGACAGCTGACGCTCTCCCGTCGACACCATTTGCGCTCCTCGTTCTGGTGGAGTACCGGAGTTGACGGAAGAATGCTCAGCGGTTGCTTTATCACGTCAATCAACCCCCCCCCCCGCTGGATCGATCACTGCCCGTTGATCGGGCAGGTAGTGTAGACAAGCCCTCAATTAGACCAAGAGGAAGTTACTGAAGGACATTTTATAGTAACCTAATGGCAAGTTTAATATTTTAAACCAGTAACCAAAGGCAACTCTACTGCGACTTGCAATAATAATGTTGCCCCTTGCCCCAAGCGGTTAGCCAATGCTGAGGATCTTGCCAGGCTCTTTTCTTTAGGAGGAGAAATTGATTATGGAGTCAGGAACTTCTTTGGTGCAGTCCTGTTTGTTTATTTACCAGAACTACAGATCATGCAGGAGGTGGTTTCAGAAATCCAAGCTTTCTTTTCCAGCCAGTCCTGTGTCCTAAGATCTATCTCTGCTCCCTCTCAGGGCTATGCTACGAGCTCTTCTCTGATGCTTCTTTTAGCTTTCTAGGCCATGTCTACACTAACACTTATGTTGGCAAATCTTATATCACTCAGGGATGTGAAAAAATCACCCTCTAACTGTTGAAAGTTTCACCAGCAAAAGCAGTCGTGTGCACAACGCTATGGCGGTGGCAGAGCTTCTCTCACCGACATAGCTACCGCCACTCAATTAGGTGATTTTATTATGTCGACAGAAGAGCTCTCTCCTGTTGGCATAGAGCGGCTACAGGAGTGACCTTAGAGCGACGCAGCTGCATCAGTACAGCTGTGCCGCTGTAAGATCAATACTGTAGACATAGGCTTAGTCCTGTCTGCTTCTGACAGATACAGATCCATTCCTCTATATCCTATCCTCTGCATTTTCAGTCATTCAGAGGAAAACTCTTATTCTCCTAAATTAGTTCTTGCTCAAACCTTCCCAGGTGGCCCAGCAATTTGGGTGATGGCTTCTGTCAAGATTCTTTCCCCATTCTGAACTCTAGGGTACAGATGTAGGGACCTGCATGAAAGACCCCCTAAGTTTATTCTTACCAGCTTAGGTTAACAATTTCCCCAAGGTACAAGCTTTGCCTTGTCCTTGAACAGTATGCTGCCACCACCAAGTG
Source organism: Eretmochelys imbricata (assembly GCF_965152235.1). NCBI lineage: Eukaryota > Metazoa > Chordata > Testudines > Cheloniidae > Eretmochelys > Eretmochelys imbricata. Next base: position 223,918,483 of record NC_135573.1, on the reverse strand, counting down.
TTTTAAACAAAGAACAGGAAAAGAGACCACTTAGAGACTTCTTCCCCCAAAATTTCCCCCCAATCCCTACACACCCCCTTTTCTGGGGAAGGCTTGATAATAATCCTCACCAGTTGGTACAGGTGAACACAGACCCAAACCCTTGGATCTTAAGAACAATGAAAAATCAATCGAGTTCTTAAAAGAAGAATTTTAATTAAAGAAAAGGTAAAAGAATCATCTCTGTAAAATCAGGATGGTAAATACTTTACAGGGTAATCAGATTAAAAACACAGAAAATCCCTCTAGGCAAAACCTTAAGTTACAAAAAGACACAAAAACAGGAACATACATTCCCTCCAGCACGGCTTATTTTACAAGCCATTAAACAAAAGAAAATCTAATGCATTTTCTAGCTAGATTACTTACTAACTTTACAGGAGTTGTAAGGCTTGCATTCCTGATCTGTTCCCGGCAAAAGCATCATACAGACAGACAGAACCCCCCGCCCCCCTCCCCAGATTTGAAAGTATCTTGTCCCCTATTGGTCATTTTGGGTCAGGTGCCAGCAAGGTTACCTTAGCTTCTTAACCCTTTACAGGTGAAAGGGTTCTGCCTCTGGCCAGGAAGGATTGTATAGCACTGTATACAGAAAGGTGATTACCCTTCCCTTTATATTTATGACATGCCCCCCAAATCACAGATAGGGTGAAACATTGGCTGTGATTTCTTCCTGGAGCTCTAGGAGAAAACAGAGTTAATAAGACATATGCACCTCTAAATATACTACTAACTGTATAAAGAGTAACAATATTTTCCACATCTTAAGGACGATTTGGACCAGTTGATTCTGGGAAACTTTCATGGGAGAGTGCATCAGCCACTTTGTTAGAAGCTCCTGAAATGTGTTGTATGTCGAAACCAAAATCTTGGAGAGCTAAACTCCACCGAATAAGTTTTTTCTTATTTCCTGTGGCAGTAGGAAGCCACTGTAGCACAGCATGGTCGGTTTGCAGGTGGAAACACTGTCCCTAAACGTATGGGCGTAGCTTTTCCAGAGCGTTGACAATGGCATAACATTCCTTTTCACTGATTGACCAGTGGCTTTCCCTCTCAGACAGCTTCTTGCTGAGAAACACAACAGGATGGAATTCTTGATCCGGTCCTTCCTGCATTAAAACTGCTCCCACACCATGCTCGGATGCATCTGTGGTTACTAGGAACGGTTTGTCAAAGTCTGGGGCCCTTAGCACAGGGTCAAACATGAATCATAGAATCATAGAATATCAGGGTCGGAAGGGACCTCAGGAGGTCATCTAGTCCAACCCCCTGCTCAAAGCAGGACCAATCCCCAATTAAATTATGAGTGTCGCTTTAAGCTGGTTAAAGGCCTTCTGACACTCTTCAGTCCACTGAACTGCATCTGGCTGTTTCTTTTTGGTTAGGTCTGTCAGTGGGGCAGCGATTTGGCTGTATTGCGGTACAAATCACCGGCCAAGCCTAAGAAGGATTGGACCTGTTTCTTTGACTTTGGGACAGGCCACTTTTGGATAGCATCCACTTTGGCCTGTAGGGGGTTGATAGTTCGTTGACCCACCTGGTGTCCAAGGTAAGTCACTCTGTTTAGGCCTATTCGACACTTCTTAGCCTTAACCGTTAGTCCTGCCTCCCTTATGTGCTCAAAGACTTTTTGTAGATGTTCCAGGTGTTCTGCCCAGGAATCCGAAAATATGGCCACATCGTTAAGGTATGCGACTGCATATTCTCCCAATCCCACTAGGAGACCATCTACAAATTTTTGAAAAGTGGTGCGTGCATTCCACAGCCCCAAAGGAAGCACATTAAATTCATACAGCCCGACGCGTGGTGAAGGCTGACCTTTTCTTGGCGGATTCATCTAGCAGTACCTGCCAGTACCCCTTGGTTAAATCCAAGGTAGAGATGAACTAGGCCTGTACCAGTTTCTCTAATAGTTCATCTGTGAGTGGCATTGGATAGTTGTCTGGTCGAGTTACAGCACTGAGCTTACAGTAGTCCACGCAAAAACGTATCTCCCCATCTGGTATGGGAATTAGAACCACTGGAGATGCCCATGCACTGCCAGAGGGGCAGATTACCCCCATCCGTAGCATATCCTGGATCTCCCGTTCTATAGCAGTTTTGGCTTGAGGAGACACCGAGTAAGGTTGCGCTCTAATTGGGTGAGCATTACCTGTGTCAATGGAGTGGTATGCCCGTTCAGTCAGTCCTGGGGTGGCTGAGAATGTCGGCACGTAGCTAGTGCACAGCTTCTTGATCTGCTGTCGCTGCATATGCCCAAGGGTCATGGAGAGGTTCACCTCTTCCATGCCACCATTACTTTTCCCTTCGGAGTAGACACCTTCAGGACACTCAGCATCATCTTCTCCCTGGGCTGTAAACTGACAAACCTGTAATTCTCTGGAATAAAAGGGCTTTAGAGAATTAATATGATACACCTTAGGCTTTCGGTTGGAGGTGGGGAATGCTATGAGATAATTAACAGCTCCCAGGCGCTCCTGGACCGTGAATGGCCCTTCTCATGACGCTTCCATTTTATGGGCCTGGAGCGCCTTTAAGACCATGACCTGGTCCCCTACTTTGAAGGAATGCTCTCTGGCATGTTTATCATACCAGGCTTTTTGTTCTCTTTGAGCATCTTTTAGGTTTTCCCTAGCAAGGGCTAAAGAGGTTCGGAGGGTGTTTTGTAGGTTGGTTATAAAGTTCAGAATGTTAGTTCCTGGAGAAGGTGTAAACCCCTCCCATTGCTGCTTCACCAACTGTAATGGCCCCTTAACCTCGCAGCCATATACAAGTTCAAATGGGGAAAACCCTAAACTGGGATGTGGTACAACTCTGTAGGCAAAGAGCAACTGCTGCAACACTAGGTCCCAGTCATTGGAGTGCTCATTTACGAATTTACTTATCATGGCCCCCAAAGTTCCATTAAACTTCTCCACCAGACCATTTGTTTGATGGTGGTAAGGGGTGGCAACCAAGTGATTTACTCCATGAGCTTCCCAAAGGCTTTCCATAGTTCCTGCCAGGAAATTAGTTCCTGCATCTGTAAGGATGTCGGAGGGCCAAGCTACCCTGGCAAAAAATGTCTGTTAGTGCCTGGCTCAAACTTTTAGCCCTGGTGTTGCTTAGAGCTACTGCTTCCAGCCATCAGGTGGCAAAATCCATGAAGTATGTACTGCTTTCCTCTGGGTGTCTTTTTCAGAAAAGGACCCAGAATATCCACAGCTACTCGCTGAAATGGAACCTCAGTGATGGGGAGTGGCTGGAGAGGGGCTTTGACCTGGTCTTGGGGTTTTCCCACTCTTTGGCACACCTCACAAGACCAGACATAGGTAGAAACATCCTTGCCCATTCCCTCCCAGTGGAATGACCCCCCCAAACAGTCTTTGGTCCTGTTCACCCCAGCATGGCCACTAGGGTGATCGTGGGCTAAGCTCAAGAGCTTGGCCCGGTATTTAGTTGGAACTACCAACTGTCTCTGAGGATGCCAGTCTTCCTGGTGTCCACCAGAAAGAGTTTCCTTGGACAAAATTCCTCTTTCTACAACAAACCTGGATCGATTAGAAGAGCTGAGAGGTGGTGGGTTGCTCTGTGCCACCGTCCAAGCTCTCTGGAGGCTTCCATCAGCTTTCTTTTCAGTCTGGAACCGTTCCCTTGATGCTGGAGACATTAGTTCCTCATTGGATTGTGGATCTGGGCTTGGTCCCTCTGGAAGCGATGCAGGTGATCTGGCTGTTTCCGTTGACTGTGAACCGCTCTCCACTGGTGCACTATGTTGGGATTCAGGCTCCAGCTGAGCCTCTTGTGTAGGATTATCTGCTGCTGCCAGTGCAGGTTCGGTGGGGCCCGCTGGTGTTGGGGTTGCAAGTACTGGATTCAGTGCTGGCAATGGTTCTGGTGCAGGTTGTTCCACTGGTTCCGGTTCTGGGACTGGCTCTGTCTGGGTCTCTGGGACTGGATCCACTACTGCCGTTGCAGATGTTGGCATGGGGTCCGGTTCCATCACTTCTGACCGGGTCCTGGTAGAAGTTTCCAGAACAGAGCAAGGTGTGACAGCTTGCTTATCCTGGCTGCGGGTGACCATTCCCACCCTCTTGGCTAGCTTCACATGATTGGCCAAGTCTCCCCCCAACAGCATGGGGATGGGATAATCATCATTGACTGTAAAAGTCCACGTTCCTGACCAGCCCTTGTACTGGACCAGCAACTTGGCTGTAGGCAAGTCAAAAAAGTTTGACTTGAAGGGTTGAATCGTCACTTGGACCTCTGGGTCGATTAAATTGGGGTCCACTAAGGAAGCATGGATAGCCGACACTTGTGCTCCGGTGTCCCTCCACGCTGTGACCTTCTTCCCGCCCACACTCACAGTTTCCTTCTGGTCTGAGGGTATCTGGGAGGCATCTGGGCCTGAGGCCCTCTGGTGTGATTCCGGTGCAATGAACTGTAATCCGTTGGGATTCTTGGGGCAGTTGGCCTTTATATGCCCCGACTGGTCACTGGGGTGAGGTGGATTGCTGGAGAACAGTGTGGTGGGACGATAAGGTGTCTGGAGTGTTCCTTGGGGTGAAGTTGGGGCCTTGGGCTGCCCCCAGTAGTAGGGTGTGGTCTGAGGTTGTCCCTTCTGGTATCCACTCCAACTGTGACCAGGGTTGTTCCTCTCTCCTCCCTCCACCCGTTTGTTCTGGTTTGGCCCGCCTCTCCGGCAGTCTTAGACTGCTTGTATTGATCAGCATAAGACGCAAGACTTCCTGCTGAGTCCATTTTCTTATCCCATAAACACTGTTTTATATCATCCTTGGACATCTTCAGGAATTTCTCCAGTATCATCAAATCCCGCATTCCTCCAAAGTTCATTACAGCCCATCCGTTGAGCCATTTATCAAACAGATCTGTCATCTGGTTTACATAAGCCACATTACTTAGTCCAGGCCCTCTCTTAAGGGTACGAAATTTTACTCTGTAGGTTTCAGGTGTAACTTGAAATTGCTTTAAAACCAAATCCTTGAATTTATTATAGTCAGAAACCTCATCAATAGGCATCTTATTGAATATGTCCAGAGCTCTTCCAGTCCATTTTGTGACCAATGTGGTCATCTTGTGAGCTTCAGGAATTTTATGCAGTGTGCACAGTCTCTCAAAGGTGAGAAAATATTCAGCAATATCACTGGTTTCATCATTATGTGGACATAGTCGCTCCCATTTGTGGATTGTTGGGGAAGGATTGTTAGGGTTATCCGGTATATTCTGCTGAGCCTTTGTCTTCTCTGTCTCCCATGCATGCTTCCTCTCTTTTCCCCTCTCCTCCATTTCTTTTTCCTTTGCCTCCATAGCTCTCCTGTGGGCAGCCTCCTGGGTTTTCTCTGTCTCCATAGCTCTCTGGTGGGCAGCCTCCTGGGCTTTCTCTGCCTCCGTAGCTCTCTGGTGGGCAGCCTCCTGGGCTTTTTCTGCCTGTTTCGCTGCCTCCGTTTCTTTTTCTTTGGCTTCCAGTCTGGCTAACTCCAGCCTCTGTTTGGTCTTGCTTTCTGTCATCCTAGCCCCTCTGTTTTTAACCTAGCTATTCCTCAGAGTTAGAAAAAAACAAACAAACCTGATTTGTAAAATTTTGCTGTGCTGTAACCTGATACCTTTTGTCTCTGATAGCTGTTCTCAGCTTACAGAAAAGTCCTTTGTTATGGAGCTGCTCTGTCCCCAGGCAGAGACAGAAAAAACTAACTGCTTTCAGCTTAAAACCTGCTTCCAAGCAGCCAAAGCAGAAAAAAATTGTCCTTTTAAAATCCTACTGTGCTTCTGCTTCAAAATGATCTCTGGTTCAAAATGATCCCACCGCTCTGCCACCATGTCAAAGTTCTTTCCCCACTCTGAACTCTAGGGTACAGATGTGGGGACCCGCATGAAAGACCCCCTAAACTTATTCTTACCAGCTTAGGTTAAAAACTTCCCTAAGGTACAAGCTTTGCCTTGTCCTTGAACAGTATGCTGCCACCACCAAGCGTTTTAAACAAAGAACAGGGAAAGAGACCATTTGGAGACATCTTCCCCCAAAATATCCCCCCCAAGCCCTACACACCCCCTTTCCTGGAGAAGGCTTGATAATAATCCTCACCATTTGGTACAGGTGAACACAGACCCAAACCCTTGGATCTTAAAAACAATGAAAAATCAATCAGGTTCTTAAAAGAAGAATTTTAATTAAAGACAAGGTAAAAGAATCACCTCTGTAAAATCAGGATGGTAAATACTTTACAGGGTAATCAGATTCAAAACATAGAGAATCCCTCTAGGCAAAACCTTAAGTTACAAAAAGACACAAAAGCAGGTACATACATTCCCTCCAGCACAGCTTATTTTACAAGCCATTAAACAAAAGAAAATCTAATGCATTTTCTAGCTAGATTACTTACTGACTTATGCTCAAATAAATTTATTAGTCTCTAAGGTGCCACAAGTCCTCCTTTTCTTTTTGTGGATACAGACTAACATGGCTGCTACTCTGAAACCTGACTTTACAAGAGTTGTAAGGCTTGCATTCCTGATCTGTTCCTGGCAAAAGTATCACACAGACAGACAGAACCCTTTGTTCCCCCCACCCCCTCCCCAGATTTGAAAGTATCTTGTCTCCTCATTGGTCATTTTGGGTCAGGTGCCAGTGGGGTTACCTTAGCTTCTTAACCCTTTACAAGTGAAAGGGTTTTGCCTCTGGCCAGGAGGGATTTTATAGCACTGTATACAGAAAGGTGGTTACCCTTCCCTTTATATTTATGACAGCTTCTATTGTTCCACAAAGGAGCTTAATTACTTCTTCTGTTTGGCCTGAATGAAGGTGGCCATCAGATTTAACCATGTCTGGGATTGCCCTTAGATTAAAGATACTTGCTGGCAGCCACCCACACACATTAAGTGGTGCTAAGAAAAAAAAGACTTGGGCCATGTCTACGCTACCAACTCGATTTAGAGGGTCTGGTGAAGACATGCTAAATCGATGGGAAAGGCCATCTCCCATTGACATCTGTACTCAACCTCCCCGAGAGGCGGAAGCTAGGTCAACGGGAAAGCATCCAGGAGAAGCGATGGTGTGAACAGCGCTATGTTGGTGGGAGATGCTCTCCTGCCAACATAGCTCTACCACTGTTCGTTGCGGCTGGTTTAGTTATGCCAGTGGGAGAGCTCTCTCCCACTGGCATAGAGCAGTTACACATAGAGCGGCTACCTTACAGTGCTGCAGCTGTGCTATTGTAAGGTCCGTAGTGTAGACACAGCCTTATTTAAGGCCTGATGACTTCTTTTTTTAATCTCCACTTTCAAGAAACCTCTCGCTCCCTTCCAGTTCTATGATATAGACAACAGGTGGCAGATTTTGTCCCTGTCCTGAAGACCCCATGATCTATCTCTTTGTTCCATGCACAATGAGACTGGGGTCTCTTAGTACCATCACCAAAAAAACCCAAAACAAAAAAACTCTCACCACCATCCACACCACTGCAAATCAGAGAACTGCAGGGCATAATTTAATAATTAACCATGCAGGGCTTTCTAGTCACCTTGAAGTCAATAGGAGCTTTCACATACATTTCAAAGGGACCAGGATTTTGCCCTCATGATTTAATGGTGCAGGGGAGAGAACAGGACATAGTCCTCTTCAGGAAAACTGTACTACTTTACCCTCCTAGTAAAAACTGCATTATATCATGTCACTTATGGGAATTAAAGCAACTTAAGAGCCACTATACCAAATCAGACTGTTGAATAATGTATTCTGGTATCCTGCTTCCAGCAGTGGCCAAAACTTAATGCTTCAAAGGAAGTGATCCAGCATGGGTGTATCTGTTAGCAGCTGTACAAGACTGGAAGGGCAGGGCAGCAGCCCTTTCTAATCTTTGTTATTAAGTCCTTGACTTTGTTTTTAGAATAGTGCCAGCAATAGACTATCTGTCCTGAAGTATGGTATGTGAATACCTTTATTATTTTAACAGCATAGCTAAGATTGTTTTGTTAATCATAGAGCCTCCAACCTCTTTTAAAGAGCATTCCAGAGCATTTGGCTGGGAGCCGTTGGTGGCAGTGAAAGGCACAGGGTGACTATATGATATGCAGGAAGTTTTAGAACATTTAACTTTTATTTTTATTAGAGCTAGAGATGATGGCAAATACAAAAACACAGGAGTGTAATGCTATTATGGGGCAGCACTCAAAGGTATTAAAAAAACTGAAACTTGTTTTGTCATAAATATTACATTTTGTGGGGTGGGGGACTTTTAGCAGAGATTTGCAGATTTGAAAATAAAAAAATTTGTTAGATGGTTGTAGGTGTTCTATGACAAGGTTTTGAACAGAACCTGATATGTTGAACTGTTTTCATGTGGGGCTGTTTGTTTTAATGCCAGCTCAAAGCTGTGAAGGGAGTTGATTTAGACATCCCCTTCAACACTGGAAATTGACACAAAATATTGTTAACACAAAATAAGTGAATAGTTAGTTGCTTATCCATGCTGGTGGAAGGATTAAATATAAACATAATCTCAATGGTACAGACTAGGTTAAATTTGTTAGTTTCAATAACAGTATCATCACCCAAAGAATAACTGGACTATATTTACAAAAATAAAGAACCAGAACACTGAAAAATACACAAAATAAAAAATTAACCAACAAAATGAGTTATAATAGTCCCAACCTTCAGAGCACAGCTGAACTCTAGCTCCCTACCTCCTGAAATAACTATTGGACCAAAACCTCCACTCTTCCTGTAACTTCCTATTAAACTGAACAATAACTAGCGTCTACTGCAAGGCTTCTATACATCAAACATAGGGCATGGCTACACTTGCAGATGTAGAGCACTGGGAGTTAAACCAGCCCTCAGAGAGCGCAGCAGGGAAAGCGCTGCAGTGCGTCCACACTGTCAGATTCAAGCGCACTGCCGTGGCCACATTAGCAGCTCTTGCAATGACACAAAGAGCAGTGCATTGTGGTAGCTATCCCAGCATGCAAGTGGCTGCAATGTGCTTTTCCAATGGGGGGGTGGAGTGTGACAGGGAGTGTGTTGTGTGAATGTGGGGGGAGAGAGAGTGGGGTTTTGGGGGGCTGAGAGCATGTCAGCATGCTGTCTTGTAAGTTCAGACAGCAGCAGACCCCCCTCCCCACCTGCCTCTCTCTCACACACTCACAGCAACAACATTCCACACTAGTGGTTGCTTTGTCCCGGGGCAGATAAGCAGCCGGCTGTCAGAAATGGATCATTGAAAGGGCATATCTGCATTCCTGCAGCCGAGTTCAAAACAATGACAAAAGTGGTCACTTGACATTTCCAGAGGCTGATCGCAGTATAGTAATGCAACACCTCATTCACACTGGCGCTGGGGCATTTCAGCCGAGGCGCAGCAAGTGTTATGCTTCTCGTGGAGGTGGATTACCAGGAGCGCTCTAGCTGCAGAGTCCAGGCGCTCTAAGTGCCTTGCCAGTGTGGACAGGTCATGAGTTAGGGCGCCTGGGGCTGCTTTAATGTGCTCTAACTTGCAAGTGTAGCCAAGCCCTCAGACTGCCTCACTAACTGCTGTTTGATATTTGATGCAGCTGCAGTTTCCTTTAATTAGTCACAAATGGGCAGGGCTGGGTCTTATAACATAGTACTCAAGTGTCAGAAAGCAGCTGACAGATTCAGAGCCAAATTTTCAAAAGCTTGTGCAAGCACGTACCCCCATATGCTTACTTGGGGCACAAATGGGAAACAGGTGTAAAAGGGATTTTCCAGTGGGGCAGCTGAGCCTTTGCAAGACATAACCTTGCTGAAAGACAAGTGTATGCAAATAAATTGGGTTGTGGGTTTGGCTCGAGGATAAGCATACAATGTCAAACCTCTGGATTAAACAAGAGAGAAGTAGCATCCAATGAATAGCTCTTCAAAAAGAGCCTCTACTTTCATGGGGAGCTACCAGTCTTCCTTCCCAAATCCAGCTGCGGCACAGGTATGCTGCACCACAGCCCAGCAGCTGATAGCACTCACTGCAGCCCCAGAGCTAGATCTGGCTCTACCATACAGGGATATCAGGAAATCAGCAAAACATTAGGGGCAGGCCCAGAACCACAAAGGGACTTAGGGCTTGCAACAGCAAACTTTTAGGTACCTAGAAAATCACTGGAACAAGAACAGGGTCCACAAAACCCACATACAATGAATGGGGAGAGATGGGCCAGCATGCTCTGTGGGGAGCTGCCTAAGCTAGCCCATGGAAGATGCTAAAAAGAGGGGTGTGTCTGAAGCTGCTCCCCTCTAAAGGAGTTAGGCACTTTTCTCAGCTTTCACTCCACAACTAGGAACCCCTATCCTGGCGTTAGGTGACTCAGGCTCGGTCTACACTGCACAGATAGGTCAACGTAAGGCAGCTTACGTCAACCTATTATGTCAGTTTACACACTACAGCCTTGCTCCTGCCAATGTAAGTGCCCTACTACTTCGACATAATTACTTCACCACCACAAGAGGTGTAGGGCTTATGTCAGAGTAGTCTGGGCAACGCAGTGTCTCTGTAGACCAGTAGTCCCCAAACTTTTGAGGGTTGCCCCAACACACATACGCCCTCCCAGAGCTGGGCCCGGGAGCGTGGCCACGGCTTGGCGGGGGAGAGGGATGTGGATAGGAGTAAGGGAGCCAAGACTGGGGATGCAGCTGGGGGTGGGTCTGGGGCCGGGAGCAGGCCCAGGCCTGGAGCCATGGTCAGGGACTGAGGCTGGGAGTGGAGCAGCAGCCCGGCTGCAGTAGGGGCTGGTAGCCAGACCTCCGGCCAGGTGTGGCTCCATTCCTGACCCCGACCCCACCCCCAGGCCAGAAATGGAGCCACGGCCAGCAGCTGAGGGCAGGAGCAGAGCCGCACCGAGACTGGGGATGGGGCCAGGCAGGACCGTAGCAGAGCTGGGGGCGGAGAGGGGCTGGGTGGTGCTCCCTCCCTGCCCCCCCGGGGACTAGCCCGAGCCCTGCTGCCCGCGCAACGTTCTTCCATGCATTAACAAAATATATTAGTTCCCAGTCTGGGATGGAAGTGGTCACCCTTTTCCGCCCTTGTTTCTATTCTGACAAGGGACACTATGGCAACATGATGCATAGAAGCTATAGGTAGCAGAACTGTAAGAGTAACAATTGGGAAAGGAAGTTAGAGAAAAGCAGGGCAGGTGGTGGAGTAAAGAAATAGCGGTCGCCTTATGATAACTCTGATACACAAGATACTGAAATAATTAAAAAATACATACAGCTATATAGGGAAGACTTAAAGAAGAAGGGAAAGGAAAGAAACAAAGGGTTCAGGACAAAGTTTAAAGGAACAAAAAAGGAAAAGGAAAGGTTTTAAAACAGGAAGGGGAGGAGAAAAACTGTAATTTAAAATGCAGAGTTTCTTAGACAACTGGTGCGAAACAGAAGAGCAAAGAGAAGTCATAAAAAATGGCTCAGAAGCCAGTACAAAGCAGGACATCCTCAAAAGCAAAAATATTGGCTGCAATTCCCTTTGGCCACAGATATTATATTTGAATGGAACAAAGGAAGAATGACCCTTGTAAATATTGTCTGGTAATTATGGAATTGGTAACATAATAATACGCCAAATATTGAACTGATTGGAAGTCACCTAAGCATGAACTATCAGGAACTAAAGTCATTGGAGTCATTTAATGAAAATCCCTAGACTGGTAAACATGGCAGAAGTAAACATGACGGAGGTGCTTAATGACTTCTTTGTTTTGGTTTTCACCAAGAAGGTTGGTGGCGATTGGACATCTAACATAGTGAATGTCAGTGAAAATGAGATAGGATCAGAGTCTAAAATAGAGAAAGAACAAGGCAAAAATTACTTAGACAAATTAGATGTCTTCAAATCACCAGGGCCTGATGAAATGCATCCTAGAATACTCAAGGAGCTGACTGAGGAGATACCTGAGCCATTAGCAATTATCTTTGAAAAGTCATGGAAGATGGGAGACATTCCAGAAGACTGGAAAAGGGCAAATATAGTGCTCATCTATAAAAAGGGAAATAAGGACAGGGAATTACAGACCAGTCAGCTTAACTTCTGTACCCAGAAAGACAATGGAGCAAATAATTAAGAAATCAATTTGCAAACACCTAGAAGATAATGAGGTGATAAGTAACCGTCAGCATGGATTTGTCAAGAACAAATCATGTCAAACTGACCGGATAGCTTTCTTTGACAGGGTAACGAGCCTTGTCGATAGGGAGGAAGTGGTAGATGCAGTATATCTTGATTTTAGTAAGGCTTTTGATACTGTCTTGCATAACCTTCTCATAAACAAACTAGGGAAATACAACCTAGACGGAGCTACTATAAAGTGGGTGCATAACTAGTTGGAAAATCGTTCCCAGAGAGTAGTTACCAGTGGTTCACAGTCATGCTGGAAGCGCATAACAAGTGGGGTCCTGCAGAGATCGGTTCGGGGTCCGGTTCTGTTCAATATCTTCATCAATGATTTAGATAATGGCATAGAGAGTACAGTTATAAAGTTTGCAGACAATACCGAGATGGGAGGGGTTGCAAGCGCTTTGGAGGATAGGATTAAAATTCAAAATGATCTGGACAAACTGGAGAAATGGTCTGAAGTAAACAGGATGAAATTCAGTAAGGACAAATGCAAAATACTCCACTTAGGAAGGAACAATCAGTTGCACACATACAAAATGGGAAATGACGACCTAGGAAGGAGTACTGCGGAAAGGGATCTGGGGGTCATAGTGGATCACAAGCTAAATATGAGTCAACAGTGTAACGCCGTTGCAAAAAAAGCAAACATCATTCTGGGATGTATTAGCAGGAGTAGTATAAGCAAGACACGAGAAGTAATTCTTCTGCTTTACTCCGCGCTGATTAGGCCTCAACTGGAGTATTGTGTCCCGTTCTGGGCGCCATATTTCAGGAAGGATGTGAACAAATTGGAGAAAGTCCAGAGAAGAGCAACAAAAATGATTAAAGGTCTAGAAAACATGGCCTATGAGGGAAGATTGAAAAAATTGGGTTTGTTTAGTCTGGAGAAAAGATGACTGAGAAGGGACATGATAACAGTTTTCAAGTACCTAAAAGACTGTTCCAAGGAGGAGGGAGAAAAATTGTTCTTCTTAACCTTTGAGGATAGGATACGAAGCAATGGGCAAAAATTGCAGCAAGGGCAGTTTAGGTTGGACTTTAGGAAAAACTTCCTACCTGTCAGAGTGGAATAAATTGCCTAGGGAGGTTGTAGAATCTCCATCATTGGGGATTTTTAAGAGCAGGTTGGACAAACATCTGTCAGGGATGGTCTAGATAATACTTAGTCCTGCCTTGAGTGCAGGGGACTGGACTAGATGACCTCTCGAGGTCCCTTCCAGTTCTGTTTCTATGATTCTACCAACCCCTGTAGGGAATTGCATATATTGGTTCAAGAAGCTCAGCAAACAAAGAACTGAGAAGTGTATAATATGACCAGCCTGAGCTAGTGGTTGGGGAGCACTCTCCCTTGATCCAAGAATTGTATTGATTCTGTAATCAAGAAGGATAGACCCTGCGAGAAGGGTTTGAGACCTACCAGGGTGGTCCAGTGTGGTAGATTGGTATTACCTATACTTTTATAATAAAGAACAATGTGATTCTGACAAGTGGAGGTTTATTAATAATGTAATGAAAAAAGCTGATGGAGACATTATAATGTTACACATCATCAGAAATGTTTGCTTTCCATTGAAATTCATCCTTAAGGTTCTATCCTCCCAATACCTACGTACATCATGGCACACTGCTGTAATGTTAGGGATTGTCACTCTTTTATAAATGGTGACATGGAAGGATTAAACTTTGTAATGAATTTCCATGTTTTTCTGGGTTTAAGCCAATGCCCTAACATTCTTTGTCAAAACTTTTCCTGTCAGGCCCCACCTCACCAGTAATGGAATCTGTCTGCGCCATGCCTCCATTACTGCACAGTTGGCTCAGCAGAGGAGCATGAGCTGAAGGTGGAGCTGGGGGAAAAACTGGGGATGGGGAAGGAGCTGGCCTGGGGGTGGAAAGGGAATGAGGGCAGAGCCAATCTGGGCTGGGGCCAGGCTGAGGTTGGGAGCTGAGCCGGGGTCTGGGCTGGGAACAGAGCTGCAGCTGGAGCCAGAAATGTAGCTGTGGCTGGGGCCAGGGCCAGGAGTGGAGCCTGGGCTGAGGCCAGGAGCTGAGCCACAGCCACGGCTGGGGCTAGGGGCAGAAGGGAGCTGTGGCCAGGGCCGGAGAGGAGCTGGGGGCAGAGCAGGGCTAGGTGGTGCTCCTTCCTCCCCCCCCATGGGGCTGGCCTGGGCCCCTCTGCGCCCCCCCCCCAATGTTCCTCCGGGCTTCCTAGAGGGGGCACTCCCCACAGTTTGAGAACCACTGTTCTTTGTCATATTATTGTAATAATTACCAAAATTTATTAGCCCCATGCAAACATTATGCAGTCTGCTATACTGTATGTATAAAAAAGGTTAGCATATGGAGAACTGGAAAACTTCTGATTAATTTTTATGGAACATGTGTGATTCAGTTTCCCCTCTTCCTTTGTATTGCTACCTGTCAGATGGGAAGGCATTATTTATTTAGTGAAACAAGACAACCAATGCAGTGACGGTTTGGAAGTTTCCAAAGCACAAGCTATCAGGAACAAAAGTTACTGGAGAGTAATTAATGAAAATACCCAGGGGGTAAACATATCTGGAGAAGTACCAACCTCTGGGGAGGAATTGCATATACTGGTTTTGACTGGGTTTCAGAAGCTCAGCTAACAAAGAACCAAGAAGCATATAAAGCAACCAGGCTGATATAGAGGACGGGGAGGGGAAGGGGGGGCACGGGGGGGGGGGGCACTCTCACTTGATCCAAAAACTGTATCGACACTGTGACCAAGAGGGGACAGACTCTGCAGCAAGTGTTTGAGACCTACCAGGGTGATCACACGGTTGCCATGTTGTAGATTGGTATTACCTGGTAAGTATGTGTGTAAGCTGTTTATTGATTTATGATATCACAGAATCATAGACTTTAAGGTCTGAAGAGACCATTATGATCATTTAGTCTGACCTCCTGCACAACGCAGGCCACAGAATCTCACCCACCCACTCCTGTAACAAACCCCTGACCTATGTCTGACCTATTGAAATCCTCAAATCATGGTTTAAAGACTTCAAGGTGCAGAGAATCCTCCAGCATGTGACCCGTGCCCCATGCACAGAGGAAGGCGAAAAGCCCCCAGGGCCTCTGTCAATCTGCCCTGGAGGAAAATTCCTTCCCAGCCCCAAATATGGCCATCAGCTAAACCCTGAGCATGTGGGCAAGACTCAACAGCCAGACACCTAGGAAAGAATTCTCTGTAGTAACTCAGATCCCACCCTATCTACCATCCCATCACAGGCCATTGGGCATATTTACCGCTAATAGTCAAAGATCAATTAATTGCCAAAATTAGGCTATCCCATCATACCATCCCCTCCATAAACTTATCAAGCTTAGTCTTGAAGCCGGATACGTCTTTTGCTTCCACTGCTCCCCTTGGAAGACTATTCCAGGACTTCACTCGTCTAATGGTTAGAAACCTTCGTCTAATTTCAAGTCTAAACTTCCTGATGGCCAGTTTATATCCATATGTTTTCTCTGTAGTGCTTTTGTTCTAAATAAATACTTTGCTTTTTGATTATGAAGGCTGGCTGGTCATCATAGCTGTGAGAGTGCAGAACTACAGGTGCTGAACTAAACTCAGACTTTCTAAGATGATCACAGTGAATTGCAGGAGGAATTTCAGCCTAAATTCCCAGTCTGCAAGAAGAGGATCATGGGTTCCCACCCAAAAAGGTGACATCTAGAGACTTGAGGCCTGAGCAGGACACTGTCAAGTAGGCCATGAAGGGATTAGAGGTGGAATTGCCTTGGGAACTGTGACACACCAAACATATTGCCACAAATCCAGTACATTTTCATATATGCTACTTTGCTACTTCCGCTGAAAGTAGGAGATATCTGGGCAAAAACGTACAGTTAACTAATGCAGAAGATTTTAAGGCCTCTGAATCATCCTGCCACAGGCATCAATCCTGCAAACTAGTCCACCCTTAAATCTGCACATTGTCCCAGTTAAATCAATGGGATTCCATACTGGTGGAGGAGTCCACCATCCAAATCAACTTGTAGAATCAGAGGCATACTGAATTTTAAGGTTGTGCTTTTGCATCAAGCTGGAGATTGCTGTGCTACTGTTAATAAAAGTGATTACATTATTTGGGTTCCTTTATTTTTCTATATTGCAGAATTAATGAAAAGTGACTAAAAACAAGAAAAGGAAACTGCTGACTTTTCTGGTAAGAATATCTTAACAAAAGACCGGCTCAGCCTGAGGCACAAACTGAGGCCTCAGCTTATCAACTGACCTAGTGTGGGGGCTGGAGTCCACTCAAGCCCCATTCAATAGCAGAATTGGGGCCCCAAGCAGTATATACTTGGAGGCTACTAATTCAGCCCTCAGCCAAAATATTCTTTTGTTTTGAATTTTAATTTAATCTCTGTTCCCCACTTTTTGTATGAATTTCGTGCTTAGAAAAGTTACCAAGTGACAACCCTGCATTCTGAAGTCCTTTACTGGTCTACAGAACAGTATAGCTCTAGCAAAGCACATTTCTTACTCAGCACATTTGCTTCCCATGGGTTTGTCACAGTTGCTGACTTGAGTGACTAAAATAAGGCCCTGATCTTGCAGTCAGACTTGCACAAGCAGACCTCTGAGCTGTGCATGGCCATGATTCTGTTAGTGCCAACCCTATTGTAGGCTTGGGGCCTATGTTTTTTAATGGTTTTATTTTTACTCGTTTGCCATCATTTGCAAGTGCCCTTCATTTTGGGGGACAGCACTCATTTTAGTCCCAAAGTTACCTACATTCCACAAAAATGTACTGTCCCTTCACTTGTTGAAAGACAAGGTAACAACTTAAATGGACACATTTCTGTTGGTGAGAGAGACAAGCTTTTGAGGCACACAGAGTTCTTCTTCAGGTTGAAAGTAATTTACAGCAGAAATAAGAAATCATGGCATTGAGGTTTAGGGTTGCCAACTTTCTAATAGCACAAAACTGAACACCCTTGCCCTGCCTCTGCCCCTAGGCCCCGCCCCACTCACACTATTCCCCCTCCCTCTGTCGCTCACTCTCCCCCACCCTTGCTCACTTTCACCGGGCTGGGATAGAGGGTTGGGTTGCAGGATGGAGTGTGGGCTCTGAGGTGGGGCCGGAGATGAGGGGTTTGGGGTGCAGAAGGGGACTCCAGACTGGGGACAAGGAGTTTGGAGTGTGGGAGGGGGTATGGGCTTTGGGTGCAGGCTCCGGGGTGCAGCCAGAAATGAGGGGTTCAGGGTGTGGGCTGGGTATGAGGGGTTTGGTGTGCAGGAGGGGTCTCCGGACTGGGGCCAAGGGGTTTAGAGTTCTGGAGAGCGTCAGAGCTGCAAAGCCAAGATAGCAAAAAGGCAGAATAAGATGGAGTCTATTCCTCCATTTGCTGTGGGCCCAACTTTTTTTATTGGGCGGGGGGTGGGGGGGGAGGAAGGTACATCTTAGAAAGACTGTGGGGTGGGTGCAGCTGCCTCCATATTCTGGATCCCAGCTGGGGGAGGGATTGCTAGGCTGGTCGGTGGAACGGGTGCAGCTGAGCTGTGTGCTGTGGGGTTGGGTGCGGGGTGGGGTTTGCTGGGTGCTGAGCCAGGCTGTGTGTGATGGGGGAAGGGTGGTTGGGCGCTATGCGGCTGGGCACTGGGCTGTACCTGTGTGTAGAAGAGTTGGGTCCAGGGTCAGGCTGTGTGTGTGTGTGGACGGGCTGGGCTGGGCTGGGCTGTGGGGGGTAGGTGTGCCGCCAAGCCACGCTGTGCAGTGAGGAGTTGAGTGCGGAGCCGGGCACAGCGGGGAGAGGGTTGGGTGCCAGGCCGGGCTGGGCGGAGCTGGGCTCGGCGGAAGGGGATTGGGGGCCGGGCCGCGGGAGGCGGGTACCGGCGCAGCAGCTGGCTCCGTAGCCGGCAGAGGGCTCGCTCGGCTCCTCCCGCCCCCTAGCTGCTCCGCGGCGCCGCTGCCAGCAGCACCCGCCCCGGCCGGCGGAGGAACGGGGCGGCCCAGTCCGGGCGGCCGGGCTCGCTGTGGCTGCGCGGGGCCGCGGCCCGGGCCGGCGCCGAGGATGCCGCTGGGCCTGAAGCCCACGTGCAGCGTGTGCCGCAGCACCTCCTCCTCCATGTGGAAGAAGGGCGGCCAGGGCGAGATCCTCTGCAACAACTGCACGGGCCGCGCCGGGCCGCCGGGGCCCGGGCCCTTCGCCACCACCTCGGCCGCCGCCCAGCACAGCAACGGGGGGGGCGGCGGCGGCAAGCAGGTCAGGCTGCCGGGCACCCGCTCGTGCTGCGAGAAGGGGCCGGGGTCCCGAGGCGGGGGCTCCGTGGGGGTTTACACGGGGCGTGACACCGCCACGTCGCGCCTTCCTGCCCCCGGCGGGCCAAGAGCGGGGCCCGCTGCTGCAGCGCCCGCCGCGGGGCCTCTCGGGGAACTCCCGCGGGTGCCGAGCTGCGCGGGAAGCCTGGCAGCCGCCGCGCGCGCGCCCGGGGAGCGAGGGGCGTCGCAGTCGGGCCTAACCCGATTTTTATGGCGAGCCCATTTACTGAGTGTGTGAACGGTGACAGCCCGTAACACGAACGCTCCTTCCCCCGCTTTCTCGTTTCATTGTCCGCCGGACAGAGCAAACAGGAGATCCACAGGAGGTCTGCTCGGCTGAGGAACACAAAATACAAATCTGCGCCGGCTGCTGAAAAGAAAGTTTCCACTAAAGGCAAAGGGAGAAGACATATTTTCAAGTTAAAAAATGTAAGGTGACTGTGGCTATAATGTCTTGTGCTCATTGTAATTATACTGGCTATGGCTTGGTCTAAGCTACTACTTATGTCACTGGGGGGGTGAATAAGCCGGCCCCTGAGCCACATAAATTACACTGACCTAAGGGCTATGTCAGCGGGAGAGCTGCTCCTGCCCGCACAGCTACCGCCTTCTGCAGAGGTGGATTTATTATGCCCACAGGAGAATTCTCTCCCATCTGCATCCAGCCTCTTCACCAGAGGCGCTGCTGCTGCGTTAGCGCAGCTAAGCAGCTCTGGCACTTCTAGTGTAGACTAACCCGGAGTAATGTGTTCTGCCACTCCTGTTGGCACACAGCTCTGGTGTTGCAGTCTTCTCAAAGCAGTGTCCCAACATGTCAAGGTAATCCAGATCTGCAGAAATATTTGTCATTTCTCCAAAGAATTGCTCCTTTTCTGCAGAAAACCAAATTAAGCCCAAACTGAGTTCAGCTCAGCTGTCCCAATTTCTGGGTCAGTCCCTTCATTTTTGCCAGGGTGGATAAAAATCAATGCCTTAAAAATCCAGTTGCCTTCTTTTAAAAAAAAAATAATTTCAGTTAAATCCACATTTATTTTTTGAAAATAAATCTGTAATTTAAAATCCAAAATAGAAAGTGACAACCTATGATAATGCATTAAATTATTATAATTTAAAATAAATAATATTGAAAAATATATGTCTGCTGTTAAGTTTTAAATAAAGTTGAATCATTGAACTGGTGGAAAACACTGGCTAAGCATCTGGAACCAGAATTTGCTGAAATTCTAAACTAGCTTTTGGCAGCAGTAGCCTCTTCTGCAGTTGCAGAGAGAATATTTTCTTCAATTCAGTTATTCAGCTAGTTCAGTTCAATATGAGGTCATGCAAAGTTAAGAAACCAATTAGAAGTTGAAAAAGCAGGAAGGCTTCTTTTCCTCTTCCAATCTATTAACAAAAACTGCGAGATGATGAGATCTGCTAGTTCTAAAGTCTTGGGGAACACAGTGACCACAAACAAGTCAGTTAAATTCTCTAACTACAGATCATACTCTCCATGTTTTGTATTTACAATTGACTTTTATTAAACAAGTTTTTACAAACTTTTTTTCTTATAAATCTAACACATTTAAGGTAGTTTTATTTAATAAAAAAAATATATTGTTTTTGTGCATTTGTAATTTAATTTGAATTTCCATCCCAATAGAGTTTGACAGCAATTGCAAGTTAAAAAATATCATCTAATAAATGCATTATTCACCATTTTCTAACACAATAAAATGAATAAATATAAGTTAAGCTATATAATTAATAATCTTCCTGGTTAGCAAAAAAGCTCAAAATTTAGTGTACAGCGTGTATTTAGTTGCCAATAACCATGTTTGAATGGTTGCCAAGCAAGAATCAACCTTCCTTAAGTACAAATACAAAACAATTTAAATCAGTTATTTAAACAAAGGTTTCCTGCTTGCTAATTTAAATAATTATTAAAAATTGCTTTGATTTAAATTTAATCCACCCTGATTTCTGATGACATGTGCATTTGACCCTGTTGTGGTTTCTTTTGCAACTTCATTCGCGCAATCAGCCTTTAGTCAGGATAGGATATGGTTGCAGTATCAGGTACACAGGTTTGGATTGCTCCTAGCTCTGAACAGTGTAAACAAACTTGCTCACGTGTCTCTGTGTAAGGGGTCATTCTGTCTCCTGGTTTGAACTGAGTTCTCAAGGGTCCTGTGCTTTCTTCTCCTCTCCCCCGCTTTCATGTTTAACAGTAAGACTGATCATTCAAGTTTATAACCAGCCTTTCTCTTTAAGACCTCATTTTTGAGTTAATGAACATTAGTGGGGTCATTGTCTCAATTTTTATTATAAAATGGACATATTTAGAAAAATTCTAATTTCTTGTCCATTCTTTTTTATGTGAAGATTGTGCTTTAGTATCTTAGATTTGCTAGAATTTTCTTTCCTATTTCTCTAGAATACAATAACATTTTCTTCATGAATTTTTCTACCCTTGTAACTTCTAACTGTTTTTATGTTGTTGTTTATTTAGCCCATCAAGGCTCCTGAGTCTGTATCCACTATAATTACAGCAGAATCCATCTTTCATAAGGTATTTATGGTTTATACAGAGCAAAAGATGATATTCCTCTAAGACTTTCAAAAGTTATCGCGGATAGATAGTGAAAAGACTTTATTTACAAAAAGTTTTCTTTCTTTTATGAACTGAATTCTTGGGGAATCCCAGCATCAGTGTGTTGTATCATTATATTGCTGCCCCCAATCATGGAAAATTGTTTACCCCAGAAGTTTTAATCTCTTTTCTCTCCAGAGGTTAAGCATTACATTGTGTAAAGAGAGCCAGCTTTTTAATTGGAAAAAAAATTGCAAAAACACACTTGTGAATTTATGAAAAAGTGTCAGCTTTCACTGTTACTCTGGGAACCAAGCAAAATTGACATTTACTTTCAGCAGTAGTTCAAATTAATGTGGTGGGTCCTATTTTAAGTAGAGGGCATATATTGGTGCGTCTAGCACATCTACGAAAATAAATGTATGTTCTCATATTTTCTTCTTTAACAGGATGCCTAAGTTATTTTATTTGTAGCAGTGTCTATATCTGGAACAGTGCTCAATCATATATAGTATTTTTTAAAAACTGAGGGTGTTCTTTATCTTTTTTTTTCCAAAGGGAAAAATCAAAACCAGTATTAACTGATAACTTATTTATATCAAAGACCGGTTGACGCTACCAAAAACCTGTTTGCTGGCTAGTTACTCTTTGTGCTGCCATGTGTATGGAAGGCCTTGGTCAGTAATCCACAACTTCTGGCTCTAGAGTCTAGAATCACATGTAACTGTTGGGGACAGCATGTAGACTGGCTCTTGTGGTGCCCTGAAGAATTGTACTCGTGTTAATGAGGCAGTGTCCACTTCTGCAGGATAGAAAAGGAGTACTTGTAGCACCTTAGAGACTAACCAATTTATCTGAGCATAAGCTTTCGTAAGCTACAGCTCACTTCATCGGATGCATGCTGTGGGTGGTGATGCACAGACCATACTATGGGTGAAGAATAATTCAGTTTTACAGCATCCCTTTCCCTTGGTTTGAAGGCTGAATTGTTGGAGCGCTTGGAGAAGGGTGCAGTTTATCATTGTGCCTACAAATAAATGGTTTAAGGGAGGGAAATTTGGTATTTAAAGCATCCCTGAAGAAAGCTGAGGAAAGTTCCAGGCATTTGCTAGTAAAATCAGGTTTTTTAAAAAGTAATTATCTGTATCTCTTCCAGGGAGTGTACTATCAAATTGGAGATGTTGTTTCAGTGGTTGATGAGCAGGATGGAAAAACATACTATGCTCAGATTAGGGGGTTTATTCAGGACCAATACTGTGAAAAGAGTGCAGCTTTAACATGGCTCATTCCTACCGTAGCCAGTCCCAAAGACTGTTTTGACCCTGCATCCTATATCATAGGTAAGCGCCAAGATTTCCTATCATAACCTGTATACATGGCTACACTGGTACAAAAAAACCCCTTGTATAGACTATGCCTAACTGTGGTGTAGTTTACAGAATACTTCGTTGTTCTCCCTGACCATCATTCATGTCGTTTTAAGGCCCAGATCCTGTGAACACAGGAATAAATGTGTGTGTGAGTAGTCCAGTTTAATTGAATGGGATTACTTACATGCATAAAAATAATCACAGCCTTGTGATTATTGTTGTGGGCTTGTGGACTTAATTATCAGAATCTAGCCCTAGGGATATTAGCCCTGACTGATAAAGTAGGCAACATACTATACAGGCGTGTGTGACAGTTCCAGAACAGTTTCTATTACAAACATCAAGTATGAATATATTTGAGAAAAATGAGCTGGACATGCAGTTCAAGCACAGAGAGCAGCTAAATTCATTACATATATTTTTTTGAGCTCTACTCATAACTACTGGAAGAATGCTTCAATTTGAACACAGAATGGAACAAATTTTAAAAGTTTCCGATTGAAATAGTAGTGTTCTCAGATATTGCTGGCTGTTGTTCCGTTATATATAATGTATAAAGCTTTAAAATGTCCTCCTTGGGGAATTTTGCGCCACTGTGTGTGCGCAGATTTCATGTGCCCTGCAGATTTCTTTGCTTCCCCACAGAAAAATGACTCTGACAGGGAAGCAAAGGGAGGATGCAAGAGCAGTCATGTACCATTCCCTAGCTGCACAGGTACATCGTTTCAGGCACCCGGACTAGCTGGTGGAGAGGTAAATCACCGCACGGCTGGGGACACCCAGCCAGTGGCTCCTACCCTGAGCTGGGATCAGCTACTAATCCCAGCTGGGCTGCAGGCAGGAAAGGACAGGACTTCCTCTTCCCCTGCAAGGAATGGCTGGGGCTGTATCAGACCCACGCCCAGAAACCTCCCCCAGCTGCAGGAAGCTCAGCATCCTCCCCTGCTTCCTGCTCCCATAGTTCCATCAGCAGCAGGGGGAGGGGTCACTGTAGAGGGAGCTGCTCCCCATCCACCCAACCCTGTATATCTGGACCTCCCATACCCGGGCACCACCGCCAAGCCTCATCCCATACACCCAGAACCCTCCTAGCTCTCCATACCTGAACCCCACCCCACGGAACCTCAACCCCTGCATCTGGAGCCCCCCTGCACCCAGACTCCCTGCCTCTGGACCCCCACTCCTGTACCCAGACCATCCCCCACTGAGCTTCCTGCACTCAACCCCCCACCCTGATGAGCCCCACCCCCTGACCAACCTGAACCCCCACCTAGCTGCACCCAGACCCCCCTGCGGAGACCCCCACACCCAGACCCTTTTGCTGAGCCCCAACCACTTTCACCTGGAAGATCCTGCAGAGTCCCATTGCCCCTGCACCTGGAACACCCACCACCACCACCACCAACGAACCTCTGTGCATCCAGATCCTCCCCCACCTAGACCCGCCCCTGAGCTGCCTTCACCCAGATTGTCCCACACAGAATCCTCTAACCCCTAATCCTGCCTGATTGAGCCTGCCTAACCCACACCTGGTGTGCCAGACCAGGCCAGGTGCAGAGGGGCAGGGCCCCAGAGTGTTTCTGTGGCAGGCCCAGGCCTTGTACTGTGTCAGGATCAGTGCAGCCTCACCACTGAGTCCGTGTCCCGGGGGAGGGGAGATGGAGAGGCTGCAGGGTGATCTCCCACCTTTGTACAGCCAGTGGCCTGTGTGCCCCACTCCATGCTGGAGCCTCTGCATTTATTTATTGACAAATAAAACTTGCAGAATTTTAAAATATTGTGTGCAGAATTTTTAATTTTTTGGCGCAGAATGCCCTCGGGAGTAAAAATGTTACTTTGTTTTTTAGGACCAGAAGAAGATCTTCCAAGGAAAATGGAATACTTAGAATTTGTTTGTCATGCACCTTCAGAATATTTCAAATCTCGATCGTCTCCCTTCCCCACAGTTCCTACTAGACCAGAAAAAGGCTATATCTGGACTCATGTCGGACCTACTCCTGCAATCTCCATCAAGGAAACTGTTACCAACAACTTATAATCTTTGTTTGAGTACCATTTAAAAGTATATTAGTTGTATTCTCAGCCTTCATCTGTACATCTATTACAAGAATTTTTTTTCTAAAATGTTTGGTTGGCCATATGGATTATGGTGGTGGTGATTTTTTTAAAATTTCTGACTTTTGAAAGAAAATTTTCTTATTTGATGCTTCTGTTTCCCTCCCTTGCTCCAATTAAAGCCACTTGTTTTGTCACCGTTGCCTGAGTATGAGAACCTCACGTTTTGTATTTTCCTCTCTCCTGCCATGAGTTAGTGATTTCTTTAAGTGGGCTGTCCCTGTAGTCTTCTAATCTTGCCACTGTCTCTTACAAAAGAAGACTAGCACTATGTGCAGTATTTTAGGAGCCATCGCTACCTACACAACATATTGTATAGCTACTGTAGTGTATTTTTGTTCCCTGCCATTGACTTTAAAGACTAAAACCAGTGTTCATCAATGTGGCTATGCTCTGCACACGTTTGTTCAAGGTTTTAATGAGAGAGCATCGAGTGTACTGAGCTGAATTTTACAAATGGGTGAAGTTATACGAGTTTCTGTAAAACTGCATAAGAGAAGGAGACCTATTCGAGAACTACCATTTTTTGGCTTTTGCCACTCTGTCACCTTCCCTTTAAAAACCTGTTGAGCAGAGCAACATCACTTGATGCAGAAACAGAGACAGCCTTGAGGCCTGACTAGGCAAGCATGATGTAAGTAACCCTTTTGTACTTGTTTGCTAGATCAGGCCCTTGGGTTGGTTTTAAATTCTCTGCTGAGTTTTGGTACACTACTTATTGATAGTTCATAAGAATGAAAAGGTAAATAGTAAAAAAAATGGACTTCTGAAAAACAAACAGTTTAATTATGTTAAACTCATATGCCTCAAATTCCAAAGCAATTACTAAAGAAATGGAAGGTACTTAAACATCAAGATTAATAACTGACCATCAGTAAATCTTATTTTGTATATAAATATTTAAAAGCCTTCACCAGCATCTTAGATCTTAGAACCTGAGAAATACTGATCTTTTTTTATATTTAGTCCACTGAACAGAAAATCTGTTTAATAAATTCATACTAACGTTTTTACCCTGCTTAAGCACTTTACAGTCTCCTTAGATCATGGGGGAAAAATACTACACGCTTCAGAGATTGCAGGTCCTTCATGGTTTTATATATATTATGGTAACACTCAAAACCTCCCAGTCAATGTTGAGGTATTGTCTCAGGTGGTCCTGTGCAAGCACAGACAAAGACAAGACTCCTGCTCCAGAGACATGTTTTAACTTAGTGGGGAAAAGCAGAAGTCAATTAAAAAAATTCCCTTCAAGGGTATGTACCCTTGAAATTTAAAATAATCACACTTCCCTTAATTCCACTAACAGTTAACTAGCAATAGCCAGACAAAGTGTAACCTCCACTCTCCCCCTCTCCAAATGCTAGGGAAAACAGGTAAGGGTTGCAGCATGCCCTCAAGGTCAACCTGCTGGGAATATTCCAAGTGGGGGAGTAAATTCTAAAATTGAGGGACTCTGCCACTAGCTCCAACTTCTCTGGAGGGGACTCTAGTAGCCATAAATACAGCAGAATGGCACAAGATCTATTATGTGCATAGGACCTACATTTTTTTTTTCTTTTTTTTGGGGGGGGGGGTGTTTAATAGCTCAATAATACCATCTTAAATTCCACCCAAAAATGAATAAGCAGCCAGTGCAGATCATGGAGCACTGTGCTTGTAGCAGGATACTCCATTTATTGAACAGGTAGCTAAATTCTGCACCAACTTTAGTTTCCAGATGCATTTAAGATGTAGCCCCCCGGACATTGCAGTAATCTAATGTTTGGGTGACAGCGGGAAGATCCACACCCAAAAGAAACTTACATGATGGCTGTATGTAGATAGAATGCTAGCACTTTGCCCTTCCCAAAGAGTGTTGATGGTCCCCTCTAATATTACGTCAGTTTTTTCCCCACTGGCCTTTGCCATCTTAAAAAGTCATGGGTCTAGAGCACAGTGCTTCCCACCACTCCAGAATCTCCGTGAGAGACTGAAACCTGGGAAGAGAGGACTTAGTGCCTCAGCTGGAATAATATGTCCAATTGCAGGTGCCATACTTCAAGAAAGATGTGGACAAATTGGATACAATCCAGATGAGCAATACAAAAATGAGAGAGAACCTGACCTATGAAGAAAGGTTTAAAAAAAAAAATTGGGGTATGTTTAGTCTCAAGAAAGAAGACTGAGGGGGGACCTCGGTCTTCTTTGTAACAACCCTTTAACATATTTGAAGACTGATCAGTTCTCCATGTCCATTGAAGGTAGGCCAAAAGGTAGTGGACTTAATCTGCAGCAAGGGAGATCAGGTTATATATGAGAAAAACTTTTTAAACTATAAAGGTAGGTAAGCTCTGGAATAGGCTTCCAAGGGGGTTATGGAATCTTTGTCCCTGGAGGTTTTTAAGAATAGGCTGGACAAACACTTGCCAGGAATGATGAGGGTGTACTTGGTCCAGCCTCTGCACAGCAGGCTGGCCTGGGTGACCTCTCAAGCTCCCTTCCAACCCTACATTGCTATGATTCTATTATTACCCTGCCACTACATAGGCATTGCAGGCTGAATTCTCATAATCTTATCTATAAAAGAAGAAGCAGTTTTCTCATACTGGGGGGTATTTGAATCAGCCACACAGTGAAGGCAGCTTATCTTAACCAAAATGTCCACCATGTGAAATAAATCTGCTGAGCGGAGAAGTTGCAGAATATATGTTGGAGGCAAAGAACCTTTCATTTGCCTCGTATACATCCATGGCATAAAACTTCTAAAAATTATCAGGCAGTCAGCTATAGTCTAAGACATCCCCCGGTGGTCATCTAGGGACAGATTTTTAAAGTATTTAGTGCTCACTTTATATTGTTTTTTTATTACAAATATTTGTACTGTAAAAATAAGATAAATAGTATTTTTCAGTTCGCCTCATACAAGTACTGTAGTGCAGTCTTTTTCTTAAAAGTGTAATCTACAAATGTAGATTTTTTTTTGTTACATAACTGCACTCAAAATCAAAACAATGTAAAACTTTAGAGCCTACAAGTCCACTCAGTCCTACTTCTTGCTCAGCCAATTGCTAAGACAGACAAGTTTGTTTACATTTACAGGAGATAATGCTGCCTGCTTCTTATTTACAATGTCACCTGAAAGTGAGAACAGGCATTCGCAAGGTGTTTACGTGCCAGATATGCTAAACATTCATATGCCCCTTCATGATTCGGGCACCATTCTAGAGAACATGCTTCCAAGCTGTTGATGCTTGTTTAAAAAAAAAAAAAAAGTGTTAATTAAATTTCTGACTGAACTCCTTGGGGGAGAATTGTATGTCTCCTGTTCTGTTTTATCCGCTTTCTGCTATATATTTCATGTCATAGCAGTCTGAGATGATGACCCAGCGCATGTTCATTTTCACAGCATATTTGACAAAATGCAAAGAAGGTACCAATATGAGATTTCTAAAAAAAGCCATAGCACTAAACCCAAGGTTTCAGAGTCTGAAGTGTAGTCCAAAATCAGAGGGATGAGCTACGAAGCATGCTTTCAGAAGTCTTAAAAGAGAAACACTCAGGTGCGGATACTACAGAATACGAGTGATTGGCTGACATAGGACTGAGTGGACTTGTAGGCTCTAATGTTTTACATTGTTTTATTTTTTGAATGCAGTTATTTTTTTGTACATAATTTGACATTGGTAAGTTCAACTTTCATGCAGTACAGTACTTGTATTAGGTGAATTGAAAAATGCTATTTATTTTGTTTTTTACAGTACAAATATGTCCTCAAAAATAAATATAAAGTGAGCACTGTACACTTTGTATTCGGTGGTGTAACTGAAAAGAATATATTTGAAAATATTTAAATAAAGGGTATTCTATTATTGTTTAAGAGTGTGATTAATCACGATTAATTTTTTTAACCAATTGACAGCCCTAGTATTTAGGCAACTAATGGGATTTTTCTAGGTGCCTGACTCCTATTTATTTCAATGGTGTTGCAATGCCAAAGTCCCCCTGATGTCTTAGCCTCAACCTCTTCGCCAGGCCTCCATGTCCCCATCAATGACAGCATTGTTTCATCCTCTTGGCCACCCTAAAGTAGCCACCAAAAGGATGCCACTGGGCACCCAAATAAGGATTTCCAGGGCAGGCTGCAAAAGGACGTCCTAATAATTTAATTGCCAATACCACAAGCAAAGACCCTCCTTAGCCTCCAGTTCCCTGGGACTTGCACAAATGTTAGAATACCCCCGCACAAATGTTAGAATACCCCCCACAACCACCCAACACCAAGTGATCCTCTCTTAAGAGGGCTTATGCTCTCTCCCTCCCCTGCCTCATGGCCTTCCATAAGTTATCACATAGATTTTCCCCACAAAATACCCTTTTATTCCCTGATATCCCACATCTTCTTGGACACTCCCCCTCCACCGCAACATCCCACTCAGTGTCAACCCATCTACTAGTGCAGAGGTTCTCAAACTGTGGTCCATGGACCACCAGTGGTCCGCGAGCTCCATTCAGGTGGTTCACGGATAGTTCCCTCTAAGGTGCATGCCTGGGAGGCTGCACACAAGAGAATGAAGGCCCACCCACCTAATTAGTGGAGTTGTGCAGGTGTGTCTTCACTAATTAGGTTCCTGGACCTTGGAGAAGATGCACATGTAAGGTGAGGTGGTGGCCTTGGGGGGAGTAGGGAGTAGGTGGGATGGGGCAGTGGGGTACAAAGAGGGAGTGAGGGAAATTTGGGACTTGCAGGGCTGTGGCGGCCAGAGAAAGAGGCGACTCTCCCCAGCTCCAGGGCTGGGGCTGCCAGGGAGAGACGGCCCTCCCTCCCAGCCCCAGCTCTGTGGCTGCTGTGGCGGGGGAGATACCTCCTCCTTCCCAGCCCCAGCTTGGGGGTTGCTGCAGTGGGGAAGAGTGTGAGAGATCCCCACCCTCCTTCCCAGCCCCAGCTTGGGGGCTGCCACGGAGGGAGAGACCTCCCTCCTTCCCCACCCCAGCTCAGGGGCTGCTGTGGCGGGGGAGAAACTCCTTTCCTTCCCAGCCCCAGCGCGGTGGCTGCCGTGGTGGGGGAGAGACCCCCCCTCCTTCCCAGCCCCAGCTTGGGGGCTGCCACGGCAAGGGAGAGAAAGCACATCCATCACATTAGAAAGGTAAGACTTTTAAGGTAAGATATTAAAATATGAGTTGTGTGCGTTTATTTGTAAAACAAAAAATCATTAATAAGGTTTTTTTATATGGCGCTTTTATGCAAAGTACTTTACAATACAGTAGTTAGCTAACAGTACAAACAACATTTGGAAATATCATTAAGTCGTCCGACAAGACCCTCAGTAATTTTCAAGTGGTCCGCAAAAAAAAAAGTTTCAAAAAACCACTGTACTAGTGTTTTTCACACTCCCACGCTAACAGTCTCCACAACAGTAACCTAGCCCCCTTTCCACAGGGACCAAGAAGCAGGGGACCTATATGGATAAAAACAGTTCAGTCTAAAAGTCAGTCTCACCACGTAGTGTACTTCTCTCAATATGTGGGAGGATTACCAACTCACCACCCCAAAATAAGAGCTTGTTGCTGCTCCATTAACTGCAGCATAAAGAAGAAAAGGGTTACAATGTCTATGTAGAGATTCAATGCATAATCGATGGGCTCTTGATCCTTTGTGGATTCTCTTCTGATTCTAACTTGTGTCTTCATCAAATGCTTACAAGAACAAGGAAGGAAAAACCTTAATTACCTTTTTTCCCCTCTTTTGGGTCTTACAACGTTTATACAAAATGCAAAGTTTATATACAGCACTTGCGCACACCTGGGACTAAACCTACCGTGCAACATTGTATGACGGTAACTGTGACAGGGACTCAGATGCATTTGTTAATGTTTGTGGACATCATAATTGCAAAGGTTTATTTCTCCTAAAGGGACCTCTAGTCCTAGTAACAAGACTGTAGGGCAGAATTTAAGCTGTCACTCATATTTTTTTGGCAAAATGCTTTAAGAAAAGGCAATTTACAAATGTTTTCTTGTGCCTCTGTTATTTTATTAATGATCTCTTCCCCCTTAATGCTGATCCTTTCAACTTCTCTGGCTCCTTGGGCCTCGTTAACCCCAACCACAGGGAACTGCCCACTGTCACGTGCCCCAAGCCACCTGCTCCAGGAACTGCAATCTACTAGAGCACTCAGGCAGCCTCACTGCCACTAATGAGACCGCTGCTGCTTTTTCACAGCAAAATTACACATACATGAACAAGCACTAAATGGCCTAGACAAAATTGCTGGGGAAGAAACTTTGCATTTCTCCGCAACAGGCATAGGTAAAAGTGGCCTGGTTTACAGAGATTCTAAGCATCTACAGAGCCACTGCCTTCAATGAGAGCAGAGAGTGCTTAGCACTTTTGAAATATCAGGCCAAAACTATTTAGGTGCCTAATTATGGAACCTCATACTAGATAACTGAGTTTGAAAATTTTGGCCAAAGAAAATAGTTTGTATGGTGACAACATCTTATTTCAAAAAGAGAGAGAGAATGCTATACAAATATTCTACTTACAATTGCAAAGATCAGCGTTCCAAACAAAGCATAACTTAGCTGTAGTGTCTATAAGAAAAGGTGAAGAAATATGTTTGTGTTCACCATCATTGCAAAATGACAAATAGGAAAATAGGAACAAGTTAAAGTTACAGGCCTTATAGCATTTAAACCAATGTCAGCATTAAAAGGGACATTTCTGGCATAGTAAAAAGAAGCCCCAGCAGAACTGTTTCATAGCTGATCTAAAACAAATGCTAATCCATAACTGGCAAATAATACACTTCATATATCTGTTACTAAGCTTCTCATTCAGGTGCGATCATTTAGACTCTCTCCCACGGTATTCTGTTTTTCATTTTGGGAACATGCACAGCCTTTCTTGGCTTGTAAATCCAGAAGAGACTATGGATACCTGTTAACACATTGGTTTTTGCTACTCAGAGAGGACTGAAATAGGAAAAACATACAGAGGACATCTACCGATCAGCTGATTAAACAAAACAATGTTCAGAGGAGTACAATTTGTGTCACACAGTGGCACTTCTTCCTTGTGCATAGCTCATCATTCCTTTCCGCAGTGAGGATTTTGCTGTAGTTTGCTGTAGTGAGAGCTGAGGTTACTGGTACTGTCCGATGCCAGATATAGAATACATCTACACAGCAGCTGGGAGGTGTAATTCCCAGCGTGGGTAGGTAGACTTACACGCTCTAGCTCTGCTTGTGGTAACATCTAGAAATAGCAGTATGGCTGCCATGGCACAGGCAGCAGCTCAGGCTAGCCACCCACGTATGTGCCTGGGGCGGTGGGTGGGACTGTACTTGACCAGCTTTCCCGAGCCACTGCGGCCACACTATTTTTAGGTTCTAGCTCGAGCAAAGCTAGTGCATGTATAATCTACTCAATCTGGGAATTACACCTCCAGCTGCTGTGTAGACATACCCATTTTGGGTATAAGTACTGTATGGTACAGCCATGGCTATTCTGGAAGGGCGCTGTGTGCTTTCATGAGAAATACTAAGTAAATTACTTACAGGTGATCTGTTAAAGATACAGAGAATTCCAAAGATGACCAACATTGAGACCACACTCCAGGGGGGCACAGCTTCACAAGTGACGTTCAACTGAGAACAACAAATACAATAAGACTGTCTTCAGTTGCTATTAAACAACACATCTGTGATTGCGAATGCTACCATGTTTTCCAAGGACAGTGATTAGTAAGCTTGAATCAATGATATACAGCTGGTACAATCCTGAAATTACCAAGGCTGGTTTAAGCTTCTGCTCCATTTCCTGGACTTTGATTAA
The DNA here is from genome assembly GCF_965152235.1 of Eretmochelys imbricata. Classification (NCBI taxonomy): domain Eukaryota; kingdom Metazoa; phylum Chordata; order Testudines; family Cheloniidae; genus Eretmochelys; species Eretmochelys imbricata. The sequence continues at coordinate 223,886,153 of NC_135573.1, read as the reverse complement.
ACTAAATAAATCTCTGAAATATGTTTTATTGATTTCTAAGTACGACACGTCTTGATTTTAATTAGGTCCTTAACCTGGCCTCCAGCTGCTATTGCACACACATTAGCACTCACTAGCACCTGTGGGAGAGATTCTAGTACCTGCTCATGTGAATGATAGAATTTTCACATGGAAAACATGCCGAGAGAACTGCATTTTATCACCAGTGTAGTTGGGTTTTATAATCGGTCATTGGTTACTGGGATTAGAGCAGCAAAATGTGTGGGTAGATAGATGTGTTCTTTGTGGGAGGATAGCATAAATTAATTAGGACCACAGGTTTTAGGTCAGTCAAATTATCAGATTTGTTTTTTAATATGCGCATCCCTTGCACCAAAACAAAAGCCAATAGTTGAAGTAAGATGCTGAGTAAAAAAGTAGCTCACCAGAGCTGTATGTGACTCAAAAATATAAATTAATATAATTTTGTTGGTAAATGAATGCTAATATTGGCTATTCAAACTGTTCTTTTGCCAAATATTTCATGAGATGATACTTACTTTTGACTTTAGAGCAACCCAAGATAGCATCACCGTCACAAATGCTGTTATTCCTCCAACCTGCATTACTGTCATGGCAGCAAAGAAGCTAAAATCCAAGCATACAACATATTATTTAAATGGAATGCACAATTAAAATACAATTAAAGAAAATTCTTGAAAAAGACTTACGATGAAACCACTCCAAGCACCAGCCCTTCGATAACAGTCTAAAAAAATCCAAAACAGAGAGAGAGAGAGACCATTTCCTTTGAGATGGAGAAGAATGTCCCTTATTAAAATGTTGCATATTTTTATTTCAGTTCCTTATATTACTGATATGAAATACTGAAAAAAAATGGTCAGGATGATGATGGGAAAGAAACACAGCATATAGAAGATCTCTAAGGAAATCAGCTCCCTAGTCATTGTCTTTAAAGCATTATTACTTTACACCTTAAACTATTTGAGCAATTCCACAATGATCCTTCTTCATGCTCGCATCATAATCAAGTGAAATAGGAATAACTAAGAAGTCCACAGGCCATTTTCTTACAGGCACATTTGGAAAAAATACATTCTACAAGTAGGGTTGCCAACTTTCTAATCACACAAAACCGAACACCCTAGCCCCGCCCCTTCTCTGAAGCCCTGCCCCCTTCCCTGCCCCTTCACCAAGGCCCACCCCCCCACCCCACTCACTACATTCCCCCTCTCTCGGTGGCTTGCATTCCCCCACTCTCACTGGTCTGGGGTTGGGGTGCGGGAGGGGGTGATGGCTCTAACATGGGGGTATGGGCTCTGGGGTGGGGCCAGAAATGAGGGGTTCAGAGTGGGGGAGGGGACTCTAGGCTGGGGCAGGGAGTTGAGGTGGAGGAGGAGGTGAGGGCTCCGGCTGGGGGTGCGGACTCTGGGATGGGGCCAGGAATGAGGGGCTTGGGGTGCAGGAGGGGGCTCCAGGTTTGGGGGGGCACTCAGGGCTGGGGCAGGGGGTTGGGGCATGGGCTTAGCTCCAGTGGCTCCCAGTCAGCGGTGCAACATGGGTGCTAAGGCAGGCTTCCTGTCTGTCCTGGCACCGCAGACCGTGCTGCACCCCGGTAGCAGCCAGCAGCAGGTCTGGCTCCGAGGTGGAGGCACACAGGCGGCTCTGCGTGTTGTTCTCACCTGCAGGCACTGCCCCCCCAGCTCCCATTGGCTGGTTCCTGGCCAATGGAAGTGCAGAGCCGGTGCTTAAGGCTGGGACAGTGCGTGGAGCCCAGTGCCCCCCCCCCGACTAGGAGCCAGACTCGCTGGGTGCTTCCGGGGCACAGTGGGATGTCAGGTAGGGACTAGCCTGCCTTAGCCAGCACAGCAGACCAGACTTTTAATTGCCCAGTTGGTGGTGCTGACCAGAGCTGCCAGGGTCCCTTTTTGACTGGGCATTCCAGTCGAAAACTGGACACCTGGTCACCCTAGCTACAACTTGGAACCTCAAATGTTAGGGAAATGTGGGGTTCTTTGATCTCCAAAAAGGACATGGCAATAGAGGGAATGCTCCAGAGAAAAAAACTTGGTGGGATACAATTGAATGATCTGACCACCACCAAATCGTTCATCCTTTCTTCCCTTCAGCTTCCCCTGATGCCAGGCAGTAGATGGGTTTTATTCCTGCCCTAGCATGTGATTAATGGATACATGACACAATAGGCTAGTGAACACTGCAGAGGGGGAGTAAATCAGACTTTCCTTTGTAAAGCAACTTGAGTTTTAGAGATTAGAAGTGTAGAAAGGCGCTAAGATTATTAATTTTGTTATAAAGACTCTCCTGCAATCGCACAGTTCCACCTCCTCCCCAGGCACACCATGTCCCTTTTAAATTTACACAAATTCCATGTTATTCAGCAGGTTCCATCCTCCAGAATAGGTGGCATTGTCAGGGTACAATTATAGGAGTCATTTTTTGGACTCCATTTTGGTTCAGAGAAATGTTCACGTTTATGCATCTGAAGACAACCTGGGTAGTTCCTTAAAACATATTAAAGGAAAATGATAGGGAAAATGCATAGACTTCAACAATATACTTACAATCATCAACGGTAAAATTAAGTTCAGTGGGAATTTTTTGCAGTTGTTGCCACAGTAGTCAATTATAAACAGCAGACCAATAGTTGCTGGACTAAAAACAAATTAAACATTTTTGACATTAATATTTTGGCTAAATATAGTTGATGACAGTTGTTAGTATTTCCACTATTTAAAACATAGCATACAAATATTACATCTGAATCACTGAGCTATACAATGTTTAGTTGTCTATATGTTTTTTGTTATTGCACCAGGCTCTTAATTATACAAAGCCAAACATTAGCTGAAATATGTAATGGCTTTCCAGTTGGAATCTTATTTTGGTGAAATTTTGATTTTTGGCTACAATCCCTGAATCAGAGGAGTAGTCAGGATTTACCTGTTCTTAGAATATCATCATATGTTTGTAAGTGCATCAGATGACTTGCGCATTATCTATCTGATTTGCCTGAGCTGAGATGTCGTTCGAACTATAGAGTTGTGCAGAAATACAGACCCTAGCAAAAAATGTTGCTGGGGCCAAGTTTTCCAAAAGTGGCTTTCATTTATGTCTATGCACTTTTTGATCAGCAACACCTGTAGGTACCCAGGTGATGGGTTTTACACATATAAACTGTGTCACTTGTGTCTTGCCCTCTTCTGTTTTCTCTACTGCCTCTGACATCTCTCTTTTAACATCTGCTCAGCTCTCTCTTCCCCCTACCTCCACTTCCATTTGTTTACATACATATACGGCTCTCATCATTGTAATATCTGAGCACCCCACATGGGACTCTTTCCTCTTTCCACCTCCCCACCAAGGGTATGTCTACACTGCAGCTGGGAGCGAGGCTCCCGATGCAGGTAGATAGCCTTGCACTAGTGGGGCTTGAGCTAGAGTGCTATAAATAGCTGTGTGGCTGTTATGGCTCCAGCAGAGACTTGGGCTAACCACCCAAGCTCAAGCCCACCTGACCCCTCCCCAGGCTGGAGCTCTCTTCTGGACACTCCACTGCAGCAGTATTGCGATTCTGATGAATACATTGGGTAGTGGATCTCCACACAAAGCAAGTGTAGCTGCCCACCTCTTGTGTTCCAGTGCTGTGGGTGAGGCCAGCAATCTGGTGTTATGTAGCATATGCGTGCCTACACACCAGCTACTGACAAACTCCCTGGTGTGGTTGAGTGAATTTGCCTATGCAAAGGGTAAAGATCCATGATAAATTGTCACTAAATGAAATAATGCCATCGGAAAACTAAGACACATACAGAGCATACCGGTGTGCATTTCTGTTCGCTAGACTCACACGGAAATCCTAGGACTGAGCCTTCTATAAAGGAGGGGGAAGGAAGAAGATGGGGAACAGAGAAAAGAAAGCGGAGGGGAAAATGTAATCGATTCACTTCTTGTGTCACTATCAAGAGATGTGACAGCAGTACTGGTCACACTCAGCCTGGGAACGGATACCTGCTTGTACTGTTAATAATCTCACAGATCATGTTTAATGAAACACAGTGGATTGGTGAGTCATTTTGGTTACTTACAAAAGTTTAAGCCAAAACCAGAGCTTCTTCTGCTGCCATCCTTGAAGCATGTTCCTAGTAAGAGACAAAAGTGGTTGCTACAAATCACCTATGGCTTTGCAAAATACATTGGGCAGCTTTGGTTCTCGGTGATATTTGTGCATCTCCATTGACCTCAGTGGAGTTGCAGGAGTTTAACTGACTGGAACTGGCCCTTTATTTGTATTTAGCATTGCTTTCCTTACATGGTCCTACTTCACACACATGGCTTGAACTTACAGGAAGTGCTGTTTACACCAACAGTTCACAGAAGACAAACAGGCAAAAAGCGAAGAATTTAAATAGCAAAGATGAGTTGTAGAGCAGTGACAGATGTGGTAAAAGTTCACACTTATGCCAAATCCTGCCCTCATTCTCCATGGAAGGCCCTAGACAGAACTCCTTCTTTCTCCTTACTTAACCAGAGATTCACTTCCAATATCTTCACCTTCTTTCTTCTCTCACTCAAGGGACTGGAAGGATTCCTGAGGAGATCACCTGGATATTCCTTTCCTTCAGTTTCCTTCTCAGCTTCCTGAAGTCTTCCAGGATCTGTGGAATGGTGCCTGATGTGGTGTCATTGCAGCTGATGAGGATCACCATCAAAGGAATGTCTCTGGCCGACCTCAGAATCTTATTTATTCTTGTGGTGACGTCCTTCATCTCTGCTTCTGGAAGCAGCAAACTGTCCTGCTGTCCTTCTGCCCCTTGCAGAATGTTCTATCCACTCTTCTTAGCATGGAATCCCCAGTGAGGATTGTATTCTTCTTTGACAAGCTCTCTTGGACTTGTCTGAGGTCCATCTGGTTTGATCTCAGCAGTAGTTCTCAGTTCTTACCTTTGCTATTTTTCCTCCAGTCGGTCCTTGCAGGTTGTTCTCTGCACATGAATTGCTACCAGGTGCTGAGTAAGACAAGACTTCCAACTGTGAAAATATCCTTCAGGTTCTCCTAGAGGGAGTGGAGACAAATTTCCAGTCTTCTTTCTCCTTGTCTCCTCTTCACTTCACTCTGTTGCTTCCTCCTGCAGGCCCTGCTGTGCATTGACTGGATTTGGATAGACAGGAAATCCTCCATAGCCCCAGTGCTTGGAAGGTGATCACTTGTTCCTAGAGACCACAAACCTTTCCCTCCATCAGGGCTTATCAGCCTGCACTTCATGCAGACAATCTCTCTCTCTTCAGGCAGGAAGCAGAACATGGGACATCCAATGCTGGTAACAATAACGGATGACTTGCTGTCCATCCTTTGCTGAGGCAAAAATGAACCTGTAATGCAAAGCCTCCAAACTTCCTTCTACAAACTCCCATGGAAACTCTGCTATTAGATGCCCCCCTCTTTCCTTCTGGGCTCCTGGGTTGCACTATTGGGAGGTGGTGGGAGTACTTTGTGACATCACTTTATGGGGTACAACAGAGCAGTGCATCCAGCTAGCTCTGCCTACTCCCCATCTCTTGCCTAGTTGCACCCAGTGGGAATCCTCTATATGCCTCTGAGCACAATTGTGAGGAGCCCTGACACAGCTGTACAAGGAGGAAGTCTCCATCCCCTCCTGTTTCCCCACAAGGCCAGGTAAGGCACCAGCTAGCCTTTGGACAGCATTAGTCAACTCATGCTACAAGGACACACTCCTAGAAGTATAGTTTAATATGAAGCTAAACACTGAGAACTTACCAGTAAATCAATCCAGAGATTATACCAATTGTTATGGCCAAGAGAAGTGTTGTAAAGCAGTCCACTTTCAAGACGAAAGCTGAGGAAATAGTGCAGAAAGTGTTGTTTCAGATAAGCCATGCTGGCCGTAGCTTCTCAGAGCCCCCATTGGCCTGGAGCGGCGAACCGCGGCCAGTGGGAGCTGCAACCAGTCGAACCTGCGGACGCTGCAGGTATACAAATCGCCCTGCCCGCCAGCGGCTTTCCGTGACAGGCTGCATGCCAAAGGTTGCCGATCACTACTTTATGGAAATGTTTGAAAATGTTTGCTCTGCACTTGTGAAACCAGGCATGGGAATCTACCCCCCACCCCATCCAGGAGGACGATAAAAAATTAAGTGGGCCATCATAAAAGACAAATTTTGTTAATTGCCCCATCCATCCATGGAGAAGTAGGTGCAAAAGGCCTCATCCCATTGGTTTGAATGCTGGAAGAGGGAAACAAAAATAGTGTACATGAAGATTTTTCATCTCTTTGCTGTTTGAACTCCACAGGGCTAGAGACACTAAACTCAAGCCAGAGATCCCCATGGGTTATCCCTGGGTCTGCCCTGAAAGACATTTTGAATTGACAGATCTGTATAACTCTCTCACTGTTAGGATTTAGATTGCAACTCATTTGTGTGTATAATTTTGGTTGCTTTAACCTATAAATAACTCTCTTATTTCTTTTTCCTAGTTACTAAACCTTTTGATAGTTTATTACAGGATTGGTTACAGGAGTTGTCTTTGGTATAAAAGCTAGGTACCAATTGATCTGTGGTAAGTGACTGGTCTCTTGAGACTGGAAGCAACCTGAATATTTTGTGTTTTTTGGTGTAGGTGACCATTTATCACTAAATCCAGATTGACTGAGTGGCGAGATAGACTGGAAAGTTTAAGGGGACTGTGTGTGGCTCCATGGTAAGACTGTTACAGTGATCCAGGAGTTCACATTTGTCACTGGCTTGGTGAAATGTAATTATAGAACATACCACCAGTTTGGGTTGTCTGCCCTGTTGTTGGCAGTCTGCCTTGAGTTAGGCACTCACAGTTGTGAGCCACTCCTGACTACACCACCTGACAAAATCAGCTCCTTTTCAATTGCTTGGTAAAGCTCTGAGCAGTAACTAGCAAAGGAGTAGGGTAGCAGAGACAAGACATTCTTTTTGCAGTAGCCAGAAATGTAAGAGCTAGGTAAAAAGTAGAAGCATACATACACTAGCACAGCAACCAGAGTGCAGGAGGAAAGATAAAGTAGTGGAGAACTCCCTCCCACACACCCTCTTGTAGCTTGGAGATTTTCCAGTGGGATCTGACTTGCAAGTGTCTGATACAATTGAAGCCCCTCTAGGGGCTGCAGGTATGTGCATGTGTGTCTTCATTACTTTACCCCTTATCCAGCTGCCCAGCTACTGTGATGGGTGGATCTTTCTACAACTCTACCGTTCCCTTACATTTCTGGCTGCCAGGAAACTGCGAACTAATAAGACATTTTCACAGGGATCAAATCACTGCACTTTCTACATTGCACAGAAATGAAGAATGAATGGCTTCTGTTCCCTGGTGTTTTAACTTACAGATTACTTAATTTGTATGCGGTTTCTCTTTATAACCCCTTGATGCAAGCATTTTGGACAAAGGTCATTTTTATCTGGAAACATCAAGGCTACTGTATAATGTTTGATTGGTGATCAGAGACTTTACACTGCTGGGCACCAATCCTGCAGTTGATCAATCAGAAATGAAGCCGTGCACCCACAAATTTAAATAAGACTCCATGGGAATGGGCAAGCACACAGGCATGCCTTATGTTGCGAGTTCAGAGCCCTGGAGTTCATTGAGGAGGGGCAGAAGGAAACAGCATTTTTATTTTCTAGGACTCTAAAAAGGTGATAAAATATTGAGGAAATTTGGACGAAGAGTAATCATGCCAAGGTATGCTGAAGAGGAATGTGGATTTAAAACATCTGTTGATTACTCAACCATGGCTTATTCAATTATTAAAACTACAGCTGCATTCAAAAATACAGAGCTAAATGTCCATTTGCGATTGCAGTGTGACTACTAACTTACCACAGCAGTGACATTTGAAATGGTCAAGCAATTAAGCCATGGACACTCAGCTGGTAACATCTAGCAGCTAATTTTTAAACTTCCATATCAGCAGTTTGTTTCCCAACAAGAACTTTAAAAAGAAAAGCAAGCAAGAAAGAAAAAGGAATAATCTTGTGCCCACTGAAGCCAATGAGTGTTTTCGCTCTTGAGCTCAGTGGGCCAGACTGTGACACTCCTATTCAAGATGTGCAGAACTGTAACTCAGCAAGCCACCCCACTGATTTCAATGGGACCATATGTGGAGTAACATTTTATTCAGTAAAAACAACGAGGAGTCCGTGTGGCACCTTAGAGACTAAGAAATTTATTTGGGCATAAGCTTTCGTGAGATATAACCCACTTCATCAGATGCATGGAGTGGCAAATACAGTAATCAGGAATAAATATACAACACATGAAAAGATGGTGTATATTTATTCCTGCTTACTGTATTTTCCATTCCATGCATCTGATGAAGTGGGTTATAGCCCATGAAACCTATGGCCAAATAAATTTCTGACTCTCTAAGGTGCCACACGGACTCCTCGTTATTTTTACTGAATAAAATGTTACTCCACATATGGTCCCATTGAAATCAGTGGGGTGGCTTGCGGACTCCTCATTGTTTTTGCTGATACAGACTAACATGGCTACCATGTTGAAACCTGTCATTTTATTCAGTGTAAGCAAGGGAATCAGAATCTCAACAATGTGAGCAGAATTTGGGCTCCTTATTTCCTGTGTGTAAACCCTGAACCTCATGAACCAGTTGAGAACAAAAGCAGAATATCCTTTCAATCAGCAAGGATTCATCCAGAAAAGTAACATCCACTTCTGGAATTTCCCCACTTACCTTTCTGTGAACACTTAAGACATTGCCACTCATCTTTGTTATCGTTATTGTGCTGGTTTAGCATTGAACTGCTCTGCTGGGACCCCTTATTAGGAAGCCTTTTTTCACTGTGTTGGGCTGGTGGGGAATGGACATTTGCCTTTTCAATGTTTTGTTTGTTTTGACTGCGTCTCAATGAGCGACGTCTGACCTCCGCCTCCATTGTTTTATTCCTTCTCTTGAGTACTTTCGGCACCTAGATGCGTGTTGGGAAAAGAACTATTAGTAGCCATTATCCTCACAACAAGACTGTTTAAAAAGTACCTTAATGCATAACCCAGAAACTCTTGCTTAATCTAGTATAGTTTAAAAACATGATTTATATGAATGCAATAGAATTGGTTCAAACACAACTATGAAGTCATCAATAATTTGTTAATGTGAAAAATACATAACTGTAAAACACACCTGTGCAAAATAATCACATCATTAGAGTTTACCAGTCAATTATATTTTCAATGTTACATATTGTTTACTACTAGACTTACCTCTATTTTTCTTCAGTGTGAGACAGATTATTTGTCTGGTGTGTGAGATAAAACTAGCCCGAGCTATTAACAGGAAGAAATTTACTTATACAGAGCTAATCATTGTTTTTTCACTGCACCTGATTTCTTTAATCTTTGTTTCTAGTAGCTTAATTGGCAGATTGCTGCAGCATTAGATAATATTAAAAAGAGACTGTCACCCTTTTCTTTGAGAAGTTACACATAAAACCAGCAAAGGCAGTGAGAGTGGAAGCTGAAAATGCATTCACCAGCCTAAAAGTGAAAGCAGACAGTTACGTTGTGTGTTACCTATCAGCATTGGGTACAAAGTCTGCATAGCTGGGGTGTGGCTAGACATTATCAAGGTGAGAAGAGCAGAAATACGACTGTGTCAACAAATAGCACCCTTGAATCACTAGTCCAACTCTAACCCATGCTGGTAATGGCCTATCCAGGTACTTGCATGGGCCGTCTCACCATAGTAGCTAAGCCCCTGTCATGAGGGGAAAAGATGACAATGCTTGCTCTGTCTCTCACCTTTCCCTCCAGACAGGATTTGGGGTTGTTTGTTTTCTTAGATGAATGGGCGAGAATGAGGGGAACTCTTGTAGGAAAGGTTGGGTAAAGAGATGGGCTTTGTATTTGGCTCTGAACGCGGTAAGGTTAGCAGTCATTTTTATTTCACCTGGCAGTGAGTTGTACAGGTACGGTCAGACACCTGTGAAAGGTCCATCTCTCTGAGTTACAAGCATAATCCTACAGGTCAACTGTTCCAGTGAAAGGCAGCTGTGATGGTAAATCATGGTCATGGACGAAGCACCCTCTCAGATAAGCCAGGACTGTGTCTGTGCACAACTTTGGAAATCAAGACATTGACCTGAAACTGTACGCTGTTCAATAGGAAGCTACGACTGAGAGGGGAAAGTGTCTTTTTGGGGTGTGGCCTCTCGTGGGTAGAACAAAAGTCCCATGCCTGCCATATCTGTATGGCTGCTGTACATAAGGCAGCTCTTTGGGCTAGCACCACAAAGGGGACTTGGACTCAGCGATGAAACGCCTAACGTGTAACCCACAGCCTTCAGTTGGGCACCAAATTGGGTGAGTGTGACATACCCAGGGTACACTACAGACTAATGAGTAGCTGTGTCACCCCTGCCCTTTTGCCTGGGGTGTCCTTTACAACTTCTATAGCCTCAAGTCTGGACTGCTCACAAACCGCCTCCAGCATGCAAGTCACTCCCAGCTGTGTCTCTGTGTGTGTGTGTTTGTGCTGCAGCCAGCCAGCCACACCTTGGCTCTTACCAGCCTTGGTTATGCTGCTGGGTGACCCCAACACACCCCCAGTCCTAGATTTCCCCCCAGAAATGTATGTCCTGTACTGCCCAGCACCTCTCCTGGACAGTACAAGCTTATATAAAGTCCATTATTGTATTACTAGAAATGATATGCAAACCGTTTGTTACCCTAAATGGAGTTTCCCAAACACTTCAATTCAAACACACAGGATTAGATAAAACAGTTTATTAACTACAAAGAGAGAGATTTTAAATGAGTACAAGTAATGAGGCATAAAAGTCAGAAATAGTTACAAGATAAATAAAGATAAAATGCAATTGGTGCCTAACTTAACTGACTGCGTTAAATTCAAAGCAATGTTTTTCTCATCACATGCTCTCAGCTATCTGATCAAACTTCTTAGGTTGGGACCCCTTCGCCAATTCAATGGCAGCTTCCTTTGCTCCCACTAGTGAAGTGACTTGATGGAAACAGCGAGAAAGAGGGATGGGGATTTGGTGGGGGGGGGGTGTGTGTCTCTCATTTTTATAGTGTCAGTCCCCGTCTCAGAAAACAGTCCCAACTGAGATTCTGGAGAGAGAGAGTCTATAGGAAAGGATGTTCCCTGCTGCTTTTCCTTACCTATTGGAACTTCTTTTTGTTTCCCTTCCTGCTTGAGGACTCTGTTTACTGCTTAAATGCAAATTAAGCAGAACACACATTCCTTTGTCTGAGACAGACCTGTATTGCCAACCTCAGTTTGGAACATGGGATGAGCTCACCATACAGGGAAATCTTATATCTTCACATACAATGTTGCCAGACATGTTTTATCAGGACAATACTGACCAGCAAATGTTAAGTTTTTAGATATCTTACAAGGCATACTTTGTATAAAGATTACTACAGCAGTGTGTAGACTGCACACTAGACCTACTGTATCAGCCCTACCAGAAAGATAGACAAGACAATACCTGGTTTGAAGATCCTGGTTGCCATAGATGCCACATTGCTCATGGCACAATGATTTAGGTGGCTTTGTAGATGCCCACTGACAGAAATGTAGGCACTTACAGGGTTAGGCAGAGTGAGGGTTTCGAGGATCTAAATATTGGACTTAGGCAACTAAATTCCTTTGCGGATCTAGCCTTTTGTCTTTTTCTCTCTGTGAGGTGAGGGACGGGGGCGGCTGAACAGTTGCTACAGGCTGTAGAGCAAATGACTGTTGCCCTTAAGATCCTTAGCTAGGCCAGACAAAGAAACAATGCTGATTATACTGTAGGATTCATTGCCACAGGAAGTCATTGAGGCTAAGAATTAGGGGTGTAAGAGTTTAACAGGTTTCTGTTAATGGTTAAACTCCGCCCAGGGTCCCAGCTGCCACCTGGCCAGGGTCCTTCTGGGCTGCTGACCCCATGGCTGGGATCCCTCCTGGCTGCTAGGGTCCCTCTGGGCTGTCGGCCCCCACGGCCGGGGTCCATCCCGGCTGCTGCCTTTGCTGCGGGATGCCAGGCGACAGTAGAGCCCCAGGTGTGGGGCTGGCAGCCGAGATGTCGGCATGGGTGACATCAGAGCTCCGGACGCGGCGGCAGCTGCAGAGATCCCTGGATGTGGGGGCAGCAGCGGAGCCCTGTGTAAAATGCGGGGATGCTGCAGCACCCCCTGCACCCCTAGTTCCCCAGGTAAATGTTTAAATGTGTAACCAATAGAATTTTAATTGGTTACACGGTTACTTTTTTAAATGTTATTTACATCCCTACTAAGAATTTAACAAGATTCACAAAGGGTTTGGATAGTTATATAGATATCAAGAATATGTAGAGTTGTTTTAACTAACAATAATAATTCTGGAAGGGTGAGTGAACCTCATACTTCAGGGTTTAACCTAATCTCAAAACTATTAGAGACCAGGTGGAGACCTACGATGGGAAAAATTATCCCACATCTGCTTAAAATAGGGCTCCCATTCCTCTAAAGCACCTGGTGCTGGTCACCATGCCCTTTCCAGTCAGACAAGGGTGATCCTTAACTCCTGAAGCTGCAGAATCGAGGCAAACCCACTGCAGCAAGAGCAAGCCTGAAAATGAGCACTATGTATTCCCACAGCCACCCAAGGAAACTAGCTCCCTCAAACTGTTAATTGTCATGGCAGCGGCCTTTGGGATGGGGTTGAGTAAGTCACTGCTTGTGAGGGAAACATGCTGTTGCACAAGCTACCCCAGATTCACTTGATGACAGCTGGTCAGTCTTCAAGAGAGCAAAAAAAAGTTCTTTATCTCATCTCTTAGCAGTGCAGGATGTTACAGGATACATTACCTTCCTGATATTTTTAAATGCTAATTTTTCATTTCATTTCATTTCCATTATGCAAAAAATGTGAAGATTATTTAAAAAACCCTGTTGGGCAAATATATGTATGAAAAACTACTGACACACATGAGTGAATAATTTAATTCAGGCTTCAGCTAATTCATGTTAGTCTGTATCAGCAAAAATGAAAAGGCACCTTAGAGACTAACAAATTTATTTGGGTATAAGCTTTCATGGGCTAAATGGGCTGATGAAGTGGGTTTTAGCCCACTAAAGCTTATGCCCAAATAAATTTGTTAGTTTCGTAGGTGCCACAAGGACTCCTGGTGGTTTTTGGTAATTTAATTCAGCTGTTCGACTAGCGAGCTATAATTTGGAGAGCCTATGCTGTTAAATAGCAGATAGATTCCAACATAACTATCTCTTTAGTTGAAAAGCAAATACATTTCTAGCTAGACAATAAATATGAGTTTAAAATTGCAACCCTTAAGGATTTGAAGGAATCAATTTGACTACAGAAATTTGGTCTGCAACTTTATATTTAGGCTTGGCAGAATTAATTTTAAAAAAATAATTTCAGCGGATAATATCAATGTTTATTTTTATGCAATTTTACTTTTTATCCATTTAAATGTTTACAGTTGTGCAAAGTTTTGAGTTTTAAGCATTTTAAATTGTTTTAAATCAATTTAACTAGTAGGGAGGGTCAGACAATAATTTAACAACAGTAGATGTTGAGATTCAAAAAGTTAAAGCTTTATAACTGTTAAAAACGTTGTCATCACATATCAAAATTTATAAAATATTCTTAAATCAAATGCTAATAAGTTATCAAGCAGCATTTTTCTTACTTTGCCTATCTGTACATTTCAATTATTATTGATGGAAACATTTTTTTCATTGGTCTCTGTGTGTACCATGGAATTGATGGTTACTGGCATTTACTGCTAAAAATCTAATCCTTCCAAGCCTACTTATATTAGTATTACATAAAAATCCCTACCATTAAAGATGCAAAGTTAAGTACTCCTATATTAAACCATGCAGGGAGCACCATCCATCTTGTGCACTGAATGAGGCAGAGTCCTGTGGAAAAGTAGCATATGATCATGTAAAGCCTGTATCCATTGTGCGTATGCACAAGGGGGCTAAGTTAAGACTGCACAGGGTGCCTTAATTCTGACATTTCTTAACTTTTGACTGCTTGACCTTGTAACCATAATGTTTTGTCTCTTTTAAAATTTAACTTCTTATATTTTTAAAAAGCAGCCACTTCCCCACCCCAACCCCCAAGCCAAAACAGAAATTCTGTTATGTGGACCCATGTTGACCCTCGTGAGAAAGTGAAGAAACATTTGCCAGTGGGATTCACAGCTAATAGATAGTAGTCAGAGGAATGTTACAACTTGAGAGTCCAGGATCCAGTGCACTTATGCCTCTCTACCCCAGCCAGGGGCGCTGGAACAGGTGGGGCCAGGGGGCCATGCCCACCCCCTTTAAAAGTGCGAGGGCTATGCTCTCCCACTTTTGCCGGCTGTAAGGTCAAGCGATGGGGGGGCGGGGCCTCAGGAGGAAGGGGTGGTGCAAGGGCGGGCAACTAAAGACAGGATTTTATAGCGGAAAGTGTTAAGTTTGTCTAAATATTGGTGGCACGACAACCACCACCTATAATGGGATTTTAAATGCTATGGAAAGTCATTTTTTTCCTATTGAGATTCTCTGTAAAAGAGAAGGCTTTTGATTTTGCAATTTCAATTTCCCTGTTCCCATTCCTAAAATAAATAAAGCTATGAATTAAATCTACAAATATAGGTCTAAACTTTGGTCCAACACAATGAATGCATATGACATACTTCTAAATTTATTTACAATTATATTTTATGAGAAAAACTGATCCAAAGGACTTATGTTTTTGCAACAAAAAGATGCAAATATTATAATATATAAATAAGCATTTTTTACACATCTGAAAGGAAACATGGAAGCCAAAAAACTGAATATTTCCTAAACTAGTATTTACACTGGTGTGCATATTCAGAAAGCTCATGTCTGAATTATTTTAACCATCTTAAAAAGTCCCCATGTAGATTTTATATACACATCTGTCTGTCAACTGACAAACTGAGTAAAATTTGACAACCAGTATCAGCTAGTTCAACATTTTCAGTCTTCTGATTAAAATATATACTCCATAATATAAAATATTGTGTTGAAGATTCATTAAGGCCCTGAGTAAGCAAACCCACTCTAATCAGCAAAGCACTTAAGCACATGCTTAAGACCCACTGACTTTAATGGTACTTAACAGAATGCTTAAAAAGTGGGCTTTAGTGCTTTTAGAATAGAGGCTAAAGTCAGGATAGGGGCCAAGTTACTAATATTCTAGCAGTCCAGCTTGCAAATTAGTAACCACAGGCTACAGCAAAGTGAGACTGTCCTATAGTATTACAGCCAAAGTAACAATTTTAATAAACACAAGCATGCTATATCATGTTTTGTTTAGTCTCTAATTTCAGATAAGATTTTAATAGACAACAATTTTTTTCATGTCTGAGTATGCTTCTGAAACTTCATCTAATGATGTATTTGTGTGATTCACTGAAGTTTCATCTTCTGAATTAGATAACTCATCTTCTTCAGCAGATGTTTTATTTGCAACTGGTTCAGCAGTTTCAGTTTGCAGCATTTGCTCAAGTCTCTGTATACCTGTAAAAAGAAAGACACATCAGTATAAGTTTCTTCTCGAGGGAAGCAGTGGTGTTGAAAGTGTCCTTAACGATACTTTAAACATCTTAGATTGTAAGAAGAGAATTTTTAAAATTCAAATTACTTTACCACATATGATGCAGATTGCAGGATTATTTTTCCACTAATGATCTTTTTAAATTTCTCAGATTGGATAAATAGATTAATTTCAGGGTTTTTTATTTTCACTTTCAACTTGCATTGATTTTCAAGCTGGTTCTCATGCATGATCAAAATAATGCAAATTCTGCAGGAAAAGTTTATGTAATAACTGTTTCCACTGGAACTTTAAAAAAAGTCAAGAAAACATTTGTATTTGACTTCAGTTCATGAAAAGCTTATTTTTTTTTTAAATTTACAAGATGATGTAGCCAGTTGCAAAGCTTCAACAGATTTCACATCCATAGATCTATGTCCTGTGTTTCTTTTCTACGTGGCCACTGCAATTTAAATCACTAAACTCTGTTATAATTCACACCTTTAGTTATTTCAGTGCAAGTGTGTGTCAGTACTCATTTCAGAATAAAAACGTCCTAGTGTAAATAGATTTTTTAAAACCAATTTAAGAATTACCAAAATAGGGCATTCTTATCTGAAATAACAACAACAACCACCAATGTAGTTATTTCAGTTTCAGTGTAGAGAAGATCTTACTCAAATTGTACAGTTTTATCTGAGAAAAGATATTGCAGGATTTAGCCCTTACTCATGAAAATTTAGAAGGACAGGTCAGGCCCTGATCCTGCAAAAATACATTTAATTTTATGTAAGAATAGTCACATTAAGGATTTCAGAATGCTACTCACATGCATAAAGCAAAGCATGTGCTTAAGCATTTGCAGGATCAGGACCTTAATTTACATAAACCAACAAATTAGATGTTTACTAATGCCAAAGCGTTCCAACAATTCTCATTACATATCTTCATATCAAACCAGCTTTCCTCCATAACAGAGAGGAATCATTTTTTTTAATTACTATGAAAAGTAGTTTTCTTATTTATATTGTGGCGCTGACAGCCAGCCAGCCAACTCAGATTACAACCCCAAGGAAGCACTACGTGTATCAATTCACTGGTTAGGATAGAAAAAAGGGGGATGTTACCCCATTACATGTACATGGCATATGCCTGGTAAATTACCTTTGCTCTAAATGCATGAATACCTTTAGTTAGTTAGAAAGTTAGTGAAATGCAAATGTTATTGTCTTCACCTGTTTCCTGTGGTTACTATCTTTGTGATTAAAGACTAAGTACAAAGTGTATTAGCTTTTAGATGAGAAATTACTACTTAATGTGTAAAACTGCATGAAAACTAATGAAGCCTTGTTTATGGATTGCTGTAACTAAATGCATTATGTATGCTCTGCAATTGAATAGCCCATTACACAGGACTGAAAGCCTAAGAACTGTAAACGAAGAAACATGTTAACTTCAAAGCATAAGACTTTACATTCAACAATGTGAAATCCACAAACTTTGTCTGCAATTAGTCAACAAAGCAAGAGCTGTGCGGTGCTGAAAACACTTGTCAGACTGGAACCCTGGGAGCAAATCTGCATCTCTGATCTATTTGGATGCTGACAGAGGGCGTTCCGAATGCATGACAGGTCCCCACAGCTATTTTGGGCAACCCTGAGGGATTTATGGGAAACTAGCATATATCACATCATGGCTATCATTTGAATTTACAAACTTTGACTCACCTATTATGTATTTTATCTGCTTTAAATCTCTCAACAACTCAATTCTTTTCTTAGCTAATAAATCTTAGTTAGTTTACTAAAGGATTGGCTATCAGCATTGTTTTTGGTGTGAGATCCAGAGTATCCACTGACCTGGGGTAAGTGACCAACCTTTTGGGGTGGGAAGATCCTTATGTGAAGTGATTTTCGAATACAACGTTATTAAAACCAAAGTCCAGTTTGTCTGAGTGCCAATATACTCTGGAGAACCTAAGGGGACTGTCGGTGGCTCCACAGTAAAGCTAATATAGTACTCCAGGAATGCATGCTTGTTACTGGTTGGAAAGATCTAATTATAGAATATACCACCAGTATGTGCTGTGACGCTGTATGGAATATGATATTGTTATGATCTTGTTGATACCAATGTTATAAAATTTTAAGGAATCTGGCCAGATATGTCGTGTGAGGTATCTGCAAAAATGTTATAAATTGCCAAGTATGATAATCTTGTTTATATGTTTGTATCACCTTTGTATTATGAGTTATAGATATGTAAGGTATATCTGTATTTCCAAACTTGTGACACCCCCAGACAGACTGGCATCAGGGCAGTCTACACTAGACTACACAGAACTCTAAGACTTTACCATGCCATGTGCTGTAAAGCTTGTGTTTGTGGATACAGAAAGTACAAGCCACAGGGCAAAAGAATATAAAAGTCAATTGCAACATCTCCATTTGTCTTCATTACTGCTTCTTACCTCTGGAGTAACCTTTATTCACCCACGAAAGCTTATGCTCCAATATGTCTGTTAGTCTATAAGTTGCCACAAGACTCTTTGCTGCTTTTACAGATCCAGACTAACACGGCTACCCCTCTCATACTTTCTATAAATGAAGCTTTGAACAAAGGACTGAATGACCCATCCAAGCTGTGGATGTGTTCCAGGGGGACTTTCAAGCCAGCAAACTCACCAGTGTGGCTAAGAACCTGATATATGGACTTTGAAGTCTCTGTAAGTATCTGACTGGTTTACCATTTAACAACACTCTTCTTGTTCTCTCTTTTTTCTTTATATTAAACCTTTAGTTTTAGATGCCAAAGGATTGGCTGAAAGTGTGGTATTTTGGGTAAGATCCAACCTAATATTGACTTAATATGGCTGGCCCTTTGGGGTTCAGAAGAACATTTTGTATAGTGAGAAGAGTTTTTAAGTAACTCCTCACCTTACTACACCTAGGTACTGATTGAGAGCCAGAGAACTGGAATGCAATAAAGGGTGCTGTGTGATTTCTTTTTTTAGCTTCTTGATAACCAGCGTAGGGAATCAGGAGCACATTTTGTGACTGGCTGGTGAGTCTACTTCAATGTAAACCACCAGTTTTGGGAGTATCTGCTCTCCATTTTGCAGCCTGCCTGAGCTTCGCATTTTCAGTGAGGGCTACCCCAGGCAGCCTGGGTCACAGGGGCTGTCTACCCTGTTTTCTGACAGTCTGACATAAGACTGGCACTCTCAGTTGTGAGCCACGTATCAGATACCACGACATATATGCTCCACCCAAACAAGAGAATCATGCTAGTACACAATTACCAGAAATGAGACTGGCCACTTTAGTTTAATCTATCAAGCGGAGTTAAAGGCAGAAACTAAACAAGAGGTCAGACTACATGATCTGGTGGTCCGCTTTAGCCTTAAACTCTAAGAATATGGGCATGAAAAGTAATTTACCATTATAAAATTATTTCAGTTTAAACAATCATCTAAAGTGTAATTATTAACACAGTTTGGGAAAAACTTTAGGTTGTGTGTGTGTGTTTGTGCATGTGTGTAATTTTTCCTTTATGATAGCAATAATTCATGGAAAAGTGCTTACCTAAATAAACTATCAGAAGTTAATGTGTTTATTCAATCAGAGTTATTGGATTTTTGAAAACTATTGATTTGTATTTTGGTTGTTAAATTATTCCATCCTACATGTTACAGTCCTCTCAAAATTGGCTTTATGTTGCAACAACTAAATAAATTACCCTAGTCTCTTAGAGAAAAATGCTCAATGCCTTCAGTAACTATATTCTACCAATTATAAACTAAAAATAGAGACTTATCCTAACAACTGTGAACAAAAATAATGTAGATAATGCTAAAATTGGATCTACAAATTCAGACTAATTGACTAAGACTATCTTACACAAGGTCTGAATATGTCCCAAAACCTCTTGCCTTCACAAGTCAGTAGGAAATACAAGTTTTGAACTGAACATTTGAGATGTATCACCTTTCTATAGAACCACAGAAGTGTAGGTCTCGAAGGGACCTCAATAGTTTACCTAGTCCAGTCTCCTGCACTCAAGGCAGGACTAAGTAATAACTAGACCACTCCTGATGGGTGTTTGTGTAATCTGTTCTTAAAAACCTCCAATGATGGAGACTTCACAACCTCCCTAGGCAATTTGTTCCAGTGCTTAACTACCTAGACAGGAAGTTTTTCCTAATGTCCGTTGTAAATCTCCCTTGCTACCATTTAAGCCCGTTGCTTCTTGTTCTAACTTCAGAGGTTAACGAGAATAATTTTTCACACACACCCTTTCAGCAACAACCTTTTATGTACTTGAAAACTGTTATGTCCCCACTGCAGTCTTCTCTTCTCCAGACTAAACAAACCCAATTTTTTCAGTTTTCCTCATAGATCATATTTTCTAGACTTTTAATCATTTTTGTTGCTCTCCTCTGGACTTTCTCCAGTTTGTTCACATCTTTTTTGAAATGTGGCATCCAGAACTGGACACAGTACTCCAGCTGAGGCCTAATCAGTGCAAAGTAGAGTGCAAGAATTACTTCTGTCTTGCTTACAAACTCCTGCTGATAACATCCCAGAATGCTGTTTGCTTTTATTAGAACATGCATATTATTTTATGATAAAAGTAACACCCAGCTTACCCAAGTAAATCTTATCTACAGAGTCTGAGAAGACCATTCTAAACCATCCAGGCTCATAACAGCAAAAGGCTTTTCCCGGACTAATGAGGAGTTTTTCGTCAAGGAACTTCCACCATAACTCCATTTCAGCTTCAAATGTCTGTGATTTTAGGAACTAAGAGAGGAAAAACAAAACTGCATTAAGAAAACTGGAATACAACCTCAAATTAATGAACTACTGCAACAAAGTATACTCCACATGAAGGCTAAAGCAGAAAAGGACCTGATGTTCAGAATTACTGAACACCTGGAGCTCCCACCAATTTATCTTAAGAGTTTTGGGTGCTCAGCAATTCTGAAAATCAAGTCAAAAGCTTGCTTCTTAGTAATTCCTTTGCCCACTAAACTGCATAAACTTGTGAGATCCATTCTACGTGTTCATACTGTGTAGGCCAGACTGCTATCTGGGGCAAAAGGACCCATGCAGCATCTCCCCACAGCCACGTGGCCTTTGAAAAAGAAACAGCAGGAATGAGCCAGCCAGGGTACGTCTTCAGTGCAGAAGTAACTTAGGTGCTTGGTACCAGGGTCTGAGAACCCAAATTAGTCTAGCCCAGGTGTGAGCAGCAACACTGCAAAGCCATACCTGAGGTTCTGAGTCCTCACTGGTGCTGCACTCACCCACTCACTGCACTAAGACTTCTGTCATATCCTATGGTTCTTTGTGCTGCAGTAAACTAAGTTGTTCTGTGATTCTTTGCCAGTGAATTGTGGAGGAATGTATCTGTCATTCTGGAAACACAGGGATTTGTGGAAAGGCATTGGAAGACTATCAGCACTTGAGTGATTTAGCCTGCATCCTCATTGTAAAGTGGGCAGTTACAAGCCTGAGGGCTTGGCTACACTTGCGAGTTACAGTGCATTAAAGCACCTTAGCTCACTACCCGTCCACACTGGCAAGGCGCGTAGAGTGCTCTGACAAAGGCTTGACAAAGCCCTGGCTGGGATGATTTAATTGGGGATTGGTCCTGCTTTGAGCAGGGGGTTGGACTAGATGACCTCCTGAGGTCCCTTCCAACCCTGATATTCTATGATTCTACGACTCCACGGCTAGAGCGCTCCTGATACTCCACCTTGGCGAGAAGATTAATGCTTCTTGCACCTTGGCTGAAATGTCAGTGTGAACGAGGTGTTGCTTTACTGTGCTCTGATCAGCCTCCGGAAAAGTCCCATAATCCCCTTAAGTCAATTGGCCACTCTTCTCATTGTTTTGAAATGGCTGCAGGAATGCGGATATGCCCTTGGAAAGCTCCGTTTCTGACAGCCGGCATGCTTATCTGCTCTGAGACAAAGCAACCATTACTGTGGAATACTGTGTGTGAGAGAGAGAGGCGGGGGGGAAGGGAGAGTTTGCTGCTGTCTGAACTTACAAGAAAGCATGCTGAAATGCTTTCAGCCCCCCAAAAAACCCACTCTCTCTCCCCTCACATACACACAACACACTTCCTGTCACATTCCACCCCACCTCCCCCCATTTGAAAAGCACGCTGCAGCCATGTGCATGCTGGGATAGCTACCACAATGCACTGCTCTCTGTGGCTGTTGCAAGAGCTGCTAATGTGGCCATTGCAGTACACTTGTAGCTGTCAGTGTGGACAGATTGCAGCGCTTTCCCTGCTGCACTCTACGACGGCTGGTTTAACTCAAAGCGCTCTACATCTGCAAGAGTAGCCATGCCCTGAGTGAAAGCAGCATGTGGGCTCCAGCCAAATGCCAGCTGGGCCAGCTAGCCTGAGTTGAAAACACCAAATCTGTATGAGAGGATTTTAATGTGGATAGACGTGGGGGTGAGGGGCAATACCAAAATCAGAGCCTGAGCTAACTCTGTAGTGAAAACTTATCCCCTGGAGACTGAAGCATGCACAGCAGCTGCAGAAAGCAGTTCAAGCAGAGACTGAACAAGGATACTAAAGATATCAGACTGCTTTCTGCAGTTTTCACTATGAACTTTCTCTCTCCCCTGTGCTGTTTGCTCCAACCCCTTCTACTCCCTTCTCAGAATCACCAACCCCTCCTAAAGTCCTCTGGATCTTTGTCTTTCCATCTAGCTAATCCCATCCTAACATAACCTGATTGATTGGATTTAAACCACAAAAATCACAGAACACAATATTTCAAAAAAAAGAACTAGATAAGTTCATGGAGGATAGATCCATCAATGGCTAGTAGCCAGGATGGGCAGGGATGGTGTCCCTAGCCTGTTTGCCAGAAGCTGGAAATGGGCGAGAGGGGATGGATCACTTGTTGATTACCTGTTCTGTTCATTCCTTCTGGGGCACCTGACGTAGGCCACTGTCAGAAGACAGGATACTGGGCTAGATGGACCTTTGGTCTGACCCAGAATGGCTGTTCTTATGTTTGCCGCCATAATATTGTTTACTTTGCTTGTATGTGATATCCCTTTCCCTACTCTTCATCTTGTCTATGTAGATTGTCTGCTTTTCAGGTGAGGGACAGTTTCTTTATGTTTTTTTACAGTGCCTAGCACAAGTGGGCCCATTCTTGGCTGGCCCCAGGCACTACCGTAATAAACATGATAAACAGTCACATCTCAAAATATTGTGGCTTGTTAGTTATAAATGTTATTGTGATTCTTCCAGTTAAATGTTTTATGTGGATATACTGTTTACTAACAGTGCTAGAGATGCATATCCATCTGCAGAACAGGTACAGCACAGTCCGTGGTAGAGCAAGGTTCTCCACCAATCTGCTCTAGCCATATTTTAGAGTGATTTATGCTGCATACATTTATATAGAGAGGTTTCTCTGTAAATCTTACAGAGGTGAGCAAATATCTTCCTCCTTCTCCTCATTCTACTGATGGGTAAACTGAAGCACAGAGAGGTTATGTGACCTGTCCAAGGATACAGCAGGTCACTTGCACAGCTGGGACCAGACCCCATGGCTCAACTGTTAGTCCAGCACCAGAACATGAAGCCTTCTAAAGTTAGATGTTCTATATTTAATAGAACATTTTAGGAAACTTCCTTTATTTCATAGTTTTACAGTATGTGTTCAATTGAATTGCCATCCACTAGGCTTTTTCGCATTTGCCAAATTGCAATATCATTTCTAATGTACAATGAAAATTAGACAATATAAGAGAACAGGAATATCTGTTTAAAAGTTCTACCACAAGCCTTGAGGCTTTCACATAAAAATAAACTGTTGGCAGCATTAAATTTCTTAAACCCTCTTTCCCATCCCCTCCCAAGCCTTCAACATACTTTTCTGAAGTCTGCCCATATGTATAATCCTCCTGAACTTTTGAGGACAGGTATTCCAATCTCTGCAAGACCATCCACAAGAATACTCTGTGCTTCTTTAAGTCTTTTTTTGTTGGTAGGAAAATACACATTATCCAGCCAATCTATCAAAACAAGGAAGAACTGTCATATTTCTGTTATATTTTATTTCCAACTATCATGGAACAAACAACAATGAAAATGGGAATATTTTTGTTTTGCTAACCTCTATCACTAAGAAACTGGCTCAGAACATACTGAACAGGACCAGGACACCCATGAAAAACAGCCAGTTGATTCACGGCTTTCCGAATTTCATGACTTCTGGTGTACAACACTCCAACTCTGATACCACACATACCAAAATCCTTAGAAGGCAAAAAGAAAAGTTACGTACGGATTATTCCCAAATCCAAGTGTACATTTGAAGGCGGCAATTTCACTCTGCATCTATACTTAAAGACTGTAATTGGACCACACTGACAGTTTTGCTCCTTTTATCTCAGGGGATAATACGTGTGTTAAAAGGAAGGGGGAACATTTCTCATTCTGATGCACACAGGAGATGCATACTATAGAGATAAGTGTCCTAGAATTACATTATATAGGACAACTAGATAAGTACAGAGGAGAAATTAGTTTGAAATGCCAGTCCTGGAAATAGGTGTGGGTGATCTTGCTAACAGCAGTTCCTGCCTTAATGAATACTTCCAAAATTGTGTAGCTAACAGGATATACTATATTTATGTAAACTTGTTGCATACCTAATTGGGAAGCCACATGGTTCAGTGGACAGGCCACAAAGATCTAGGTTCTATTCCTAGCTCCGTCACTAATGTGATATGACCTTGAGCAACTCACTTAACCTCCCTGTATCTCAGATTCTCCACCTGAAAGATGGGGATAATTATATTTACCGACCTTTGTTAAGTACTGATGGAAAAAGTGCTATGTAATTATTTTTTCAGTTTATGATTCTAGCCCTAGAGTTCCTTCTTAGGCAAAGCTCCTACTGAAATCAATAGAAGTTTTACCTGAGTAGAGAATGCAGGATCAAGCTCAAGGAATTTCAGTTGACAATTTCATGGCACTAGTCACATTAAAATACACACAAGCCTAGTGCGAATATACATAAGCAAGATTGCAAATGACACTGTTGTGGGCTAATACATTTAGGGAAATGGCTGTCTTACTGAACAAGACAAAAAACAAAAACAAAAAAATCCAATAACCAACCAGACACACACACCTCCTGCAACAAAACTGCAAATAAATTCTCGTCTGCCACTGAGAGCGTGAAGCTACTCAGAAGCTGAGAGCTCATTCTACTATCAGACCACCCCGTGGTAATGTTTCCCACAGAACTGTGCATCTCTGCTGCTCAATCAATGAAAAAACTGAGTAACTGCTGGGCTACAGAGTTCCATTATTATATGAATTGATTGTGCCCTTTATTCTTGAAATTTTTGTTTTACAGTCACTTACATTTGCATCAGATAATGCCATAGTGACGAAACACATAGTTTATGGGATTTTTGCAATGTTAAATAAATTTTGCATGCCTTAAATATCTGCAGTTATAGTCAAATCCAGAGGCTCAGATCCCAATTATTTTAGAAGAACACTGGTTTGAGGTTCTAGAAAAAATACTGAATGATGTTATATTGTATCTGACAAATAATGTGTGTTCAGGTAACTAAAGACTATCATGAATGCAGTCCTAAGGGGGCAGAGTTAAAGTTGCGTGTACAACTGTGATGTTGACATTTCCTGATTTTTGCAAGTTTAAACAAGAAGTCAGAGTTCTATAAATGTAAGTTTTTTTAATGCTATATATTTTACACCTATCAAAAGTACCACAAATTAATATTTGAACAGTGCATCCTTCCTTCAAAAATGAAGTAGGATGGAAGAGTAAAGCCTTTTTGTCTTGAAATTTTGTTATTTAATTGGTATTTGGCGATGTGGTATTTAATCATCACACACATTTTCTAGCATTCTTATGGAACTGGCTCAGTAGCTTTATTAGTACACCTACATTTTAAAGAAATGAAGGGCCTGTTGTTAAAAGATGCAGAGTACATTGGGCACTTCCAGCCATGACGGCAAACTATGTCTATCTGTCCATGTTAGCTAACTCTATCCCAATGTAATAAGCCCATATAGCCCTGAAATGTACAAAATTATATAGGATTTTTAAACACTACTACTACTTTATATTTTCAAAACACTGTATACACACTAACTAGTTGACCAATTGATAATATTCATGTACATAATTATTATTGTCATTTTAGAGATGGAGAAGACCAGAGGTGCTGGAACAATTTGTATAGTGGGGGTGCTGAGAGCCATTGAATCAAACTGTAAATCTTTATATGATGGAAACCACTTCAAGCCAGGGGGTACAGCAACACCCCAAGTTCCAGCACCTATTGAAAAGACCTAAGACAGAGAGATAAAGTAGCTTCACCAAGGTTAACCAGCAGATCAGTGACAGAATAAGGAATATAACTCAAGTGTTCCTGTCCCACAGTCCCATACTTCGTCTACTAAACTATGCTGTTGTTAGTGACCCAAATACAGCTTTGTTTCTGTTTTAGAAGACAGAGGAGGCGGGAAACCACAGATGAAAGATACCACCAGTAGACTGCACACCTTTGGCACAGAAGTTAAATATAATTTCCCGAAGTGCTCTAAAATACTAATTTTCTACAATTTCTCCTACAAGCAAAATGTTTACAAAGTGCTTGTGCTGCTCTTCACAAGCACTGAAAAGACTTTCCATTATTTTGACACTGTAAACCTCGCAAAACTGTGTCCTAATGCTTCAAATTTGCAATAAGCAATTCCTTTAAAAAACGATAGTGAAATTCTAAGGTATTTTGGAGAGAAATATTCAAAACTAAACTCAGATATACTCAACATTCTAGACCTACCTTGCTAAAGCCCCACATAAAATGTGTCCGTTCTGGATCTGGTAAACTGGAGAAGGAGCAAAACAAAACAAAACTTTTACAGATGTAATTACAACTTCATGTTTTTGAAGATTACCACAACTTCCTTCAGACTAAATACAATAAAAGTGAATTTCAATATTACAACAGCTCTTTGTAGAAAGAATATAACCATTTATAGAGTAACATCACTTTCTTCATAGCTTTCAAGACTCTAATTAGTAACAGATCATTATTGCAGAATATTGATATCCT